>NC_044040.1:197874167-198482665 GCF_901765095.1 Microcaecilia unicolor | reverse complement strand
TAGCCAATATTATCCCCTAATTTATAAATGGCATTAAAACCGGTTTAAGGTACCTCCCGTTAAATGATCTGTGCTTCTGATATTGTACAATTGCATCGGTAGGAGTCTTCTTAAAAAGTACGATTCGCTGGCTATGAAACAGGTCTACACTTACACTTTGTGTAACTCTGCTGCAATTCAGCAGAGGCAGCATACCCTTCCGATGCCAGTTCCAATCAAACCACCATTGTACAAAATAACACAGTTTACTAGTTTGCTCTCGAACAGTTATATACAAAGACAAGTAGACAATATGATAGATAAAGCAGCTCTTTAAATAGCTGAACATGGGAATAAGAACTAACTATTGCACAATGCCCTGTTACTTAAAAATTAAACTAAGAACCAAAAGGGTTCAAAAACCTACAATACACATAATAATTTATATGCATTTTGGTTACTGGATTTCGCACAGGCATTTGATTTTTAGAGAAACTTAGATAACGATTAAACAACTGTATGGTGTAAGCTACGTTAAGGCATTTGGGGGGGCAAGTTGCAGTGAAAACCCGAAATCACTGTTCTAATGGTAACCACTCTGACAACCTGACACTGTATACCAATACTGACCTCCCTAGCAATGCAGACACACATGTTCCTAGGTGCTGACAATAAAAAAAAGAGGGGGATATGACTGTGGGGCTATTAATAATGTGAGAGGCTACATATGTTCTAATGGAAGAAAAAAAAAAAAAAAGATACGAAAGCAAGTTTTTAGAATACTAAACATATTAAACGAACTATAAAACTCAGAAAACTTGGTGTCTGGTTGAAAAGATAATCCAGTTTGACCTCTTCCTAGCTTTGCATTTCAAAAAGGTGCATCAAAACACTTGTTTCTTTCCTAGCCAAAACAGCACAGTAAAATGAGAAAAGTATATAAAATGTAGAACAAGACTGATTTCAAAAAAGGAATATGTAAATATATGCGTGGATAATAATGCGTAGCATTAGTTAGATTTATACCTCAGATTTCCGTCGCTTGCTTTTTGATTTTTTTACTTCATAAAGAAGTATTGTAATATAAAAGCAAAGAAAATGGACAAAGTTGCGAAGCCAACAATGATGAGGGCTGCAAACTGTTCATCGCTAGGCATCATGCTCTTCAGTTTCGAATCCTCAAGGCTTCCCAGATCTCCTGTAAGCAGAGGCTCGTTCCGTCTTGGCATGAAAAGAACAGAGGGGCTGAAAGGCCCGCTGAGGTCCTGTGAGGTATCCAAGCAACGGCGACACGCACACACTCGGAATCGGTACTCTGTGTTGGCTTGAAGACCTGAGATTTGGAATGTTGTATCCTCCCCTTTGAACACCTTAAAAAAAATGAAAAACAAACAATCAAAAACGATGACCTACAGATATAAATCAAACACTGTTATGCAATGCAGAATGCTTGTAATGCTTCTGTAATACAGTTAGCATCTACAATCTCATATAGTCCTCGATTCTCTGAATTGACAGTAACCCGTGCTCTCATTATTTTTCAGTCACTCAGCCCACTGAAAATAATGGAACTGGGCAGATGCATTTTGTTTGAAACTGGATGCAGAAAAAACTCAATGCCTGATACTTACCTCCCAATACAACACGAATGAATTCACCGCTATAAACACACCAAAACTAAATCTTCCAATTTCTGAAACTTTAAAAATCCTTGGAGTCACTATTGACCGCCACCTAACACTCGAAAATCACGCAAACAACACAACCAAAAAGATGTTTTACAGCATGTGGAGACTGAAAAGAATAACACCATTCTTCCCAAGATCCGTCTTCCGCAGCCTAGTGCAATCCCTCGTACTTAGCCATTTGGATTACTGCAACTCACTATACGCAGGTTGTAAAGAGCAAATACTGAAGAAACTTCAAACAGCCCAGAACACAGCTGCCAGACTCATTTTCCGGAAACCAAAATACGAAAGCGCGAAAACCCTTACGAGAGAAGCTACACTGGCTCCCACTCAAGGAATGCATCACTTTTAAAGTATGCACACTAGTCCACAAAATCATTCATGGTGAAGCCCCAGCCTACATGTCTGACTTAATAGATCTACCACCTAGAAACGCTAAAAGATCATCCGGAACTTTCCTGAACCTCCACTTCCCTAATTGCAAAGGCATAAAATACAAAGTGATGCTCGCATCAACCTTTTCTTATATGAGCACGCAATTTTGAAACAATCTTCCACGTAACCTGAAGGCGACCAACGAGCTGACCGACTTCAGCAAACTATTGAAGACTCATCTCTTCGAAAATATCTATCGAAAGGATCAAAACACATGACGTCTACGCACACTGTTAGTAATACATCAATACATTCTCATCTGTACTCTCATTTTAACATACTTAAACCTTAATCTACAGGTAAAATGCTATACCCGAACGTTTTTCGCGCTATTGTTCTATAGTCCTATCAGTATCCGTTGTTCTTCCTTTGTTCCATTGTACTATTCTCTTAACGATACGTAGACTCTGTTTTAAACTCAATGCCTAACAATGTAACCACAATCGAGTTGTAACAAATCGTACTTCCATTAATACAATGTATTGTAAGCCACACTGAGCCCGCAAATAGGTGGGAAAATGTGGGATACAAATGCAATAAATAAATAAATCAACATGGTATGAACAGCGCAGGTTGCTGCATGTTAGTGAATCAGTCCTACAGTAAGTGTTATTGTGTTGAAAATACGAATTTTCAGTAGAGGTGAAGTGGCATCTGTTGAAGGGGTGGGTTAACGCATGAAGCAGCCTACTGATGGAAGTAGTAGAGACAAGGATTGTAGTAAAATTCAAGAAAGCATGTGACAAGCGCACAGTATTTCTGAGGGAGAGATTACAGAGCTCAGTAACTAGCGAAGATGGGCAGAACAAAGTTGCAGTCATTCAGAGTCATGGTCTACACTTTTAGGTTGTGGTTGACAAAAACCATAAACTGAAAAGTATTGACAGGACGTCAAGCCCAGAGTGATCAAATGTCAACAAGGCAGGTGGTCCGTCAAATCCCATGTGAAAGATAAAACCAAGAAGCAGATCTTGTAAGAAATGCAGTCTTTACTTGCAAATTCAAAGCTCCCAGGTGTTCAACATTCAGTACCCAACATCCCTGAAGTTGAACTCCTGGGAACTTTGAATTTGCAAATAAAGACTGCATTTCTTACAAGATTTGCTTCTTGGTTTTATCTTTAAGCCCAGAGTGATTAAAAGCGTCAGAAATCCTAATATCCTGCACTGTGACATGACCTAATTCATCATCTCATAAGAATAAACGCACAGATAAAATCAAGACATACGAAGGGCTGAATTAGCACAAGTATAAAATTTATGAGCAGCAGCAACAATCATCAGGGCTGAAATCCTAGGAGCTTAGCCGAGATTGGGTGGCAGAGCCGGTGGCGGGAGGCGGGGCTGGTGGTTGGGAGGCGGGGATAGTGCTGGGCAGACTTATACGGTCTGTGCCAGAGCCGATGGGAGGCGGGGCTGGTGGTTGGGAGGCGGGGATAGTGCTGGGCAGACTTATACGGTCTGTGCCCTGAAAATGGCAGGTACAAATCAAGGTAAGGTATACACAAAAAGTAGCACATATGAGTTTATCTTGTTGGGCAGACTGGATGGACCATGCAGGTCTTTTTGTGCCGTCATTTACTATGTTACTATGATTGGATCCCGAGCATGTACGTCTAGCCCCGTCTTTGGCCGTTTTCAAGTCCAAGCTAAAAGCCCACCTCTTTGACGCCGCTTTTGAGTCCTAACCACTGCTCACTCGCCTGTACTTTTTATCCCCTCCTCTTTAATTCCCCTTACCCCTTATTTATTCTGTCTGTTCCCTGTCTTGTTTAGATTGTGAGCTCTTTGAGCAGGGACTGTCTTTATGTGCATGGTGTACAGCGCTGCGTATGCCTTGTAGCGCTCTAGAAGTGTTAAATAGTAGTAGCAGTGGATCCAGGAACGGTTAGAAAGATGTGCAGACGGACAGTACCAAGGGTTGCAGCCCTCGAGGACAGGCTCTGCTACTCCCAAACGTCATGCTAATCAAGCCCCTTGGACATGTTTCACTAATGTTCGTCTCCCATCCGGTGTCTATTTTCCAGAGGAAGACAGCTAGTTGTTCTGGCCGAGTATGACGTTTTGTTTCATCTTCCATTCTTTCAAAGGATACACTACTTTGACAATGATAAAACGTCCTTGAATTGGGAAACGTCTAAGAAATTCCAAATCCTTGGTACACAAACATGCTAAAAACTGGTGTCCTGTATAATATACAGAACACAGACTTGTTCATTACATGAGAATGATGCAATACCTCAGTTCAGGTTGCAAGAACTCAATATCCTTACGAGAGTTCCTAGCAGATGTGCTCTGTAATGACATTTAATCTAAACCATTCCTGTTTAATGTAATACTGCATCAGGTCCAATTTGCTAGATTCTCTCTTTTCTTAATTTGGTTTCCAAGGGTAGTGCAGTGAATAAGAGCAGATGAAGACCAAACTGGCCCTCTCCAGCCTGCTCAGTTGAGATTTGTCCACTTTGGGTTGATGCACATATAAATTTTCATATGCAAGCAAAATTCGTTTACTTGTACCAGTAGTGTAGCCACAGGTGGGCTTGAGTGGGCCGGGGCCCACCCACATACGGCTCAGGCCCACCCAACAGTAGTATACGTTTAGCGGTAGCTGGTGGGGATCCCAATCTCTGCCAGCTGAAGACTTCCCCCTGATGGTAACGAAAATGCTGCTTTCCACGATACTGGCACCTATGCATGCTCAGTTTTCATTTCATGTCTGCTGCAGACTGACTGCCAAGGTGGAGAGAAGCATTTTTCCACCAGCTGAGATATTTTTTTGGTGGGGTGGAGAACACTTGGTGCCCACCCACTTCTTGCCTAGGCCCACCCAAAATCTGCTGTCTGGCTACGCCCCTGACTTGTACGTTTAGTGTCGTGGCATGCTGAACTCCACAGACATATTTGTGCATTAAGAAATATGCACGAAAAGAATAGCACCAGGGAGCACTGGGAGGCGGGGCTGGTGGTTGGGAGGTGGGGCTAGTGCTGGGCAGACTTATACGGTCTGTGCCCTGAAGAGGACAGGTAAAAATCAAGTTAGGGTATACACAAAAAGTAGCACATAAAAGTATATCTTATTGGGCAGACTGGATGGACCGTGCAGGTCTTTTTCTGCCGTCATCTACTATGTTACTGATAAAACTCACGTGGTCTAGATATACCCAGAGACTGTGCTACTCTTTGAAATGCTACATGAAGTACATATCTGAGGGATAAACACGAAGGATCCCATATAGAAAAAAGGATGGAATCTAATTAAAACAAAACTTAAATGACCTCATAGCTGGAGTGAGTTCTGACCACTGCAGTGGAGGAGTGGCCTAGTGGTCCAGACAATGAAAACACAACAATAAATCCATGCAAGAGTACCTATAGTGTGAAAACACCGACAGAATTTTGTACCCTTGAAGAACCCCAACTAGCCGGAAAATCAGCACCTAAAGCTGCAATTCATAAACACCTAAGAATAGAAATCTTAATTATGTCTATTAGCATTTGTCCCACGAGATACTCACTTACTGAATTATTTCAGGATTTTAAGAACTGTAAGCCACTTAGGTCTGGACAGTATATAAATACTGAAACTACAATAAATTACATAAAAACAAACAGCTGGTAATGAAAAACATCACATAAGATTCAATAGTGCAGAATTATGCATTCAGGCTGCAGAAATCTGAAGAGACCGTGCAGAATCTGGGGAGCAACGGAGGCAGAGATTCTGGTATGTGATAATCAGGAGAGAGGTGATTTTATCTTATGACCTTAAGTAACAAAGGGACCCTCTTCCGCAAGTGCAGTAACGTGTGAACTAGTACTCGGCAACTCTTGCTTCGTTCAAGTTCACCCAGTGGCATACGCGGGCAGGGCGGTGGGGGCGGTCCGTCCCGGGTGCACACTGCAGGAGGATGCAGGGAGGAGCCGCGGGGATGTGGCTCCATCGGTTCCCTGCTCCCTCTGATGTTACTTCCTGTTCCAGGGCAGAGAACCGGTGGAGTCGACAGCCGCGCGGCTGCTCCCAGCACCCCCAGGAAGTAACAGCAATGCATGGGGGGGGGGGGGAGGTTGGAGGTGATGAGCAGGGGGCGGGGAGGCAAGGCGATGTGATGTGCCCGGGGGGGGAGGAGGAGGCGATGTGATGCACCCAAGGGGCTGCGCAGCAGCGATCCGTCCCAGGTGGCAGCCGACCAAGGAACACCACTGAGTTCACCTCTGGAGCCAGAGAGGAGACAAAGGAGGGCTTTGCAGGCTTAGCACCGCCCGCAGCTCCCAATCCTAACATCGCGCTACTCACAGGCAGCTGATTCCAAGCTTTGCGTCCCCCTGCGTCACCTCTCTCTCACCAGGTGCCAGCCACCTCTCTGCCTCCAGCTCCAACCTTACCCCGCCCACCTCGCACTCATTGGCTTAAGCTAGTGTTTGCTAATTCACACGTTACCTGCATATTGTATTAGGGGACGGGAACGAGGGGGGGGGTGTCATAGGTGGTAAATGGGCATGGATAACATACTGCAGATAGCACACGATACCACACTTGTGCAGTTAGAGTGGGTTTACGTACCGCCTCCTCATGAGCTAACTCCCAAATTCTATATATCGCGCCTTCATTTCCGCGCGTATTCTATAACTAGTGCATAACTTAATTGGTTAACCAGCCAATCAGTGCTGTTAATTGGATGTTAACAAGCAATTATCAGCACTAATTGGCATTAATTATGATTTACGCGCACAACTCGCTAAGTGTATTCTGTAAAATGCTGCGCATAAATTCCAAGTCGCTCAGTTGAAAAGGGGGGTGTGGTTGTAGGTGTGAAATGGGCTTTTCTATAAATCTATGCACATTCCTATCGAATACACCCGCTCTACTATTCTGTTTTCTTACCTGCTTATATTCCGATTCTCGTCCAACAAGTACCTGTAGAACATAAATAACTGGGTCTCCTTTCATGGGGGGGATCAGCTCCCACGTGATTTCACAAGCGTTTCCTTCCAACTGCATGACTCGAGGCGCTGAGAGGAAAGTACAGGCACGGTTTAGTGTCAATGGAAACAAACATGCCTATATGTACCTAAAACAATGCAGAAGACAATGCACATTTCTCAAACATTTATCAAAACGTCCAACAATTCATTGATCACCTCTATCCGGGATCTGTGCCAGACCCTCAAAGCTAATTGGTTTCTAGGTCTCCATGCATAACAGGGAATAGCAAGAGAAGAAAATCCCTGTGGAGGAGGGGAAGTTGGATAAATGCTTTGATGTGCACTAATTATAATAGCTTACAGCTCAGGAGGTAGACCGTTAGACGTGGAAAGGTTTTAAGGGAATTCACAGGTCTACAATGTTTTAATACAGTGCTTTATATTAAGTCTAACACTGGCACTACGATAATCATCACTTTTGAGCTGAGTGATCTTCCTTTTACGAACGATAACAAAATGCTGCAATATATTCCAAGACGTCGCATTCCATGAAACAAGGTACGCCACCTAAATTTACACGCTGAAAAATAAAAGACGGTGTACTCTACTGCCATGCGCATTCTCAGAAGGAATGAAAAGAGTGCCCATTCCTCTTGTCAAAAACACGACAGTATTTCTCAGAAAAAGTGCATGCCACACAAATTCAGAACATTGTTTTTCCGAAAATGATGCTCTGAAAGATCCTACAGGAACCTGACACAAAGGATGAACGCTAGATTCTAGTCTTCTAGCTTGGAACAGTAACATTAATGGCCCCCTGCTACTAACCTGCTTTTAAATGCCACAGTAACGTGACTTTTTCAAAGTGCAGGATTTCCTACACTGCAAAATCCGGGTAAAATAAATATTGGTGCCTGGTTGTTACTTGTTATTTTCCTTTTTACGTATTTTCTATTTCAGTCTCTCATGATTGGATTTTTCATGTCACCCCTTTTTGTGGACTAATAATGCATATATATATATATATATATGTATATATATATACTAGCCTTTGAGCCCGTAAAAACGGGCTATTATAGGAAGGGGGGGTTGAAAGGCCCGCCCCCGCCGCCGAGTTCGCCGCTGCCCCTCCCGCTCCGAATTCGCGCCCCCCCCCCCCCGAGCCGTCACCACCCACCTTCCACCCGGCCGGGCCCTCGCTCCGCTATTGAAACAGCGAGGGTCCGGGAATGCAGCACTGAGCTCTGCTGAGCTGCCGCTTTGTTCTTCTTCTCTGCCTGTCCCGCCCTCGTGTGACGTAACGTCGTCGAGGGCGGGACAGAGGCAGAGAAGAAAAAGGAAGGGCGATGTCGGCAGCTCAGCAGAGCTCAGTGCTGCGTTCCCGGACCCTCGCTGTTTCAATAGTGGAGGGCCCGACCGCGTAGAAGGTGGGTGGCGGCGGCGACTCGGGTGGGGGGAGTGTTAGACGGCGGTGTCCCTCCCTCAGAAATGCGCAGTACAGACCCTCTCTGTTCCGCCCCCTCGTCATCACGTATTGACGCGGGGGCGGGGCAGAGAAGGTCTGTACTGCGCATTTGCGAGTGAGTACGACACTCGCCTTTTATATATATTGATGATTGTTATGCTCACTGAGATTTAATTTTTCCTGTTATTGTATTTTGATTTATTAATGGCTGCTTTTCTGTGCAAAGCTTTGTTCTTTGTGCTTAACGTTGAAATTTCATAAATAAAAAAAAATTATAATTAAAAAAAACTTGTTTAATCAGTGCATCAATCCATGCCTTGTTTTACCCCATCGCTCTCATTAGGAAAAGCAGGAAAACCACGACTTAAGTCTCCATGTCCCTGTTGACATGAGATAATAAGGCGAACCCGCTAAGCTGCAGAATTGTGTTTCGATGAAGCAGCTGAACCATGAAGAGGTTATTTACGGATAATGCGCTAACACCATTATTAGTAAACAATATTCAAAGAGAGTTAGCACTCTGGTGCTGTTAAATTTTATCCGTTTCTCTCTCCCTCAGTTTGGCACAAGCTTCTCACAAATCTAATTAAACATAAACCTGTCATTTCCAAGGAAATATGTCACTTTAGCCACGTGCTCAGCACTCAACACTTTTTATTGCCATTCCAGGCTCATTTATAGTGGAAACTATACACTGGAGTAAATCAGACACCAACTGTTCAGTGAAATTTCAGTACAGACTATTTAATGCCTGAATGGACCGCAACACATAAGGAAACCGAAAAAGAATACCACACAACCACATTACCTTCCAAATGACATAAAATAGCCACATATTTGCAGTCTACAGCTTTTCATTTGTGGGGAGAGAAAGTTCTGGTTAGAAAACTAAGGGGTCCTTTTACCAAGCTGCAGGGGGAAAAGGGGCCCTGCGCTAGCAGTGGGGGGCCATTTTTCCTGTGCTCCAGGGTCCTTTTTACCACAGCAGGTAAAAAAAGCCCCCAGACACACGTGGCCATGTGGTGAGAAAACTCTTACCGCATGGCCATGCGGCAGGGAACCCTTACCGCCCCTCACTGAGGTAGCAATAAGGGCTCCTGCGCAAACCTGGCAGTAACCGGGCAGTGCACGGCGATGCCCAATTACCACTGGGTTATCGCCGGGCAAGCCATTTCTGGGGGGTTTTCTTTTTCCCCTGGAAATGGCGTGTTCTCGGGGCGGGACTACCACTGGCGACCACACTGCCAGTGGTAGTCCCAGAAGAGCGAGCGGTAAGCCCGCCACTAAAAGGGCCCCTAAAACAATTAAGACTGTAAAAATCAAATTAGGATTTACTGTTCAATGTTATTTTCTTATGGGGTTACTAATATCTTATTTTGAATGGTTTCACTCATCACACAGGACATCCCACAAGTGAGCAGACAAAAAGACTTTATCAGGTGAATTCTATCTATGGTTCCCAAAGCTGCGCACCAAAATTTGGGTGCACGCCCAGGTTGCGCACATAACTTAATTGATCAACAAACCCTTAATTAGCAATTATTGGGAGCTAACAGTTAATTTGCTCGCGTTAACTGGCTGCACGGTATTCTATAAGATTCAGTGCCCAGCTCTCAGTGCGTGTCTGAAAAGGGAGCGTGACTAGGGGCGTAACAAAACGTTGCAAGCGGAATTACAGAATTTGGTCTATGTGCCTAACTCAGGCACCGGCATTTCTACTTGGTTTCAGCAGGCGCCTAAAAGTTAGGCCCGGGATCCATGTCTAAGCATTAGTCTATATCAAGAATGTGCCCCGTACAGAACAGCGCTTACCCCGAGATTCTAAATATCGCACCTTAATTTCGGAAATCGAAGCATATTCTATAACAATGAGCGTAACTTAATTATTTAACTAGCAAATAAGCACTGTTATTTGGATGTTAACAAGCAATTATCAGCAGTAATTGGCATTAAGATTTACAAGCACAACTCGCTAAGCGTATTCTGTAATGTGGTGTACCTAAATTCTAAGTCACATAGTTGAAAAGGGGGTGTGGCCCATGGGCAGGGTTTGGGCATTTCTAAAATCTACGTGCGTTGTTATAGAATACACCCGCTCTGCCCCAGATTTTATATAGCGTGCCTAGAAAACTGCGCCCAAATCCAAGCCTATTCTGTAACAATGCGCGCAACTTAATTGGCTTAACAAGATAATCACTGTTGATAATGGCACTTAAACAATAATGAGCACTAATTGGCAATAATTAGAATTTATGCACACAACTCGCTAAGCATAATATGTAACGCAAAACGCCCAACTTCTAACGTGCACAGCCAAAAAAGGGGGGGGCACATTTTAGCCCGCCTCCGCCAGCTGCCATCCCTCCCCCACTGCTTCCAACCCCCCCCCCCCCCCGAATCCGACTACTGCTGCTTCTGACCCCCCCCCCTCGCTGTTGTATGGTACCTTTGCTGGTGGGGGGGTCCCCAATCCCCACCAGAAGAAGCGTTTATCTGTCCCGCGCTGGTGTCTCACTTGCTTCCTCTCCTGTTTTCAGCTCGCCGTGCACTACACGCTCGTTTTAAAATGAGCATGCATGGCGCGACTGGAAACAGGAGAGGAAGCAAGTGCGACACCAGCGCGGGGACAGATAAACGCTTCAGCTGGTGGGGGTTGGGGTCGGGAACCCCTGCCAGTCAAACCGGGGGCCCCAGAGCCAATTTGGGGGGCCCAGGCCCCCGTGCCCCCCCCATAGCTACGTAACTAATATCAACTAAGAGTAATTCTATATACTGCGCCTAAATCTAGCTGTCACTTTATAAAATACATTTAGGCAAAAATGTTTTCCATGCGGATTTTTTAGGCACAATATATAGAATTCCCCCCCCCCCCCTCTGGGATTTACGTCAAGTAAAACATGGAGTAAATGGCCGTGACTACATTTGATCGCGTGGAGAGGCACTCGGCGTAATTCTATACACCGTGCAGAAATGTAAGACAATTCTATAAAATTAAGCCTATTCTATAAACTTTAGGCATACTATAGAGAATATGCCTAGGCGTATTACTTTTCTGCGTGGAATTTTCAGGCGCCATATATAGAATCTAGCCCTTAAGTGCCAAATATTTTTGGCACCAAAGCTTTGGCACCATTCATAGAATTTCCCCCTTTGCAGTGGGTGTACCAAGGGGGGGCGGTGGGGGCAATCCACCCCGGGTGCACGCCGCTGGGGGGCTGCCACGCGCCTGTCTGCTCCTTCCGTGCTCCCTCTGCCCCGGAACAGGTTACTTCGTGTTCCGGGGCAGAGGGAGCATGGAACGAGTGAAGACGACAGGCTAGCGGCACCCCCCCTCCCCCCAGCAGGTAAAAATGCACCTAGGGGGGGTCCTTTCACCGGGGGGGGGGGGGGGGGGCGTATCGGTGATCCGCCCCGGGTGTCAGCCACCCTAGGAACACCACTGCCCCTTTGTGTGTGTAAATACTGGAAAGAACAGTGGCCTGGTTACCTTTGATGGCCGGTGGAACAGACTTGGTGGTGCTGAACGTACAAATATCCGAGAAGGGTCCCTCTCCGGCATCGTTGACAGCCTGTATTCTGAAACTGTAGCACATAAACTCCGTCAACCTCTGCACTTTGTAGGTGTGGCTTGGCCCTCTGTAGATTGGATTAAACCTAAGAAGCAGAAAAGAAATCCAGATTACTCTGAAGGTTTCAGAGGTGAACAATAAGCCCAGGGAAAACTATTTTCTCAGTTAGTATGCAAAACCAGGAAGACTTCATTCAACAAGGCTCACCAAATTCTTTCGGGGGGGGGGGGGGGGGGGGGGGGGAAGTTGTGCAGCTCTTGGGATTACTCCATACCCAAACCCAGGCAAATCCTGTGCACCACCTTGAAAACTAAAAGCTATTTACCTTACACAAAGAATGTGAATAAACCAGAACTTCCCAAACCCCCAAATCTCAGAGGTCTGTGTTTTTACATTTGTGTTTATGTTTTCATCGGACAAGCATCACTGGTGGTTGATTCAGTCTGTCTAGTATAGATAAGCGGAGTTTGTTGCAACTGGCCATTTTTGAGGTGTGACAAAGTACCTTCAAGTTTCAGCGAAGTTCAGATGGAGCTCAGCTGTGCTTTGGCTTATGATTTATGGCAGGGCTCTTCAAATCTAGCCCACAAGGTCCACAATCCAGCCTGGCTTTCAGGATTTCCACAATAAATAGGTATTAGATCTATTTGCATTCACTGCTAACTCCAGACTCTGTTCCTTTTATCTTGCTGCACCACATGCCTGGAATAGACTTCCTGAGTCAAGCTCCATCTGACCGTCTTCAAATCTAAGCTAAAAGCCCACCTTTTTTGATGCTGCTTTTAACTCCTAACCCTTATTCACTTGTTCAGAACCCTTATTTTATCATCCTCACTTTAATATTCCCTTATCTCTTGTTTGTCCTGTTTGTCTGTCCTAATTAGATTGTAAGCTCTGTCGAGCAGGGACTGTCTCTTCATGTTCAAGTGTACAGTGCTGCGTACGTCTAGTAGCGCTATAGAAATGATAAGTAGTAGTATATATATTCATTGTGCAAAATCCTGAAAACTAGTCTGGGCTGTGGACTCTAGGGCTAGATTTGAGGAATCACACTGAGATTCTGCTGCTGGAGCCAGGTGAGGGGAAAGAGAATGGGTGAAGGCTGTGGGGGGGGGGGGGGGGGGGGTGTACATGAAAGAAAGTAAGAGACTGGGTGAAGGCTGAGAAGACATGAGTAAGAGAGAAAAGATTGGGTGAAAGCTGGGGGGGGGGGGAGTACATGAGAGAGAGGGGGTGAAGGCTTGGGGGGAGTACAAGAGAGAGAGATGGGGTGTAGGCTTGGGGGGAGTACAAGAGAGAGAGATGGGGTGTAGGCTTGGGGGGAGTACAAGAGAGGGAGATGGGGTGAAGGCTTGGGGGGAGTACAAGAGAGATGGGGTGAAGGCTTGGGGGAACTACAAGAAAGGGAGATGGGGTGAAGGCTTGGGGGGATACAAGAGATGGGGTGAAAGTTTGCGGGAGTACAAGAGAGAGAGATGGGGTGAAGGCTTGGGGGGGGGGGTACAGGAGAGAGAGAGAGAAAAGAGAGAGACTGGGTGTTCTCAGAGAGCATGTGAGCGTGTGATTCTTAAGAAGACAGCGTGTGCGTGTATCCCTTCCAAACATTACAAAATATAAAATGTGGCCCCAACAGAATGAGGTTAGACAGCTTCAGTGCTCACATTTACAACCAGCTCTATGGCGGGCATAAGCACGGGCACCTAAATACTCAACGCAGATATACTGGGTTACACTAGTATTCTGTAGTGGAACCCAGATGCCTATTGCCCGCACTTAGGGCTTAAATTAAGGCACCCAGTTACAGAACTGCCCTCCAAAGCTGTTTTCAAAACAAAGAAACAAACAAAAAAAAAGGTTGCATGTGAGCATGAAGCAAAATCATTTTTGCAGTAAAATGAACGTTAAAAGCTCTAATGCATTTAGATGTTGAAACAGACTTGGATAATTCTTTCAGCTACACTTAAGAAAAGCAGGAAAAGATGCCTGTTGTGTATTTAAGATTACAGTAAGTGTCTAACTTTATCTGGAAACCCTGCAAAGGACGCCCACACTAACACGTCAGTCGGCTGACTGCTGACTTACTAAGTCTGAAGAATGTTCAACTGTCTTCTAAGAAAGGTCACGTCAAGAAAACAGAAGAAGACGGCAACAAAAACAAAATATCCGTGTGCAAACTTTTGACTTTAATATCTGGAGGGAACAGACCACACATTGGTATGACACTGATTGGATTAGGCTTTATTTAAAAGTTATTCTACAGTCCGAAACTGATATAAATAATACTGTAGCACTGACACAGTGTCTCCATGTGCTCCAGTAACCTGGAACTTTGCCTGGTGAGATCTCTGTGCCTTGAAGCCACATTTCTTGTTGAAACTCTTCAGACGGTTGCCAGAGCTCCCTAGGGCCCAGATGATCAAAAGCCCCGCGCTGTTCCAAACAGCGCCCTAAAAATAGCGCCGGGACAGCGCAGGGCTTTTCTGCATCGATGATCAAAGATAATGCATGCAAATCTAAGCAGCGCTATTATCTTTGATTATCATGTTTAAAGTGCAGGAGAATTGTGCCGAGCATGCGCTCAGCACAATCCTCCCGCACTTGTTTGACAGGTCTGGGCTGTCAAAAGCCCAAACCTGTCAAACAGCCTGCCGAGGCCTGAATAACGAGGCCGCCGCCGCCGGGCAAACCATCTCCCACCCTCCCACCCAGCGATGGGGGGTGGGGGCTGGAGGTCCGGTGGACCTCTGGTCCCTCCCCACGATCCCCCCCCCCCATGTTCACGGAGGGCTGGAGATTCGGTGGGTCTCCAGCACCCCCACCCCCTGAACCCACAGAAATCCAAGTGGCCACCTCCCGAAAAACGCTGTCCTACCCTCCCACCCAGCGATGGGGGGAGGGGGGGGCTGGTCTGTAGCCACGCCCAGCGCATCCCAGGATGCAATGGGCAGGGCTGGGCGCCGCCATTTTGGGCGTCAACTGACTAGAAGAGGAGGGAGGCAGGCAGGCTGCGTCCCTCCTCCAACAAAAGGTAGGGGGGTCGGGAGGGGGGGTCATGACACCACACCACGGACCACCAGGGAATCTAAGTAGAACACTGGGGGGGAGGAGTTGGGGTGGGCTGGAGGTCCAATGACTGTTACAGGGGCATCAACACCTCTTTTCTTCTGCGGGTCACACCTCTCTCTATACATCCTACCAACCTTCTAGCTATGGCCACCGCCTTGTCGCACTGTTCCGTGTAATTCTGTGACCTACGTGCTCACACTTATGTACATAAATATTTAGAATACCAGCATTTATGTGCCTAATCTCTGCGACACAACCAAACTAAAGCACGTAATGGACATAACACAACTCTTCCGTTCTCCGATTCTCTAATGTGGCTGTGCCACATGAACTTGATCTTACCACAACATCACCCTGTATTTGTTCACACCGGAGCCTGCAAAGGCCTCTCCGGTACTACGTAAGCCACATTGAGCCTACAAATAGGTGGGAAAATGTGGGATACAAATGTAACAAATAAATAAATAAAATCAAAATAAATACCTGTTCAGCAAATATTTGCAAGGGGGAGGTACACAACGGCAGAGATTGGGCAGGACACAGGTAGGGCTTGCACTTATGCATGTAACTTACAGAATAACTACTTACATGCGCAAACTTACACCAGCTCTATGGCTGGCCTAAAGTTTAGGCAGGTTGATTGACAGTTATGCTGGTATTCTATAGCAGAATCTAGGCGTCTACCACATGCCCTAAGGGCATCTAATTAGAGGTGCCCAGTTAAAGAATCACCCCATGTTTGCCTATGATATAGACATATATCTGAATACATTTTTCCAGGCTTGTTCTGGGAGAAGTGGTGTTGGGGAGTGACCATGATTGTTGAGTTTAATTACCCTAATCTTGGCGAAGGGGGTCTACGAGCCTGACAGTTAATTGAGGGAGGTTCAAGGTTAACGGTTCGCCTACGTTGCCTAATACTTTTGCACTAGCCCCATGAGGTCCCATCACACAATGAAAGACTGTCCGGCTATCTGTTTTGCTGACCTGTTCTGTGCTCTTGAGGATGATGCAGAACGATTTTTATGAATGCCTTTCTTCTGGGGTCCTTTCTAGGGGTATGTGCACTAGGTCTTTTTGAGCCTCTTATCAAACTGCGCCAACAGTTGCACCAAGTCGATGGCAGTCGTAACAGTTGGCGTCTAAATGTGCCCCGAAGTATACATTAAATTATAGTATTCTATAGGGAAGGGAAAGAGAATGGGACTTGATATACGGCCTTTCTGTGGTTACAATCAAAGCGGTTTATATGTTATATACTGGTACTTATTGTCTGCCTGGGGCAATGGAGGGTTAAGTGACTTAACCAGAGTCACAAGGAGCTGCAATGGGAATTGAACCCACTTCCTCAGGTTCTCAGGCCACTGCACTAACCATAAGTAACACACATACTTCAGAGACACACGTGCTCTGTGCCCATGTGTGTAACCCCCTCAAATATGCATGCTAAGGGGTCCTTTTACGAAGGTGCGCCGAAAAATGGCCTTCGCTGTTGTAGGCGCATGTATTGGATGCGCACAGGTCCATTTTTCAGTGCGCCTGCAAAAAAGGCCTTTTTTTTTGGCCAAAAATGGACGTGCGGCAAAATAAAAATTGGCACGTGTCTATTTTGGGCCTGAGACCTTACCGCCACACACTGACTTAGTGGTAAGGTCTCATGAGTTAACTGGACAGTAATTGTCAGCGCGCATACACTGACGATTACCGCCCGGTTAGCGCCACGTGGCAGAAAATAAAAAATATTTTCTGACGTGCGTATCGAACACATGTAAAAAATGGAATTACTGCCCGGGGCACACGGTAGCCGGGCAGTACTTTCAAACTGATGCATGTTGGACGCACGTAGGTGTCCATCAGGCTCATTTTCGAAAGAGATGGATGTTTAAATCGGTATAATCGAAACCCGATTTTGGACGTCTCCAACTGCAGTCCGTCAGAAGGACGTCCAAATCTCAAGGGGCGTGTCAGGGGTGTGTTCAAGGCAGGACTTGGGCGTTCCTAAGACATGGACGTCTTTCAGCGATAATGGAACAAAACAAAGACGTCCAAGCTAAGATGTTTTGAGCTAGACCTGTTTTTATAACAAATAGCTGCACTGGGAATTGAACCCACTTCCCCAGGATCAAAGTCTGCTGCACTAACCACTAGGCTACTCCTCTACTTTATACAAGAGGCGCCCCAAATGACCAGATGACCACTGGAGGGACTCGGGGATCACCTCCCCTTCCTCCCCCAAATCACAAAATATTTTTCCAAACAGCACTTTCAAAAGGAAAAGACAGAGCTTTTTATTTTTGTAGAAAATGACCTTTCCTGTTCTGATTCAGACTTAGATGTCACATCCAAAAATGCCCCCTGTGCATTTGACTTGCCCTAAAGTCACAAGGAGCAGCAGTGGGAATTGAACCCATGTTGCCAGGATCAAAGCCCGCTGCATTAACCATTAAACCACTCCTCCTCTGTTCTGGACATCCTGCATTTGGACGTCTTTTTGCGTTCGAAAATGGCCGAAAATCAAAGACGTCCAAATCCAAGGACGTCCATGGTATTTTCCAAAACAAAGACGGACGTCCATCTTTTTTTGAAAATGACCTTTCCCCGCCTCCGAATTTGGACGTTTTACAAAGACGTCCAAATTCCAACTTAGACGTTTCTTTCGAAAATGCCCCTCCATGCGCCTTAGTAAAAGGGACCCTAAATGATTTTGGCACATCTGTTATACAACAGTGCTTAGCACTTGCACACGTCCACTGCCTATACACTGTCAGTACAGGCGGTATAAAACGTTTCAATAAACAGAGTCCGTGGTACCAATCATGCGTAAGTGCTACCATTCTATAACTTGAGGCGCCGATTTATAGAACTGCCTTAAAATATGTGGGATCTCTTTATTTTTCAATTCAGACCTTATGTCTAGAAAGCCTCATTCTCCTAAGTTGCAGGGCTAAATTTTTTTTTTTTGTTACATTTGTACCCCGCGCTTTTTCCCACTCATGGCAGGCTCAATGCGGCAGGCAATGGAGGGTTGTGACTTGCCCAGAGTCACAAGGAGCTGCCTGTGCCGGGAATCAAACTCAGTTCCTCAGGACCAAAGTCCATCACCCTAACCACTAGGCCACTCCTCCACTGTTGCTACTATTGGAGATTCTACATGGAATGTTGCTATTCCACTAGCAACATTCCATGTAGAAGTCGGCCCTTGCAGATCATCAATGTGGCCGTGCAGGCTTCTGCGAGTCTGACGTCAGACTCCCAGAAACAGAAGCCTGCGCAGCCTTCTACATGGAATGTTGCTAGTGGAATAGCAACATTCCATGTAGAATCTCCAATAGTATCTATTTTATTTTTGTTACATTTGTACCCTGCACTTTCCCACTCATGGCAGGCTCAATGCGGTTTACATGGGGCAATGGAGGGTTAAGTGACTTGCCCAGAGTCACAAGGAGCTGCCTGTGCCGGGAATCGAACTCAGTTCCTCAGTTCCCCAGGACCAAAGTCCACCACCCTAACCACTAGGCCACTCCTCCACTCCACTTTAAGATGTTGGATCAGAGATTGGTGGGGGAGCGGAGGTTACTTTTGCACAGCTCAGAAAACATGGTCGTAATGCAAGAGGGATTAGGTTCCTGTTTAGCCCAGGTATTTGGTGCCTTCAAAATTTGGCATTTTGAACTAGATTTGGTAAAGGGGTGCTGAAAAAAACTAAGCACTAAGGGACAGATTCTATAAAGCGTGCCTAGAGATCTGCGCTGCAATCCAGGTGTATTCTATAACAATGTGCGTAACTTAATTGGCTTAACAAGCTAATCAGCATTGTTAACAGCACTTAACAAGCAATTATGAGCACTAATTGGCAATAATTAGAATTTATGCGCATGACTTGCTAAGAGTATTCTGTAATGAACTGCGCCTAACTTCTCATGTGCGCAGTTCAAAAGGGGCATGGCTATGGGCGGAGAAATGGGCGTTCCTAACTTTACGCGCATAGTTATAGAATAAGACCCAGTACGTATAGTTAGCACTGCATAATGTTGGCTGTTATCATTTGTTGCTCTATCATTGATAATTTTTGTTATAATATATATTCCATTTCTTAACATCTTGCCCCAAAAATGTGGACTTGAGCAAGAAATTTCAGTACTTTTCTGTTTTTTATTCTTTCTTCAAATACGTTGAAATGTATTGCTTTTCAAACAAGTGTATTGCTTGATTTAAATGTTAAAAACTTAAAAAAAAAAAAAAAAAAAAAAGACCCAGTACGCATAAATCTTTGTACACAGATTTACGCCACATTTTCGCTGGTGCAAATCAACATGTGTAGTTTTAGAAGCTGGGATATCAACTAAGCATATTCTATATACTGCGCCTAAATCTAGGCATTGCTTACAGAATATGCTTATGCGTAAATTTTTACCACGCAGATATTTTAGGCGCCATATATAGAATCTGGCCTTAAGAGCTAGTCTATAAATGGTGCTCCGAGTTGGGTGTCATTTATAGAATTGCGCTGAGCGCCGGGATTCGTGTCCCATTGTGGGTGCAAGGATTTACGCAAACTGAAACCCGGTATAAATCCTTGTGTCTAAAATTAGGCGTGGACCTACTATATTCTATCACGCCATGTGCAAATTCTATGAATGCTCAGGATCTGCCCATGCCCCCTTTTCAGATCCACACAGAAACATTTACGCGTGCATCTTTCTACGAAGAATCATGCGTAGCCTAATTGTTGCCACTTAGCACCGATAACTGATTATTAGAAAACCAATTTGTGCTAATTGGCTCGTTGTTTGATTAAACTATGCAAGCAAATTGTGCACATGCATAACTTTGAGCATCATATACAGTTGGGGATTTATGCCTTAATCTGGGCCTGCTAAGGTGACCTTTTAAATGAAGAATACAAAGACAGAAGGATTTGGACGGTGTCCTTGTTGTAAAGAAATTTCAATTGCCATTTTTATTTTCACAAAACTTTAATAACTTGCTCTGAGAACATGCCAAGAAAAAAAGTGCTTTTTCTGGTCTTTTTTCCCCCTGCATCTTCCAGCTTTTCCTATAGTTAACCCACTGAGTCACTGGAGCTAAAATAATGTATAAAACCTGACACTGCTGGAATAATTCACCAGCCAGTAATGGATATATACTCAGCACTGGAAAATATACTTGCAGCTATCTAGCAGTAATGACATCCATTTGTAAAACAAATGGCTTCAAATCCATCTTCTGAAGATACAGGGCTGCAGATATTTATTGAAATATTGATGATGATTTAATACGTGATATATTAAGTCTCCCCCCAAGAACAGGGGCGTAGCCAGACAGCAGATTTGGGGTGGGCTTAGTCAAGAAGTGGGTGGGCACCAAGTGTTTCCCTCTCCCCCCCCCCCCCCCCAATGCAATGAGACCAGTATCAGCAGCTTAGGAAGCTTAGACTGCTGAAGTGGAGAGCAGTGTTTTCAGCACCATCAGGGGGAGGGTCTTCAGCTGGCGGAGCTTGGGATCCCCACTAGCTAGCACTAAATATGTGCTGCTGTTGGGTGGGCCTGAGCCTTAAGTGAATGGGCCCCGGCCCACCCATGGCTACGCCACTGCCCAAGTAAAAAAACACCCAGGAGACGAGACTCTTTCAGGTGCTCAGTAATCAGGGAATAGGGTTTAAACATGTAGTCAGTTCAGTTTTCAGATAGTCACAATGAACAGGCATGAGATAATGCATTATCCGTTTCCACTGTATGAAAATGTCATGTGTATTTATAAAATCTGACTTGTTGGGTGTGTTGTGAGGACAGGGTTTAGAACAACTTTTCCACAGCATTCAGTATAATGCAGGGAATTCTGTACTTTAAGCACCAAGTGGCATAGCCAGGAACTTTTGTTTTTACAGGGGGTGTCTCTCCAACGCTGCCCCCCCCCAGGTACCTTAAAATCATCTCAGCTGCAGTCTTCACCCAGGCGATGGCACCCATAGGTTGCCTGCCGCCTCCACTGGGACTTCCTCTCTGAACTGTCCCGCCCAGTGTTGCCAGGTTCTCGGCTCTGAAACCTGCCCCAAAAGTTCACACCCCCACCCCGCCGTCATTGACCCGCCTCTTCCGTCATCGGCCCCGCCTCCTCCGTCACAGGCCCCGCCCAAAACGTCACGAGCCCCGCCCAAAATGTCACGAGCCCCGCCCAAACCGGCCCGAAAAACCGCACAAAAACCACCGAAAAACCCCAAAAACCAGCCCAAAAAAACGCAACCCGCAGTGGGCAAAAATGTTGCGCTGCGGGTCGCGGAAAACCGCCCAATTGGGCGGGAAAACCGCCCAATTGGCAACTTTGGCCCCGCCTCCTTCTGATGCAACTTCCTGTTTTGTGAAAGGCAGGACGGTTCAGGGAGGAAGTCCCGGTGCAGGCCGCAGGCAGCCTATGAATGCTGCTGCCACAGTGAAGACTATAGCAGAGATGATTTTAAGGTACGGGCACAGAGGCCAGATCTGACAGGGGGTACCTAACATATGTACCTTGTATAAATATGTCACTGCCAAGACGGTGTCTATTTGTAGCCCATACCATAAAGGAATATAGGTGCCACAAAGCTGATGTACATACTAGTTCCTAGATGGATTTAAATAATAGTATTCTATCATTTGCTTGTGCAATTCTCTGCTCCACCACATGTATGCCCATCTTCAAAGTAGGCACCATCGCATTTAGGTGCCAGATCTCATTCTGGAGCCCCAAAAGGAGCAGGAAAAAAATGCTACTCTCCCCTTTAAAAATAAAACAATTATTCAGCATGAGACCTGGCAAACGCAATCTGAATAAGAACACCGTCAGGTAAACAAAACGGTCTGCGCCTGTTGGAGCAGCATATCGAATACCAAAGCATCATGGCCTGTACCGTTGTCTCTTAACTATCAAGAAATGTTATTGGGCAAGGCAGGAAATCCAGTTTTGGCTTTATCTGCCAGTTTCTGTGAACTGCATACCTTCATGTGGTCATCAGAATACGACTCCTTAAAATGGCAGAGAAGACATAAGACATAAGCATCGCCATGCTGGGACAGACCAAGGGTCCATCAAGCCCAGCACCCTGTCTCCGACAGCAGCCAAAAGAACAAGCATTTTGTCCCGCCCATCCGGATTATTCCTACGTCCATTCAATAATATTCTATGTCCTTTTCCTCCAGGAAGCCGTCTAACCTTTTTTTAAACTCCGCTAAGCCAACTGCCCCAACCACCTTATCCAGCAACGAATTCCAGAGTCTAACCACGTGTTGAGTGAAGAAAAACTTCCTCCGATTCGTTTTGAATTTACTGCACTGCAGCTTCATCGCATGCCCCCTTGTCCAAGTATTTTTGGAAAGCGTAAGCAGACGCTCCACATCGACCCATTCCATTCCACTCATTATCTTATAGACCTCTATCATATCTCCCCTCAGCCGCCTTTTCTCTAAGCTGAAGAGCCCCAGCCTCTTCAGCCTTTCCTCATAGGGAAGTCGTCCCATCCCCTGAATCATCTTTGTCGCCCTTCTCTGCACCTTTTCCAATTCCACTATATCTTTTTTGAGATGTGGCGACCAGAATTGAACACAATACTCGAGGTACGGTCGCACTATGGAGCGATACAATGGCATAATAATATCCTCATTTTTGTTTTCCATCCCTTTCCTAATGACACCCAACATTCTATTTGCTTTCCTAGCCGCAGCAGCACATTGAGCACAAGATTTCAACGTATCATCAACGATGACACCTAGATCCCTTTCTCGGATTCCTAACGCGGAACCTTGCATGACGTAGTTATAGTTTGGGTTCCTCTTTCCCACATGCATGACTTTGCACATGCATTGTGGCTTCACCCCTGATTAGCAAAACTTAAAAAAAAAAATCTGACTGCATGCACTGATAGTATCAAGAAATACTCAGGGAAATGGAGACAGTGGCTCTAACTGGAATCAAATTATCAGGAAGACTGCACAAATCTTAGCAAAGTAAAATGGAGCCTGAACTTTATATCATCCCTCCTTTATTGCTGAGTGTAAATGGGCAGAGAAACCTGAGCTGTGTTTTTTCTACGGATGACAGAGACAGAAAGACCTTTGTAGGCTGCTCAGTCTTCCAGGGCCGCCGAGAGACTGAGCTGGGCTTAGGGCAAGGCCGCCCCGGGGCCCTGGCTACGCCCCCACCGCCACCCCCCGAGGCCGCTGCCACCGCCCCCCACCTCTAGCCCGTCGACAGCCCCCCTCCATCCGCCACCAGGCCCCCTGCATTCAAATTGATTCGGCAGCGCGTCACCTCTGTGTTAAAGCGCAGTGGCAGATCGCCTCCTTTTGGGCCTTCTCTCCCTGTGTCCCGCCCTCGCGGAAACGGGAAGTTACACATCAAATGAGGGCGGGACACAGGGAGGGAAGGCCCGAAGGGAGGCGATCTGCCGCTGCGCTTTATCACGGAGGTGAGGCGCTGCCGAATCGATTTGAATGCAGGGGTCCCGGTGGCGGATGGAGAGGGTCTGCTGACGGAGCCGAGGGCGGGTGGGTGAGACCGGGGACTGTGGTGCCGGGCCTTGGGAATTTTGTCCCCCCTGCCCCCCCCCCTCGGCGGCCCTGCAGCCTCCTTCCCAACAGCATTTTCTACTATTATAATAGGGTAAATGTGTGTAGTTAAATGCAGCAGGTATTCGTGTAACCTACAACAGGGGCAGGCCCCACCTATGCCCTGCCCTGCCCATGCTCCGTCCCTATAACACAAATCTGCAAGAAACGATGCCTAGGTTGCGACCACTGCCATTTACAACTGCTCTGGAACAGGCCTAAATACTAGTGTGTACACGTGTATTTGATAAAGGCTGGAAGTGCCGACGCCGTTAACAATGGGGGGGGGGGGTCCTTGAGAAAGATCCATGGCGAAACATAGGCTATGTTGGACTAAGTGGAGTGGAGGAGTGGCCTAGTGGTTAGAGCACCGGTCTTGCAATCCTAAAGTGGCCGATTCAAACCCCACTGCTGCTCCTTGTGATCTTGGGCAAGTCACTTAACCCTCCATTGCCTCAGGTACAAACTTAGATTGTGAGCCCTCCTGGGACAGAGAAATATCCAGAGTACCTGAATGTAACTCACCTTGAGCTAGTACTGAAAAAGGTGTGAGCAAAATCTAAATAAATATATGGAATGTTGCTACTTTTGAAGATTCTACATGGAATGTTGCCACTTTTTGAGATTCTGGAATGTTGCTATTATTGGAGATTCAAGATGGCATGTTGTTGAGTGGAGGAGTGGCCTAGTGGTTAGTGCACAGGTCTTACAATCCAGAGGTGGCCGGTTCAAATCCCACTGCTGCTCCTTGTGATCTTGGGCAAGTCACTTAACCCTCCATTGCCTCAGGTACAAACTTAGATTGTGAGCCCTCCTGGGACAGAGAAATATCCAGAGTACCTGAATGTAACTCACCTTGAGCTAGTACTGAAAAAGGTGTGAGCAAAATCTAAATAAATAAAATAAAAAATAAGTAATCTGAGTACTATTTCGGTAAAGCAAATGATTATAATCTTACATTAAAGAAGTTAAACGTATATGAAAGAAGGATAAGTTAAATCAGAGTCAGTAAAAGAAATAAGCATATGCATATAAACTATGACATCTTAGACTGATGAGGTGGTGAGTGCATAAATCTTGTTGAGGCATGTACTTGTTTTCACTTTTAGACGTGATCTAACGCTAAAAGAGGCGTTTTACATGAGAAAACAAATGTTCAATTCTGGTCGCCGTATCTCAAAAAAGATATGGTGGAATTAGAAAAGATGCAGAGAAGGGCAGCAAAAATGATCTCTTCAGCTTGGAGAAAAGGCGGCTGAGGGGAGATATGATAGAGGTCTATAAAATAATGAGTGGAGTTCAACGGGTAGATGTGAAGCGTCTGTTCATGCTTTCCAAAAATACTAGGACTAGGGGGCATGCGATGAAGCTACAATGTAGTAAATTTAAAACAAATTGGAGAAAGGTTTTCTTCACTCAACGTGTAATTAAACTCTGGAATTCGTTGCCAGAGAACGTGGTAAAGGTGGTTAGCTTAGCGGAGTTTCAAAAAGGTTTGGACAGCTTCCTAAAGAAAAAGTCCATAGACCATTATTAAATGGACTTGGGGTGAATCCACTATTTCTGGGATTAGCAGTATAGAATGTTTTGTACTTTTTTGGGATCTTGCCGGGTATTTGTGACCTGGATTGGCCACTGTTGGAAACAGGATGCTGGGCTGGATGGACCTTTGGTCTTTCCCAGTTTGGCAATACTTACGTACTTATGGATGGTTCCGTTCAAAGCTAAAAGAAATGTTTCTCTGTTGGTAAGTTAAAGAACAAACATTTGAAGTACAACTTGCACACCTCTGCCAACCTTTCAGGCATCAATAACCTACAATTTCCAAGTATTTAGCTAAGCAAGCTTTTGTAACCACTCAGTCGTTAACCTAGTCACAAATTATCTGCAATGGCTCATCAAAGTTCAATAAGTTCAAAACCAGAGGCTAATGACAAACTCATGCTGCAGATCACTGAGAGGCAATTACACGACAAGAGCTGCTTAATTTCTGCTTTACCTGCACGTACAGAATACCAAGAACCATCTTAACTTGAACTGCCTTCTCGTCTTCTAGAATATGCATCGAGACCAGAGACAGAACCTCCTCTCGTTCAGGACATTTTCTTCCAATCTGAAGCTTTTGTACTATTAGGAAAAGTTTTTAATTTACCCATATACTGCATATGAACAAAAAAAGTCCCTCAATCATAGCCAGCCCAGTTGCTAAGTGACGGTATTACACCATGGGAGGCTGGATGTTCGAGGGCGTGTTGTTGGAGCTTGGGGATGGTGGTGGTTTCAGTGTTAGGTTAAGAAAGAGATTGAGGAGTGAAGACAACCAAAAGTAACTTAGAGAAGGCATGATACCCTATAAATGTTTAAGTGCCTGTAATTGGCAGCTGGAATGTATCCTTGCAGTTTGGACATAGTAACATAGTAGATGACGGCAGAAAAAGACCTGCACGGTCCATCTAGTCTGCCCAACAAGATAAACACATACGTGTTACTTCTTGTGTATACCTTACCTTGATTCGTATCTGCCATTTTCAGGGCACAGACCGTAGAAGTCTTGCCCAGCACTAGCCCCGCCTCCCAAACACTAGCCCCGCCTCCCAATCTCGGCTAAGCTTCTGAGGATCCATTCCTCAGGCATTAGTGGGCAGACTGAAGAGGTCAGTTGGTTTCTCTGACATCATCCAGACTGGTACACACTGATACTGTGCTGTCCCATGAGGGGAGCCTGACTGTGATTTCCAGGCATGTTTTCTGCACCTGGGCTTGATGATCTTGTGGGGGGACACAGTTCCAGCCATTGTGCAACAGTGACACCTACTGGCTGGCTGCAGCACATGCTGCTCTGCCAGGGGACTGTAAGGATGGCAGGGCTGGACAAAGTTAAAATGCCAAGAAAACCCCCAACTAGCTGCAAATAAGGGTTTTTTGGTATCTCAAGGGTTATACTGAAACATTTCCCCATTCTCTTGAGTAAGCACAAATGATTTTTACCATCATGGTTATTTGCAGACATTTTTTGCTCTCATGAATTTTTCTTCAGAAATGTTTTCCCTTCCAGAAGCAGCAGCATTGCCAGACCCAATATTTTGGATGGACCCAGAGCTAACTTAGATCGGCCTTTCCATTGCATAGCACTCCACAGCCCCCCCCCCCCCCCCCCAAGATATTAAAACAAAAATTATTGATTTTTTTTTCACCTACTCCACATCAACATCTCTCCTCCTCCACAACGTTCCAGCATCTGAACGCCCGTCCCTCCCTGGTGTACCTTACAGGCATTCCTGGCGCCTGCAGTGATTCAATTATTGCTGCCTGCACCGGCTCCACAGGCTTCCATCGGCCAGGTCCCACCAGACAGGAAATGATCAAAGCGAGGGCGGGACTCGGCCGATTGAAGCCTGCAGGGTCGGCACAGACAGCAATAATGAATCACTGCAAGCGCCGGGGACACCTGTAAAGTACACCAGGGAGGGACAGAGTTCAGCGATGGGTGGGCAGATGCCAGGACACCGCGGAGGAGGTGAGATGCTGATGTGGGGTGCTGCCGCTGCGTGGGTCTGAGCCAAGAATGTGTGGGCCTGTGCCCACCCACAGCTATGCCACTGAAATTTAGTCCTCGTAAAAAGGCACACCATTAGAAAACAGTAAGAAAAGACTGGCTTACAGGCCTCATACACTCTTTTGCTCCATGTCTGACTGAAAATGATTTCTGATTCAATGATGTATAAAGGCAGATTATAAATTGTGAAATAAATTAGTAAATAAATAAATAAATAAAGAAGATAATGTGCTCCAGTAAAGAAAGCCCAAATTCCCCCAGGGGCGTAGCCAGACTTCGATGGGAGGGGGGTCCAGAGCCTGAGGTGAGGGGGCACATTTGAGCCCCCCCCCCGCCGCCAATGCCCCCCCCCCCCCCCCCCCCCGCTGCAACCCTCTCGACCCTCCCTTCCTGCAGCCAACCCTCTCCTGCCACGTACCTTTGCTGGCGGGGGACCCCAACCCCCGCCAGCCAAAGTCCTCTTCTCGGCCGAGCGGCGTTGCTGACCCCCCCTTCCCGCCGCCAACCCTCTCCCGTCGTGTACCTTTGCTGGTGGGGGACCTAACTTCTGGGAATGTCCTCTGATCTGCCCATACTCCTCCCATAGCTACACCCTTTTGATTTGTCTCTATGGAATTTAGGCACAGATGCTATAGTGACTAGGACAGATGTGCGCGTGCGAATCCATAACTGTTGCCAATTAACTCCAACTATTGATTGTTGATGCCTTGTTAAATAATCTGCACACGAATCTGCCCTGCATGCCCACATTTGGGTGACCTGCAGGGCTTTTCTTGAGGGGGTACTGAGTACCGGCACCTTTTCCATTGTCTGCTAAAATTGACCCATGGTCCCCAAGTTTTAATGAAAGAGCTCAGGCTCTACACACTAATTCTGCCTTGTCATAGATTCTGTGACTGGTTGCAGGGGGCCTCAGTGATCACCCCACCCCTGAAGGGTGGCCTAGCATTTGAGTACCGGCACCTTTTCCAGTGTCTGCTAAAATTGACCTGTGGTCCCCAAGTTTTAATGAAAGAGCTCAGGCTCTACACACCAACTCTGCCTTGCCATAGATTATGTGACTGGTTGCAGGGGGCCTGGCTATTGTGGGGTGGGTCCCTTAGTGATCACCCCACTCCCTGAAGGGTGGCCTGGCATTTGAGTACCGGCACCTTTTCCGCTACAAAATATGCACCTGTAGAGAATCAAAGGGTAAGACTGCAAATCAGCAGTGAGTATGAAGGATTTCCAGCCTTTTGCATCTTTCACATCATCCTCTTTACTGAAAAAGATCACCTACAGAAGTGATTTGAGGCCCAGTCCTCAGGACACACCCAGGCAGTCAGGGTTTCAGGATACCCACAACGAATACGCTTCAGATGGATGTTGTGCATGTAAATATGTCTCGGGCATATTAATTGTAGGTATCCTGAAAACCTGACTGGCTGAGTGTGGGCCCTGAGAACTGGGCGAAGAACCTCTGACTTGAGGTAAGGCAAACCACGAACTTACCTTTTGTTTCGATCTTCTATCTGAAGGATGTACATCAGGTCTTCAGCAGCGTGAGTTCGGGAGCTACTGTCTCCCCATTTCAGCTTCAGACTCTGAGGACCAGCTGCAGCACATTCCAGCCGAGGTGGCAAAGGTGGTAGAGGGCTGGTTTTTGCCTTAATAGTGTGGCTGAACGGCCCGGCTCCAATTCCATTCACAGCCTGAATCCGGATTCTACAAAATCAAACATTCAGCTGACACAATGACAGAAAACCATACCTACAGTGCAACACTAACATAGTAACATAGTAGGTGACGGCAGAAAAAGACCTGCACGGTCCATCCAGTCTGCCCAACAAAACTCATATTTGCTGCTTTTTGTGTATACCCTACTTTGATTTGTACCTGTGCTCTTCAGGGCACAGACCGTATAAGTCTGCCCCGCACTATCCTCACCTCCCCAGCCCTGCCTCCCAACCCCGGCTCTGGCACAGACCGTACAAGTCTGTCCAGCACTATCCCCGCCTCCCAACCACCAGTCCCGCTTCCCACCACCGGCTCTGGCACAGACCGTATAAGTCTGCCCAGCCCTATCCCCGCCTCCCAACCACCAGCCCCACCTCCCGATCTTTACTAAGCTCCTGAGGATCCATTCCTTCGGCACAGGATTCCTTTATGCTTATCCCATGCATGTTTGAATTCCGTTACCGTTTTCATTTCCACCACCTCCCGCGGGAGGGCATTCCAAGCATCCACTACTCTCTCCGTGAAAAAATACTTCCTGACATTTTTCTTGAGTCTGCCCCCCTTCAATCTCATTTCATGTCCTCTCGTTCTACCACCTTCCCATCTCTGGAAAAGATTCACTATAGTGAGCTGAACTGTTTGCTCTAGGACCTTATCAATCTGATATCTGCACATTTACAGCACCTGGATCACGAGAGCAAAATCCACCTCAAAGAAATATTCCCAAACTAGAAATGATACAGTTAGATTGATTTATTTGATGACAATCCCACCAGAAAACATGCATGTCACATGCCTGCAGCAGAAATGCTTTGTATGCATGTTGCTCATGTGTTACATTCATGATACACAAACAAAAAAAACAGCACCACGGGCCTTTAAAAATGGAACACAGTTCTTTAATGAATGAGCCTTGACAAAAAAACGGGTCTTTTTGTCAAGGCTCATTCATTAAAGAACTGTGTTCCATTTTTAAAGGCCCGTGGTGCTGTTTTTTTTGTTTGGACTTTAGTTTGTACTTTGTTCCCTCTTTTTTGTTATAACCACATTCATGATACACATAATTAAGGAGCAGAAAACTCACTACTTATGGTCTCAAATACCGTTCCCTCTAAGCATAGAGGGAGTCCTCCACCGACAGACCTGCCAGAGGGTGGTGCTGTTTCATTAACACATTTGGAATAGTGAGGGACAGGCAAGCTCTGAATGAATCCAGGGAACCCACCTGTCTCTAGTCACTGAAAACACAATATTGAAACAGCACCTCCCCCCCCCCCCCATCCCGGAAACGATGCAGTTGGAGGATTCCCGCTCAGCTTAGTGAGAACAGTGATCTCAAATGAATGCTGTTTAACATACATTTTTGTTTACACTCAGCAAACGTGAAATATGGAACATAAAGGAACTCCCACCTGCTCCCTGACACCCCCAGACAAAATTCTACTGTAGATTTGCTTCTGAACCTTAAAACAGATCAAGAAAAATTAGGAGCTGAGGATACAGCATTTTATCAAGGCACTAATAGGGCAATTCTATAACTGGTGCCTCTTTTATAACTGAACCTAGGCACCAAGGTTTCATTAGATAATATTAGTGTAACTGGCTATCCATGCTCCTAATAATTATGCACAAGTGGGAGCTCCACTCATGCTGCACCCCTGCAGATGCCCCTTTGCAGATATGAACTATGTAGGTTACTCAGGTATTTGCAGAATAGCACTTGGAACCCATACGTTTCATGTAAATGCGCACATGCATGCATAAATACTAGTATTCTAAACATTTACACAGGGAAGACACGTATAAACTTGAGCGCCTGGGTTATAGAACTGCTCTTTTATTCCAAATATCCCCCTAAGCTCGATGTTATGCTACAGTTCAAGCTTGAAGATGCTTATATGGTCTGTGCCAGAGCCGGTGGTGGGAGGCGGGGATAGTGCTGGGCAGACTTATACGGTCTGTGCCAGAGCTGGTGGTGGGATGCGGGACTGGTAGTTGGGAGGCGGGGATAGTGCTGGGCAGACTTATAGGGTCTGTGCCCTGAAGAGGACAGTACAAATAAAAAAGTAGCACATCTGAATTTATCTTCTTGGGCAGACTGGATGGACCGTGCAGGTCTTTTTCTGCCGTCATCTACTATGTTTACAAGTACAAATTTCATAATTTCAGAGATTTTGCTCAGCCTGTATCTGGCTGATATTTTGAACAGAAGAAGTTACTAACTAATACAAGGCGGTTAGCTTAGCGGGGTTTAAAAAAGGTTTGGCCGGCTTCCTAAAGGATAAGTCCATAGACCATTATTAAAATGACTTGGGGAAAATCCACTGCTTATTTCTGGGATACGCAGCATAAAATGTATTTAACTTTTTTGGGATCTTGCCAGGTATTTGTGACCTGGATTGGCCACCGCTGGAAACAGGATACTGGGCTTGATGGACCTTTGGTCTGTCCCAGTGTGGCAATACTTATGTACTTAAGTGACTAGGCCGCAGGCAGAAACGTGCAAGATTTGCTTGCTTGTTTACAAAACTTATTCTATCTTGCTTTAAATGGATATGTTCTAAAGAGGACATTTTCAAAATTCCACACACAGCTTTCAGGTCTCCAGTACTTTGTGTTCGCTCAGCAGGGTGTTCAGGTACTTAACTACCTGCTGAGTTTGCAGATGCAGATTTCTGGTCAGGAGTCATGTACATATAGTTAAAAATAAACATCATTCATATAAAATGGATGGAGAGATAGGTAGAAGTGGGTTAGTTCAGCTGCTGGGAAATCAGTGAGAGGGTAGAAACAGGTTAACCTAAAGGAATCATCTGGGCATTTTTATTCCACTCGATGTGGATCCCAAAGAACAAAGAAAGTGTGGACAAACCCCACAGCGTTACAATAAAATCCCACAGAATAACAATCAAATCAAAATTACAATCAGATTAGTAAAATAAACCTAATTTCCAGCTGACAGATCCATCAAGTATTATTTATAGTTTTAATCACTCTCCTAAAATTAGTATAACAAATAATCTTTCTAATATCCTTAGGTAGCTTATTCTAAAGTTTTAGGCCTCGGCCTATGATAGACCTGCTTCTCATGGTCATCCTGCGGCACTTTGACACAAATGGCACAATCAATCTAATCTCCTGTAAAGAATGGAGAGTTCTAGAAGCAGAGTATAATGAAACTGTATCAGAAAGATAGTCCAGTGCCAAACTAGTCAGTAAGTGGATAGAGCAGGGATTTTCAACCCAGTCCTTGGGGCACAGCAAGGACTGGGTTGAAAACTTCTGGGATAGAGGATAAGAAGATGGATAAGTGGGTGGGAAGGTGTGAGGGAGAATGAAGGCACATGGAGGAACGAGGAGGCTCGAGAGGGAGGGAGACTGGGTAGAGTCTTTTCCCCTGGGGGACTGGAGAAAAGAAAAAGACTACAATTCCCAGCAGCCCCTGAGTAGGTCCCTTGGTAGAGACAGGGACTTCAATCCCCAACAGTCCCCAGAGGAGGTCGGGAGAAGGGCAAGGGAAGGGTGTTGGCAAAACCTGTCCCAGAGAGCCAGGATGAGGGAAGGAGTTCTGAACCTGCCCAATCAAGCAAATGGAGAGCAGCTGAGCAATGGGTGTGGGGCGGAAGCTATGGACTGGCAAGGGGAAGAAAAGGAGGAAGAACTAGAGCAAGGGGAGCCCATGGAGATTGCTGCTCTGACTAAAGGAAGTGAAACAGGAGAGGGCTGCTCGGGAGGAGAGCCTGGTAGAAGGAGGGAAATGGTGGCTATCCCACGAGGGGAGCTGAGAGAACAGGTTTACCACGGAAGGGTCATGTGGGTGGTGGTCAGGGTATAATGCTGACCTGGCTGGGGAGGGACCCTTGCCACTCTCCCTAGATTGATTTCTTTTGAAAGGGAGAGAGGAGGAGTGGTGGTTTTGGGCATAACTGCTATACATGAACTGCTGGGAGTTTGAACCCTTTCTGAACTGCTGTGTTTGGGGAATTGTTGTGCCTAACTGCCGACATGAACTGCTGGGGAGGGTTTAAACCCTTTCTGGAGCTACCGTGTTTGGAGAATTACTTTGCATACCTGCTGTACATGAACTGCTGGGAGTTTGAGCTATTTTGTTTGAAGAATTGCTTTGCATAACTGCTTTATATGAACTGCTGAGATTCTGGATCCTTTTGGGGTTTTTTTGTTTTTGTTTTTGAATACTATGCTGTTGAACTGCTATGCTTCTTGAGAAATGCTGTGGTGGGAACTACCTTTGGAGGAGCAGTTGACACAAAGGGATTAATGATCTGACCTTGTGGATTGCCGTGTGCTCTTTAGCAGTGGATTACAGCACGCAGCTCAGCTAAAGGGCCGAGGGACTCAAGAGCCTCCTGGTGCAGGAGACTTTTCCAAGAGTCTCCCGGTGGTGGAGACCTTACAAAGGTCAGTGAAAGGGTAGAGAAATGTGCAGAGGTCCTGGATTCAGGCTACCTAGATGCTGGATTCCTTGAATCAGGAGACTTGGTTCAGGAGATTCCCAAACTGATCATTCTATTTCCAGTGGTCCCACATTGGTGGCTGATTTTTTTTTTCTTTAACTTCATCTTCAGATGTGAACTAATTATTTAATGCAAAGGAAGCATTTGCATTAACATTTAGCTCACTTTGCTGCATCGGAAGCAATTCTCTATGCAGCTTGTTAACATGCATTACCATAACCCTTGGTTTATTTCCTGCTTAGGCACAGTTTTTTGTGCATTAGAATCTTTTTTGCATCAGAACTTCTATGAGCATCCAGAAAGTCTGCGCTACACCTGAAGTAAAAGCACTGTACTAAGGACAGAACGGTTTATTAGATCAGTTCCTAAATGACAGATGGACATATTCAGTAGCAGGAGCTAAGAGACCATCCTAGGGAACACAGTCAGGAACGACAAGACTTTGAGGAGAATCAAACAACAGCGTAAAATCAAACTCACTGAGTTCAGCATGTAAATAACTGCTCCAATTTTGGACCCCTGCCCTCAAAAGCTCATCAGCCTCCTTTCAGTATTGGCACTTGCATTTCTCAATTATATGCTCCACACAAAAATTGAATCAAGATACATCCACAGAGCCTTACTAAACCATATACACAGTGAAACAAAAGACAGCTAGATGACAAGATCTGATTTTCAAGGACTGGAATGCCCACAATCTAACGATAACAAACCTAAATACCATTTAAAATAAAGGAGAGCATAAAAGCTCAATTATAGCTACGCTAAGACCATCTAATGGTAGCAATGTTCCTCTTTGCCTATGTTGCCAAATCTTGATAATTATTTTATGTCATTACCCCAGCTGCTCTGGTTTCCTCTCTTTTTTGCCCTCTAGAAGTAAATTAGGTACTCAACCACCAGAACCTCCGAGTACATCACTACAGAATTTGATTTCCCCTTTTGACGAGATCTTTTATTAGGGACCTTGCACCTACCAACATTTCACAGACACATTCCTGCCAGTCTTATTATCCTCTGTATAATTTACAGAGAGTTACCAGCACTTTCTCTGCACGCCTATGTATTTTTCTCTATAAAGTTTGAAAAAATATCACTTAGAAGTGGACACAAGATTAATGAAATCACTGTGTCACGGACCATAACCCTTTATAAACTTTGAAGTAGACCTCTTTATTCACCTTGTCTTTCCTTTTCACTCTATCACAATTACACAATCACTAGCACTTTCTTCACTCTTATCTTTCACAATTTTTTATTCTTCGATTTTTATTTACAAAGTTGGTCATATTGTTGGTGTATATCTTATTTTTTTGAGGACTCCTGATGAAGGCGTTGATGCCAAAACACAGCCTGTGTTGAGTCTCATTGTCTCACTACAATTATTAATTCTGAGCACACGTGCATTGTACACCACTGTTGAATAAAGGCCATCCTTGATGAAATCCTGGTTCACCCGTTGGGTCATTCCCACTGTGTTTCTTCTGTGTTTGCGTCATGTGAGATCATCTTGATTTTCTTCTTTCTTTGTACAGACGTGTTTGAAATCATGTCATTCCAACAAATCTCCAGAATTCTAGGTATGGTCTTCATGATTTCTTCACTATGGGGCCCTTTTAATGAGCCGCATAGGCGCCCACGTGTGCCAAATTGAAGCTACTGCCTGGTTACTGCGTGGCCCTTGAGGTAATTTCAATTTTGGCGGGCGTCCGCTACACGCGTCTGAAATATGTTTTTTATTTTCTGATGTGCGGCAGCTACGTGCGTCAAGTGGAATTTGACGCACGTAAACCATTACCGCCCAGTTACCGCGTGAGACCGTACCGCTAGGTCAATGGCTTGCAGTAAGGTCTCAGACCTAAAATGGACGCATGGCAATTTTCATTTTACCGCACATCCATTTTCGGCCCAAAAAAAATAGGCATTTTTTGTAGGTGTGCTAAAATTTAATTCTGCACGCGCCCAAAACACGCGTTTAACACTACCACAGGCCATTTTTCAGCACACCTTAGTAAAAGGACCCCTGTAAGTCTATGTTTCACTTCTGTATCCTATGGCTGAGAAGGTGTATGCAACTCAGAAGACTTCCCTTTAAGAATAAAGAGTTGCACAGGGATAGAAATCTAACCCGTCCCCGCAAGAATTTAACCTGTCCTCACAAGAATTTAATGGTACCTAAAAATATTCCAGTCGGCTCTCTGTCTCTCTCTGGGTTTCAGCCGAGGAACTGCACACAAGGAACAGAAGTTGGAACTTGGAACACTCTGGTGTGCACATGTAAGACTCGTCTCCGATTTGCCGGCACTGTGTGCTGAGAGGTTGCCAAATGCATACGCCAGTAGGTCAGGTGACCTCTGATGCTCATGCCTGTATCAGAGCTGAGGCCTGTGCATCAGTCCGGGAGCAGAGAGGGTTAATGGAAGACTTTCCACATCTGCACTGTTAAAGCAAGGAGGAGGAAGAAGCAGCACTCAAAGAGCTTGGTACTTGGTAGGTGAGAGGCTGGCGATAGTGCAGCTTACACTTCCAAGGGAACCCTGCAGGAACTGCTTCCATCTCCACAGGAACCCCACAGAACTGCTTCCCACAAAACCCATTCTCGTGCGGGTCTCTATTTAAGAATAAGCAACTCCTTACAAGTGGCAAAACAACTATAACTTTCACAATTCCTCTTTCTACATCTGTTAAATATTTTCCATCTTCCTAAATATTTATATCTGTTTGAGAGATTTTTTTTTTTTTGTATGTGGATGCTTCATCTCCGCAGCACAAACTAAATACATGAGGAATTTTAACAAAAACATCGAGCTTGACAGCATATTAATAATCATAACTACTATAGTTCAATTATCAGGGAATGACCCATAGCCCACATAATCCATGATCCTATGCAGATCGTGCAATACTGATTGACTGACTTAAATATTTTGCAATTCAAGGTTTAGTGTTATAGCGATTTACCTCCTTTTTGACTGGGAGATCTCAGGCAATCAATTTACAGGTAGTTTCTGTACTCCGAAACCCGTGTCATCTGGTGTCCCACAAGAGTCTGCTTTATCAGCAATCCTGTTTAATATCTATTTCATAAACAAAAAAGCAACACTGGGCCTTCAGGATTGAGATGATCAAAGTCTCTTGTTTATTAATTGACGGATAGACCCGACACGGGCCGTGTTTCGGCGCACTGGCGCCTGGTCAGCTAATCCTGATCTAAAATTGTAGGTGGTACTGTCACAGTGTAGCATGGACAACGCTGTCAGTCTAAAAAAAACGCCAAACAGACTGACAGCGCTGTCCATGCTGATTACGCTCTCGGAGCAATTGAGACTCTATTCCATATCAAAGGTGCTACACTGTGACAGTACCACCTACAATTTTTGACCAGGATTAGCTGACCCCTGAGGCAGGCGCCAGTGCGCCGAAACACGGCCCGTGTCGGGTCTATCCGTCAATTAATAAACAAGAGACTTTGATCATCTCAATCCTGAAGGCCCAGTGTTGCTTTTTTTGTTTCTGTATTATTTTGTGTGCTGTTTTACCCTCTCTTTTGTGTCTGTGTAATATCTATTTCATACCATTATGTTACAAACCACATGGACTAAGGGGGTAATTAACTATAGGTTGCGTTGGGATGACGAATGCCTAACTAGATAATTAGTGCCAATAACTGGCAATTATTGGCACTACTTATTTAACTTTACGAGCATCCAAATAAGGGGGCACAGAAATGGGAGGGTCACGGGCAGTTTGGGGCAGAGCATGGGCGTGGTTTTTGATTACACGCCTAATTATAGAATAAGGGGGCTCAGTATCTAAATTTAGGTGCAGGCACTTGCATCACATTTTCATCGGTACAAATGGGCGCACTTAAATTTAAGCACTGAAGAGACAGTGCAACAGCACTCCCCCACTGGCAGGACTGTAGGTGGAGGACTCCCGCTCAAACTGAAACTGTGTTTGAGATGCCAAGATCCTGAAGGCAGTAATTCCAGTTCCATCTTGCTGAATAAAAGTATGCAACATTATTATTATTATTAGCATTCGTATAGCGCTACCAGACGCACACAGCGCTGAACACCTGATACAAAGAGACAGTCCCTGCTCAAAAGAGCTTACAATCTAAGTAATACAGACAGACAAGACAGTTACGGGTGAGGGAAGTAATGGGTGAGAAGGGAGGAAGGGACAAGGGGAGGGCAATTGTGGCTAGGAGCTAAAAGCAGCAGTGAAAAGGTGGGGTTTCAGCATAGATTTGAAAACAGGTAGAGATGGAGCTAGGTGTATAGGTCCAGGAAGTCTATTCCAGGTATTAAGGTGCCGCGAGAGAAAAGGAGCAAAGCCTGGAGTTAGCAGTTGAGGAGAAGGAGGACGACAAGAGAGACTAGTCCAGTGAGCGGAGTTCACGGGGAGGAACGTAGGGAGAGATGAGAGCGGAGAGGTAATGGGGGGCTGCAGAGTGGATGCATTTAAAGGTCAGTACGAGAAGTTTAAACTGAATGCGGAAGCGGACAGGGAGCCAGTGAAGTGACTTGAGGAGCGGGCTAGTGTGGGTATAACGATTCTGGCGGAAAACAAGTCGTGCCGCAGAATTTTGGACAGATTGGAGAGGAGAGAGATGGCTGAGCGGAAGACCAGTGAGAAGTAAATTGCAATAGTCCAAGCGAGAGGCGACAAGGGTTTGGACAAGGGTTCTGGCAGCGTATTCAGAAAGGAAGGAGCGAATTTTGCTAATATTGTAGATAAAGAAGCGACAGGATTTGGCGATCTGTTGAATATGGGCAGAGAAGGAGAGAGAGGAATCAAAGATGACTCCAAGGTTACGAGCCCAGGAGACAGGGAGGATGTGAGAGCCATTAACAGAGATAGAGAAAGGGGGGAGAGGGGAGGTGGGTTTAGGGGGAAAAATGAGAAGTTCAGTTTTATTGCACTCCACTTAGCTCTTTGTGCAGAATATAAATATATGCATAAATAAATAAACAAGCTAGGATTTATATTTCATACATTCAAAACCCTGCTTTAAGAAGCAGGTCGTAAAAGCTACTTCCTTTTACCACTGCTAATGCAACAGGACAACTAGAAACTTGGCAAATGACAGAAGACAAAGGCCATATGGCCTATCCAGTATGCCCTTCTACATCATCCACTATCTCTTCTACCCCCCCTAACAGATCCCAAGTGTCTGTCCCATGCTTTCTTAAATTCAGATACAGTCATGCAAACCTCGCCCCTGATGCTGTCTTGCAATCTGCTCTACAACCCAGAAGAACTTGTTCTTATGTTGCCTCGCTGGTCCACGAAGGAGCAAAAGTGGAAGCCTCTTGCACATGAGCGCCTCTCGTCTGTGGTGGAAATGAGCTCATTCCAGCACTAAAGGCTACTAGTTTTCTGCCATGTTGCCATCATGCAGTCCAAACCTTTCATCTTTCAGCACGGGTCAGGACGGCTATTTTGTCATTCCTACCCGACGTGACTCAAAACATCATCTGATGTGTGGCCTTAACGTGGCCAGCCCTGCCTTGCTATGCTGGATTAAAGCCAACTCCTCCACCTGCCCCTTCTGGCCCAAAGATTACTCAAGCCAGTGGAGTACCAAGGAGGGGGGGGGGCAGTCTGCCCCGGGTGCACGCCGCTGGCGGGGGGGGGGGGGGTGCCGTGCGCCGGTCAGCGTCGTTCGTTTCCATGCTCCCTCTGCCCCGGAACAGGAAGTAACCTGTTCCGGGGCAGAAGGAGCATGGAAACGAACGACGCTGACCGGCGTGCGGCACCCCCCCAGCGGCGTGCACCCGGGGAGGGGGTTCTTTTGCCGAGGTGGGGGGTGTCCCTTCACTGGGGGGTCGCGCTGAACTGGGGAGGGGGGGGGCCGGGCGCATCTGCGATCCGCCCCGGGTGTCAGCGCCCCTCGGAACGCCACTGACTCAAGCTGCCATCCTGGTGATGGGGGGGGGGGCCAAAAAAAACCTAACGAAGAGCAAGGGAGTCAGCTGCAAGCAAGGTAGTTGTGTTTGAGCCCCCACCCTTCTCTCCGAATCTGCTTTATCAGGGAAAGTCAGGGTTGAAAAAAAAAAATCCTGCCGCTGGGCTGGGAACCAGCTTAAGCATCTGCCCAGCAAGAGTTAACATCTGTGCTCTCTCTCTCCTCCCCTGCTTGTGGATCAGGGTCAGAGTGACTGACCAATGTCCAAATTAGGCCTTTTGTTGCTGGGCAAGTGCCTGAGCACATCCCATGCATTTAGGAGTCGGATGCCTGCTTAATCTAATTATCTGCCGTGCATCTTCTTTCCTAGAATTAATCAGCACTGTAATCCAACTAGATAGGAATAAATAGGAGCAGAGATGTGGCTGAAGCGGAAAAGAAGCCGAAGAACAGTAGTAGAATGGCGCTTACAGAGATGCACTGAAGCAGAGGGTGACATTCAAAGCCCTTATGTGGTCGCTTAATAACTTTTTGGTTTTTTTCGTTTAAATAAAAAGGCCCGCACATAGAATGGAGGAGTAGCCTAATGGTTAGCTCAGTGGCCTGAGAACCAGGGGAACAGGGTTCGAGTCCCACTGCAGCTCCTTATAACTGGGCAAGTCACTTAATCCTCCACTGCTCCAGGTACAAAATAAGTACCTGTATATCTACTATAATAAAAAGCAACCTCAACGTTCTGAGGACACTGACGTCACTGAAGTCAGTCAGTCTCCCAGAACGGTTCGTGGATTCATGGTGGTGAAGCCACCCCACAGACCCGTGCCCCGCCCTCGCGTCAAACGTCATGTCGAGGGCAGGAAAAAAAAAATCAACAAACGGTTGACCCCCCCCCCCCCAAAGCTGCAGCTGAACACAAGGACCTCCAGCACCCCCCCCGCAACAACCCCCTCCTGAGACACCCACCTTCGCGTTGCTTTGCCGGCGGGGGACCCGAAACCCCGCCAGCACAAGCCCTGTCTGCTCACTACGGCGTCATCTTCGGCGTTCCTAGCCTGTGGAGGCAGGGCTTCTGTGCGTCTGACGTCCTGCACGTGCACGACGTCAGACGCACAGAACTCCGCCCTGCACAGCTACCAACGCCGACGATGACGCCGTAGTCAGCACACAGGGCTTGTGCTGGCGGGGTTTCGGGTCCCCCGCCGGCAAAGCAACGCGAAGGTGGGTGCGATGGGCACGGTGGGTCGGATGGCTGCGGCCGGATGCATCGCCGTGGGTGGGATGGTGCCGGGAGGGGGGGGGGGGCATCGCACCTCACACGCAACTGCTAAATTAAGAAAACCTTGCTAGCGCCCGTTTCATTTGTGTCAGAAACGGGCCTTTTTTACTAGTAACTTATAAACCACTTTTATTGTAACCACAGAAATCTCATCCCCCTTCCTTTTAAGACTTAAATTTTGACAGTATAAATAGCTATGTGACCAAATTTAACTATTTCAAATGGGGTGTGATTTCAGGCCGAGCTTAAACTTCTACAGAGAGCAACAATATTCAGCTGTTTTATGGATAATTTGGATGCTTAACTCCAACCATAGATACAGCAGGGATAAATCTTATATGAACATGTCATATGGACAGGATCACTGAAAATATACATAAAGTGATCTGGATTACTTTATGCATGCAACGCTCACCTAAATACCAGTGTTTCTCAAGAAATACCCTCATACAGATATATCTCATGGATATCTTGAAAACAACCCAAAGACCTCGTCATATTCAGATGCTGTGCCAAATCCGAAGATATGCTGCTGCTGTCTCCTCTGCGTCCCACGGGATTCCTGGCTTGAACGCACTGCAATGCCCCGATGGTCCCACAGTGGGAACACTGCATGTGCAACTTTCTTTAAATCAATCACCTTACTTTCTAACTCTTCCTACTTTCTTACCCTTCTATATGTTACATCTTTGCTTTACCCTTCGCTATCACCTATAATGTTCTATTACGTATTGTGTTGACATTGTAAATAGTATACCATGCCATATTTTGTATTGTTTTTGAATATTTTTACTGCTGTAATTGTCTATTGCTCATGCTTGATCTATTCTTACTGTACACTGCCTTGAGTGAATTCCTTCAAAAAGGCCGTAAATAAATCCTAATAAATAAATAAACGTCGCCATTCATCCCGACTCTCCCAAGCGCAGCACAACATGTCCCAAGTGACGAGTCAGGATTTCTCCCTCTGCACCAAGAAGAACTTGCAGCCCTCCAAGCAATTCGAAGTCAAACTTTAGTCAGACCTAACACTGCCGGCTGCTCCCCCCAAGCTCAGTCTCCACAAGTCTTATCACAGATGAGAAAAGCTCAGGACTGATACTCTGTCCCAAGCTCTCCAGCAAACCTTTCTCTCTCTTTTTTTTTTAAGGTTGTGCCAATGGAAAAGGAGAGCTCCATGGGAATCAGGGGACAGGTGAAGGGAGGGAAGAAGTAAATTTGCGGGGCACCAGAGACAGGGATCTGAAGACCTCCAGATACGACTCTACAGACTCAAGCCACCTGCAAAGCTCAATTGGAGACCAGCTGACCAACTGGACCAGGAGCAAATCACTCAGAACCAGAGGCTTAAAAGTGTGTCCATCCAGCTGCTTGAGATAGAAAATACTGAGGAACTGGACTGGATGCCAAGAGAGATGTTTCCCAGCTCGGTTTTCAGTTCTCTATCTCTAACTGCTGGTTGATGGACACATTATCTCACAGGTTCTGGAATACTGGGAAGCTAAGTAATTAAATTTATTTACTTACAAAGTCTTGAAAGACCACATGGCCACAGTAAAGCTTCAATGCAGTTTACAATAAATAAAATAAGGGAATAGAAAAGGTGGGGGGACTTTAGAGAACGGAGAGAGACTTGACTGAGAATGAAGATCAAGAGTCGGAACAGAGAGTAGATCGAATAAGATGGGTCTCGAGAAGAGATATGAATTTAGTGAATGAGGCTTCTGATCTGAGAGAAAGTGGAAGATAGTTCCAAAGTTTATAGAATTGCCCACTTAAAAGTCAATTCTATAATGAGGCCCCCATTTGTATGCATTACATGAACGTTTAAGTGTACAGAATACCACCACTTATGCACTCAACTAGCAGCAGAACACCTAAGCATTGTTCTGTAAGGGCATGTGTAACTGGAGTAAATGCAAGGAGGACATTCACATGGGTGGAGTATGGGAGGAGCCCTTGCCACATCTGGGTGCCCACTTTTACATCAGGTTTAAATGTAAGGCTCAGTGATGCTGGGTTACACTAGTATTCTACCATGCAATCCTGGTGCCCAGATGCCGTTTTAAATTAGGCTCTCACTATACAGTACTGGCCCACCTAAATGGAGGTGCCCACTTATAGAACTGTCCCCTTAGAGGAAATTATGCATTAACAGCCTTAACTATACTATAAAACCCAACAGAATTAGTTGAAAATATACCGAGAGTACTTGCCCTGGGTGGGACTCTTTTGCTAAAATTCCCTTGTTGATAATTTTTGACCTTAAAGAGCTCTTAGAATTTTTTGTTGACTAGAAAGATATGCTCATCAGAAAGTAATCCTCTCTTAGCTCCTTAACCAGCTGATACCAGTTTCAAATGTAATTCTCCTTATATTTGAGGACCTGTTTACTAAGTAGCGCCAGAGACACGTTAGTGTTTTTAGCGCACACTACGCAGTAGCACATGCTAACCGTGTACATGCCTATAATATTCCTATGGACATCTACACGGTTAGAGCACACGATAAAAATTCTAGGGCACCGTAGTAAACAGAGCCGTTGGTTCATTTATTCTTACTTAAGTATTGCCATACGGGGACAGACCGAAGGTCAATCAAGCCCAGCATCCTGTTTCCAACAGTGGCCAATCCAGGTCACAACTACCTGGCAAGATCTCAAAAAAGTACAATACATTTTATGTTTATCCTAGAAATATGCAGTGGATTTTCCCCAAGTTATTTTAATAATGGTCTATGGACTTTTCTTTTAGGAAGCTATCCAAACCTTTTTTTTAAACCCAATAAGCTAATTGCTTTTGCCACATTCTCTGGCAATGAATTCCAGAGTTTAATTACATGTGAAGTGACAAAATATTTTCTCCAATTTGTTTTAAATTTACTACTTTGTCCTAGTATTTTTGGAAAGAGTAAACAAGCGATTCATGTCTACCCGTTCCATTCCACTCATTATTTTATAGACCTCTATCATATCTCCCCTCAGCTGTCTTTCCTCCAAGCTGAAGAGCCCTAGCTGCTTTAACCTTTCCTCATAGGGAAGTTGTCCCATCCCCTTTATCATTTTCGTCGCCCTTCTCTGTACCTTTTCTAATTCCACTCTATCTATTTTGAGATGCTGTGACCAGAAATGCACACAGTATTCGAGGTGCAATCACACCATGGAGTGATACAACATCCTCATTTTTGTTTTCCATTCCTTTCCTAATAATACCTAATATTCTATTTGCATTCTTAGCTGCTGCCGCCCACTAAGCAGTGGGTTTCAATGTATCATCAACAATGACACCTACATCCTTTTCCTGGTCGGTGACTCCTAATGTGGAACCTTGCATTACGTAGGTATAGATTGGGTTCCTCTTTCCCACATGCATCACTTTACATGTCATCTGCCATTTGGATGCCCAGTTTCCCAGTCTCATAAGATCCTCTTGCAATTTAACAACTTTGAATAACTTTGTGTCATCAGCAAATTTAATTACCTCACTAGTTACTCCCATCTCTAGATCATTTATAAATATGTTAAAAAGCAGAGGTCTCAACACAAACCTCTAGGGAACCCCATTATCTACCCTTCTCCATTGAGAATACTGAGCATTTAACCCTATTCTCTGTTTTCTATCTTTTAACCAGTTTTTAATCCACAATAGTACACTACCTCCTATCCCATGATGCTCCAATTTCCTCTGCAGTCTTTCATGAGCTTCTTTGTCAAATGCCGTTTAAAAAACCAGATACACAATATCAACTGGCTGACCTTTATCCAAATGAAAGACATGTAATAGATTGGTGAGGCAAGATTTCCCTTCACTATAGCCATGTTGGCTTTGTCTCGTTAATCCATGCTTTTGAATATGATCTGTTATTTTGTTCTTTATAACAGTCTCTTCCATTTTAGACCAGACCCAACGTCAGGGTGGCCGGTCTATAATTTCCCGTATCACCTCTGGAACCTTTTTTAAAAATCGGCATTACATTGGCCAGCCTCCAATCTTCCGGTACCGTGCTTTATTTTAAAGATAACTTACATATTATTAACAATGGTTCCACAAATTCATTTTTCATTTCTATCAGTACTCTGGGATGAATACCATCTGGTCCTGGCAATTTGCTACTCTTCAGTTTGTCAAATTATGCCATTACATCCTCCAGGTTTATAGAGTTTCTCTGACTCATCAGCTTTGAATAACTTTTGTGGCACCAGTATCTCTCCCAAATCTTCCTTGGTGAAGACCGAAGCAAACAATTCATTTAATCTCTCCGCTATGGCTTTGTCTTCCCTGAGTGCTCTTTTTACCCCTTGGTCATCTAGCGGTCCAACTGATTCTTTTGCCGGCTTCTTGCTTTTAATATTCCTAAAAAATATTTTACTATGTGTTTTTGCCTCCAACGCAATCTTTGTTCAAAGCCTCTCTTTGTCTTCCTTATCAGAGCTTTGCATTTGACTTGTCATTCCTTATGCTTATTATTTAAGTCAGATCCTTCTTCCATTTTCTGAAGGATTTTCTTTCAGTTCTAATAGCTTCCTTCACCTCACTTTTTAATCATGCCGGCTCTTGTTTGGCCTTCCTTCCTCCTTTTTTAATACACGGAATATATTTGGCCTGGGCTTCCAGGATGGTATTTTTGAACAGCGTCCATGCCTAATGTAAATTTTTGACCTTCGCAGCTGCTCCTCTAATTTTTTTTTTCACCGTTCTTCTCATTTTATCATAGTCTCCTTTTTGAAAGTTAAATGTTAATGTATTAGATTTCCTGTGTGTATTTACTCCAAAGCCGATATCAAATCTGATCATATTATGATCAATGTTATCAAGCGGCCCCATCACCAGATCACATGCTGCATTAAGGACTAGGTCTAGAATTTTTCCTCCTCTTGTTGGGTGGGTCCTGTACCAGCTGCTCCATAAAGCAGTCCTTGATTTTGTCAAGGAATTTTACCTCCCTAGCATGCCCGATGTTATATTTACCTAGTCAATACTGGGGTAATTAAAATCACTGTATAGTATCGGAATAAGTAGAATCCAAAATCCACAATAATCCAAAAACAATTCTACAATCAACTATGAGTATTCAAGAGTAGATAGAAATCAAATGAAAAAATAGTGGAGAGAAAAAAAGACTTCAGTAAATACCGGATACACCTCTTTGTAAAGGACACGCCTTTTAAATAGAGAAGGAACCTCTTAATCATTAGTCTTTTAAAAAAACTCCACTTCATTTACTTTTATATTCATAGTACCATCTCACCCTTGTAAACACTCATTAAGGGCGGACACACTGCTTCATATCAAAAAGCAAAAAATATAATTATTACTTATCTTGGACGGTGACTACTTCCATCTGTGAAACTTCACGAATTTCTTTCTTTACTTCTCTTTCTTTGTAATTCCCGACAGGGAAGCCCTGTTTCACCACTATCTGGCTGCTTCAGGGGAAAATATACTTATTCAACACCTCCAAGAACAATTGACTCACCAGCATACTGTCCTCTGGCATCTACATAGAAATGGCGGTCGGCGTCTTTGTTGAATCTTCCAGATTAAATACTCAGCGTCTGACGTCCTTCCGTTCCCATGACTCATACTCATAGTTGATTGTAGAATTGTTTTTGGATTATTGTGGTAATTAAAATCACCCATTATTATTGTGTTTCCCAGTTTGTTAGCCTCCTAATTTCTGATAACAGTTCTACATCCGTCTGTTAATCCTAGCCAGGTGAATGGTAGTACAATCGTATCACTATCCTTTTCCTCTTTGCATATGAAATTTCATTCCACAGGGATTCCAAGAAGTGTTTTGTTTCTTGCAGAATTTTCAATCTATTTGATTTAAGGCTGTCCTTAACATATAATGCTACCCCTCCACCAATTTGATCCACCCTTCTGTTATTGTTAATTTCTTAGATTGGTCCCAAGCATTATTGAAGTCTGATAATTATATTATTGAATGTTAATTTTCTTTTTGGTATTGTTACCTTATTTCTGTACATTCATGATTTCTTTTGGATGTTATAAAAATTTGAGCATAAATAAAAAAATTACAAAAAAAATGATTTAGTTGAAAGTACTATTTCTTTAACTATTTTTCATTTCCTTAAAATGAAGAAGAGAGAGAGAGAGACTGGAAGTATTATACAAATTATTAAACCCTTATCAAACTATCTAGTGCTTTAATTAAATGTCTAGACACCCTATATAAGTCAAATGATTTGTAATTTTTCATGTTTTAGCTAGAATCTAGTCTTGCATTTTCCCACTGGTTCATCTAAACACTCAACCAACTTCTGATCCTTTAAAAGCTCTTGAAAAAAATGCCATCATTCAAATATTTTCCTGACCCAGGAGTATAAACACTTCAAACAGAGTTGTCCTTTCAGTTTTATACTGGGCCAACTGTAGAGTGTTCCGCTCGGCAGCAAAAGGAAATATTTGCAAATTAATCTTAAGTGAACTGACATGAGAAGAGTTTGATACCAACATTCCCATATAATAGCTACATTTTCTGATGCTCACAAACAATTTGTTTATTGAGTTTCCGTGTACCTTTGGTAGCTTTAGTATCTATTTTTTTAGTTATAACAGTATTACAGTCAGACCTAAATAGAAACCTTTTCCTAACAACAGTGACTGAAGCGTAAGATTCCTCCCCCTTGCTTATGCTTGCTTTATTGGATATACTGCATTATGAAAAATAATATATGTATTTATTAACAAAGCAGTGTACAAGGTTAAAATCCATAATAAAAAATGAAAAAGGGATGGATAGGAAACAAAGAGAAGATTAGGTTATAGTATACTGGGGAAGGTGGAGATGAAAATATACCCATGATCAGGGCTTTTTTTGAGGGGGTACTTGGGGGTACTGAGTACTGGCACCTCTTCCATTGCCTGCTAAAATTGACCCATGAACCCCAAGTTTTAATGATAGAGGTCAGGCTTTACGCACCAATTCTGTCTTGTAATAGATTCTGTGACTGGTTCCAGGGGGGCCTGGCTATTACGGGGTGGGTCCCTCAGTGATCATCCCACTCCTGAAGGGTGGCCTAGAATTTCAGTACCGGCACCTTTTTTGCTAGAAGAAACGCACTGCCCATGACACAAATGAAACCGGAAAAGGTGCAGGGCCCAGCGTGTCCGCGAATGGGCAGATTAAGGGGCCCTTTTTACTAAAGTGTGATAAAAATCTGGGCTTACTGCATTTTAACACGGTACTTTTCCATGTACTAAGCCCAGATTTAATGCGGCATTTACGGGAGATTTAAAAAATATATATTTTCACACAGATTGTGTGCTAATGTTGTCATTACCATGCGGCACCTACATACAGTTACTTACTTACTGCCTGGATAACGCAAGAATGACTGAATGCCCACTCTCTGCCCATGACGTCCCCTCTCAAAAAAAAAAAAAGTAACGTGCGGTTTATCGCTTGCTAATAGGCAAAATACCACAAAACACTTTAGCATGTTTTGCTGTAGCCTGTTCCTGCATGGGCTGTGGAGTCGGAAGTAATTTTGGGTGGAGCCAGAGTCTGTAAAAATAGACCGACTCCAACTCCAGCTTCAAAATAAAGACTTACGACATTTCTCTTACAATTACTATACATTGCAGGAGTCAGCTGGACAGTAGAAAAACAGAGGAGTCCAGCTGAAAGTTTGGTGTATTGACTCCACAGCCCTGGTACTAACCCTGCATTAAAACCTTAGTTTGAAACGTAACTATTCATATAGTCTGTTGTTCCTTGATGAATTTGGCACAAACATTTCCTAATGGCTCTTTTACAAAAGCTTTGCATGCGATAACGGACATTAGTATGCACTAAATTCTAAGAAGCCCGTTACGTACCTATGGGTTCTGAGAATTTAGTACGCGCTAAGCTTTAGTAAAAGGTCCCATAGTCTTTCATTATTAAAAGCAAAATGTATCGTTCGTTGAGATTTTGGGAAAAAAATGTTTCAGATCAAAATATGTGAATAAAAGCCCTTTAAATTCATATAAAGAACGTTCAGCTTTCTTATTGTTTTTGAAGTCTGCACAGAGAATACTGCAGAAGAGTTTGGCATGGACAGTTTAGGCCGGCCGAGTGCCTCAGACGATAAATGCTGTTTACTGCCATGTGAAAGGTCCCTGGTTTGATCCCTGAGTTGGTGCTTTTGCTCCATTGGTTGATTGAGCTTGAGGATGCTCAAGCTCCTTAGGTGGGGAGGGAGTCATGAGGGATTCCTAGTGGCCAAATTCAGGAATCACGATTGAGCCCGGATATTCAATGCCGGGCTGTTTCCAGTGACCAGTTTATTTTTGGCTGGTTTAAAGCTAACTGGCTAAGTCAATATTCAGACTTTGCCAATTATCTTTAAACCAGCAAAAGATATCCAACCCTTTCAAGCAGATTGGCCTAGTGGTTAGGGTCTTGGACTTTGGTCCTGAGGAACTGAGTTCGATTCCCACTTCAGGCACAGGCAGCTCCTTGTGACTCTGGGCAAGTCACTTAACCCTCCATTGCCCCATGTAAGCCGCATTGAGCCTGCCATGAGTGGGAAAGCGCAGGGTACAAATGTAACAAAAATAAAATAGATACTATTAGAGATTCTACATGGAATGTTGCTACTCTTGGAGATTCTACATGGAATGTTGCTACTCTTGGAGATTCTACATGGAATGTTGCTATTCCACTAGCAACATTCCATGTAGAAGGCTGCGCAGGCTTCTGTTTCTGTGAGTCTGACGTCCTGCACGTATGTGCAGGACGTCGGGCTCACAGAGGCAGAAGCCTGCGCGGCCACATTGGTGATCTGCAAGGGCTGACTTCTACATGGAATGTTGCTAGTGGGACTGGGCAAGTCACTTAACCCTCCATTGCCCCATGTAAGCCGCATTGAGCCTGCCATGAGTGGGAAAGTGCGGGGTACAAATGTAACTAAAATAAATAAAAAATATCATGCTTGAGGGAATACAAAATTGTGAATAGGATGTTTCAGAGCGAATGTACTGTGCAAATGATTTTCCAGAGAGTAGGGGGACCACGTCACTAAAAGAACTATGTTGGATCTAATGGGAGCTTACCGGGAGCTGAAGAATTTTAGTACCTGTCCTCAGGGATTTGCTTCTTAAATATATCCAATTAGAACCCACGCTGCCTCGGTTTAAGGCTGCTCTTAAGACCTACTTTTCTTCTCAGGCCTTCGTTTAGGGTTAGGTGCCAATGTAAAGGAGCCAAACAAAGCCAATGAGGTGGATTTTCAAAGCGCTCAGGGACCTTTTTACAGAGCGACGGTACGTCCAACGTGGGCTTACCGCTCGCTCTTCAGGGACTACCGCTGGCCAAAGGCGGCCACCGGCAGTAGTCCTGCCCTCAGCGCACGCCATTTCCGGAGGAAAAAGGAAACCCCCAAGAAATGGCTTGCGTGGCAGTAGCCGGGCATCGCCACGTGCTGCCTGGTTACCGCCAGCTTAGCGTGGGAGCCCTTTTTGCCATCTCAATGGGTGGCGGTAAGGGCTCTCTGATGCTTGGCCATGTGGTAAGAGTTCTCTTATCCCATGGCCATGTGAGTCTGGGGGCTTTTTACCTACTGCGGTAAAAGGGGACCTGGAGCACGGGAAAAATGGCCCCCGCTGCTAGCGCAGGCCCTTTATCCCGCAACTTGGTAAAAGGACCCCTTAGACTTATAAATTTCCATAGTAACCTATGGACCTTTGCAATTCTAAGTGCTTTGAAAATGAGCTCCAATGTGTTTCTTTGTCATTGTTTCCACCTTTTTACCGCACACTTTTTGTTTTATAGCATTTTACTGTAAACTGCTTTGATATTTACTGAACAGGGGTATGTTCAGCCTTGTAATACACACAGCAGGGAGTAGAAAGGGAAGGCTCCTTCAAGAAACCGGGGAAGACGTATATTGTAAACCAAACCTTTATTCCAAGTTACACAGTGAAAAACTCGACTCGACACAGCTGTGTTTCGGCGCTAAAAAGCGCCTTCCTCAGGAGTCTTATAGTGTGCAGCTGATTTTGAAGAGAAGTGCTGGAGCAATCAACACATAACGGAGGTTTCTTTCGGCAGAGACATCGGACAAAATACCTATATCCGGTATTACGTAACACCAATATATCACAGATAATAGAATATACAAAATCAGCTGTACACCATAAGACTCCCGAGGAAGGCGCTTTTTCGCGCCGAAACACAGCTGTGTCGAGTTTTTCACTGTGTAACTTGGAATAAAGGTTTGATTTACAATATACGTCTTCCCCGGTTTCTTGGAGGAACCTTCCCTTCCTACTCCCTGCTGTGTGCGTTTCCTTGCGTAGGATCCTAGCGTACCTCCACCTTCTTGGTGGCATCTTCTTCTCAGCCTTGTAGTAAACAGAATACATAAACATATTGGGGGCTAACATGTATAAGACTTTTGTGTAGACTGGTTCATAAGTGGAACGGTCACATCATACACTAATTTATTTATTGCATTTGTATCCCACATTTCCCACCTATTTGCAGGCTCAATGTGGCGGCTTACATAGTACCGTGATGGCGACCGCCAATTCCGGTAAGAGAAATACAGAGTGGTCAAGTGTTAATGATCATAGATGACGGAGTATATAAGTATTCAAGGAGAGAGAGTTAAGTTTTGTCCAGTTCTGGTAGTAGTTTCGATTCTGTTGGAGGGTTCAGGTGTTTAGGTTGGATCATTCTGGTATGCCTTTGTGAACAGGTTGGTTTTTAGCGATTTCCGGAAGTTTGTTAGGTCGTGCATTGTTTTCATGATGTTTTTTTTTGTTACATTTGTATCCTGCGCTTTCCCACTCATGGCAGGCTCAATGCGGCTTACATGGGGCAATGGAGGGTTAAGTGACTTGCCCAGAGTCACAAGGAGCTGCCTGCACCTGAAGTGGGAATCGAACTCAGTTCCCCAGGACCAAAGTCCACCAACCTAACCACTAGGCCACTCCTCCACTGTTGCTACTATTTGAGATTCTACATGGAATGTTGCTATTCCACTAGCAACATTCCATGTAGAAGTCGGCCCTTGCAGATCACCAATGTGGCCGTGCAGGCTTCTACATGGAATGTTGCTAGTGGAATAGCAACATTCCATATAGAATCTCCAATAGTAGCAACATTCCATGTAGAATCTCCAATAGTATCTATTTTATTTTTGTTACATTTGTACCCTGCGCTTTCCCACTCATGGCAGGCTCAATGCGGCTTACATGGGGCAATGGAGGGTTAAGTGACTTGCCCAGAGTCACAAGGACCTGCCTGTGCCTGAAGTGGGAATGGAACTCAGTTCCTCAGTTCTCCAGGACCAAAGTCCACCACCCTAACCACTAGGCTACTCCTCCACTCTCTTTTGGAAGTGCATTCCATATTTGCGTGCTTATATAAGAGAAGCTGGATGCATATGTTGTTTTATATTTTAGCCCTTTGCAGCTGGGGTAGTGGAGATTTAGATATGTGCATGCCGACCTTTTTGTGTTTCTGGTTGGTAGGTCTATAAAAGGTCTGCCATGTAGACTGGGGCCTCGCCGTGAATGATTTTATGAACCAGGGTGCAGAGTTTGAACGCAATTCGCTCTTTGATTTTCAATCCAGCTTTTGGGACACATCCAGCCAGTTGGATTTTTGGGGTATCTAAGATGAATATGCATGAGAGACATTTATGTGCCATGGAGTAAATACATGAAAATCTCTCAAATGCATATTTGTTGTAGGTAACCTGTAAAAGACTGGCTGGGTTTGTCCCAAAGGATGAGTTGAAAATCACTGTTGACAGAGAGTGGAGGGGTTCCTGCTACACTTCCTTCCGCCCAAACGACTAAACGTTTTGAGAGGAATACATCTGTGTGCTGGTGCAGTGAAAGAAGGTGGTCCAAGGAGAAAGGCTATAGCTTTACCAGCATGGGGACTGGTAAAGTGGATATACCAGCTGTCATGAACATATAGACATTATGTTTTTACTTAATGGAAGGTTTAAAGAGAACTTTAAAATGCTTTCTGGACCAGGCCTGTAGGCTGGAACAGCAGGCCACTGGAGTGCACAGCCTTACAGGAGTTACAGAGCCTTAGTACTGCTTAGACCAAGGACAAAGGTGACAAACAAGGATAGAGGCAAATTCCAACAGTCAACCGTGGAAGTGTAGATATCAAAATACATGGACCACAACAGTACGGTAACTGTTACCATACTGCCAATGGACTGTGTGTTTTGATACCCAACTCCATCTACATTTCCAAAGACAAAGATGTACTATCTCACAAACTGGAGCTCCTGGAAAACCAGATATGATACAATGATTTGACAGTTTTTTTGGTCTCCTCTAACTGTGCTTGCTAGCATGGTCTAGAAATATTTGCACGAGGTCTTTAAAATTGCATTAAAACATAGTAACATAGTAGATGACAGCAGAAAAAGACCTGCACGGTCCATCCAGTCTGCCCAACAAAATAACTCATATATGCTACTTTTTGTGTATACCCTACTTTGATTTAGTAAGCAATTCTTGTTTTTTTGATACCAAACAGGCTCACTGATGTTTTGGTAGTTATGGAAGAGCCCACAGTGGTCTTCATAAGTACATAAGTAGTGCCACACTGGGAAAAGACCAAGGGTCCATCGAGCCCAGCATCCTGTCCACGACAGCGGCCAATCCAGGCCAAGGGCACCTGGCGAGCTTCCCAAACGTACAAACATTCTATACAATCAAGCCATTGTGACATCACTAATGAGGTTGGCTCTTATTGGTGGAATGAGCCACTATGACATCACAATAGGTTAAATCACTGCTCTATGTAATAAAAGTGAGCCAAGTAGAGGACATAAGTACATAAGTAATGCCACACTGGGAAAAGACCAAGGGTCCATCGAGCCCAGCATCCTGTCCACGACAGCGGCCAATCCAGGCCAAGGGCACCTGGCGAGCTTCCCAGACGTACAAACATCATGTACAATCCTGCATAACAGACATATATTTACTGGCCATGATAACTTGATTTCCTTATTTGTATCTGTTTAACTGTATTTTTGTTTTATTTTTTAACTTTTTGTTTCTTCTTTCTTGGCCAAAGAGGGTCTAAAACTGCTAAATAGTGTTTTCTTATTTTCTTTTTTTTATTTCTTACGGGTATACTTCCTTCATTCAGCAGAGTCTGAATATTTATTTTTAATAGGATTTATTTACCACCTTTTTGAAAGAATCCACTCAAGGCGGTGTACAGTAAGAATAAATCAAACGTAAGCAACAGACAATTACAGCAGTAAAAATATTCAAATAACAATACAAAATATGGCATAGGTACACTACTTACAATGTCAACACAATATGTAATAGAACATTTTAATAGACAGCGTAGGGTATAAGCAACGATGGAACTGAGCTAGTGATTCTCGGTGCAGCAAATGAGAGGAAGCCCAAAGGAACTGAATGGACTTCCTTTCATTTGCCGCACCAAGAACTGGTAGCACAGCTTTGTAAAAGAAAACGATAGGTAAGAGGAGTTAGAAAATATGTAATTTGAAATAAAATATAAAATTGAAAAAAAAAAAAGGAAAATAAAATGGAGGATAATTTCTTCTAGAAAAACCACATATCAGAAATACTACCATCTAGTCATAACTGCCACTATTGTTCTGTATTTAGAGCCTAGTGGCGTTCTAGAAAAGTTATATTTTTCTACCAGATGTTTTGGACGTGCGTATTACCGTCTGGGGCACGTAGTAGCCGGGCGAAAGTTCCAATTTGATGCATGTGGGCGCCTATGTGCCTTAGTAAAAGAGCCCCTAAGAAAAGATGGGAAGCAGGGCAGGCATTAGGGGTGGGCAAACAGGGCAATTGCTATGGGCCCCCCATGTCACGGGGGGGGGGGGGGGGGGGCTCAAACCTGCATAAAGTTGAAAGAGGGACAATCTGCAAGCACGTTTTGGGGCCCCCTCCCTACTGTCTGCCCTGGGCCCCTCATGTCTAGCACCGGGCCCTGATGGGAAGGGACACTTGTTTTCTTGCAGGTCAATATTCGGTTGGTGGTACTGTTTTTTAAATGCTAACTGTTGCTGGCTAAGTTAGACCTGGATATTCAATGCCGGACCATGTCTGGGTACGGACATTGAATATCCAAAGGCCAATATTCAGGGCCATACCTGCATAGCTAACCAACAGGACCACTATTTCATCAGTCCCACTTGCCTGGTTAGCTACATTGGAATTGGCCTAAATATTGCTGGTGTCCACATAGCTTCCGGGACTACTCCGACTCTGCCTCTAGACTGCTCCAGTGCTCAGAGAGGATATTCAGCAACACTGCCCAGTTAAATGCCGCTTACTATCATCGCCTGATGTGCTCAGTTTTGATATAACAGAGTAGGTGCCGCTCCTGGGCCTGGTAAAATCCTTCTGAATACCTGCTCCTTGGGATCTTAGGGCTGTATTCTATAAATGGCACTCAAAAATGGATGCTGGAAAAGATCGGCGCTAAACGCCATTTTATAAAGGGCACGCGCCTTTTATAGAATAGCGCATAGCGCCAATTCCCGTTCCCTGAATTTGGGCACAACACTTACGCCTGTTGAAATATGGAGGAAATGCTGCCACTCAAGTTGGGTTCAGAGACCCATTATTCTGTAACAATGCGTGAAACTTTACGCAATGCCCCCTTTCTCGAATTGTGTGCTACGGGATTCGGTTGCCCAGCATTACAGAATAGCCAGATGCTTATGAAAATCTTAATTGGTGCCAATTAACGTCAATAATTGGATGTTAGCATCCAATTATTGCTCACTAATGGCTCATTAGCCAATTATGTTGCACTGCATCTCAGGATCGCATCCAAATTTGGGTGCTATTAAGCTAACTTCTTTCCCCTTTTTTTTCTGTTTGGTAGCACTGCGTCGGGAGAAAAAGGCAGGTTTATGGCATGCTGTCCTATTCACAGATAGGGAGTAACTCTTTAAAGTATCTGCAAATGTTTAAACACCCAATTACGCACTTAAATCATTAGACTAATGACACATAAACATACAAATGCCCAAACTGTGTGATGTTCAAATCCCCTGCGCCGTTCTGAACAGTGCTGGAAAATTAGTGCCAGAACAGCGTGGAGGATTAAAGCCCTCATGATCAAAAATAATAGCACGTAAATTTGTGTGCGCTATTAGTTTTCAACATCGGGGGACTTCTGCAGGAGGGCCGTGCCTGAAGAAGTTGTTTGACAGGTCGGCTGTAAAAAAAAAAAAAAAGCCCGGAGCACTCAAACAGGAGGGTCCCCCCTCCCCTACGAAACTAAGGGAACTTGTACAGCGCTGCGTAACCCTGGCAGCGCTATAGAAATGCTAAGTAGTAGTAGTAGACAGAGGTCTGGTGGATCTCCAGCCCCCCACCCCCCCCCCCCCCCCAAAACAAGTTTCTCTTGTGGCCCAGTAGCCTTGTCTCCCCCTCCCCCTGACCCAAAGGCACAAGGGGGCTGGAGGTCCAGTGGACCTCTAGCTCTTTTAACCCCCCTGACACCAAAAGACTGACCCTGGTGGCCCAGTGGGCAACTCTATCCCCACCCCCCTATGGTGGCCTACTGCCCCCCAAACCTTGAGAAGGAAGAAGCACTCCCCCCTCCTTCCAGCGCCGCCTCCAAAATGGTAGGGAAGCCGTGCCCAGCACATCCCAGGATGCACTGGGCACTAGCAGGGGTGCTGTTTGCTGTGCCAGACCCCTTTGATAATATGTGTGAAAGTAATGCGGGTGCTAGTCCATAATGTTTAATTTTGCTATGCGTGGGGGGCACTGCTGCTTCGATAAAGCACATCAGAAAATCTTATCGAGAAGAAAGGAGAACCCCATTTAAAGATATAAAATCATACAATCCGGGGTCCTTTTACAAAGGTATGCTAGCCTGTTTAGCACGTGCTAAAAGCTAGACACACCCATAGGAATCTATGCTTGTCTCTAGCGCACCTTTGTAAAAGACCCCCTCTATTTCCTAAATCGGCCACTCTAATTTCAGACAGGACTGAGAGGTGCCCATTTGTCAGAGCGTCACCAGGAGTGCTCTTTTCAAACAGATTACGTCTTGCTTACACTACCCCTTGCTCTTAAAACAATCTTTACAGTAATGAGCCAACCCATGCAGCCATCTCAGAGACCACTAGACTCTGAGGCTACGCATACCATCTGACAGAGTGAATGCCTTTCTTAAAACATAAAAAGGGAACCACAAGAAGAAACTAATCCAAGAACATAAATCAGAGTTTAGCCTTCCTGTAAACACTGCTCTGAAAATCCACAGGGTAAAGATATTGAGCTGAAAGGGTTTGAGTGCAGAATAAAACAGCATTCTTTAACATTTCAGCTTTTCCCTTTCCTCTGATTTCCTAGATGTTTGGAGATTAGCACCAGTATGCAATTTATTTTGTGGTCTAAGAAAGAGAAAGACTGTATATAATCCATTTATCTAGTTGAGATTGTTTTCCTCTAATATTGTTTTAACGTACAGTCATCTCTGTATTACTGTTTGCAAGTGACCCTTGTAAAATGAAAAATTACAAATAAATGATTAAAAAAAAAAAAAAAGAACCAGTATGCAAAATCAGTGAGAGAAATACAGAATACTGAACCTCCCCCCCTCCAAAAAAAAATTAAATTAGATTTTGCACTCTCCATTTCACTAACGAAAGCTACTGAATACACTGGTGATACCTCTTGACAGGTGGCAGGAAAGATGAATGCAACTGCAAGCAGCAGAACAGACGAAATGAGCAGAGGAAAAACTACGGTAGCAAAATGATGTCGTGGCCCTTGGTCATTGCGATCTATATGCGAATTATTTTATGGGTCCCTAATGCAGGCGCATACGCTAAAACACGTTGAGCTACTCAGTTCTATTAGATGAGACACTCATACTGGATCGTCTTGTTTTGATGTGTGTTTTGATTCAGTTAGTTTTCTTTTTTTTTTTTATTTGATTTACTAACAGGTTGACGTAAATCCAATTAACTCCTAGTTTCTGGTTTTCCTCTGCTCACTTTCGCTGAGCTCCCTTCCCACTCATCCCCATCTTCTGAGCTCCTCCTGAGTCTGACCTCACTGGGAAAAGAATTAGATCGTCCGGCTTGCAAAGCAGTGTGGAGTCAGGCATAGTAATGGATATAAGAAATGGCGGATTTGTCTCTTATCTCTCCCATGGTTGCTGCCTATTACATAAAATTCAAAACTGCGTCACTACTCCACAATCAGCAGCTTTATCGGTTATCCTGGAGCCTAATCTAATCTAATTTGGATGCTTATATCCTGGTAAACAAGGACGAAGTTCGGTCAATATTGAAGATGTACCTTAACCCTCTAATTCTACAAAATTCACTAAAAATTGTGTGCGTACCCAATTTGCGCATAGGACTTAATTGAATGAGCTAATTAGCGCCAGCATTTGGCTTGTTAATCAATTATTGGCACTAATTAGATTTAATTGGCATATACGTGCTTACATTTTGAGTTGAAAAAGGGGGTGTGGAAATGGGAAGGTCATGGGCGGAACGGGTGCTTTCCTAACATTTACGCATGTTGCCATAGAATGAGGGGGAATGTGTGTCTAATGTAAGCATGTACATTTGCACCACGTTTCAGTTGGTGCAAATGGCCGTGCCTAAAGTTAGACGCGATTCCCAGGCTTGACCGCGCTATTCTATAAACCATGCCTAACTTTAAGCGCACTTTACAGAAGAGTGTGGGGTTTTTTTTTTGGTGCCATATATACAATTCACCCCTAAGGGAGGAAGTTATCAATGTAGACTACCGTTAAGTTTGGTCATTGCATAAAATGGGACCCTGTCTTAAAATAATCTAATGTCTGGTAAAATAACCCGACATAACAGAAGCCCATGTCGATAACTTCCTCCCTTAATGTACACCTTCATTATTGACTGAACATCTTCCTAAATCGAATAAGACAGAACATAAGGTTTAGCAAGATCAAGTTACTGCTGTCCCTAGTTTCAAAAGTGCTGTCATAGGTACAGTGAAATCTATTTGGGGAAAAAAAACCCAAGACCATCTGGGTAAAACATGCTGAAAGGCTTTTCCCATTTTATGCTTGGTACAGCTGGCAGAAAATGTTCCAGTTTAAAACTGTTTGGATATCAAAAAAGCCAGGGCCCTAGGATACAAACATCAGAGTGTATCAAACACATGATGCCACCATGCTGGACTAAAGCCAGGCTGGTTTTCAGGACGTCTATAATGAACATTACACGAAACACATCTGCAGACAACGTAAGCAGTGCACAAACCAGATTATGTGAGTGGTCAGTCTCTCAAAGACTGGGTTGAGAACTGCTGGTTTAATGCACGCTGCTGCTTATATAACGGAACAAGCAAGATCCTTGGTTGGTGAGTATCCCCAGATGCACCAAGGAAGCCATAACAGGCTATTACACACAAAATTTGGTTTATACACCATGGGGGAAATTAAGTGGAATCTGAAGTTAGGAACTGATTGATCCATGCTAAGCTAGAATTCTGTAAAGGGGAATCTGTGCAGAATGACCTTTGCTAGATTCTATAGACGGCACCTGAAAATTCCACGCAGAAAAAAAATACGCCTAGGCATATTCTATAAAAGTACGTCTATATTTTATAAGGCTTAAAATTTCCGCACGGTATACAGAATACGCCGAGCACCTCTCCACACGACCAAATTTAGTCTCAAGCCATTTGTGCCATGTTTTACTCGGTGTAAATCCCAAAGTCTAAATTAGGTGCAGAGCAGGTATAGTCTATAACAACGCGCATAAATCTTAGAAACACCCATGCCCCACCCCCTTTTCAACTAGGCGACATAGAATTTAAGCGCCCAACATTACAGAATGCGTTTAGTGAGCTGTGCACGTAAATCTTAATTGCCAATTAGTGCTAATTGATTAACATCTAATTAAGTGCTGATTAGCTAGTTTACCAATTAAGTTACATGCATTGTTATAGAATATGCTTCGATTTCCTCGCCATACATAGAATCCCAGAGTCTGCGCCTAACTTCGGGCGCAAGCATTTACACCTGCCAAAAGTTCATGTAAATGCTCTTGCCCGATAAAGGGCAGTTAAGTGCTCAAATGCAGGTATTCTACAACACCACACCTGGGAATGTCGTTGACCTGCCCATGCCTCTCCTATGGAGTAGCACGCTACGAAATTTAAGTATGCATCTTATAGAATAAGAGTGCAGGGCAGCAATTAGGTATGCATAACTCCTACTTATTGTCAACCGAGAGTTTGTTAATGCCAATAATTGATTGTTAGCACCTAATTACGTAATTAGTTTATGCACGGATCTGTGATACATATCCAAACTTGCATTCTCAACTCTGGGTGACCTAGACAGAATCTCCCCTATGAAGAAAGACTAAGGAGGCTAGGGCTTTACAGCTTGGAGAAGAGACGGCTGAGGGGAGTCATGATAGAGGTATATAAAATAATGAGTGGAGTGGAACGGGTGGATGTGAAGCGTCTGTTCACGCTTTCCAAAAATACTAGGACTAGGGGGCATGCGATGAAACTACAGTGTAGTAAATTTAAAACAAATCGGAGAAAATATTTCTTCATCCAACACGTAATTAAACTCTGGAATTCGTTGCCGGAGAACGTGGTGAAGGCCGTTAGCTTGGCAGAGTTTAAAAAGGGGTTAGATGGTTTCCTAAAGGAGAAGTCCATAAACCGCTACTAAATGGACTTGGGAAAAATCCACAATTCCGGGAATAACATGTATAGAATGTTTGTACGTTTGGGAAGCTCGCCAGGTGCCCTTGGCCTGGATTGGCCGCTGTCGTGGACAGGATGCTGGGCTCGATGGACCCTTGGTCTTTTCCCAGTGTGGCATTACTTATGAATCTGACAGCATATCTTGGTTAACCCTGTTTTACAATACAAAATAATACCATTTCAACAGATATAAGAAGACCTCTTACCGATATGACGTTTCTGGAAGTAGATCCTCGATAACATAGCTTGTGACGTTGCCCACTGAAATACTAGTCTCCCCCAGGTCAATATTATAAGAAATAATTTCGGACCCATTATTGCACGGTTCTTCCCAGTTCAATACAATACACACAGAAGTGGAAACTGGACACAAATTGATGGGTAAATCCTCCACAACATAAATGTTCGGAACTACATCTGGCACTGATGCAGGGGTTTGACAGGTCACTAGTTCACTGTAGGGTCCTGCTCCCGCTTGGTTTACAGCCTAGGAAAGAAGACAGAAAGGGTGAAATTTTGGATTCATTCGCAAAGGTTCATAGAATGCAATACTCCAAATTTGCATACTGAGTTCACCCCTTAGCAGAGGTGGGAGGAACACAGACAAAATAACAAGTTAGCTCTCTTCTGGTTAAATGGTAGAGCTGCTACTTCCAAACCAGAAGGTTGCTAGTTCTAGTCTCAGATATATTTTTAAACACTGTTTTACTATGAGGTCCTTTTTATTTATTTATTAGGATTTATTTACCGCCTTTTTGAAGGAATTCACTCAAGATGATGTACAGTAAGAATGAATCACGCATAAGCAATACACAATTACAGCAGTAAAAATATTCAAATAACAATACAAGTATGGCGTGGAGGGGCATAATCGAATGGCGCCGGCCATCTATATGGGTGGCCATCTCTAAGGCTGACGCCGTAAAGAGGTGTCCCGAACCGTATTATCGAAACAAGATGGCCAGCCATCTTTCGTTTCAAAAATACGGTTGGGGCCGGCCAAATGTCAGAGATGGCTGGCATCGGTTTTCGCTGATAATGGAAACCGATGCCGGCCATCTCAAACCCGGCCAAATCCAAGGCATTTGGTCGCGGGAGGGGTCAGCATTCCTAGTGCACTGGTCCCCCTCACATGCCAGGACACCAACCGGGCACCCTAGGGGGCACTGCAGTGGACTTCATTAATAGCTCCCAGTTACACAGCTCCCTTCGCTTGGGTGCTGAGCCCCCCAGAACCCACTCCCCACAACTGTACAACTCTACCATAGCTCTTATGGGTGAAAGGGGGCACATACATATGGGTATAGTGGGTTTCGGGTGGGTTTTGGAGGGCTCCCATTTACCACCACAAGTGTAACAGGTAGGGGGGAGGATGGGCCTGGGTCTGCCTGCCTGAAGTGCACTGCAGTACCCCCTAAAACTGCTCCAGGGACCTGCATACTGCTGTCATGGAGCTGGGTATGACATTTGAGGCTGGCAAAAAATGTTTTTGTTTTTTTTAAAGGGTGGGAGGGGGTTGGTGACCACTGGGGGAGTACGGGGAGGTCATCCCCGATTCCCTCCGGTGGTCATCTTGTCAGTTGGGGCACTTTTTGGAGGCTTGGTCCTAAAAATAAATGGACCAAGTGAAGTCGTCGAAGTACTCGTCAGAGCCCGCCTTTTTTATACCCCCTTGTAACCGCGCCCATGCCCCGCCTTCCGTACCCTGCCGAAACGCCCCCTTTAACTTTGGCCGGCCCTGCGACGGAATGCAGTTGGAGCCGGCCAAAATCGGCTTTCGATTATACCGATTTGGCCGGGTTCAGGAGATGGCCGGCCACCTCCCGATTTGCGTCGGAAGATGGCTGGCCTTCTCGTTCGAAAATAAGCAGGTTAGTATACTACTTACAATGTCAACACAATACGTAATGACAAATTTTAATAGACAGCGCGGGGTATAAGCAAAGATGGAACATATAGATTTTACTAAGCTGCGGTAAAAAGTGGCCTTGGTGCGCTCTTGCATGGGTTTTTCCCACGCATTAAGGACATTTTGTACTGCAGCCGGAAAATGGCCATTTTTCTCTTTTGTTACCAATGCCTATTTTGGGTCTAAGCTTGCTGCTCTAAGCATTGGGTTACTCCTCTACTCTAAACGTTATAAATAACTACCGTTTTCCCCTTCAGCCCTAAGGTCAGACAGACAGTATAAACGCGAAACTTCAACTAACCAATGTACAGATAAAGTCAGCGCTTAGAATCTTTCATTGAATGCTGAAACAGTTTTTACAGACTTAAGAATGGTTGAGACAAGACTCAAGACACTGGCATGTTGGAGATTTAGGTGCTATTCCCACTCCTGGCTTCACCTTGTTATAGACATAGAGGCAGCATTTAAAGAAGGCTAGAGTCACTGCAGTTCCTCCATTAGCTAACACTGACACATACTGGCCACTTTCGAGTGGAATTAGAAAAGGTGCAGAGAAGGGCGACGAAAATGATAAAGGGGATGGGACGACTTCCCTATGAGGAAAGGCTAAAGCGGCTGGGGCTCTTCAGCTTGGAGAAAAGACGGCTGAGGGGAGATATGATAGAGGTCTATAAAATAACGAGTGGAGTGGAACGGGTAGACGTAAAGCGTCTGTTTAACGCTTTTCAAAAATACTAGGACTAGGGGGCATACGAAGAAGCTACAAAGTAGTAAATTTAAAACGAATCGGAGAAACTTTTCTTCACTCAACATGTAATTCAACTCTGGAATTCGTTGCCAGAGAATGTGGTAAAAGCTTTTAGCTTAGCAGAGTTTAAAAAAGGTTTGGCCGGCTTCCTAAAGGAAAAGTCCATAGACCATTATTAAATTGGACTTGGGGAAAATCCACTATTTCTGGAATAAGCAGCATAAAATGTTTTGTACTTTTTTGGGGATCTTGCCAGGTATTTGTGACCTGGATTGGCCACTGTTGGAAACAGGATACTGGGCTTGACGGACCTTTGCTCTGTTCCAGTATGGCAATATTTATGTACTTATGAGTCTAAAGGGAATCAGTCTCTGGCTTCTGAGTGAACATGGTTACTGTAGTGGCTAGAGAAAAGTGGAAGAGGGAACATCCCCAAGTCACACTAAATGAAGGTTTGCAGTACTATAGCCCCGGCAACGGTTGATTTTGATTGAGCTGGACAGAATGTGATCATCCCAAAACCACAACAACAAACTCTGGGTTTGGACTGATCTCTGGATTCAAGTACTGGCAAGAGCCAAGAAAGCAACGATCCTTAACAAAAATAGTCATTAAACAGTAGCCTTGGCAGTCAAACAACACTAAAATCCCTGTCACGGTTTTCAAGTGACTGGAATGGCTGAGACATGACTCTGCTGCTGTTCACTGGATGGAGCTATAACCACCCAGGACGCTCTGCAAAATGAATAGCTTTATTCTGCTTCTGTAGCAAAGCCTTTGCTGTCACAGTGCTGCTTTCGTATTTAGTTAATGATTTCTGAAATTCAGTGGCAGCAGTAAACCAATATGCGTGTGATACTTTGCCCTACTGAAGAATACAAGGGCCTTGCTAGGGGAAAGCAGCTTTCACGTTCAACAATGGCTCCACAGATAACATGTAACCATAAAATTTGCAAAGAATGGATTTAACTGGAAACAAACCAAGCACAGTAAAACTTTCCTTAAGGCTCACACAATACTTTAATTAATGAGCGCCTATCACTTTTCTGTACATCTAGCTGTGTAAACAAGTGCCCATGACAGTTCCAAAATCAAAATGGCAGCCGCGAACTCCCACGGCAGTCTAGAGAGGCTGCTGTGGAAAGTCACAGCCGCCATTTTTGCTACGCGGCGGGCGGGACAGGAGCGCCTCAGGATTGCTCCTGCTCCAAAGAGGCCACTAGACCACCAGGGCTTTTAGAAAGTAGGCCTGGGGAGGGCCTAAAGGTGAGGGATAAGTGGAGTTGGTACGTGGCCCAGGATGATGGGGTTTTTTTTGTTGGAAGGGGCTGGCCTGGGCTTGCAGTGGAGGAAGGCCAGCTTGGGCTTGCGGCGGCAGCAGAGACTGGTGGCAAGGAGTTTCATAAGTACATAAGCACCGCCATACTGGGAAAAGACCAAGGGTCCATCAAGCCCAGCATCCTGTCTCTGACAGTGGCCAATCCAGGCTTCAAGAACCCTGCAACCCCACCCTCCAAAAAAAATTAATAATGTTCAATGGACTTTTCCCTCAGGAATCTGCCCAAACCCCCTTTAAATTCCGTAAGGCCAGCTGCTGTCACTACATTCTCTGGCAACGAGTTCCAGAGTCTAACTACACGCTGAGTAAAGAAAAACTTTCTCCTATTTGTTTTAAATCTACCATAAGTATTGCCACACTGGGACAGACCAAAGGTCCATCAAAGCCCAGCATCCTGTTTCCAACAGTGGCTAATCCAGGTCACAAATACATGGCAAGATCCCAAAAAAGCGCAATACATTTATGCTGCTTATCCCAGAAATAAACAGTGGATTTTCCACAAGTCAATTTAATAATGGTCGATGGACTTTTCGTTTACAAAGCCGTCCAGACCCTTTTTAAACCCCGCTAAGCTAACCGCCTTTACCACATTCTCTGGCAATGAATTCCACAGTTTAATTACACGTTGAGTGAAGAAAGATTTTCTCCGATTCGTATTAAATTTACTACTTTGCAGCTTCATCGCATGCCCCCTAGTCCTAGTATTTTTGGAAAGAGTAAAGAAATGATTCACGTCTACCCGTTCCACTCCACTCGTTATTTTATAGACCTCTATCGTATCTCCCCCTCAGCCGTCTTTTCTCCAAGCTGAAGAGCCCCAGCCGCTTTAGCTTTTCCTCATAGGGAAGTCGTCCCATCCCCCCTTTATCATTTTCGTCGCCCTTCTCTGTACCTTTTCTAATTCCACTATATCTTTTTTGAGATGCAGCGACCAGATTCAGCCGAACGTGCGCTGGCAATGACAGAAACCCAAACCCGGATTTCGGGCCAGTTTCGGTGCCAAATCCAAAACGAAACCCAAAATTTAGTTGGCCTCTTAACTTACATAACGCACATAAATGCCAGCATGCAGCCTAAGCACTATTCTGCAAATACCCGCTTACTTACACAGCGGGTATTTGCAAAGGGGCATACACAGGGGAGGCACATGGGTGGGGCAGAGATGGGGCGCCCTGTTATGAGTGAATACTGTAAATTACTTGAGTACTTGCTGCAGGTAAAGTATCTACAACCCCTCCCCCCCCCATGGCACCTCTCCATCTCCTGCCCCCCCCCCCCCAGACTATATCAGTCCATTACAGCTTCTGTTGTCGCGGTGGGCTCATCCTGTGAAAGGAGCTCTGGATCTTTCATTTCTCTGTATGATTTGGTCTTCAACACAGTATTTTGGCCCCACTGCAGAATGGAAGTTAAAATTCCTTAAATTGATTCAGTGTGTTCAGCCTGCCTCAGCTTTGTTTTCAACAAGTCACTTTTAAAGGGGCAGTTACTTCGCTCAACATATTTGAATCAATTTATAGTTGGTATATATATTGCCTATTTGTTTTGGCGGGGGGGGGGGGGGGGGGGGGAACTGGTTTCACTTTCATTTATTCCTAAAAAAGTGACGCTCTCAGAAGAAAGCTTGCTTACTCTCCTATCGCTAAATGCTGCCTTGGAAACCAGCAAATTTACGTTGCTGCCTTACCACTGCGAATTCATACACTAAGGTCTAGATCCTATATGTGCCAAAAAAGCACTATTCTATAAGATGTGCTAAACGTTAGGCGCGGTTTATAGAATAGCGCTTACACCTAACTTTAGGTGCGGCCATTTGTACATTAGGTGCATATCGCCGTTATTCTAGAGATGGGAGTAACTAGTGAGGTAATTAAATTTGCTGATGACACAAAGTTATTCAAAGTCGTTAAATCGCGGGAGGATTGTGAAAAATTACAAGAGGACTTTACGAGACTGGGAGACTGGGCGTCTAAATGGCAGATGACGTTTAATGTGAGCAAGTGCAAAGCGATGCATGTGGGAAAGAGGAACCCGAATTATAGCTATGTCATGCAAGGTTCCACGTTAGGAGTCATGGACCAAGAAAGGGATCTAGGTGTCGTCATTAATGAATGTTAGGTATTATTAGAAAAGGAATGGAAAACAAAAATGAGAATGTTATAATGCCTTTGTATAGCTCCATGGTGCGACCGCACCTTGAATTTTGTGCTCAATTCTGGTCACCGCATCTCAAAAAAGATATAGTGGAATTATAAAAGGTGAAGGGCGATGAAAATGATAAAGGGGATGGGACGACTTCCCTATGAGGAAAGGCTAAAGCGGCCAGGGCTCTTCAGCTTGCAGAAAAGGCGGCTGAGGGGGAGATATGATAGAGGTCTATAAAATAATGAGTGGAGTTGAACGGGTAGATGTGAAGTGTCTGTTCATGCTTTCCAAAAATACTACTACTACTACTACTTAACATTTCTAAAGCGCTACTAGGGTTACGCAGCGCTGTACAATTTAACATAGAGGGACGGTCCCTGCTCAAGGAGCTTACAAATCTAAGAGACAAGTGAACGGACAGTCCGATAGGGGCGGTCATATTGGGGCAGTCTGGATTTAGTGAACGGTAAGAGTTAGGTGCCGAATGCAGCATAATGAGTGGAGTTGAACGGATAGATGTGAAGTGTCTGTTCACGCTTTCCAAAAATACTAGGACTAGGGGGCATGCGATGAAGCTACAATGTAGTAAATTTACAACGAATCGGAGAAACTTTTTCTTCACTCAACGTTTAATTAAACTCTGGAATTCGTTGCCAGAGAATGTGGTAAAGGCAGTTAGCTTAGCGGAGTTTAAAAAAAGGTTTGGACGGCTTCCTAAAGAAAAAGTCCATAGGCCATTATTAAATGGACTTGGGGAAAATCCACTATTTCTGGGATAAGCAGTATAAAAATGTTTTGTACTTTTTGGGGATTTTGCCACGTATTTGTGACCTGGATTGGCCACTGTTGGAAACAGGATGCTGGGCTCGATGGACCTTTGGTCTTTCCCAGTATGGCAATACTTATGTACTTATGTAATAATGCACATTAATTTTAGGAATGCCCCTATCCGCCCATGACCCTCCTGTTTCTGCGTCCCCTTTTTCAGATTGCACGTGTAATTTATGTGCATAAAGTTCAATTAAATTTAATTAGTGCTGATAATTGCTTGTCAAAAAGCCAATTATTAGTGCTAATTAGCTTATTTAATTAAACTGCATGCACAAATTGGGCAAACGTCCACATTTGCGCACACAATTTTTGTCGACTTACAGAATTAGTGGCCAAGAGCTTTTTGTATTATTTGAACATACCCTTGAATTACAGAAAGTTTCGAACTGTTATAATGATCTCAATTTCCGTACAAAAGCAGATTATTTCCTATATTTTAGCACTTGACAACCCAGTGGGTAACTTATAACTCTCACAGTATTACTGAAGCAACCTGACACTAACATGTTTAAATGAGTTGTCAATGACTGCACACTTTGTTCAGATGTGGGCCAACGACATTTTAGTTTCCAGTTAAAATATTGTTCTACTTAGACACGCAAACTAGGCCATCAATCTCCCAACTCATAACGTTTACAAAAACGACATCTGAAAAACGAGAACAATTTTGAGAAGACACATAATTGTATTACATCTCCCAAAACAAACTTGCTTAACGTTCTCAGACAAATAAATATGGAAAACACATTGCAACTAGAAATAAAAGCAGAAATAATGATATGCTTCCTGGAAAACGACTTGTTCAGGAGATAAACAAATCTGATTTCGTACCTGCAGTCTGCAGCAGTAATGTGTTGCTGGTGACAGATCACTCATTTCAAAGAAGGTGTCGGTACCGCTGTAAATGAGTTCTAAAGACTCCTCGTCTTCCTCCTCTCCCCATTCCAGTCTGTACTCCGAGATATCAGCACCAGAACGTTCAGGACTCTGTAACACAAAGATCTATTTCAACTCCCATGCGCAAAGACCGCCATCTCGACTTAAGGACCAGCCTTGGCTATGGAGAACAATAAATCAGACATAAGAAACACAGGCTGAACTGGGATGAAAACAACTTGTTATTAGAAGGTCCATAGACGAAAGAAGTGGCCAAACGGTTAGCTACGACTTTACAATGGTTGTTCCCTTAACAATGAGTTATCATTACCTTGTTAATCGTTTATTATTATTATTATCATTTATTGCACTTGTAGCCCACATTTTCCCACCTAATTGCAGGCTCAATGTGGCTTACAAAGACCTGTTATGGCATCGCCATACCAAGTTGAATATTACAATTAGTGGTACAAAGAAGATTAATGAAGACAAGAGGAATTGTTCAGGCAGTCGTAGAAGGATAAATTCTAAATAAAGTTGGGTAGGTGTTGTGTTAAAGTTAGTTAGGGGTTCTCGTGGTAGGCATTGTTAAAGAGGTATGTCTTCAGGGCTTTGCGGAAGTTAGTTAATCCGTTGATTGTTTTCAGGTGAGTTGGAAGTGAATTCCATAGTTGCGTACTCATATAGGAAAAGCTGGTCCCGTGTGCTAGTTTGTATTTTAGTCCTTTGCAGCTGGGGAAGTGTAGGTTAAGAAAGGTGCGGGAAGATCTCTTAGCATTTCTGGGTGGTAGGTCGACGAGGTCTAGCATGTAGGTCGGGGCATCTCCGTAAATGATTTTATGAACAATCGTGCAGATCTTGAATGTGGTACGTTCTTTAAGTGGAAGCCAGTGTAATTTCTTTCTTAGGGGTATAATACAATTATGAACATGTGCAGCTTTCTGATATATCAGAAACTTCTCAGTAGTGGATCGCCTCATATTCAGGGGAATTCTATGAATGCACTTAAAATTGCGTGCACAAATTTGGGTGTGTGGCGTGAGCCCAACTTGCGCATGCAATATAACTGAGTAACAAGCCTATTAGTGCCAATAATTGGATGTTATCAGTTATTGGTGTTCATTGGCAACAATTTCAATTTACATGCTCATCTTGCTAAGCACTATTCTGCTAAGCGTGCAACTGAAAGAGGGCGTGGCCATGGGAGGGGCATGGGCAGAAGTCCAAAGAAGTACAGGATGACACACAGCTCCAATGTGTTGGGAGAACAAAAGGTCTCTATTCCAAAGCACCAAATAAAGACCAGACATGGTGTTTCGGCGGAGACACCACCTGCTTCAGGGGTCTGTATTCTATTGCTTTGTTGTTGTTGTTTATAAGACATATACGTCAGCTTTTAATTACCTATTACAGAAATCCACTATGAGGTAGATATGCAGTCCACATGGAGTGCTGGCCACATAACTACTTTTTTCAAATACTAAGTCATCAGACAGAAATTTTGGACAGCCCTTTTCAACACTGGCCCCTAGGTACCTAACTCTGCAGAACTGAAAATCCTTCTCTGCAACTAAATTTAAGTCCTTAAATTCACAAGGCACCTAAACTAAGGGGCCCTTTTAGTAAGCTGTGTAGGCTCCTACGTGCGCCAATTTTGGAGTTACCGCGTGGCTCTTGAGGTAATTTCATTTTTGGAGAGCGTCCGCTACGCACATCCGAAAAATGATTTTCATTTTCTGACACGAATCTGCTACGGGGGTCAAGTGGCATTTGACACGCGTAGGTCCTTACCACCCTGTTACCGCATGAGACCTTACCACTAAGTCAACGGCTGGCAGTAAGGTCTCAGGCCCAAAATGGATGCGTACCAATTTTTATTTTGCCGCACATCCATTTTGGGCAAAAGTTTTTAAAAGGCCTTTTTTTACAGGCAGGCAAAAAAATGGATCTGTGTGCGCCCAAAACCCGAAGGCCATTTTTCAGCGCACCTTAATAAAAGGACCCCTAATTTCTTTGACTAAATCCCTTTTATGTAATTTTTGAACAAAAATAAAACAGTACTGTGATCCGGCCTAAAATATCTCCCATTTATCAACTGGGCCGGATATTCAGACCATGGGAGGTAGCCGGACTGCCTCCCATGGTCAGTACCAAGCCCGGATATTCAATGCCAGGACATTTCCGGTTTATTTTTGGCTGCTAAGAACATAGCCGGCCAAGCCGACATTCAGCGCTAGCTGGCTAAGTTCATAGCGGTTAAAGACAGACCTGCTATTGACACGGCCAGATTTGGCTGCCAAACTTAGAGGTCCATTTACTAAGGTGCACTGAAAAATGGCCTTTGCTGGTGTAGACGCATGTATTGGACGCACACAAGTCCATTTTTCAGCGAGCCCGCAAAAAAAGGCCTTTTTAAAAATTTTTTTGCAGAAAATGGACGTGTCAAAATAAAAATCAGTGTGTGTCCATTTTGGGCCTGAGACCTTACCGCCACCCACTGACTTAGCGGTAAGGTCTCACGCGTTAACTGGGCAGTAATCGTCACCTCGCGTACACCGCCGATTACAGCCTGGTTAGTGCCACGCGGTAGAAAATAGAAATTATTTTCTGCCTTACCGCCCGGGGCACGCCAGTTCTGATTTGATGTGCGTCGTATGCGCGTAGGTGCCTACGCGTCTTAGTAAAAAAAAAGTCCCTTAGCCGGTGACGTGCTGAAAATCAGTGGATAGCCAGTTAGATTGAGCGATGTAACTGGCTATTCGCTAAGTGCTAACCAGGAATTTTCAGCGGGAGACAGCTATCTCACGCTGAATATTAGCACATAGCTGGCTAATTACCATTTAACCGGTCAGGTGCTGTTCCTGTCTGGTTAAATGGTTTTGAATATCGGCTGGACTGTGTTTTCGACTTGTGGATGTATTTTCAAGCCTGTAGCAAATGTTAATGGCTTCCACATTAAGAAATACAGTTAACTACAGGACACCTGGCGACTTAACTTAGTTCTGACAAAACTTTAAGTTACTATGTTCTGGCTTTTCGGGGCAGCCTCTCTCTCTGATGGGTCTTTTCTCGACTTTTATAAATGTACCAGCCAAATCTTTTTTGGGTTCTGTTTAATAGTTGGCTTTATTTATATTATAATGGCTTGTGTTTTCTCTTTTATCATAAAACAATTCTCCTTACTATAAATGGAAACATTTATAAGCTGTAAACCCTCTCTCTCTGCCCAACCACCATTATCACCCATTCTGTACAGATTTACTTGTCTAGAGAAACAATGGCCACTTTTCTATGGTCAATTTAAGTCAATATAAAATAGGCTGATTGGAATCTTTTAGAGAGTTACGGATCACATGTCTATTCCCTTTATACAAGGAAGAGACACTAGCTGGCTATCAAACAGGTCAAGTAGTGTCCAGGATAGTTTCCCAAACTGTGGAATGTAACCCCAAATGGGGTCACAGGCTGGGCAGACTCTCCATAAAATGTCATTGGCCTGTGCTATCTGTGGCCACAGAAAGATTGCTATGCAATGGTCTAGGAATGCTGGTACTGCTCACTCAGCACAAGGAAGTCTCTGGCATGCTTTGTATGCATGTGGAAAAGTAAGACAGGATGCTGGGAAAACACAGGGGCTGTAGATGACTTCTGTGCATAGCAGGGCCTCCAAAAAGGAGGAGGCAAGATTTCCCCTGGTCCGGCCTCCAAGGGGGGGGGGGGGGGGGGGGGGGGTTGGAGCTGACAACAGAAAAGCCGCTTTCTTCAGGCTTCTGGTGGCAGGCACAGGCAGGAGGCTGGATTGGTCTCCTGCTCTTGTGTGCCGGGTTAACACGTTAACTCTGCTCTGCCAGCCACGTCCTGCTTCCTAAGTGAAGTACTTCCTATTTCCGCATAGGTGGGAGGGGACACAACAGGAAGGACCTATGGCTGGCAGAACAGAGTTAACGCGATAACCCAGAATACAGGAGCAGGACACAGACTGAGCGAGCAGTAAGCTACTGCCAGGTGGGGGTTGGAGGGTGGGGCCACCCCAGGCCTGGCTTGGTCTCTTGGCAGCCCTGGTGCAGAGTCAATGGAAAGAAAACAACAAGAGAAACTTTGACAGGAAGGAGAAAAAAAATAATCTGGTGACTGCAACTCAACTTTCTTATTTCTTTCCTTCTAATTTTTTGATATCTTATGTACCTTAATTGTATATTATTCTGTTCTCTCATTCCATAATTGGTGACTGCCATTACGGCATAATGTAAGCCACATAGAGCCTGCAAAGAGGAGGGAAAATGTGGGATACAAATGCAGCAAATAACAAACTTACATTGCAAGCCAACACTGCAACACCACTGTCGGCAGCTAAAGAGTTTCCAGAGATTCCAAGAAATCAGCAATCCACTTCAGCTTTTACCTAAGGGAACCTGAGCTCTCCCTGGAACTGAACTTCACTTACCTCCCAGTTTATCTGCACACACGCATCAGAAATAAAGGTTAACAATGGCGCTCGGCACTGGCCCGGTGGCCCCGCTGCTGTCGTAACTTCTGTGGCTTCAGAGTACGGGCCGTACTGAAAAACAAATACGCCTTTCATTTCCCACTCATTTGGGAGTTTTCACTGTAGTCCAAATTAGCTTAGAGGGAACCAGATTCCCATTATTCTTGGCTAATATTAAAAAACCATTAGAGATTCAGAGCATGGTGAGTGTCAGCTAATGCAGCGGTTCTCAAACCTGTCCTGGATGCTGCAAATCTGTCTCATAAATATTCACTATTGCACTTACAGTAACCACTATCCACTCTTAAAATCTATTCAAAATGCTTTATTAAACACTAGTAAAAAATGCCCGTTTCTGACACGAATGAAACGGGCACTAGCAAGGTTCTCCTCGGAGTGTGTATGTTTGAGAGAGTGTATGTGAGAGTGACTGTGTGTGAGAGAGAGAGAGTGAGTCTGGGTGCGAGTGTGTCTGTGAGAGACAGTGTGTGTGTGAGAGAATGAGAGTGTGTGCAAGTGCGTATGTGAGACACAGTGTGAGAGAGTGTGTTTCACACAGATACAGTGTGTGCGAGAGAGAAAGTGTGTGTCTGAGACACAGACTCTCTGTGAGACTGAGTGTATAAGACCAAGAGAGTGTGTGACTGTGTGACACATAAAGAATGAATGTGATACAGTGAGACATAGAGTGTTTGAGCGACAGTGTGTGAGAGTGAGAGAAAGACATTGACTGTGAGAGAGAGAGAGAGAGAGAGAGAGAGAGAGAGAGAGAGAGAGAGAGAGTGTGTGTGTGTGACAGAGATACCTCCCCCCCTGTTGTCAGGCCCCCCCCCTCCCTCCCTCTCTCTGGTGTCAGCCCCCCCCCTCTCTCTGGTGTCTGAGCGTTACTGTGCAGGACGCTGAGCTCTGGCTGTGCTCAGGGTTGCCAGGTGGAAAATTTTTTTCCCACCCAAATGAGCCCAAATCCAGCCCAAAACCCGCCCAAAGTCAAACCCCGCCCCTGACACCCCCACCCCCGCGTCATCACCCCCACCCAGAACGTCACTAACCCCACCCAAAACGTCACTAACCCCGCCCCCCCGCGGCCGAAAAAACCGCTTAAAAAACCGCCCAAAAGACCCAAAACAAGCCCAAAAAACCGCAACCCGCCGCGGGCAAAACTTTCCCACGGCGGGTCGCGGAAAACCGCCCAATTAGGCGGTAAAACCGCCCACCTGGCAACACTGGCTGTGCTTCAAGAAACTGACCAATCCTATTTAATAGAATGCACCTCCAACATTCTGAAGCCGAGAAACCTCGTGTGGTTGGTCACTTCTGCTTGTGACGAACCCGGAAGTACATGATGTCAATTCAGGAGATGTACACAGAGAGCAGGAATGACTCAGCCATGCAGTCGGCTTCAGAATGTTGGAGGTGCATTTTATTATATAGGACTGTTGTAATACAAAATATACATTCACCCCACTGTTCCCAAATACCATTCATATCACAATCACACACCTTCACACAGCTTAAGGGTATTTACTGCTCAGGCAAATGGACATTAGTCAAAAGATCTTCTTCCAATAAACCTATGAAGACATAGAATCTTAACTCAAAAAATTACAGCGAAAGCCCTGTTTCAAATCAGACATCTAGTCTTCTACACTTGATGTTGTTCAAATATCAATCCATAGCCCCAAAACTTGCAAAAATAGCTCATTCAATGTCCGGAACTGTGCTCAGCATTTCAATCTGTCAGAAACTAGCAAAATGCTCCTTCTGGCAGCGCGTAATTCAACGGGCTGCCATAACTTACGAACCAGCCCTCTTTCCTCGCTTTCGCTGCTACGGAAGTTCAACGTCTGTGGTGGGTAGGGAAGGGAAGGCTTCAGGAATGAACAGAGATAAGGCCATCGAGTCTGTATTTAGTAAAACTAATTCAAATTTCTATTACAGCAACCTCAGGACAAGGGACTGCTTAACTTTCATCCAGACAGTTCACTATCCAGCCAAAGGTAGGCAATAACGCCCATACAAGGGCATGGCAATAGCGCGATCCGGTTAACGGATCAAATTTAACCACATATTCAGCAGGCTATTTAACCAGATAAGTCAACTGAAAATCCACTTAAAACTAACCAAGCCAAGGCCATCTAAATTTTTTCAACACTGGGTCACATAATCAGAAAATCCATGTGTGTGCAGGCTGCACCATTTCTTGGAGGTCACATGAATATTTTAGCTTGTTATAGAATGATTTATATTCATCAAACTATGTGCATCTCTTCTGAAATTGTGGGTTCATATTGACTTAATTGCTCTACAGAGCTAGCTAATTAGGTAAACCTTTTTGGCTAAAAAACAAACAAACCTCAAATGGGTTGCATTCTTTGGTCGGGCAGGCCACATTTGGCCCATGGGCTGCATGTTGGACACCCCTGGGTTAAGTAATCTGGTTAACATTGAGCAAATTGCTTTCTGCTGACCAGGGGCATAGCTGCTATGGGGCCATGGGGGCCTGGGCCCCCACAGATTTGGCCCTGGACCCCCCTACTGATGACCCTCTCAACCCCCCCTCCCGCTGTCTCCTACCTTTGCTGGCGGGGGACCCCAACCCCCGCCAGCAAAGGGGTTTGGTTTTTGAAGGTCTGACGTCCTGCACGCACGTACAACGTGCAGGACGTCAGACTCACAGAAACAGGAAGAAGACTTTGGCTGGCGGGGGTTGGGGTCCCCCGCCAGCAAAGGTTGGCGACGGCAGGTGGGCGGGTCGAGAGGGTCATCGGGGGGGGGGGGGGGGGGGCTAAAATGTGTCCCCTGACCTCGGCTCTGGACCCCCCTACCGCTGAAGTTCAGATACGCCCCCGCTGCTATCAACCCCCGTCTTTTTTAGTTAGTTGACAATGGGTTGTTTTGATGTTGTAAGGTGAATCTTAACCCCAGCAGACTAGTATGCAACTCAAGAGTATTTTTTTTGTAACACTGTTCAGGGTTTGATTGTTATCGCACCCAAGAAAATGCTGGCCAGCTTTTACAAGTACATAAGTACTGCCATACTGGGACAGACCAAAAGGTCTATCAAGCCCAGCATCCTGTTTCCAACAGTGGCCAATCTAGGTCACAAATACCTGGCAAGATCCCAGAAAAGTACAGAACATATGATGCTGTTTATTACAGAAATAAGCATTGGATTTTCCCCAAGTCCAGTGTAATAATGGTCTATGGACTTTTCCTTTAGGAAGCTATCCAAACCTTTTTTAAACCCCGCTAACCCAACCGCCTTTACCCCATTTTCTGGCAACAAATTCCAGAATTTAATTACACGCTGAGTGAAGAAACATTTTCACCAATTCGTTTTAAATTTTCTACTTTGTAGCTTCACTCCATGCCCCCTGGTCCTAGTATTTTTTGGAAAGAGTAAACAAACGATTCACGTCTACCCGTTCCACTCCACTCATTATTTTATAGACCTCTATCATATCTCCCCTCAGCCGTCTTTTCTCCAAGCTGAAGAAACTAGCCACTTCAGCCTTTCCTCATAGGGAAGTCATCCCATCTCCTTTATCATTTTTGTCGCCCTTCTCTGTTCATTTTCTAATTCCACTATCCAGCTTATTTTCGAAAGAGAAAGACGCCCATATTTCGACCCAAATCGCGAGATAGGCGTCTTTCTCCCGTGGGCGCCCAAATCGGTATACTTGAAAGCCGATTTAGGGCGTCTCCAACTGCAATCTGTCACGGGAACGGACAAAGTTGACGGGGGCGTATCGGAGGCGCGGTGAAGGCGGGACTGGGGCATGTTTATCGGCCGAGGAGAGATGGGCGTGCTCGGCCGATAATCGAAAAAAGAAGGGCGCCAGAAGCAAGAATTTGGGTCACTTTTTCTGGACCCTTTTTTTCTCACAAACAAGTCCCCAAAAAGTGCCCCAACTGCCCACCGGAGGGAATCGGGGAAGACCTCCCTTTACTCCCCCAGTGGTCATTAACCCCCTCCCACCCAAAAACAACAACTTTAAAAACTTCTTTTTTCCAGCCTGTATGCCAGCCTCAAATGTCATACCCAGCAGTATGCAGGTCCCTGGAGCAGTTGTTAGTGGGTGCAGTGGACTTCAGCCAGGTGGACCCAGGCCCATCCCCCCTACCTGTTACACTTGTGCTGGTAAATGGGAGTGCTCCAAACCGTCCCCAAAACCCACTGTACCCACATCTAGGTGCCCCTCTTCACCCATAAGTGCTATGGTAATGGTGTAGAGCTGTGGGGAGTGGGTTTTGGGGGAGGGGGTTTGGGGGGCTCAGCACCGAAGGTAAGGGAGCTATGTACCTGGGAGCAATTTGTGAAGTCCACTGCAGTGCCCCCTAGGGTGCCCGGTTGGTGTCCTGGCATGTGAGGGGGACCAGTGCACTACGAATCCTGGCCCCTCCCACGACCCAATGCCTTGGATTTGTTCGTTTTTGAGCTGGGCGCGTTTGGTTTCCATTATCGCTGAAAAACGGAACCGCCCAGCTCAAATCTGCACAACTCCGATGCATTTGCCGGGCACAAACCGTATTATCGAAAAAAAAGATGGGCGGCCATTTTTTTTTTAAATATGGTCTGTCCCGCCCCTTCACGTACCCGTCCTCGGAGATAGATGCCAATGGATATGGGCGTTCGCGTTCGATTATGCCCCTCTATATCTTGAGATGCGGTGACCAGAATTGAACACAGTGTTGCTCACAAAAAAAAATGTGAATAACTGAAAGCTTCGTTATCACTGCACACTAAGCAGCTGCTAGTAATATATTTGATGCTAACAACTGAACTAATATGGGACCTGGTTTTATTTATTTCAGAAATTTATATCCAGTACTTATCTATTTGGTCTACGGGAGTTACAAATAACATACATAAACATTACTACAACACAACAAGAACAAAATAATCAAAATCTATCGGCCATGTACAGCAGGGGTTCTCAACTCAGTCCGGTTTTCAGGATATCCCCAATGAATATGCATCAACTAGATTTGCTTGCATTGCCTTCATTATACACAAATCCATCTCACGCATATTCATTTGGGGATAACCTGAAAACCTGATTGGCTCGGTGTGTCCCGAGGACTGGGTTGAGAACCCCTGATTTAGGGAACATCACAACAGTACAAATGAGAACTGAACACAGGTGTTCATTCAAAAAGAGGCTTATATTTGAAACAGCCTTCACTGGAGTTGAACATTACTACTACCTACTACTTATCATTTCTAAAGGGCTACTAGACGTACGCAGCGCTGTACACTTGAACATGAAGAGACAGTCCCTGCTCGACAGAGCTTACAATCTAATTAGGACAGACAAACAGGACAAACAAGAGATAAGGGAATATTAAAGTGAACAAGTGAACATGGGTTAGGAGTTAAAAGCTGCATCAAAAAGGTGGGCTTTTAGCTTAGATTTGAAGACGGCCAGAGATGGAGCTTGACGTACCAGCTCAGGAAGACTATTCCAGGCATATGGTGCAGCAAGATAAAAGGAACGGAGTCTGGAGTTAGCAGTGGAGGAGAAGGGTGCAGATAAGAGAGATTTACCCAGTGAACGGAGTTCCTGGGGAGGAATGAAGGGAGAGATGAGAATGGAGAGGTACTGAGGAGCTGCAGAGTGAATGCACTTATAGGTCAATAAGAGGAGTTTGAACTGCATGCGGAAACGGATAGGAAGCCAGTATAGTGACTTGAGGAGAGGGCTAATATGAGCATAACGACACTGGCGGAATATTAGTCGTAAAAAAACAAAAACAAACAAGCAAAAAAAACACATAGAAGGTCTAACTCACCCCTCCATCATTCAAGGCTCTGACCCTGAAGTGATATGTAGTTCCAGGAAGGAGGTTACTGACAGTGCAATCTAAATCAGCCCCATGATAGACCTCGGCGGCTCTCTCTGCAGGCTCAGTCATTTCCACACTGTACTGTGCAACCTGACATCCACTGTCCGATACAGGAACATCTACCAAAGGAAAGAGAGAGAACCTGTGTGTTTCATGTTCACCTGAGAAAGGGAAAAAATCTCTCCTGAATCAATGGAGGGTTTAGTGACTTGCTCAAGATGGGAAGAGGTGCGGCAGTGGGATTCCTTAAGTTGCTCTTGCTTGTAGGTGGAGTTTTTTTTTTTTTGTTTCGGGGGGGGGGGGGGGGGGGGGGGGGGGTAGTGAGTGGTGATTTTAAAATTCTAGGCTTGTAGGATTTAATAAAAATTGCACTCCTTATAACACTGACCTCTGCATTCTTTGATCCTAGGGGTTAGGATGTATATCCAAGTTGAGCCTGCCATGAGTGGGAAAGCGCGGGGTACAAATGTAACAAAAATATATATATATATTTTTGTGTGTTGAGCTATAATTACAATTTAAAAAAAATAACTTTTGTAAGAGAAAGGCAAGGGCAAATCAAACTCGGGTATACATATAAAGTATCACATACCATGTAAAATGGAGTTTATCTTGTTGGCAGACCGGATGGACCGTTCAGGTCTTTATCTGCCATCATTTACTATGTTACTCTTTGGGGTTCTACATGAAATGTTGCTACTAATTGGGATTCCCGAATCTTGTAACTCTTTAGGATTCCAGAATCTTCAGAACTTTTAGTACAAGGACAGTGCTGGGCAGACTTCTACGGTCTGTGCCCTGAGAAAGGCAAGGACAAATCAAACTTGGGTATACATATAAAGTATCACACATCACGTAAAATGAGTTTATCTTGTTGGGCAGACTGGATGGACCATTCAGGTCTTTATCTGCCATCATTTACTATGTTACTCTTTGGGGTTCTACATGGAATGTTGCTACTAATTGGGATTCCAGAATCTTGTAACTCTTTAGGATTCCAGAATCTTCAGAACACTATGAGAAATCTCTAGTGTTTACTGTGTGTTTGGTTTGACTAAAGAAGAATAGAATCAGAACAGACTTTCACAACAGTTTCCTGTTGGAAGTCTTCAGCACAACACTGACATGTTGATTACTTAACAGTAAAACTGTTTGCTATAAGTAGATGTGACCAGTTCTGACTCATGTTTTGGCATCTTATAAGTTTGCTAATATCAGCAGTAGGGAAGCAGCCAGCAGTAATGAAATCTTTTTAGAAATTTGAAATGCATTATTGATCCTTGGATTGGCACCGAATCAAAGTAGTAGAACCGGTCCTTTTAATCAGTGATTGGATAATTTAAAACACCAGCACGGAATAGGATAAAAAGATGCAAATCACCAATGGCAATGTTGAGAAAAATAATTTATTCACCACATAATTTAAAATAGGCCCGACACGGCCGCGTTTCGCCCTCCTAAAGGGCTGCGTCAGCATAAAACAACCCAGTGGTGCAGTAAAACCAGTTCCACCTACTGGCCTAAAACAACTCCTCTCCTGAGAAACAGCAGCAGCAGCATTTTGCGATGAATAAATTATTTTTCTCAACATTGCCATCGGGGATTCGCATCTTTTTTCTATTCCGTGCTGGATCTTCAGAACTGCCTCCTATTTGTTTCCTTGGACCTAACTTAAAACACCGACAGCCTTTAAGGATGTATATTTATTAGTATGCATTCAGTTCATTAGCATGTCTTAAAATATGAGCGCAAATTATTCCTACTGAACACTGCCTTGAGTGAATTCTTTCAAAAAGGTGGTAAATGAATCCTAATAAATAAACATCCACCAAATCCCTTCTAACAAATTGACACACATTGACCAGGGGAGGGAGGGAGAATTTCATAAACAGAATAAGACCTGTGAAAGTATATTAAGCGCAAACAAACAGGCAGAACGACTGATCCTCACCTGCTAATATCGTCTACACTTCTAAAGGTCGCGATGCTGCGTCATGGCAAGGGGTGCAACAAATTACGGACAGGGGGATACCTCTCTGCAGGGCAGAGTCAAATATCCCACATATCGTGTTGTTCACTATCTGAGAACGGAAGCCCCAGACATTTTGTAAAAGTGAGTGGACAGGATTCAGGAAACTAAAGCGCAGAGAGTTAAAACAAACGTTCCCACTAGTAATGCTGAGGTCCGTTATCTAGAAATCTCTTATCACTTCTGAAAATGTGACAAATATTAGAAAAGGCTCATACTGGGGCTTCATTTTCAAAAGGGTTACATAGTACTGCCATACTGGGAAAGACCAGAGGTCCATCGAGCCCAGCATCCTGTTTCCAACAGTGGCCAATCCAGGTCACAAAATACCCGGCAAGATCCCAAAAATGTACAAAACATTTTATACTGCTTATCCCAGAAATAGTGGATTTTCCCCAAGTCCATTTAATAACGGTCTATGGACTTTTCCTTTAGGAAGCCATCCAAACCTTTTTTAAACTCCGCTAAGCTAACCGCCTTTACCCCATTCTCTGGCAACGAATTCCACAGTTTAATTACATGTTGAGTGAAGAAAATTTTTCTCCGATTCGTTTTAATATTTTACTCACAGAAAACGGCAACTGTAAAATTGCACAGATGTCTACATGCTGACCAAAGCATAAGTACATTTATGAAGATATTTTGGGCACGTGCGTGTAAATTTGTGTACTAACAGGGCTCATTATGACAGCCTATTTAATAAAAGCTGCAGATGTATCTAGGTTGTCTTTATAAAGTAACTCAAAAATAAAAAGGTTCCCAAACAGTAACAATCGCGTAAGACCACAGAACAAAACTACATGTCAAAAATTTTCACCATGAAAGCAAGGATGTAACTCTGGGTTTACCCCTTCAGTCATGGCCACCAGCTAAGCTCCCTGGGTCAGGTATCCACCAGGGCTCGGAAAACAAACTGTACTTCAGATGAGCCGAGCACAGGCTGGGCCCGAAGACAATCCTCCGGTAGGTCGACGAGTATTCCCACCCTGGGGGATGCAAAAGGTCCACTTTCTCAAATAACGACCAGCAGTCTCAATAATTAACTTCAAAATTTCCTTTACTTGATCAACATCAAACCAACAACAGTTCATAACTCAACCCTCATTTCTTCAGTTTAAGTACAGAAGAGGCCAAAGTCATATCCAATCAATGTCCATGATATGTCTGTCCCAGCCCGGATCACGGATCCTCTGGCTAGCAGGTAAGTCCTAGGAGGAATGGAGTTCCTCTGTATCCATATCCCTCCTGCCTGGGGTGTCTTTTTCCACCAGGCACTTCTTCCTTCTCATGAATCCCCTAGATGGGGACCTGCTCAGACTCCCTCTGCCCCCCTGACACAGGCTTCCAGCAACCAGACACTCCAAAATCCACATATTCAACACCAGGACACCCCCTTGGTAGTCAAGGTCTAGGAGGAGATAAGGTGATCAAGACCTGGATCCACTTTTCACAGTCCCTTTTGGCTGGGCTTCCCCCATTTATTATTTTCAGTACTTGATATACTGCCAGTGATCCCTGAGGTGACTATGTGGTTTACAATTTCTTTTTTTATTTTATAGAAGTCTTTATTGAACTTATTTTGATACAAAACAGGGTATAAACATCATGGAACACATCAAGAATAAAACAGAAGTCTTAGTATATAACCGAACAATGACCATAATTCGTATCAAGTCTACCGCAAATCCCCAGGTAACTTCAACTTTTTCAAGTTTATACACAAGCAACCCCCCCCCCCCAAACTAAACCCCCTCCCCTTCCTCCCCCCATACTGTACTCTAGTACTCCCTCTTGTGATTCAGTCCAGTGACACTCTCCCCTGCCCAATATTCAAGAATGGCAACCATAGTGGTTTACAATTTCTATTGCAGATACTTTGCACTGTCCCTAATGGGCTCGCAATCTAAGATATATATTGTACCTGGGGCAATGGAGGACTAAGTGACTCCAGGCCAGCTTTATCAGCCCCCGTTGCCACAGTGACCCCCAGATAATCCTCCCACCTTTTACCAGCAGCAGAGACACTTTTTGTTTCCAAGGGGGGTCTCACTTAGAAGTATCCGATCGGTAGAATTAAGCTCTTGACCACACTTCATTACGAAATCTGGACTGATGATGACATCGTAATGAAGCATTCTAACGATCGGACCCTTCTAAGTTTGATGATCCACACTCTCGTTATAATTAAATAATATCTTGTGTTGAAAATTATTTTTGATACCTTTGTTGTGTGGCATAAAACAGACCCACTTGAACATTTCACAAAAGAATTCTGTTAGTAGTCATGGATACAGTGGGAATAAACTCATGCTTTTAAGATGCACGCTTTCACTCATAATAGTTTAAATGATAATGAAAATTACAGGCACTTCTGCGTCCTATTGATGAACAGGACTTCTGGTCAGAACATAAATGTTTGAGGGTAATCTTATTCCATGTCAAAATGTACTTCATGAGCCAATCATTATAAACATCACTTCTTTTCAGCAATGGACAAAATGAGACAATTCAAATGATTACAAAACACACCCTTAAAAAAACTCAAGATCTTTAAATAAACATTTCCGCAGTCTGTCCATAGCTAGCTATCCGTGGTCTGTTTCTTGATTGCTAGTAAGTGGAATAAATCAAACAGGATTCACAATGGAAGCAACAATGAGAATGGAGACCATCAAACTCTTTTGTAATCAGCTCTGATATTTTGAACTATCTTCCAAGAGACAATGAGGCATATTTTCAAAGCACTTAGCCTTCCAAAGTTCCATAGGTTTCTATGGAACTTTGGAAGGCTAAGTGCTTTGAAAATATGCCTAAATGTCTCTCTGAGACAATTCATGCTTCTTCATACAGTTTGCTTGACTACTGAAAACAGAATTCAATAAAAATATTTGAAGTTTTGCTGCTCACAAGGCTCATTTTTTTACTGCAAAATAAAATAATGGATATGTGAATGTCTTCAGATGAACCAACCGCGTTTAAAAAGTGACAGGGTTCTGCCAGTTCAGCTGAAGTCAGTGACTCTGTCTGAAACACCATCATTTTCAAATTGGCAGGTGGCAGGAACGAACACCGGGGGTGGGGGGCACTTTCCACAGAGAAGGTATGCATGGGGGAACCATCATGGTGGCCTGTAGGATAGGTAGCTGAAGGTAGACTGGACAGTTGATGAGATAGACGGGCAGGAGGGAAGGATGGATAGCTGGGGGGGGGGGGGGGAGGTTTTCTGTCCCCAGCACACTCTTGCTTGGAGATCCTAGGGCAGGGGTCCCTGGCAAGGAGGTCCTGAGATAGGGTCTCTTTGGACATGGGGGCCTTGGTTCAGGGGATTTGTGCAGTTGTGGTTCCCATTTTCAGGGGTCCTGATCTTGATGATTGATCTTTTAACTTCCTACTGACTTCAATGAGGTTAATGGGAAGGTAAAAATTTTACTTCATCTCCAGTGATAACGATTCAGGCCATCAAGGAAGTAAAAAGAAAACCCTCCAAATGTGGAGAAAGTACAGAGAAGACATAAATGCCTCTATTTAGACCATTTCCTCAGTCAGCTATGTTCTCCGTGTCCTACCCTTTGGCACCAAAAGAAGAAACACGCTGGTCCTTATGGAAGTTTTCCAGAGGATCTGTTATGGAAGGCCAGTTAGTGAAGCCTCTTCTGCCTGGTTAAACCCCTTTGAATATTTGGCTCCTGTATGTTATCTGCCGACTCTGTCCTCGTAGAATGAAAGTACATTTTCAGCAACTACTTAGTTATCCAAATCAAATCTTTTGACAATGGCACTTCCCAAGAAGGTGAGACCTTTGACCCAGTGGCGTAGCTACGTGGGGCCACGGGGGCCTGGGCCCCCGTAGATTTGGCCCTTGACCCCCCTCCCGCCGCCAACCCTCCCCCCTCTGCCGTCGACTACCTTTTCTGGGGGGGGACCCCAACCCCCGCCAGCCGAGGTCCTCTACTTCCGGCGCAAGGCTTCGTTCTATTTCTGTGAGTCTGTCGTCCTGCACGTTGTACGTGCAGGACGTTAGACTCACAGAAACAGAACGAAGCCTTGCGCCAGAAGAAGAAGATCTCAGCTGGTGGGGCTTGGGGTCCCCCGCCAGCAAAGGTAGCTGATGGTGGCGGGGGGTTGGCAGCGGGAGTGGGGGTTGAGAGGGTCGTCGGCAGGGGAGGGGGGTCAAAGTTGGTGGTGGTGGCGGCGGTGGGAGGGGGGGGGTCTAAAATGTGCCCTTTCACCTTGGGCTCTGGACCCCCCTCCCGCCGAAGTCTGGCTACGCCCCTGCTTTGACCCCACTCATCAAGTTGGGTCAAAAATGGAGATTACACATTAGAGCCTAGAGTTCCACCAAAAAGTCCTATGTAACACAGAGCACAGCAGATCCCACTACTTGGAGGGGGTTTCAGCAGAGTCTGTCCTAACCAGCCTATTCCTACTCATTCCCAAATTACGAGTAAAAACCATTTCCATCATCAGTACTCACCCCATTGCAACTGGACTTCTTTGTGCTTTGGTTTCCCTAACACTCGCGGTGGTTGACACTGACCAGGCGCAACACTTAACGTGCGGATAGGTTGACTTTCGGAACACTGGAAAAGAAACAGCCTCTTTGTAAATTTACAATCACAATTTATAACAGGATTTACAATTTTAGCATTAAAAAAAAAAAAAAAAGAGGATGAGTTTTGGAGCTTGGCAGTATGTTTCTGGCACAATGTCTTCATGAATGCATGCAGAAGGGGGAGAGGGAAAGAGGCGGATGGCGTTGTTATCCAATTAAAGTGGGCATGATGAGACATGGAGAGTTAAAGAGATTTGCCGTGCAATTCTTGCTGTGGAGACACCAGAGGGGAGATGATAATTCAGTACATTCATCCAGTCTCAAACTCTTCCACTGACATATGAAAAACGGTCTTTCAAAATCACAGCCTTCACTGACATTTGAGAGGATTTTTCCACACCACGTTGGCGGCAGTGTTCTGTTCTTGCTCATTAGCTGTACTTTCAGTAGTCCTGTGCATCCATTATACCAAATGAGCCATCATCATTTCCTATTTGCAACACACATATATACTAAAGTGAGTTGTGACTCCTAAGGTAGGCGGTTACATCCGCCACAACACGGTCCCGTGTCCGGTCTCTACTCTGGTGCTTGAATCAATAAAGACTGTTTTGGTTTATATTCCCTGCTTGGAAATCATTGATAAGGTCTCCATTATTCTGAAAACTCAACTAGGTTGTGACCCTCAGGAATTCCATTTGCTCACCTTTGCCCTAAGAGAATACCTTTCAAAGCCATTTCTATGGGCTTTGCCCGCAGAAATGTTCTTTTATCAAATTGTGCACTCTATATGAGAGTAAAAGCACATGCAGATTGCTATTTCAGGTTTTGTACCTGTAGTGGGGGAGGGAGGGGCAAGATTCTTATAGGCTGCAGTTGGTACTATGTGCAACAGTCTGGAACGTGCGGATAATATAAGAATTGATCTAGAGAAGCTTGAACAATTGTCTACAGTTTAGTGGCTAATATTTCATGTTACAAAAATGCAGAGACAGACATTTGGGCTGCACAAACTCAAGGGAGCAGTGCAATATTGGGAATGAGTTCTGTACATGAAAGAAGAGCAAGATCAGGTTGATGATCTTAAGATGGCCAAACAAGTAGATAATACAACAACAAAAGCCTGAAGGATGCACAGGCCAAGGAATGACCATTGTAGCAATAAAAACAATGCTTTCCTCTTGTCACCAGGGAGAGCGCTCCCGGTACAATCAGGAAACAAATGTCCACCAGCAACTTCAATCTTAAGACTTTTATTCCATGCAGGTTTCTAGTAGACCTGATACACAGTTCCAACAGCAGCATTCACCTTCAATCTTAAGCACATGTAAGCGACCTGACAGTGTGTGGCAAATAGTCCCTTGTAAGCAGTAGGCTACCAGCACCTACCAGGATTCAATACAGGCTCACAGTCAGCTTCAGTCTGGGCTCTTTATCCAGTGCACAATAAACAGTAGTTCAATTGCAAACAGAAGCAGTTCTTTCAGTTCATCATCACAATCAGTGGCGTAGCTAAGGGTGGGCCTGGGTGGGCTCAGGCCCACCCAGTAGCAGCACACCTATGGTGTGGCTGGCAGGGATTCCCAAGCCCCACCAGCTGAAAACTCCCAACAACTGTCCCTCCTGCATACCTTGTAAATAGCAGATGGCATGCAGGTGAGACAAGGAGAGACCAAATCACCTGTGGGACAGGGAGTGGTTCTTCTGCCCACCCATCTTGGGTCCAGGCCCACTCAAAGTTCGGTGTCTGGCTATGCCCCTGATCACAATTACATCACAAAGCAGCCTTTACCTACAGGAGGTTTCAATACTTTAGGGACTTCTCACACCCAAGGGATTTTCCCTGCAACTGCTTCTCTCCTCCTGAACTGAACTCCCCTGGGACTCCTTCCCACCTGCCTAATCAATCCCTGGCTTCTGCTCTCACAACCAATCATTCTCCTTCCACTAGCTTCCCCTACACCCGTACCAGCTGAGTTAAGCATTAGGCTAATGAGGAGCTCCTGCAAACAGGGTTTCCTATCTCTCTTTCCCCCTAGTGGCAGCCACTCTACATATCCTGCCAGCTTACACCCATGTCTTCTCTGATTGCAGCTAGGAGTCCAGTCCGGTTTCCTCATCTCACCCCCTGGCTCCTTGTCTGCAATGCCTTCTGGGACTTGTATTTCAAACTGACACTGCCTTAACCCTACTATCCTGAATGTGACTTTATCACACTCTACAACACAATGAATAAAGAGTTGCATTTGAAGCTATAAGAGAAGGTCTCGAAACATTAGGTACATGAAATAATTTGCATTTTAAAATGACCCCCCATCCCCTTACCTGACTATGTCCACCTGTGCTGATACAGCATGCTCGCACTTTGTACAAAGTGCCCGGCATTAAGCAACTGCAGGTGTATTCTGTAGCACATCCACTGTATGCCACCGTCCACTGATTAGCTGCAAGAAAGAAATTAACGTGATGAAAGCTCTTATTTCGGAAAAGATGAAGGCTATCAATCACTGTAATGGGAAAATAATTCAGAGGAATAGAAAATGTACTGTAGTTACACAATGAAACATGTCGTTCACTCCTTTAACAAAATGTGGGTCAACTGCCAGCCACTGAAATCACTGTATTACAGGGGCAGATTGACCATTCAGGCAACCGAGCAGTGCCCGAGGGCCCGGAGGCTGTTCCTGGTTGCCCGCCGCTGCCGCACACTACAACCCTCCCCGGCGGTCCTACCTTGAATGGCCCTGGTAGTCTAGTGGCCTCCATGGGGGCAGGAAAGAGTCCTTTCCTGCCCACTGCCGCTACTCTGCCTGTGCCTGGTGCAGTGACGTCGCCGTGTTTTAAAAATGGCTGAAGAGACCGCCGAGACCCCGCAAGACTAACTCGGGAAGTTTCAGCAGCCATTTTGAAAACTCGGCAGGCCCTGCCATATTAAGTTAATTTCACATGTATATTCAGCATCATTTTCCATATAAGCAGTTGTACTGAAAATACCTACCATGGTGACCACAGCAGCACTATCCAGATAGATTTAGGCAAGTTGGTACAGAAACTGTGGTAGTTTTACTCTTTTTTTAACCTCAAGTTATAGGCCAATCTCACTACTCAGTGTGAACTGTAAAATATAAAATTCTGGTCTTCCGTTAGCTAGAGCAGTAAACACCCTAAAACAGGGCTGCTGAGAGACTAAGCCGGGCCCGGGGCATGGCCGCCGCCAGGCCAACCCCCCCCCCCAGATCGTTGCCGCTGCTGAAGCCCTCCGATCGCTACTGCTGGCACCGTCCTGGCGCCCCCTCAATTGTTGCTGCTGCTGCCGCCACCCCACCCTCCCCAATCACTACTGCCACCCGCCAGCTGTTACTGTTAAGTACCTTGGCTGGTGGGAATCCCAAGGCCCCGCCAGCAGAAGAGTTTGTCCTCCAGCGCCGTTCTTCTTCCTTCTGCCGTGTGGCTTTCCACTCTGGCTGCTTTTTCTCTCAGGTCGTGCATGCGCGGCCTGAGGGGAAAAAGCAGCTGCAGGGGAAAGCAATGCGGCAGACTGTGAAGAAGATCAGCCTGCTGTGTCTGTTCCTCCAGATCCTCCCCAGCCTCCAAGGGGGGCCCGGTTCCAGAGGTTTCTCCCTCCTGCTCCTGTCGGGGTATGATCACCCGGGTCCCATCAGGAACAGGAGAGAGAGAGAGAGAGAGAGAGACGCTGACAAGAAATGTTGGAGAAGGACACTAACAGATAAATGTTGGAAGCACAGTCTGAACAACGAAACTTTCCCTGACGAAGTTGATGTGAATGTAAGGACGAAACAGGACCTCGTAGGCTGGTTGAGACCTAAAGGTAAACAAAATTTAGGTCCTTCTTTTGTTTTCAGTTTGATTTGCTTCCATTATTTAAAATATTTAAAACATTTGAAAAAAAAAATAAATAAATAATAATAATATAAAAAAATATAAAAGATAAGCAAAAATCAAATTGGGTTTTTTGCCAATGAAGAGTTAGTTCAGTGAGTCTGTGAAAGTCAAAAGGAATTCAGTCCGCTGACATACAGAGGCATTTTCCCGCGCAAAGATTTCCCGGCTTTGATAAGTCTTAAAATATAAATCTGGAAAGGAAACCCAAAGCCGTTTGGGGGGGGGGGGGGGGGGGTCTTCATTTCAGATGATTGGCGGTATCGCAGATCATATATCATCCTAGAAGGAATATGACACAACTGGCAGACAGGAATATATTGTGTAACCACTGTGGATTTGAATGAGAATTTAAGAGTGAAGCGGGAGAAGTTCTATTATTTTTGAAAATTTCAATAAAGACATTTTTTTCAGTTAACCAAGGAAAGCTTGAGACCAAATGACAATTTTTCCAAGTGTTCCCCGGTCAAAACAATCAGAAACTGTTCTGGTAATACTGGACTGCTAATCCCCTGGTGCAAAGCAGGGGGAACCAGCAGACATCACTAAGATTTTGAGAACCACTTGTCTGGATCTTTCTTGTCCAGCGGGCTCTTTCACCTGGTTGAATAAAAAGCCCTTCTTTCATCTTACCATGATAGCCGCCTTTCTCTGCTAGAATACGCCATGACTGAACTACCTTCGATAAAACAGATGCTTAGCAAGATTACCTTCAGAATTTCCTTGAGAAATCTCTAACAAATACTGTAAGATCTCTGAGCCACCATTGTCTTGCGGAGGATCTGAAAGACAGGGAAAGATGAATAAAATCATCAATTTACATTGGGACAACCAAGATATTCATAGAGCTAAAACGGACACCACAGAAATCATAGGAAAAGAAATGTGAAATGCTGAAAAATGCCCCCATCTCATCTTTTTTCTGGACAAAGAAACATAAAAAATAATGGCAAATAAAGACCAACTTGCTCAGTGCTACAATCCTACCTCGTAGAGATCCTCTATGATGGCCTTATGCTTTCTTGAATTCACGTACTGTTCTCATCTGTATCACCTTCCCTGTGAGGCCAGTCCATATATCCACCACCCCTTCCATAGAGGAATATGTCCTTAGATTACTCCTAAGTCTACCCTCTTTCACCCTCTTCCTAAGGCAACAGTGGTTCTTTACTGACAAGTGACCCGACAAGGGCCGTGTTTCGGCGTAAAGGACGCCTGCCTCAGGGGTTAAGGTCTCTGTTCTGCAGTATGTAAAGTATACAGATCCAATGCCTCAGGCAATGAGAAAATTTCCCATAAGTGAGTGTGTCTGTAGGAGAATTACAGCTGCGACGTGAAAGATGAAACACGTTCGATTGTCCAAATGTCTAATCATTTACACAATCGAAAAGGCTTCCAACGTATTTCATCCTTCACATTGCAGCTGTAATTCTTCTACAGACACACTCACTTATGAGCTATTTTCACATTGCCTGAGGCAGAACTGCAGAACAGAGACCTTGACCCCTGAGGCAGGCGTCTTTTACGCCGAAACACGGCCCGTGTCGGGTCACCTGTCAATAAAGAACCACTGTTGTCTCAGTCTTGAAGGCCGTGTGTTGCTTTTTTTGTTCGTGACTAAAGTTAGCCACGATTTGTTTTTATTACATTTGTACCCCGCGCTTTCCCACTCATGGCAGGCTCAATGCGGCTTACATGGGGCAATGGAGGGTTAAGTGACTTGCCCGGAGTCACAAGGAACTGCCTGTGCCAGAAGTGGGAATCGAACTCAGTTCCTCGGGACCAAAGTCCACCAGCCTAACCACTAGGCCACTCTACCGGGCATACGCACTATTCTACAAACCACACCCAGCTTTAAGCGTGGTTTATAGAATAGCGCTTTTATCAGTGTCAATTGTTTTGGTGCCATATATAGAATTCACCCCATTACCCCAATTTTTTTTTTTTTACTGGGAATCCACTTTAGTTTTGAAAATTCATGTATGTTACATGAATTAAACCTACTCTTTTGTGCACGTGGCCAAGAGGGAAAAATCAGCACGCCTGTTTCTGAAAATGTATTTATTTGGTTTATGGATTCTGCGCACACCTTTTTTTTCCTGTCACGGTGTAAAAATGACGCAAAGAACACTGCTTTTTCATACAGTTGACAAGTGCCCACTTTCCCCCCGGATTCTATATAGTGCGCCTAGAGTTACGCGTGTAGATTGTTTTAACAAGCTGTTAAGCGTTGTTACCAGCTCTTAACAAGCAATATTGAGCACTAATTGGCAAAAATTAGAATTTACGCACATACATTGCTAAGCGTATTCTGTAATGTACTGTGCCTGAATTCTAACGCACAAAGGCAAAAAAGGGCCTGCTTAGGGGCGTTCCAAAATCTATATGCATTGTTATAAAATATAGGCCAGTGCATGCACATCTACGCGCAGGGATTTACACCAGCTTTTCGTTGGTGTAAATGGACGTGCGTAGATTTATTTATTTAGATTTTGCTCACACCTTTTCAGTAGTAGCTCAAGGTGAGTTACATTCAGGTACACTGGGTGTTTCTCTGTCCCAGGAGGGCTCACAATCTAAGTTTGTAGCGGAGGCAACTGAGGGTTAAGTGACTTGCCCAAGATCACAAGGTGCAGCAGTGGGATTTGAACTGGCCACCTCTGGATTGCAAGACTGGTGCTCTAACCACTAGGCCACTCCTCCGCTCCCAAGATGCCATTCAGAATCTCAAAGAGTAGCAACATTCCATGTAGAACCCCAAAGAATATTTATTTAGATTTTGCTCACATCTTTTTCAGTAGTAGCTCAAGGTGAGTTGCATTCAGGTACACTGGATATTTCTTTGTCCCAGGAGGTCTCACAATCTAAGTTTGTACCTGAGGCAATGGAGGGTTAAGTGACTTGCCCAAGATCACAAGGAGAAGCAGTGGGATTTGAACCGGCCACCTCTGGATTGCAAGACCGGTGCTCTAACCACTAGGCCACTCCTCCTCTCCATTTAGTCACATGAACTACGCCTAAGCGTATGCTAAATACTGCACGTACAATTATGTGCGGTATTTACAATATGCTTAGGTGTGATTGCTTAACACGCGTTAATTTTAGGTGCCATGTATAGAATTGGGCCCTTTGTGGCCCCTGGGTAAGCTTTCAGCTGCCTTTGGGGAGGGCGATTTTCAGTCAGCCCTATTTTACCTGTATAAATGGCTCTGAAAATTGCCTTCATACGGGATGCCTGGTAACACATGCAGATGGAACTAGACTGAATAGCAGTATGAAATGGAGTCATTTCATTTGTGGCAGAAGAAAAGGCAGGAGTGAAATAACCGATGCTGGCCGAGTGTATTCCTCAGAGAACACAGTTGATGGCAATTGTTTATAGTAGGTAACGAAAGACAAATTTGACCCTCCGGCTTCTGAAGAAAGTGATTAAACCCACGCTGAGGAAAATGAAATACAATTTGTCACTGTAATAGCATAATGCAGGCATTTAAAGTAATCATTTTGCTTTTGGATTGAAGAGTGCATCTAGTCCTTACGAGCTTGTCCATGGAGGAGTTCTCCACAAATTAATATCATTTTTTTTCAGTGCTTCTGGGTGCATAAACTCATCTCAGCACAAGCAGCCTCTGAACCAACAGCATGACAGCACTTTTATGAATGTGAAGCATAACTATTTGAAAGCAAATAATGTAAATTTTTTTTTAATTCAAACAGCTATTTTCCTTTACCCATCTGCATGCATTATTTGTGCTGTCCATGCCGACGACTGCATGACAGGGTTCCTCCTACTCCTTAGGCTTCCAAACGGAGCCTGAATCAGCCTCATCTGAGTTACGGCACCATAAACTTTCAATCACCATTAGCTGAGATTTTCCCCATTTATATCCTGCTGCTCACTCACAACCTAGTTACCGTGAGGATAATCCTCAGCTGAAGGATGCCGCAACTGTGGATGCAGTTTGGCCAGTAGGTGTCACTCCTGTACAACAAATCGCATCCACCCTCCTCGAAGGAGCAATCAACACGGTTTCAGCAACCCAAGGTTCAGAGGCCTGGCCCGGAAATTAAACTAAGGACTTCCACAAACCATGCAATCGAGCTGGTCTCTAAACTGGGGGAGTTTGGGTTTTTTTTGGAAAGATGGTTCCACTTCTCCCCGGATTTTTTGCTGAACTTAGCACCCAAAGTGGTGAACTGGATTGGAAACTGGTTGACCGTGGCAGAGGGTGGTGGTAAATGGAATCTGCTCTGAGGGAAAGAAGGTGAGTAGTGGAGTTCCTCAGGGGTCACTGCTGGGGCCGACTCTGATGTATTGTAAGCCACATTGAGCCTGCAAAGAGGTGGGAAAATGTGGGATACAAATGCAATAAATAAAATAAAAAATATATTTGTGAGAGACATTGCTGAAAGGTCAGAAGAAAAAGTTTGCCTTTTTGCAGATGACATGAAGGTAGCCAATAGAGTGGATACCCTGGAGGGAGTAGAAACCATTCGAAGGGATCTCCAAACGTTGGAAGAATGGTCAAGGGTCTGGCAGTTAACATTTAATGCCAAGAAGTGCAGAGTGATGCACTTGGGGTGCAGAAATCCAAAAGAGATGTACCAGATAGGAGGGGAGAGATCGGTAAGCTCGGCTCAGGAGAGGGACCTTGGGGTGATGGTGTCCGAGGATTTCAAGGTGACAAAACAATGCAACAAGGTGGTGTCTGCGGCCAGAAGGCTGCATAGAGAGGGGTATAACCAGCAGAAGAAAGGAAGTGTTGATAGCCCTGTACAAGTTGTTGGTGAGGCCCCACTAGGAGTATTGTGTTCAGTTTTGGAGGCCGTACCTTGCTAAGGATGTAAAAAGAATCGAAGCGGTTCGAAGAAAAGCAACGAAAATGGTATGGGGTTTGCATAGCAAAGAGTACAAGGAGAGACTTCCTGACTTGAACACGTATTCTCTGGAGTAAAGGAGAAACAGGGGTGATATGATACAGACATTCAAATATTTGAAAGGTATTAATGGGGATAGCGTGTAAAATGTCCGAGTGGGTGCCCACCTGGGCAGCAGTGACCATCAAATGGTTTGGTTTGTTATGATGGCTGACGAGGAGGGTGGCCACTGAAAACTCAAAGTCCTGGATTTCAAGCGTGCTGACTTTAGTAAAATGGGGGAATACATGAGGAAGGAGATGGTGGGCTGGGAGGAAGTACGAGAAGTGGAAGGACAGTGGTCCAGGCTGAAAGAAGCTATAAATAGGGCCACGAACCTTTATGTAAGGAAAGTAAATAAAAGCAAGAGAAAAAGGAAACCAATATGGTTCTCCAAGCAAGTGGCTGAGAAAATAAAGGCTAAGAGTTGGCATTACAGAAATACAGAAAAACTCAAGAAAAGGAACACGAGGAGGAATACCGGATGAAACTGAAAGAAGCCAAGAGAGAGATATGTCTGGAGAAAGCGCAAGCGGAAGAACAAATGGCTAGAAATGTAAGGAGGGGTGACAAAATTTTCTTCAGGTATATTAGTGAAAGGAGAATGACTAAAAAGGGAATTGTGAGACTAAAAGATACTGCGAACCGCTATGTGGAAAGTGATGAAGAAAAAGCAAATTTGCTAAATAGATACTTTTGTTCTGTTTTCACAGGTGGGCCTGGGTGGGCCGGGGCGCACCCACTTGGGGCTCAGGCCCATCCAACAGTAGCACCACATTTAGCGGTAGCTGGTGGGGATCTCAAGCTCTGCCGGTTGAAGACTTCCTCCTAATGGTAACGAAAACGCAACTCTCCACAATACCGGCACCTGTGCATTCTCAGTTTTCAGCACATGCCTGCTGCAGACTGCCAAGGTGGAAAGAAGCGTTTTCCCCAACAGCTGAGATATTTTTTTGGGGGGGGGGGGGGGGGGGGGAGGGCAACTTGGTGCCCACCCAATTCTTGCCTAGGCTCACCCAAAATCTGTTGCCTGGCTACGCCTCTGGACCTTTCACATGGCAGTAAACAGCATTTATCGTCTGAGGCACTCGGCCGGCCTAAACTGTCCATGCCAAACTCTTCTGCAGTATTCTCTGTGCAGACTTCAAAAACAATAAGAAAGCTGAACGTTCTTTATATGAATTTAAAGGGCTTTTATTCACATATTTTGATCTGAAACATTTTTTTCCCAAAATCTCAATGAACGATACATTTTGCTTTTAATAATGAAAGACTATGGGACCTTTTACTAAAGCTTAGCGCGTACTAAATTCTCAGAACCCATAGGTACGTAACGGGCTTCTTAGAATTTAGTGCATGCTAATGTCCGTTATCGCATGCAAAGCTTTTGTAAAAGAGCCATTAGGAAATGTTTGTGCCAAATTCATCAAGGAACAACAGACTATAAGTCAAGCAGGTCTTACTGGTGATACCACAGCTTCAAAAACCAAAACCCTCATTGAAACTACATTTTTTTTTTTTTGCTCTCTGTGTGTTGTCACACTGATTGCGCCCTTGACAATAAACTGCCTCGGCACTCTCATTAGATGCTCTGTCCTGTACAAACATGGACAGTACCCCAGGGCCGCCGAGAGACTGGGCCGGGCTTGGGGCAAGGCCGCCCCCGTGGCCCTGCCCCACCACTCCCCCCCCCCCCCCCCGAGGTCGCCGCCACCGCCCCCCCCCCAAGGTCATTGCCGTCGCCACCCCCCCCTCCCCCTTCCGTCCGCCACCGGGCTGGGCCCCCTGCATTGAAATCACAGCACCACTCACATCCGTGTGAAAGCGCTGCAGGCAGCAGATCGCCTCCCATCGGCCCTCCTTCCCTCCTTGTGTCCCGCCCTCGCAGAAGTTACGTCAGACGAGGGCGGGACACAGGGAGGGAAGGAGGCCCGAAGGGAGGCGATCTGCTGCCCTGCTGCCTGCAACGCTTTCATGGAGGTGAGAGGTGCTGTGATTTCAATGCAGGGAGCCCGTCCCGGTGGCAGACGGTCAACAACGGAGGGCGGGTGGGACTGCAGTGCCGGGCCTGGGGAATTTTGTTCCCTCTGCCTCCCCCCCTCTCGGCGGCTATGCAGTACCCTTGAGACAATGTTTGCACCACTGTGAAATAGGTGATCCAGAGATCAATAACCTGCATGTACAGCCTTACCCCACTTCACACTGAAACCGTTAGACGTGATGGGCCCTGTCACAGTGGGTCGGGACGGTGGGCCTGGCCTATCTGGGCTGGTTGTGCAGACCAAAATTTCACTGGGATTGCTCTTCCCCTCCACATTGGACGCAGTGAGCTGCAGAAAAACAAAACATCCAGAGTTAGAGGCACAGCCTTATCAATAGCTGGACAGCAACGTAAGGAATGTCTCCTCCTAAAGGTATGAAGTGCATCATACTTGAAAGCAAATTTAAAGAATTAAAATATTAAATTTCCTTCTTATCACTTTCCAGTCCTATTAGTGTTGATGACTGCGGAAAATCACTGTGGCAATTTTGCATTCTCAGATGACAACTTCACTGCTGCCCAAGGGCAACAGCTGAACCCTGATGTTAATGCAAAATCTAAGCCGAAGTAATGAGATGGAAAAAAACCATGCTAAATAGCTCATTACCTATTAGACTTGTGAAAACTAGCGCATGGTAAAATGCAACTCAAGCCCATAAATGCAAAATGTGAAAATTAGGCCTCAGGGACATGTAGTTGAATTTCTGCACTACCATCCACATTAAGGCATGAACTTTGCCATCTACGTCAACGTATACTTTCCATCTCATTAACACCAGCTTTTAATAAGAGTGTTGAAGCCCGTGTTGATCCATGTTAACAGAAGGGCACTAGCAAGCTATAATTGCAACCCCTCATCCTTCCTGCTGTACCCCTGCCCAATCCCCCCCCCCCCCCCCCAATGACATCTCAGACTTTCAATTGTGAATTTCATAATTTATTTCCAACTTCACATAGGCCTATTAGCTAATACAACCATATAAAACATTGGTAGGTTGCAGCCTGCAAAGAGCGGGCGTCATCGTAATAGAAAAATCTAGCCACTGTTCAACTCTGTGAAACGTAACAACCTCTTGATCTATAAAAGTAAAGTTAATGAAACGTTCACCAACCAAAGTAGTAAGGAAGGCACAGTTATTACAATAAACTTACATTATAATTTATTTAGGTACATTTATACCCCACATTTTCCCACTATAGCGAGCACAATGTGGCTTACAAAATTACAAAGGTTTACAATGCATAGAGGGGAGTGACACAAAAGTGAGAAGGTCTGGAAAGCACAAGAGGATGATACAAGGATGCTTTACTAGGTGGAAGTAGTCGGTGGCTAAACGGATATAGTCAACAGGAGGAAGGTGAAGGCTTAGCATTAAGTGGGGGATAAGCCTTCTCAAATAAAAATGTTTTTAAGGATTTCTTGAATAGCTGGTGGTCGTCAATCACTTTTAGTTGCCTAGGTAGAGCGTTCCAAGATTTTGGGCTGACGTAGGAGAAAGATGATGAAAAAAGCAGTTTATATTTTACAGACATGCAGCTTGGATAATGTAGATTAAGGTAGGATCGAGCAGTCACCGATGCATTTCTTGAAGGTAGATCTATCAGATCTGACATGTAGGTAGGGGCCTCCCCATATAGTATCTTGTGAGTCAATGAGCAGATTTTGAAGGTAATACGGTCTGCAATGGGGAGCCAATGTAGGTTAAAACGAAGAGGTTGAGCATGATCAAAGCGTGATTTGCCTAGTATTAGCCTTGCAGCCATGTTTTGTGCAGTCTGGAGTTTTTTCAGAATGGAATTGCGGCAACCAGCATAAATTTCACTGCAGTAGTCAATATGCGATAGGACCAACCAGTGAGTAAGGGTTCGGAAGAGCTCCCTGGTGAGGAATTGCCTGAGATGCCTCAATCTCCACATGGAGTGGAACATTCTTTTAGTGATGAGTTTAGCTTGGCCGTCTAGTAGCAAGTGGTTATCCAACAAGACTCCAAGGATTTTTAGACTTTTTGAGATCGGGAGAGTATAATCCTTAGTGACGAGTAATGACAATTAAACTTACACTCCGCTACACACCAAATATTGGATCAGTGCGGATAACAATACGTACAAAAACTAGGACAACCCTAGGAAGTAACATTATCTAGAATTTACATTAAGTTAACAGAACCCCTAAAAAAAACAATAAAATATCCCATATACCAAAATTTAAGTATCTACTCCGTCAGATAAATACAAGGAAAAGAGATAGGTCTTTAATATCTTACAGAACTCCAAGTAACCTGAAGTCAATCTCAATTCAAAAGGAAGGGAGTTCCAACACCGAGGACCAAATACAACAATTTGATTATTTCAAAGTTACTTTTCTTGCTTGCTGCACAGCAAAATCATCAATTACACTGTCATAACTGAGAGCGACAGCTATTCCATGCTCAGTGGACAAAGTTAATATATCCCAATGTCGATTGATACTTTAATAAATCAAAAGTACAACAACTGGGGTAACAGAATCATTCAAATACTAATCTATTCACAGTGTCATGTACTAAAAGTACAGAAGAAGAACCCTCAGAACAGTATCACCAAGAGACACAGGGAACTCTGAGCAGGCGCGCGCTGCGGCACCCTCCCCCCAGCGGCGTGCATTGGGGGGGGGGGTGCTGCACCCCTAGGAACGCCACTGGATCAGGGGTGTAGCCAGACCTTGAGGTAGGAGGGGGCAAGAGTCTGATTTGGGGGGGGGGGGGGCACATTTTGGTCGCCGCTGTATATCTTTGCTGACGGGGGGTCCCCAACCCCACCAGCTGAAGACTTCATCCAGCGTTGGTCTCCGGTGCGACCAGCGCTGGACAAAAGTCTTGAGCAGGCGGGGGTTGGGGACCCCGCCAGCCAACCAGGGGCCCAAGCCCCCGTGGTCCCATCTAGCATCTTTAGCACATTTCCAGTAAAGTCATTTCCTGCCTCGGAGCTTAAAAGAATCAGATGACTGCAAGGCCCAATTTAGCAAATTCTCAGTGTTCCTGTGTTCATTTCCAGCCTCTACAACAGCTTCAGATGTTATGGGCAGGTCCCTGGAGTAACATAGTGGCTGCTACAGTGCACTGTACAGAAGGGGACCAGGCCCATATTCCACTCTGTTACACTTATGGTGGAAAATGTGAGCCACCAAAAACCTACTGTACCCATATATAGGTGACACCAGCAGACAGAAAGGTGCTGTACAGTTGGGTACAGTAGGTTTTTGGTGAGTTTTGGAGGGCTCCCTATCAAACATATAAACGGCAAGTGACCGACTCACCTGCAAATGCGCAGTAGAGTCGGAATGCTGAGAGTGTAGAAGTCCAAGCCCCGCCTCCACCAGCAGTACAGCCCAATAGGGAGGAGGGCTTGGACATGGGCGTGGAAATCGGAGGAGGAGGGAGCGGGGAGGGAAGGAGGGGGCGGAACTGAGGGAAACAGACCCTGGGGGGAGGGCAGGGGAGAGAGCAGGGTTGGTGGAGGGAGGGCGGGGGGTCACAGGAAAACAAAAAACTAGCCCGTTGTTACGGGCTTAATGGCTAATATAATATAAGGGGACAACGGTGAGATATGTACCTGGGATCTTTTATGTGAAGTCCACTGTGGCCAGTCTACCAAGAATGCTGGCTCCTCCTACATCCCAATGGCTTTGTTTAGTGCATTTTTCACTTGGACATTTTTTTTTTTCCGAAAATGGACCAAAATGATAAATGCACAGAGCACAAATACATTTAGCAAGTGGCCATTTTCAAAACAATAAAAAATTAAGACATTTTACTATTTTGAAAATTGCTGTATTTGCCAATTGGACGCTTTAAGCCCAATGTCCAAACTCGGACTTAGACATGCCCCTCCTAGTGTAATTGCGTCTCTAGACAACTGTACCCTCTGCGGCTGAACCACTCGCATAGCCCTAGGGACGGACCTGGTTAACAGTCAACACTAATGCAGCTTAACATATCCGTTCCAGAGACTGAAAGAGTGTCAGAGTATTCTAAAGCAAACAGGTCTACAGTTCTAATCAAATTTGCTCCTGATAAATCAGTGCAATACAGAGATTGTGTTCTACTGCAGAGAACTGATCTCTAGGGTCAGTTTCCACACTGAGGGACAATTTCTTTAACAGTTCTCTAAAGGAAAGCGGGAACCTGCTTTCCTTCATAGAACACCAACGCAACCAGGTATATAAGCATGCAAAAGGTTAGGTGTACTCAGCTAGTTGTTGGTGATATGGTATTCTGTACAGCCCGACCAAAACCGAATCTGCTACCAAAATTGGCTGCTCAGTTTCGGCAGAAACCGAAGCTGAAAACAAAACTGCCCCCTGGACCCAGACCCTCCCCGGCGATGCCCCCCCCCCCTTCAGCGTGCCCCATCCCCCGGGGTCTACCTTTTTGTTGGTGGTAGTGAGTGCAGGAGCATCTCCACTTACTCCTGCTCCTGAGCATGCCCGGCCCAGAAAATGGCTTCCGGGACTTTCAGCAGCAGTCTTGCGAGACTGGCCATGGGAGGTCCCCGCAGTATCTTGATAGCGGAATTGGCGCAGGCAAGAGGAGCTGCTGCTGGGGGGGGGGGGGGGGGAGGAGAGCTGCCGCCAGCAGACCTGTTTTTTGCTGGGGGGAAGGGGCTGAGAGAGATCGTGAGACCCCGGGGGGGGGGGGAGAGACAGTTTTAGTTTCAGCAGAGACTTGAACCTGAATTTCGACCCGGCTTTGGCGATGAATCCAAAAGCGAAACTCAGTCATCCTCTAGTATTCTGAAAGTTATGTGCGTTAACTGTAAGCCTTGCCCAGAGCCAGCCCATTTCTGAGTGTACCTGCAATCTACCCTCAGTTGAAGATATGTGCACAGTTACAGAATCACAGAAGAGAGGGTAGTAACAACATACAAGCATAAACAGAAAAGAAGCAACACTGGGCCTTCAGGATAGAGATAACGGTCGTCCTTTAATTTGAAAAAGACCCGACATGGGCTGTGTTTCGGTGTACAAACGCCTGCTTCAGGGGTCAGAATGGTTCTTATGGAAATAATCACGAAAAATGGAAATAACCAAGCAATCAGGGCATATTGCCCATAACGTTGTAATTGTCTGTGTAATCAAGCAGAACGCCGTCGGGTTTTTTTTACACTCAGAAACGGGCTGCCTCTGGGCAATATCCAAAAGAACCATTCTGACCCCTGAGGCAGGCGTTTGTATGCCGAAACACGGCCCCGTGTCAGATCTTTTTCAATTAAAAGGACAACCGTTCTCTCTATCCTGAAGGCCCAGTGTTGCTTCTTTTCTGTTTCTGTCGCAATTACAGAATGGCACGTAAGTACGTACCTGGCCTTTACGTACGAATGTGCGCACAAACACACGTTTATACTGGTATTCTGATCATTCATGTACATAACTGGTGCATGTTAGCGCCTATAGTATTACCCCTACCGTGTTTCCCCGAAAATAAGACACTGTCTTATATTAATTTTTGCCCCCCAAAATGCGCTAGGTCCTATTTTTCAGGGAAACATCGGGGTTGGCCCGCCCGCCCTCCCTCCGTCGCTCCCGGAACTAACCTTAAACGTCTCCTTTCACCTTTGCAGCAAGCAGCAGCAGGGCAGGCCACTCCTTCCTTCCGTGTCCCGCCCTCGCCTGACGTAATGTCCGCGAGGGCGGGACATGGAAGGAAGGAGAGGTCTGCCCTGCTGCTGCTTGCTGCGAAGGTGAAAGGAGGTATTTAAGGTTAGTTCCGGGAGCGACGGAGGGTGGGTGGAGGGGGGCCCGGCGACCTCGGGTGGGGGGGGGGGGGGGGGGGGGGGGCCTTGTCTGGCTCTCGGCAGCCCTGCTTTCAAACAAAAATTTGCTAGGTCTTACTTTCGGGGGAGGCCTTATATCTACCAATTCAGGAAAACCTCTACTAGGTCTTATTTTGGGGGGATGTCTTACTTTCGGGGAAACAGGGTATACGTTCCTGAAATCAATTCAAGGTGCTTTGATCCACCAGATAGTTCTCTTCGATTGAAACTACACTGGCTCCCTATCAAGGACTGCATTACTTTCAAAATTTGCTCTCTGGTTCACAAGATACTCTACGGTGATGCCCCAGGATATACGATTGATTTAATAGATCTTCCAGCCAGAATCAGTTCATCACGTACTTATCTGAACCTTCACTATCCAAGCTGCATAGGACTCGGATACAAATCAACCTACGCACCCAATTTTTCTTACTTAAGTACGCAAATGTGGAATGAATTACCAAAGAGTGTGAAAACGATGCACGACCATCAAAACTTCAAGCGAACTTTAAAGACCTATCTGTTTTGCAAGGCCTACCCTATTGATTCTGCTTAAATGCCTCTACTCTACAATGCATCTATACATACAGTGGGGGAAATAAGTATTTGATCCCTTGCTGATTTTGTAAGTTTGCCCACTGACAAAGACATGAGCAGCCCATAATTGAAGGGTAGGTTATTGGTAACAGTGAGAGATAGCACATCACAAATTAAATCCGGAAAATCACATTGTGGAAAGTATATGAATTTATTTGCATTCTGCAGAGGGAAATAAGTATTTAATCCCTCTGGCAAACAAGACCTAATACTTGGTGGCAAAACCCTTGTTGGCAAGCACAGCGGTCAGACGTCTTCTGTAGTTGATGATGAGGTTTGCACACATGTCAGGAGGAATTGTGGTCCACTCCTCTTTGCAGATCATCTCTAAATCATTAAGAGTTCTGGGCTGTCGCTTGGCAACTCGCAGCTTCAGCTCCCTCCATAAGTTTTCAATGGGATTAAGGTCTGGTGACTGGCTAGGCCACTCCATGACCCTAATGTGCTTCTTCCTGAGCCACTCCTTTGTTGCCTTGGCTGTATGTTTTGGGTCATTGTCGTGCTGGAAGACCCAGCCACGACCCATTTTTAAGGCCCTGGCGGAGGGAAGGAGGTTGTCACTCAGAATTGTACGGTACATGGCCCCATCCATTCTCCCATTGATGCGGTGAAGTAGTCCTGTGCCCTTAGCAGAGAACACCCCCAAAACATAACATTTCCACCTCCATGCTTGACAGTGGGGACGGTGTTCTTTGGGTCATAGGCAGCATTTCTCTTCCTCCAAACACGGCGAGTTGAGTTCATGCCAAAGAGCTCAATTTTTGTCTCATCTGACCACAGCACCTTCTCCCAATCACTCTCGGCATCATCCAGGTGTTCACTGGCAAACTTCAGACGGGCCGTCACATGTGCCTTCCGGAGCAGGGGGACCTTGCGGGCACTGCAGGATTGCAATCCTTTATGTCGTAATGTGTTACCAATGGTTTTCGTGGTGACAGTGGTCCCAGCTGCCTTGAGATCATTGACAAGTTCCCCCCTTGTAGTTGTAGGCTGATTTCTAACCTTCCTCATGATCAAGGATACCCCACGAGGTGAGATTTTGCGTGGAGCCCCAGATCTTTGTCGATTGACAGTCATTTTGTACTTCTTCCATTTTCTTACTATGGCACCAACAGTTGTCTCCTTCTCGCCCAGCGTCTTACTGATGGTTTTGTAGCCCATTCCAGCCTTGTGCAGGTGTATGATCTTGTCCCTGACATCCTTAGACAGCTCCTTGCTCTTGGCCATTTTGTAGAGGTTAGAGTCTGACTGATTCACTGAGTCTGTGGACAGGTGTCTTTCATACAGGTGACCATTGCCGACAGCTGTCTGTCATGCAGGTAACGAGTTGATTTGGAGCATCTACCTGGTCTGTAGGGGCCAGGTCTCTTACTGGTTGGTGGGGGATCAAATACTTATTTCCCTCTGCAGAATGCAAATAAATTCATATACTTTCCACAATGTGATTTTCCGGATTTAATTTGTGATGTGCTATCTCTCACTGTTACCAATAACCTACCCTTCAATTATGGGCTGCTCATGTCTTTGTCAGTGGGCAAACTTACAAAATCAGCAAGGGATCAAATACTTATTTCCCCCACTGTACATTGCAATGGACATTTTATTTCTTACTAGCAGTTGAGCCTGTAAAAACGGGCTGTTATTGGGGTTTTCCTTCCTTCCCCCTCCCTCCCTCTCTCCATCCCCGCGAGGTTGCCACCGCTACCGTTCCCCCCCCCCCCCCCCAGAGTCCCCGCCATCCCTCTACCCGGCCTGGGCTCTCTCTCTCTCCGCTACTAAACTTACACATCCATTCGCCGGAACGCAGCACGCACATCAGCTGAGCTGCCGTCGGCCCTTCCTTCTCTGCCTGTGTCCCGCCCTCCTGTGACGTAACGTCAGCGAGGGCGGGACACAGGCAGGGAAGGAAGGCTGACGGCAGCTCAGCTGATGTGCGTGCTGCGTTCCGGCGAATGGATGTGTAAGTTTAGTAGCGGAGAGAGGGCCCGGGCCAGGTGTGTGTGTGTGTGTATGGGGGGGGGGGGGGGGGGGGGTAACGGTAGCGGCGACCTCGGGTGGGGGGGGAGCGGTATCAACCTCGGCGGCGCAGTTTCCCTCTCTGTCCCGCCCTCGTCATCACGTATTGACGCGGGGGCGGGACAGAGAGGGAAGTCTCTACTGCGCATTTGCGAGTGAGTCGGTCACTCGCCATTTATATGTTTGATTTCCTTGTACCTTATTGTACCCATTTACCCCTACCTTACCTGACCCTTTTTCTAATTGTATTTGTTTAATACCTACCATACTTGGTGTACACCATTATGGTATTTTGTAAGCCACATTGAGCCTGCTAATATGTGGGAAAATGCGGGATACAAATGTAACAAATAAATAAATATTCAAACTATGGGTTATGAACACTGAATATTTTCCCAGATGCATAAAGGACTAGATTCTACAAGTCATGCCTACAAAATTGGTGCCGAAACGAAATATGCCTAGGCATATTCTATAAAGTACGCCTAAATTTAGGGGCGATTTATACAAAAATACTAGGACTAGAGGGCATGAGTTGAAGCTACAGTGTGGTAAATTTAAAACGAATCGGAGAAAATTTTTCTTCACCCAACGTGTAATTAGACTCTGGAATTCGTTGCCGGAGAACGTGGTACGGGCGGTTAGCTTGACGGAGTTTAAAAAGGGGTTAGATAGATTCCTAAAGGACAAGTCCATAGACCGCTATTAAATGGACTTGGAAAAATTCCGCATTTTTAGGTATAACTTGTCTGGAATGTTTTTACGTTTGGGGAGCGTGCCAGGTGCCCTTGACCTGGATTGGCCACTGTCGGTGACAGGATGCTGGGCTAGATGGACCTTTGGTCTTTCCCAGTATGGCACTACTTATGTACTTATGTACTAATATGCCTAATTTACGCGTGGTTCATAGAATACGCCGAGCACCCGACCAAGTGACTAAATTTGCTCGCGGGCAGTTACACCAAGTAAAACTTGGTGTAAACGCCAAAGTCTAAGTTACGCACAGACTGGATGTATTCTATAACCACATGCATAGATTTTAGAAACACCCATGACCTGCCCATTCCGCGCTTAAGACAGTACTGTGCGTAAGTTCTCATTAATGCCAATTAGTGTCAATAATTAAGTGGCAATTATTGGTGCTGATTGGCTTGTTATCTAATTAAGTTGCACATGCAAATCCAGCATATGACTGGATTTATACATGAAACTTAAGTCACACTATATAGAATCCGAGGGAAAGTGGGTGACTAAACTAAGTGGAATGCTACCACCTGCTGGACAAATGGTGAACTGCAAGTTATTCACTACGAAGCAAGATATTTGGTTGTTTTAAACAAAAGTGTGGTGAAAAATTCACCCAAAGAGTAATTATGACAATGTCAGCCCTTATGGGGAAAATTCCCTATAATGCCATATAGGCAACTGTCCCTTATTTCTGCAAGGAGGGGGTGAAGGTATGTCTTATTTACTCATTTGGTAGAATTTGGTAGAACTAAATAAAAGGCCAATGGATGGCACAGATAAAATCAAGAAAGGAAAAGAACTTACTCTAAATTTATATTGTCTGCTTCTTTTGAGATTTTTCACAGTACAGGTTAGATGGTCCCCTGTATACTTCGGATGAAAAACACTATCCTACAAGATTAAAAGAAAACAGAGAATGACTACATCATTGCAGAAAAAAAATGCAGACAGACAATCGCTTACACCGAATGTGCAAACCACTGCAGCTAGAATGCATGCTTTATATTCTCTCTTCATCATCAAAAATGTGGGCCAGAGGTATAAAATGATTATCTTCGAGGCTGCGACTGTGAGAAAGTCCCTGGTACTACTGGCTCTTGGTGTGGTTTGGAAGACGAACTGTTTTCATTCCTGACAAATGTTGGTTCTATACTTTTAACATGCTACAGGAAATGAAGGTTTAAAAAAGAAAAAAAAAATGAAGATGTTATCTTTTTACTGAACTAGTTGTGTGATCTTCTGTCCAGCCCTGAATTATACCTTCTTCAGAGCAGGGGTTAATTTGTGCATGAGAATCTATGCACTGTCAGGAGTAACAAGTGCTGTATAACATTAATCCCGCATTAAAAATGTGACGGCCTATACAAAAAAGGGTTGAATATCCATACCCGAATGCTTTCCTTTTTACCCTTTCTTATTCTGATACTTACGTTCTCCTCCTGCATATCCAGGGTGTACGAAATCTCTTCCTCGGACGTGCAAACTTCTGGTCTGCTCCACTGCAGTGTTATCCACGTGACTCCAGCTCGGCAGAGTCTTGGTGCCGAAGGCGTTGGAGGGATATTACCTGAGCTATAGCACACTACTTCCTGGCTGTAGCCACTATAGAGTGACAAGAAAGAAGACAGAGTCATGGCATCTGAGAATCCAACAGGTCTACGCGACACCCTGCCACAAAAGAACTCGCAAAAATTTAAAGGCAATTCTATAAAAGACATCTAAGTACCAATCGTGCACACTAATTTACAGAATAGGTGCACTTATGCGCGTTAATGACATCACAGACTGGCGTATATGTGCGTTATTCTATGAGCTTAGCACAATAGTCAAATGGTACGTCACAGCAAACATACTGTACCCGTGGGTGGAGCACAGACATGTCATGGGACTTCCGCTTAGAAATGCGCACACCTTTAGAACAGTATCAGATGCGCGTACTGCATGGCGCTTGTACACACCCCAGCTTATGCCAGCCGTTCATCTGGTGCAAACAGTCTTGCCTAAGCATCTGCACGCCAAAGCAGCTTTGCATTCTATAATGGGTTTGGCATGCCTTAATGCCGGTATAAAACTGTGCACTAATCCCTTAATTCTGTAAAAGTCGCCAAAAATCGCATGCACAAATTTGGGCATGTGACCAATTTAATTAAATAACAAGCTAATTAGCACCAATAAAAAGAACTGAATGGGCTTTGTTGCATTTGCTGCACCAGGAAACACTATCATGACTTAGTAAAATGATCCCTAATTAAGTTATTTAAGGGCCAAGTACATAAGCGTTGCCAAACTTGGACAGACCGAAGGTCCAACAAGCCCAGTATCCTGTTTCTAACCGTGGCTAATCCAGGTCATAAGTACCTGGCAAGATCCCAAAATAGTAAAACAGATTTTATGCTGCTTATCTTAGAAATAAGCAGTGGATTTTTCCCAAGTTCAATTTATTAAAGGCGTATGAATTTTTCTTTTAGGAAATTATTCATACCTTTTTAAAACCCTGTTAGGCTAACTGCTTTTACCACATTCTCTGGCAATGAATTCCAGAGTTTAATTACATATTGAGTGAAGAAATTATTTTCTCTGGTTTGTTTTGAATTTACTACTTAATAGTTTCATTCCGTGCCCCCTAGTCCTAGTAATTTTAGAAAGAGTAAACACGTGATCCACGTCTATATATTTCACTCTACTCATTATTTTATAGACCTCTATTATATCTCTCCTCAGCTGTATCTTCTCAAAGCGGAAGAGTCCTAGCCACGTCAGCCTTTCCTCATAGGAAGTCGTCCCACCCCCTTTATCATTTGTGTTTACCATCGTCGCCATTCTATTTTACCTACTGCTGAGTAAGGCTAAACTATTTCAGCCTATCAGTATGATCTCTTCTGCCAACTACTTAGGATGATGTAATCTCTATTACCTTGAAAATCAGACACCTTCATCTATTCCTTTTCTTTCCCATCTCCTTACTGAGATCTTTGCTTTTTTCTTTGCACTCACCTCTTTAATAAGGCTTTTGGCTAAGGGAGTTTTAAACATGGAGTTTTTCTACTCTCGGCCTTTCTGTCTGATACAATGTAAACCGCTTTGTTTTGATTACGAGAAAGGTGAGATATCAAATAAAGATGACCATAATGATGAAAAGTGAGTACCAATGAATTTCTCATTGCGGGTTAAGGATTACAGCACAGGTTCTGCAACTTATTAAACCATCCATCAACACTTGCCCTCAACAAAATCTATTCATTTGCACCAATAAGTCGTTCGTGTTAGTCATTCGTCATTTTTCAGGGAAAAGAAACAGCACAGTCAAAAGAGGCCGATGCCACACAGCAATGTAAAGAGCATTTGAAAGTCTCAAAGAAACACATTTTCGGAAGAGGGGACAAGGCTTACCTAGTGCCTATGTCATTTCGAGCTGCTAATCTAAAGGTGTAGCCCAGGGCTGGACAGAGCTTGGTCAATTTGCAGTGCCTTTGGCTTCCAAAGTAACATTCTCTGAAACTATTGTTTCTTTTCCCCTAGGAAAGAAAAACATTTCCGTAAGTGCTGTGAAATATCAGTCGTGTTTACACTGGATAATAAATATCTTAAGGAGTCGGTCTTCAGAGGTGGTGGCAATGGTGTTAATTTTAAATGCTATATTACGTACATAAGTAATGCCACAATGGGAAAAGACCAAGGGTCCATGGAGCCCAGCATCCTGTCCACGACAGCGGCCAATCCAGGCCAAGGGCACCTGGCGAGCTTCCCAAACGTACAAACAGTCTATACAATCAAGCCATTGTCACATCACTAATGAGGTTGGCTCTTATTGGTGGAATGAGCCACTATGACATCACAATAGGTTAAATCACTGCTCTATGTAATAAAAGTGAGCCAAGTAGAGGACATAAGTACATAAGTAATGCCACACTGGGAAAAGACCAAGGGTCCATCAAGCCCAGCATCCTGTCCATGACAGCGGCCAATCCAGGCCAAGGGCACCTGGCGAGCTTCCCAAACGTACAAACATTGCAACCTTGGGCTCCTTGTGTAATTGCCTTTTATACGGACACATCTTTCAGATTCATTTTCTGCTCCTAAATCTTCCTGGTTGCCACGTGTGCTTTTGGAATAGTAATTAAATTTTTGGTATCTAAGCAAAGTTTGAGGATATTCCCTGGGCACCATTGATTAAGGCAGTATGGTAGAAAATCATTTTTTTAATGTTTTGTATTCTGCATGGATATGTGATTTCCTAGTTGTGGGGCCAATCTCTGGGGTGCATCTGAGATAAGAAATTAGCTGCAAATGTTGTATAGCATCTACTTGTGTCATATGAACCGCCATTGAAATGAATTACTTTGCAAAGTTAAGCCCTCGCTACGTGGCAAATAAGAGTTTGGATTGTTTACACATTGCATTTAAAAATTCCAGCGAGAATTAAAAGTAGCAAATAAAGCCTGATCTAACTTATATAAGCGCATAAGTACATAAGTAATGCCATACTGGAAAAAGACCAAAGGTCCATCGAGCCCAGCATCCCGTCCCCGACAGCGGCCAATCCAGGTCAAGGGCACCTGGCGAGCTTCCCAAACGTACAAACATTCTATACATGTTATTCTTGGAATTGTGGATTTTTCCCAAGTCCATTTAGTAGCGGTTTATGGACTTGTCCTTTATTTATTTTATTACATTTGCACCCCACACTTTCCCACTCATAGCAGGTTCAATGCGGCTTACAGTATGGTATTCAGAACATCAAAGAAAATTGAAAAAAAAAAAACAGTAGAAAGTTAGAAAGGGCCTGGATTAAGTTGAAGGATCCTCAAAAATCACTGTGGATTTCTATTAAAACTTATCAATTAACGATTGTAGAGGCAGAGAGATTATATTATAGACATTAGGTGAAAATAATTTTAACCTAAAAATGCTTTTTAGAATATTTAAGGTTATCAATAGAAATCAAACAAAATAAAACATGGAAAAGAAAATAAGATGATACCTTTTTTATTGGACATAACTTAATACATTTCTTGATTAGCTTTCAAAGGTTGATGAAGGCTGACGAAGAAGGGCAACCTTCGAAAGCTAATCAAGAAATGTATTAAGTTATGTCCAATAAAAAAGGTATCATCTTATTTTCTTTTCCATGTTTTATTTTGTTTGATTTCTATTGATAACCTTAAGAGTGGACTAACACGGCTACCACACTCCTCTACTTAGAATATTTAATAACCTTACTAATACTGCAACAATAACTATGATCCCTGAAACACAGCATCCATCAGTGGAGGTACTGGCAAAATACTGTGTAGATTTAAACCGTCTAACCCCTTTTTAAACTCTGCCAAGAAGGGTGTCTGACTTTAGGTTTTAATTGATAAAAGACCGATACAACATCTCCTAATACTCAGTCTCCTCTCCCTGGCTTGTCTTGGTTTCTCCACTTAGTGTTGGAACCTTTTTTTTAACTAACTTCAAAGTGACCCAAGTGTACACGTTTGATTCTACTAAAAAGGTACCAAGCAATAACACCCTTGGCATGAAAATGCCAATCAACACTGATTTTTCTGAACCCTCAAAATATCCCTAATTAGATGGAAATAAGCACCTAAAAATAAAAGCCTTACGGTCACCTCATTAACATTATACCTTTATTTTAGCCAGAGCTGCTTTAACCGCCTATGGGCCCTCTCCCCCCCCCTCTCCCCACCAATCTAGCATCACAACTTCCTTATCCCCTCCCCCCCCCCCCCTTCCTGCCAGCCAGGCTGCTTGCTGGTGGAAAAAATTGGCATGCGGCAGGGAAACACTGTCTAGGCTGCACCAATGATGGCTCTACCATTCTCGCCTCTCAGAAACAGGAGGTCCATATCACGAGGTATAGGACTAGAAGGGCTAGGGTTACCATGGGAGGCATATTTTCAAAGCACTTAGCCTTCCAAAGTTCCATAGGTTTCTGCCCCGAAGGCGGAAGAGGTCACTAGACCACCAGGGCAGTAGTAAGGGGAAGGGGGTGACGGGGAGAGGGAAGTGACGGGGTGTGTGACAGGGGGGAGGGAAAAATGTGACAGGGGGCGGAGTGAGGGCATGAAAGGGGGTGGGGTGTGAAAGGGGGCGTGGCATGTGTCCTCCTTTTTGAAGCACAAAATATGGTAACCCTAAGAAGGGCCATCAATGGCACGGCCTAGGCAGAGGTTCTGCAACTTCACGCTGCTTTTTTTTAAACCGGGAAACAGGGGGACTGGAAGAGGACAGAGGGTAAGAAAATTGCTGGACTGGGAGGGGGGAGGGGATAGGAAGGGAGGGAGGGAAGGAAGCTTTTAGACTAGGGGAGGGGAGAGAAAGAAGAGGCTGGACCACAGTGGGCCTTCTGTTCATGGTTGCTGTTACCTATGGGTCCCCTGTTAAGCTGGGCCTGGGCAGCCTCCCCTTTTGCCCACAGATAAAAGTGACCCTGAGTTGAAAGAATATTTCAATCACTATCTTCCAAATACCAAACAAACAAAAACAAAATCATACAAAAATGTCCTTGAATACAGTCTATTGGTGTGGGATCACTGTCAGCACATACCCTGAATTCCATCTCTGTTATACACTTGTCTCCCACCCTTCCAGACTCTGCACTGCATAAAACATTTGCCAGCTGTTTGTATGTGGGACTTGAGACTTCCTGAATATGATACCTGTTGAGAATACTGTTTGCCAAATTGTATAACTTCCCTGGTGGCCAAAGTTTTGCCTGTATTCTCAGTTCCTCCACAAGACTGTTTGGTGACGAGATGCCTGTTGAGATTACCGTTATCACTACGTTGATTTTAGTTCAGTACTGGGGTTAAGCGAAATAAAATGGAAGTTTTTATTAACCAGTAAACATCCACAGAATTCAATCTATAGAGAACTCTGAAAAACACGGCCCTTGTTTACCACCTTGTGTCAATGTGCATTACTGCGATTTAATGTATATTTTTTAACTGCTGTGCCAGAGACAGGCTTACTTCCAATTTAATAAGAGAATGATATACACTGCACCTGGCAGTTAAAAGATCAGCACTTAATAAGGGTTGTAAAGTGAAACTAGCTAAATTAGCAGTAATATTCAGCCATGGCCGCTGTGTGTTTTGTAAATTTCTGGACTGTACCTGGATACCGGAGCTTATTCAGCCCAGTACCTGGATAAAGTTAGGACAACCTTTTCACTGCTCTAAAGTTTTTCAGACAGTTATCCAGTTAGGGCTAGATTCTATATATCACGCCTAAAAAAAATCAGCGCGGGAAATAAAATATGCCTAAATCTAGGCATAGTTTATAGAATAAACCCACCACCACCCTCCCGCAGGAGGTGGTGGAGATGAAAACGGTAACGGAATTCAAACATGCGTGGGATAAGCATAAAGGAATCCTGTTCGGTTCGGAAGGGATCCTCAGAAGCTTAGCCGAGATTGGGTGGCGGAGCCAGTGGGGGGAGGCGGGGCTAGTGCTGGGCAAGACTTCTACAGTCTGTGCCCTGAAAATGACAGATACAAATCAAGGTAAGGTATACACAAAAAGCAGCACATATGAGTTTATCTTGTTGGGCAGACTGGATGGACCGTGCAGGTCTTTTTCTGCCGTCATCTACTATGTTACTATGTTATTAAACGATATAACAAAGAACAGAGAGGCGATAATGTGCAAACAGTCGCACTAGAAAGCAGCACAGAGCAGACCAGTGGATGTAGAAAAAGTGCCCCGTTTTGAATAAAATTTCATTTTTTCTACAACCACTGGTGTGCTCTGTACTGTTTTCTTCATTAATTAATGCCCGATGTCCCCATATGGCTTATTATGGGAACACTGGGCACTAATGGGTTAAACAATACAAGCCTTATTATTCTCTATGGGGCCTCTATACTACTTACACACCTAGCTCAAATTAACAGATGTTAACACATGTTAAGTCATTAATGCAAATTATTACATGAAGGCCTGTATTTAAAATGTAAACAGCGCTATCAGTTTTAACAATACTGCATGTGGTTAACCATCTGGTTCCAGCATCTTCTCCACCTATCACATTCCTTGGCAATCTTCCTTTCCTCCCTGATATTTGAATTTACTAACCCAAGATCTTAACCTCAAGAAGAACAAGATGTAGAAATGAAAGATTTATACTTTACATTTTATATTTCCGTTTGCAGTTTTTAAGTTAATTGAATAATGAATGTTGAAAGCTGTGTGAACTGATGGTAGCTAGGGCTGGAGCCTTGATAATTTGTTCTACAGCTCACATGCAGTGGCACAGCCGTGGGGAGGCCTGGGTGGGCAGGGACCCATCCACTTTGGGCGCAGGCTCACCCAGCAGCAGAACACCTTCGCTGTGGCTGGCGGGATTCCCAAGCCTCACCAGCTGAAGAACTCTTCCTCCAGCAGCCAGAAGTCCTATGAAGCTCAGCAGTCGGCAGCATATCCCTGGGCCATTGACATCATTAGCATGCTCAGTTGTTGTGCAAAACTGAGTATGTACAGTGTGCCAGCAGAGGCTCGGGACATACCACTAACTGCTGTGGGGGGGGGGGGGGGGGGGAGGTTACTCCTGTTCGAAGACGAGCCGTGCAGTGCCTAAGCGACCAATTTTGGATTTAGTTTAACTGAGTGGTGAATTTTGGCTGCACATTTGGTTTTGGCCAGAACTGAAAAAATTGCCTATGCCTATTTTATAAAATACACATCATATACTAACTCTGTGCAAACCATTCCTCGGGAATGCCTATAATAAGTACATAAGTACTGCCATACTGGGAAAGACCAAAGGTCCATCGAGCCCAGCATCCTGTTTCCAACAGTGGCCAATCCAGGTCACAGATACCCGGCAAGATCCCAGAAAAGTACAAAACATTTTATACTGCTTACCCCAGAAATAGTGGATTTTCCCCAAGTCCATTTAATAACGGCCTATGGACTTTTCCTTTAGGAAGCCGCCCAAACCTTTTTTTAAACTCCGCTAAGCTAACCGCCTTTACCACATTCTCTGGCAACGAATTCCAGAGTTTAATTACGCGCTGAGTGAAGAAAACGTTTCTCAGATTCGTTTTAAATTTACTATAGTTTGCATAAAAGTAGGCCCCAGCCTTGCAGAAAATCTACTTTTCATACATGTAGATCCACCCACATAAAATTTTAGAATAGCCATTTTCTGTGTGTAAAGCCAGCTTTATACGAGGAAACTGCGTTATCAAATTACCCTCAAAAAGTACAGCTCTACACCTTGCTCCACAGTGCTTAAAATCTAGGTAAAGCACAGAATAAGGAAGTGACTTGTTCAAAGGCAGAAAGCTCATGGTGGATGTAGGACTCAAAACCATGAAAAGAACCATTTTTAATGCAATTTACACGTGCAAAAAGTATTTAATCCTGGCTTCCCTCGGTGCAGCCAGAAATTTAGACATTGCTCCAATTTCTACATTTTCTATCTAAAATGTGTCTTCATAGGTCTTTTTGAAAACTCCCCATCTCGAACACAGGTACACGCATATACGATGTCCTGCAACACACAGACTTTGACCAGCATTTTAGGGAAGGCACGCCTGAGGTGGGGTCAGGCATTGCATTGACCAGGAAAACTACCCACAGGAAAAGGAGGTGAAAGAAAATACTCCCTGGGTTATTTTTCCTTAGGCAATTACTACTACTACTACTATTTAGCATTTCTATAGCGTTACAAGGCGTACGCAGCGCTGCACAAACATAGAAGAAAGACAGTCCCTGCTCAAAGAGCTTACAATTCTTGAAGAGAACTGGTTTAAAATCTACAGGGGAAAGTACCAGGGGACACTACATCAAAATGTAGTTTTGCACCTCAAGAGAACTCTATGGCTCCATGTCAAATTGGACAGGCTGATCCACTCCTGACACACTGTGAGCATGAAGATGCAGCTCCGACAGGACAATACCACCTTGCATGCAACAAAATAAAAGGTTCAGTCTGTCCTTTATGGCATTGAGTTCCACAGTAACCCTGCTTATACCACATTGATGGGAAAATAACAGATCCAGTGCCGACACAGGAAATAACAGAAAATATAATTGCATGGTTTGGCAACTAGTTGTAGATAGCTATGTGTAATGAACTTAAAAATATAAAAAAAAGATATATATAAAATGAATTCCACTGTCCAACCAACTGCAGCTGTAATCCAGAGCGGTACCGAGGGATACGTGCGAAGGGAGACAAGGGCACCAAAACAGTTCCTTGTCAATTGTTTCCTGTTCTTGGCCATGGCGAAGAGGAGCGAGGTGGAAGCACCCTGGGGGCATGTTGTACAGGGCACATGTCTGGCTTGGTACTCTGCTGTTGCAGGTGCTGCAGTATACGAGCAATGGATATGTATATTTTCTCCAAGTTTCTTATCAAACATTACTCACTTGCATTATCAAACCTTACTCACTTGCAAATGCGCAGTACAGACTTCCCTATCTGTCCCGCCCTCGCGTCAAGACGTCATGATGTCAGAGGGCGGAACAGAGAGGGAAACGGAGACGAATTGTCGGCCGCCGCCGCTGCCGCCTGGAAAGGAACACCGTGCGAAACAACCTCCCCCCTCGCCGCCGCTCCCGCCCCCCTCCGTATCGGGCCCCCTGCACTGACCTGACAGCGCCTCTCACCTCCGTGTGGAAGCGCTGCAGGGAGGTGAGAGGCGCTGTCAGGTCAGTGCAGGGGGCCCGGCACGGAGAGGGGAGGGAGTGGCGGCGATGAGGGTAGCTGGACATGGGGGGAGAGGCCATGGTTGCTGGACTTGGGGTGAGAGCAGGGCAAAGAGGAGGGTTGCTGGAAATGGGGGGAGGCCAAGGGAAAGAGGAGGGTCGCTGGATATGGGGGGAGGAGACGGGGTGAGGCCAGGGGAGAGAGGAGGGCTGCAATACTCGCCCGTTTTTACAGGCTTAACGGCTAGTTAGATTATAAGCCAAACAAGATGTGGAAACAGGATTAGGCTCTTCAAAACAGACCAAGGACTCTGGCTATTTAAGTTCTCACTTCTTGTTTGGCTGTGTCTCACGTACGTGCAGGACGTCAGACTCACAGAAGCAGAAGCCTGCGCGGCCACATTGGTGATCTGCAAGGGCCGACTTCTACATGGAATGTTGCTAGTGGAATAGCAACATTCCATGTAGAATCTCAAATAGTAGCAACAGTGGAGGAGTGGCCTAGTGGTTAGGGTGGTGGACCTTGGTCCTGGGGAACTGAGTTCGATTCCCACCTCAGGCAGCTCCTTGTGACTCGTGACTCTGGGCAAGTCACTTAACCCTCCATTGCCCCAGGTACAAATAAGTACCTGTAAGCCGCATTGAGCCTGCCATGAGTGGGAAAGCGCGGGGTACAAATGTAACAAAATAAAAAAGAAAAAATGATAACAAAATTCAAGTGATTCCCAATTTTATAAGAAATATAACCACCATTAGCAGGCTATTTTTAGTTTAGTAATACTGGCAGCCAGCTCTGAAATGCTCTGCCAAGATACATCCGAACAGTTAACGATTATTTGCCCTTCAGGAAAACGCTGAAGACATATCTCTTCAACCACGCTTACCATAACGACCCAACTTAAGATTTCCAACCCACCCATACAACTTTGCTCTGACACTGATAATAACTTTGACTCAGATTATACCTTAGACCTCGTCTCCCTATAATCATTCTTAGTCTTTTCTTCTTCATCTCTCCTATACTATATCCCTCTTTATCCCTATTCCTTGCTTATCCTAGCTCTGTTTATCTCCCCATATCCAATTCAATTTATTTAAACCCTCATTACCATTATGCTATCCAGCTTGTAATATTTCACCTTACAAGACTTTGTTATTCTAGTTACTATGTAAGTCGCACTGAACCTGCTATGTGTGGGAAAGCGCGGGGTACAAATGTAATAAATAAATTCAGGGATACAGTTGCCAAATAAAGCAGATAATATATCTGTTTATATTTATGAGGATTTAAAGGGGATGCATCCATTTAATTGTGGCTGTTGAATATGCAGGCCTAAACTTAACAGATAAATGTATACATTTATGTCAGGGCTGCTATTTGTGCAACCCCCAAAATGGATAACTATCAGCTTAGCCAGGACTGCTTACCTATGGGCCAAATGGGCAGCTGCCCGGGCCCTGCCTAACAGGGGGGGCCCATAAGTAAAAGTGGCCTTGATGTTGCTAGAAGGTGGGCAAGTCGTAAGTTGCTCCTTCCATTACAAAATAAACAATAATAATAAAATTAAAATACATGGCATGAAATCCCATTGAATCAGCCCCGAGCCCAAACCCCTAACTGGTGCAATCTTATCCCATCCGATTCAGTACAGTTTTCATCATCTTCCCCAAAGTCGGCAGCAGGAGACGCACGACATCACCCCCTGCTGCTGTGGAACCGGTCACATGACAATCTGCAAGATTTTGCAGCTCCATCTCACGGACTGGCTCCGGCTCCACCGCAGCAGGTGATGACGTGCAATTAAGCACTTCTCCTGCCATCCTCCTGGTGGAGGTTTGCGACTGGGGCCATGCTGAGCTGCTTGAAGAACTGCATAAGTTCGTAACAAGTATTGCCACACTGGGACAGACCAAAGGTCCATCAAGCCCAGCATCCTGTTTCCAACAGTGGCCAACCCAGGTCACAAATACCTGGCAAGATCCCAGAAAACTCAATACGTTTTATGCTGCTTATCCCAGAAATAAGCAGTGGATTTTCCCAAAAGTCCATTTTACTAATGGACTTTTCCTTTAGGAAGCCGTCCAAACCTTTTTTAAACTCTGCTAAGCTAACCACCTTTACCACATTCTCTGGCCATGAATCCCAGAGTTTAATTACACGTTGAGTGAAGAGATATTTTTTCCCGATTCATTTTAAATTTACTGCTTTGTAGTTTTATTGCGTGTCCCCTAGTCCTAGCATTTTTGGAAAGAGTAAACAAACGCTTCATGTCTACCCGTTCCACTCCACTCATTATTTTATAGACCTCTACCATATCTCCCCTCAGCCGTCAGGTGGATGGGGTTCTGAAATAAGAAGAGGGTCAAATTAGTGGGTGGAGATGAGAAAGGGTTCTAGAAATGAGGGCAGGACAAGGGGGTCAGAATGGAGAGATGAAAGAAAGGAGTTCAAGAGTGGATGGTGGAGATGAGAAAGGGCTGTGACTGGAGGGAAGGAGGGAGTGACAAGGGAATCAGAGTGGAGAGAGGGAAGGGTAAAAGGGAGTCAAATTGGAGGAGGGGTAACTTGTAAAAAAAAAATGAAAGGAGGCTCCATCCAATAAAGTTTGTCCAGAGCCCCATAAGTATAAGTGGTTAAAGCAGCCCTGGACATAGCTTCTCAATTTCACCTTGCCCTGCCTCTGGTGCTTCCTACGTATACAAGTAAATTTTGGCTGGATCTTGAGTTGTCCAAACAGAAAGTATGCATTAGCCAGTGCAGGGTTTTTAATGCAGTCGGCATCATGTGTTAACCACATAAGTGCACTGACCTTACTCCCTCACCTCATTAGAAATACTTTTAGGTGAATAATATTTTGGTACTGATGCTTAGGAAAGGTACAAAAACAGCGGGAATAAAACACACTTACCTCATCCCACTCTAGAAGGTAGTTAGTGATTTTTGAGCCGTTGTCGACAGGAGCCTGAAATAACGGAAAGGAGGTCTCAGAACCATATAAAAAAAATTAAATACTTCAAAGGAACATGCAGTACAGGCTAATGGCTTTTACTGGTGAAAAGTCTTGTATTTAAGAGCTCAAAATTAAAACAAAGCTTCCTTCCAATAGGCTCAAGTGATGCAGGATTATAATAAAATATGTAGCAGTGCATAGTGAATTCTAGGCACTTAAGTTTCCCTGGTTTTTATGTTGTAATCTCTTTGGGAGAAAAAACGAGACAGCACCAAGCTGGAATTTTCACCTTTCTTAAAGTGACACTGATCCTCTGGTGCTGCTCAGAGCCGCTGGGCCAGGAAATTCTATAGTAGGATAATTCAGCTAAAGTTGTTACAAGGAATGCTACCCAAGGAGGGCTTTCACGCATCAGAACTTCTCTGTCTTTAAACATCTGGAAGGAGCAAGCTAAGAGGAATGAAGGGCAGAAGATAGCCGAGAGAGAGAGAGTTTTAGACAGGGGCGTAGCCAGACCTCGGCGGGGCCAGAGCCTGATGTGGGGGGGGGGGGGGGGCACTATTTAGCCACCTCCCCCCCCCCCCACCGCCGTTCCCCTCTGCCACTTTGGACCGCCGCCGCAACCACAACCCCCACCCCGCTGCCACATCAGGTACCTTGTTTGCTGGCAGGGGTCCCCAATCCACGCCAGCCGAGGAGTCTTCTTCAGCGCCGGTCGACTCCGGCGCCTTCCTTCTGAGATCATCTGTTTTTGACGCCTTACGTCCTGCACAGGGCTACATGCACGGTGCAGGATGTAAGGCGTCAGAAACAGATGATCCCACAACAAAGGCGCTGGAGTTGACCGGCGCTGAAGGAAACTCTTCGGCTGGCGGGGATTGGGGACCCCTGCCAGCAAACAAGGTGCCTGATGCAGCGGTGGGGCAGGTGGCGACAGCGGGGGGGGTGTCAAATGTAGATGGGGCCAGGGCGTAATCTGTGGGGGGGGGGGGGGGGCCCATGCCCCCATGTAGCTACACCCCTGGTTTTAGAATGAACAAGTAGAAGAATTTAACATTCACATTTACTGCAGGCCTGAGAATCAGGCATACAAACTAAAATCTGGAAGCTTTTGATCAAAATGTAACACTTTCAGGGGAGGGGGCCGGAGGAATTTATCAATGCTATGTTCCCGGTTAAAAAAAGTAGCTTAGGGCCTAATATTCAGAAAATGCTGAGCTCCTCAATTTATGTTGCGAAGTTTGCCTCCTAAACTTATGTCCTATTTTCAGCAGAAAATTCATCTTAATTTAGGAGCTTAAGAATTATGCTCAGAGATGTAGGGCTGCCATTCACATGCCTAAATTCATAAGCCTAATTTATGAACCTATAGCTGAAAATCAGTGCTAATTCTTTTCACCACCCTAAATCTGCCCCATTACAACCTACGTTTTATGCTCCTAAGTTTAGGGCTCCTTTTACTAAGAAGCAGTAAGCCCAGCGTGAGCTTACCGCTCGTCATACAGGAAGCAACCTGGCGGTACTTCCCACCCCAAGTGAGCCATCGTTGGTAATCGGGAAGTGCCACGCGCTGCCCAGTTACTGCCGGGTTAATGCGGGAGCCCTTACCGCCATCTCAATGGGTGGTGGTGGTAAAGTCTCCCCACCCGAAATGGCCACACAGCAAGTGCTTTATTTGCCACACAGCCATTTCCTGCAGGAAGGCGAGACTTCCCTTTTATGAGCTGCGGTAAAAGGGGGCCTCGGCGCCTTTATAAAACACGCGCCAATGCCAGCGCTGGCTCCCTTTTGCCACAGCTTGGTAAAAGGGGCCCTTAGTAAAATTCTGAGTAAAAATTCACACACTCAACCCTTGTACATTTTCAAAGAGGCCAATTTAAGAGCATAACTCTCAAAGCTGAGAGCATAAATCCTTTAAATATTGGGCCCTTACTATTTATGTAATGTTAATATTTTGCACCTGTACAAAATTCTGTGGGAAGGAAAAATATATGCAGAGGAGTAAATCTCTACCTATCACATCAATCCTTGAAAACATCTCCTCCCTAACGAGATATCGCACATTCCAGTCACCCAGCTTTGAACCATTTCTACCTTTCTCCCCTGCAATAAAGCTACCTCTCCTCAGATCTCCACCTCCAACAGCTCTCAGATGAAGGAGTCTCTGTGCCCTGGAGCAGCACTTCTGAACATCTGTCTGTGAGTAAATTATCTGTGATGTATTCAAATAAAGAGGCTTCATAAAAATAACAGAGACTCCAGGTGTGACTGTGTGCCAAGGTTATACTCTAAGATACTGAGACTTTACCGCACCCCAAAGCTGGCATGCCATATCTACAGGGTAGGAAAAGTTACACAGGCAGAATATGGCTAACCATTTACTCACAGGGCTCAGGATATTTGTAAAACTGAAGTCTAAAAGAACATCAACTTTTACCCTAAATATAACAGGAAATTAAACCACCACTACAATGCTTCTCTCATATTAAGATGTTTTACTATTTTGTGTTGACAGCAGGGGCGTATCTGCGTGGGGCCATGGGGGCCTGGGCCCCCGCAGATTTAGCCCTGGATCCCCCTACCACCAACAACCCTCCCCCGCCATCGCCTGGGCTACCTTTGCTGGTGGGGGACCCCAACCCCCGCCAGCCGAGGTCCGCTTCCTCCTCCTGCTGCTGCTTTTAAAAATATTCATTCAGCTGGCGGGGGACCCCAACCCCCGCCAGCTGAGCCGAGGTCTTTTGAGTTCTTCTTCGCCCTCCATGTCCGGGCTGTTCAAAGGAGCTGCTGAATCCGGTTTCAGAGTCTGACGTCGCTGCATGTTGTACATGCAGGACGTCCTGCACGTACAACGTGCAGCGACGTCAGACTCCGAACTGGACTCAGCAGCTCCTTTGATCAGCATGGTCGGACACGGAGGACGAAGAAGAACTAGGAAATCCGACTGCAACGTTTGCATTTCAACGCAGAAGGACGGGAGGGGGTGGAGCGGAGAAAGAAAGAAAGCTGAAATTTTTTTTTTGCTTTCGCGTTGCACAAAGTTTAGACTACTTCGGTGAAAAGCCAAGCTACAAAAAGAAAAGGTAGGCTCCGAACCAGTATCTGAAGTTTGGCGGTGGGGGGAGGGGCTATAATGTGCCCCCTCACTCTGGCTCTGGCCCCCCCTACCACTGAACTTCAGATACGCCCCTGGTTGACAGTAGCATACTGTGTCCTTCCCATTATTTCAGTCAGTGCTAATTCATGGATCGAACTTACCTTCCATTGTAAGGTTAAAGTGCTCTTTGACCGGTGGGATAGTTTGGGTGGGAAGGGGCATTCTGGCGCACAGCTGTGAGTGGTAAAACTGACAGGCTCAGAACAGGATCCCTTGACTAAGTTATACATCGCGTAAACCCTACAAACCAAAGCAAACAAAGACAAGTTACGGACACCACTACGTTGATCTAGTCGTTATCTTCATTTTCCATCACTGTCCTTTTTCTGACATCTCTGCAATAGCATCTCTGCTCCTGGACAAGTTATATCCCCAAGCTGCAGGCTTTAACCCCCCCCCCCCCCCCCACCACACACACACACACACCAAACACAGTATAAACTAATGGTCCCTTGAAAGGTTAAGCAAAACTGGAGCACCTGAAAATATCACAGCATCAACAGAGCAACACAGGAAATAACAGACAATTTAATTGCATGGTTTGGCAACTGGTTTAAAAAAAAAACTATGCACAGTGAATCTAAAAAGATAATCAGATATAAATAAAATGCATTTCGTTGTCCAACCAATTATAGCTGTAATCCAGAGGTTTTTATTAATCAGCAAATGGGACAAGGGGTAGACAGGTCCACAGCTACACAAGAAATAATGTTTGACTGTTACTGTGTGTTACTACAGCCAAGGCCCAACAGAGGCAGAAGGCCGTGAGGACTTGAGTCAGAGACTTGAAAGGAAGGGATAAATGATTTGATCTCAAAGCATCCTTAGACAAAGAGGTTCCTGGGAGACATGAGAGGAGAGAGGAGGAGACTTCAGGAGAAACTGGGTTGGGGTGTAGAATCAAAGGAAGACTTTTGGATGTTGTCGTTTTGGCGCTGTCATTTGGGCACTGCAGTTAGGGTACCGGACTTTTAGATGCAACACTTTTGGATGCTGGACTTTTCAGCGTCCAATGGCAGCATCAAAAATTCCTGTTTCTACTTCTCCCCGCATCGATCTCCGGTACATGTCGGTGGAGGCTGCTTCAGACGGGGGTCCTTGGAGCAGAAGGGTGATGTGGGCTGCCCCAGGCAGTGCCTGTGAGGGAGGTGGTTTTTCAGGAGGCCTGTTCCATCCTCCCTCACAGGCAGGGGCAGCCCGCATCTCCTTTTTGTGCCAAGACCCCTGGTCGAAGGAACGAGCAGCCAACCTACGCTAGTATTCCGGCCCTGCTTTCCACTGACCAGTACTGGAGGTCAGTATATGGGAGAAGTAGAAAGAGGAAATTTTGATGCTGTTGTTTGGGCGTCCAAAGGTCCAGTGCTCAACGGCAGTCCCTAAAAGTCACGGGCGCCCTAACGATGGGACCCAAAGCTCCTCATCCAAGTTTCTGAACCTAGACCAGTCCTCCACTGGTAAATAAGCTTCAGGCGCCCATGATTTTAGGCACTGCCATTTTGAGCACTTGAGCACCCTGGGGGTAAATTAACGTCAAAAGGTCTTTATGAACAAAATAATCCTTTTTAAAATTACCCTTTATTTCTCCTGTTGACTGCGCCCTTAGTTTTACCGTAGGCCAGTAGCGTAGCAGGAACTTCTTACAGGGGGTGTGTTGCGCTCTGCCACCCCCACCCTAAACTCCTTGTGGCGCCTTCACCTGGCAATGGCACTCGTAGGCTGCCTGTGCCCTTGAGGGAGTGGGACGGTTCAGGGCGCAAGTTCCGGATCAGGCCGCAGGCATGGGGTGCGTATGCCACAATGCACTTACCCTAAATATGCCACTGCTGTAGGCAAATTCGAACCTCCTCAGGCCAATGGGCATTTTTCAATAGTCTTGCAGGGTCTACGCTACAAGACTGCAAGTTACAGCACCTCCGTCAACTCCCTCACACCTCCCAGAGCAGGAAACACTTCTATTCTCTTCCAGTACTGGGCTACAAATTAATGGGCAGCCAAACGTCCTGGATGGGTTAAGAAAACCAGCCTGCTTCTCGTCTGAAGAGAGAATGATTACTCTCTCGTATTCCACATTTAACAGAAATAAACTGTGAGATTTGCTGGAGCCCAGACCGACTCCATGGCAATAAATGAGATAAAAGGATCTGGAGCTGGTATTAGGTGTAACAACGCTATTCTTAAGTTCAGTGCAAAGGTGTCCGATACACTCAGGAAGACTTAACAGGTGAAAATTGTCCCAAATGATGTGTCTTCCTTTTGTCTAGAAACCAAAAGAAAACCAATACACCAGTGCAGACACAGGTCATTCCATATTGCTGTGTTATTAAGGATAAAAGGACAGGATGGAACTGTGAAGTCTGTGATTAAACTGTGCAGCAACGAAGTCTAAAATGACGGACAAACTCTTTCTAAAAATAATGTCAAATAAATTGCTTCTAAAAGAGAAACATGCACAACAATAGTCTTTCAGTGAAGAACGAGGCTCCTTCGTGTCTACGAGACCCTGTTGAAGAGTATATTCCGGAATGTTCTGCCAACAAACTGCTGTTGGCTATTCCTTCTTCAAGATGGTCTACTCAAAATCAGGCTTCAGCATTATTAGCAATCAGGCATGTAAATGTGAATCCCCCCCCCCCCCCCCCACCAGAGAAAGAGCATAAAACGAAATAAAACACATAGCTTCAGTAGGTCAATATTAAAGCAAATCATGGCATAGCAGGAGGTTCCTGTGCCCCCAGGGTCTTGACAAAGTCATGGGCCATTGTAAGGGTGTCTAATATATGCCAGCGACCCAAATGGAACCAATGGCATAGCTACGTGAGGCCATGGGGTCTCAGGTCCCCCAAATTTTCTCTGGGCCCCTGGTTTTGCTGGTGGGGGTCCCCATCCCCCGCTGATCTCCGGCGCCACCGCTTTGCCTGCCCTACTTTCTCTTTCCCTCACGTCCTGCACGCTCCTTTTAGTGAATTTGAGTGTGCAGGACATGAGGGGGAAAAGCGAGCAGGGCAGGCAATGTGGCGGCACCAGAGACCGGTGCTAGACAAAGGCTTCAGCTGGTGGGATTGGGGATCCCCGCCAGCCAAGGTATTTGCGGCAGGGCGAAAAGGTGGCAGGGGGCGGCAGCCAAAAATGTGCCCCCTCCACCTTGGGCTCTGGCCCCCTTCCAACGTGAGGTCTGGCTACGCCCCTGAATGGAACACTTATTTGTGTGCATAGTGGTGTAAAGGCTCGCAAGTGTTCCATGAAAGCTGGGAAGCAGTCCTGGAGAATACAGACTTGGATGTCTTTAAACTGTAGAGCATCCCTTTTGGCTTTGTAGGTGTGAAGCAGTGTTATTTTAGGGGGTCTAACTGTAAACCTTGACTATTACTGCCCTGGGTCGAATCTGCCCCTCCTGCCGTCTCCCAAGCCGATGAGCCCTCTCCAAACGGAGCGGGCCAGTGACATCAGGTAAGGGCAGATCCTTAGCCAGCCAGTCCTCCAGGACTGGAATTAAGCGGGCATCAGATACCGTTTCGGGGATTCCATTGAAGCACAAATTATCCTTGTGGGAGTGGTTTCCCAGGTCTTCAAGATTCACAGGCTGCATGCATAGCTGCTCCCGCTGGGGCTCCCTCTCCCCTGCCGTCGCTATTTTGCGAGACCCCTGTTGTGGATACTCATGTCGCCAACTCTCCCGTTCTTTGGGAAGTATCCACCAGAAGAGCCTCTAGATTAGTCATCTGCCCCGAAAGTTGAGCCAGACAGGGGTTAAGGGCTTGGACTACGGCAGCGGTAAGAACAGAAATGTGATCTGTAGTGAGCGGTAAAACCCGCTCTCCACTGTCCTCTGCCATGTTGTCTTGGGGCGGCTTTTTGGGGGGTTTTTTTCTCCAGGCCTTCTGTCCGGTTTAGCACTCGTTATAGCTCCAGAGCAGGTTATATATTTGTCCATAGATTGAGGGAAGACAGTCAAGGAGAGAAAATCCAAAAAGATCTCCAAAAGAGTGGTAAGTAGCAAAGATGTAGGACGGAGGAGGGGGTGGGGGGCCTCAGAAGCAGAAGAAAATGCGTCTGCCTGCTCCCTACTGCATCACAGTAACATAGTATATGACGACAGATAAAAACCCATGAGGGTCTTTTTCTGCCGTCATGTACTATGTTAGCAGGATGTATTAAAATTCTTCGAGATGTTTCACTTTCAATATGATTGACAGGTTAGAGAAAACCTTAAGTGGAGGTGGAGCATCATGACTCACCTGACATGATAGTCCGTGGCTGGCCTTAGGTCTTTCAGGCTGCATTCCAATTCTTCCCCACTGCAAAGAAAATCAGACTTTAGAAAAATGAACAGCAAATAAGGATATTCACCCAACGGAAGCGGATTCGATTTAAGCTGCCGAAGACCATTTATTTATTTATTTATTTAGATTTTGCTCACACCTTTTTCAGTAGTAGCTCAAGGTGAGTTACATTCAGGTACACAGGATATTTCTTTGTCTTAAGGTGTTCTCTAAAACAACGGACAATGTTACACACAGTTATTCTGACCGAACACTGGATAGACATAGCAAGTCTGTAAAAGGACAAATGAAGAATTGAAACTCTTCGCTGGTTTTGGAGGTCATATAAGGAAAATTGAGTAAAGCGACAAAAATGTGCGTGTCCAGGTTGTATTTTATAACGGCATGTTTGCGGGCCAAATCTGTTATAGAACACTAGCATAAGTATCGAGTTACCCGTCCAACTTTAGGCGTGGCCACTTACATGTCTGGTAGGTGTAAATGGTTGCACCTACATGTGGCAGTCGAGGGGCCCTTTTACTAAGCCGTGTGTTTACGCGCGCCCAAATGGGGTTACCGCCCGACTACCGCGTGGCTCTTGTGGTGATTTCATTTTTGGCGCCCGTCTGATACTCGCGTCTGAAAAATATTTTTTCTTTACGGACGCGCGCCAAGTGGCATTTGACGCGCGTAGGTCATTACCGCCCGGATTCTTTACCGCTAGGTCAATGGCTGGCGATAAGGTCTCAGATCCAAAATGAATGCGCAGCAATTTTGATTTTGCCGCACGTCCATTTTTAGCAAAAAAAAAAAGGGCCTTTTTCACAGGCATGCTGAAAAATGGATTGGCGCGTGCCCAAAACCAGCGCCTACACTACCGTAAGCCATTTTTCAGCGCACCTTAGCAAAAGGACCCCTGAGTGTGTAAATGCGGGAATTGGATAAAGCGTGACCAGGCCCTGCCCATGCCTCTTTCAGGTGAATGCCGCCTTTGCAGTTACGCTTGAGAAAACTTAGGCGCTCGGTTATGGAGTAGCATCTAAGTGCATTTTTGCACCTAACTGCCATTTTGGCACTTAACTACCATTATCTGCCATCATTGCACCTACAGTTAGGCACCTAAAATTGCCACCTTACTCATGGCGCCCTATGTAGAATTACCCCCCTACCAGATAAAGTATAAATTTATCCTAAAGTCATGCTTGCCGGGATTATGGTGAAGCCTTCATATTACACTGGTTTCTGTTTCATTCAAGGTGGTTACTTATTTATTTAAAAATGTATAATCTGCTTACAACTAAGCAGAGCATAGTTCAAAAAAACATGCATAATAAAAGAAAATAACGCAACAGACTGTTCACCATCAAATCAACACCATGACAGGAAACTCAACCCCACTCAACGAATAGTTAAGCTCTGGAACTCTTTGCCGGAGGATGTGTTAACAACGGTTAAAAAAAAGTTTGGACAAATTCCTGGAGGAAAAGTCCATACATTACCACTCAACTCTGGAAGGCACTACCGAAGACCATAAAAACAATGAACGACCTAACAAACTTCCGAAAACGAATGAAAACTGACTGAAAGCCCACCTCTTTAACATTGCTTTTGACTCGTAACCACTTGCCTCCACCTACCCTCCTCTCTTCCTTCCCGTTCACATTAATTGATTTGATTTGCTTACTTTATTTTTTGTCTATTAGATTGTAAGCTCTTTGAGCAGGGACTGTCTTTCTTCAATGTTTGTGCAGCGCTGCGTACGCCTTGTAGCGCTATAGAAATGCTAAATAGTAGTAGTAGTAGTAGAAAACTGACCTATTCAAGAAGGCATACCAGAACGATTCTTCCTAAATACCAGACAACTAGACATCACACGAACTAGACAAAACCAAACTCTTTATACTTGATAGACTACCTCGTTGCTACCAATATAAGCTACGCAATAAGCACTACCACTTTACATCTTATGCTGGAAATGTTCTTCTATAGTTGACTATTTAACTTATGTTATAACCTATACTATCAAGCAGGAACTTCTATGTAATACCACCTTGTATTCCACTTTACCATGAACGTGCCTTAATGCAATATCATTTGTAATTTCTTCACCCGGTAATGGCGATCGCCATTACGGCATAATGTAAGCCACATTGAGCCTGCAAATTGGTGAGAAATTGTGGGATACAAATGCTACAAATAATAACAATACTCAGTCTGCTACTAAAACAGGCATGGGAAGCAACTGCTTGCCCTGGGATTTGTAGCATAGAATGTTGCTACTCTTTGAGATTCTGCATGGAATCTTGTTGCTCTTTAGGATTCCAGAATCTTGCTATTCTTTGGGGTTCTACATGGAATGTCGCTACTCCTTGAGATTCTGCATGGAATCTTGTTGCTCTTTAGGATTCCAGAATCTTGCTATTCTTTGGGGTTCTACATGGAATGTTTCCATGATTTGGGTTTCTGCCAGGTACTTGTGACCTGGCTTGACCACAGTTTGGAAAACAGGATACTGGGCTAGATGGACCACTGGTCTGACCCAGCATGGCTACTCATGTTCATATTTTAACACAAAAATGTGTTTTTAAGTGTTTCTTAAACTGCTTCACTCTCCCACATAATTTCAAATAACCAGGCAAAGCGTTCCAAAGCACAGGTCCTGCAACACAGAACGCTGTTGCACGCGTCTCAGCATATTTTACGGACATTAATCTATCAGTTGAAACCTGCATAGATGTTTCAGATCATAAAGCCCTTGCTGATAAACACAAATCACTTGTCTAAAATACCATGGGATGGAGGAGTAAAGAATCTGATGAATAATCCTCACGATCTTATACTGTACCCAATAAATTACTGGCAGCCAGTGTAATCGTTTCAGCAAAGGAGATTCATGCTCAAATCTCGACGAATCAAGTATCAATCTAGCTGCAGCATTCTGAATTGTCTCTAATGCTTGCTTCTGTTTTGTTTTTCACTGATTTATGCATTGTTTGTGCTGTTTGGTAAGACAACCTAGGTAAAGCACCGTATTAATGGCAAAACTAATAGTTCTTCACTCACAGCTGTAATTGCATTACTTAGCTTAATTTGAGGATTGCATGAAAATGGGGAAAACAGCCCACTCTCCCTCCATGCCCTTGTTCTGTGCTTTTGATGTGAATTACTAGAACAAAGCTAGAAGACACGGGAGCTGTATCTTTGCCACAAAAATGTGACGTCCGTTGTTTCAATGTAGTAAATTTAAAACGAATCGGAGAAAATGTTTCTTCACTCAACGTGTAATTAAACTCTGGAATTCGTTGCCAGAGAATGTGGTAAAGGCGGTTAGCTTAGCAGAGTTTAAAAAAGGTTTGGACCGCTTCCTAAAGGAAAAGTCCATAGACCATTATTAAATGGACTTGGGGAAAATCCACTATTTCTGGGGATAAGCAATATAAAATGTTTTGTACTTTTCTGGGATCTTGCCGGGTATTTGTGACCTGGATTGGCCACTGTTGGAAACAGGATGCTGGGCTTGATGGACCTTTGGTCTTTCCCAGTATGGCAATACTTATGTACTTCATCTGTACAGATTGAAGACTGAGAGGTGGATGCAGAAAGCTAACGCAGGCAGAAGCGCATGGTTACCGAGAGGTCCACGCACACATTACTGGGTGCACAATGCAGAAAGAGGTTCATGTAGAAGTTAGCTCATGAGATACACATTAGTGTACATCATATTAAGATATAGAGTAATGCCATAAGATTTGGTTGCATCTCCTCTTTCCATAGAGCATGGTCGCTGCTAGACAACTATGTGACTTGTGAAGGGAATTAGCTCTCTAAAGTAAGTTGCACATACTGTCCTGTTTTATTTTTATCAGCTCACTGACCTGTATGTGTTTTTTGTTTTGTTTATTTATTTGTAGCATTTGTATCCCACATTTTCCCACCAATTTGCAGGCTCAATGTGGCTTACATTTGCCGTAATGGCAGTTGCCATTTCCGGGTAATAGAATTACAAATGGTATTGCGTTAAGATGCATACATACATGGCAACAAATATGGAACATAACATTAAAGGAACGATCATGGTATATGTATACACCATGTGCATCCATACATGGTAAGGAAGAATAAATTATGGTATTGCATGAAGGTTCCTGAGTAATAAATTGGATTTTAACATACATTAGGTCATCGACTATAGAGAGACCTTGTTCAACTTAAGGTTTAAAGTGGTATTGCTTGATCATTAATATCAGAGAGGTTAATCAGTCATTTGGTAAGAATTCAGTTTTGTATAGATCGTGTATCGTGTTGTTGTCTAGGTGTTTTTTTTTCTTCATTGTTCCATATTATATGCTGTTATATGTTTTTATAAATATTATGTTGCTTTAAAATCAATAAATAAAGTTTTAAAAAAAGATATAGGATAATGAAGCTATTAGTTGCCACAATGTGAAGAAGTATACAGAAGGGTTTAAGGTGAGCAAAATGCAAGAAATTTACATCAGGTCTGAGGAGGTGAAGAAGGGTTAGTTATGGGGATTTAATGCCAGTTTTGTTATTTTTCTCTGAGACCCGACTTGATTCTCCCGCCCTTCCCCTGACACATGAAACACCCCTCTGACCCAACTTTAAAAAAATAAATCTCCGATAGTCTAGTGTTTCCCCTTCCTTCCCCAACCTAGTGGCTTCTGGACCCGACCCATTCCTACCCCAACAAATGAAATGTCCTGGTAGTCTAGAGGCCCTCCCAACATTAAAAAGTCCCTTCCTTAACCTCCCAACCATCCCCACTCACTTAAAAAAGTCAAAAGCCAGGAGCGATGGTCATTCACTCCTGCCTCCGAAGCGGCAGTCATTCAAAACGGTGGCACCTGACCCTATAACAGTGCATTCCAGTTCACCACCAGTGATTAGTCTAATAGGTCATTAGGGACTGGATAGTAGAGGAAGGACAAGGCTCCACTCCAGAGAGGACCCTATTATCCACAAACTCTGCCCGCCAGGGTACAAGATCAACCCCAAAAAAAGAGGTGGAGGAATAGCCGTGCTACATAAATCTTTCTTCAGGATGGAAACTATGGCCTAGATGCACTAATCGATCGTTAGAGCCCTTCCCTTACCGATTCCCTTAGCGAATCGGTAAGGAACGGGCATGCATCAAGGAATAGGAATGCAAATGGGCTGCTCGTTGTAGCTCACTTGCATTCTCTATTCCGTTTTTGCCCCCGATTTTTAAAAAACATTTTAATAGTTTTTCCAATCCCGCGCAGCCCCAACAAAAGGTACAGACCTCTCGTTAGATTTTCCAGCGTTTTGGCAATCGGAAAAGGTTAGTGCATCTCATTACAATGGGGTTTCTACACAATTTGCTCATCTGCATTCCGTTTTCATTAGCTGCTACCGTCTTCGGAAAAAAAGTCTTTACTGCATGCCAGGGTTTACTGCTTGCTCGTTAATGGCTCTTTAAGGGCTAGTTAAGTTTAGTGAATCTGGCCCTATGTCCAAACTCATAACCCCACAATTAGAAATAGCCATCCTCGAAGGGATCACTTAACTGTTACAATAGACACAGTAACCTGGCATTCGAAAAACAGGCGACCAACGTTCCAAATGATGTGGAACCTCAAGTGCATCAGAGGCTAGTTTCTGAAAGAGGTATTCCACATCATAGTCCAAACGTTGGTCCTTGCACATGCAGATTACTGCAATGGAGTATACGCAGGCTGCAAGGAACAAATCCTAAAAAAAAACAAAAAACTACAAACAGCGCAAAACACCACTGCTAGACTGATCTAAGGCAAAAAAAAGGTTTAAGAGAGTGAGCCCACTATTACAAAGCCTACACTGGCTCCCAATCAAGGCACGCATAGACTTTAAGATGTGCACTCTAACCTATAGGATAATCTACAGCCTTGCCTTCCGAATATATTTATTTTATTTTTATTTATTTAGATTTTGCTCACACATAGTAACATAGTAGATGACGGCAGAAAAAGACCTGCACGGTCCATCCAGTCTGCCCAACAAGATGAACTCATGTGTATACCTTACCTTGATTTGTACCTGTCTTTTTCAGGGCACAGACCGTATAAGTCTGCCCAGCACTATCCCCACCTCCCAACCACCCGCCCCCCACCACCGGCTCTGGCACAAACCGAATAAGTCTGCCCAGCACTATTCCCCGCCTCCCACCACCGAATCTGGCACAGACCGTATAAGTCTGCCCACTACTATCTTCGCCTTCCAACCACCAACCACCAACCCCTCTTCCCCCCACCGGCTCCACCACCCAATTTCGTCTAAGCTTCTGAGGATCCATTCCTTCTGAACAGGATTCCTTTATGTTTATCCCACACATGTTTGAATTCCGTTACCGTTTTCATCTCCACCACCTCCTGTGGGAGGGCATTCCAAGCATCCACCACTCTTCTCTGTCAAAAAATAATTCCTGACATCTTTTTTGAGCCTGCCTCCCTTCAATCTTATTTCAGCAGTAGCTCAAGGTGAGTTACATTCAGGAATGACCTCATTAACCTACCGCTATGAAACATAAGCCTGGAAACGAGAAACTACCTTACCCTCTACTACCCCAAATGTCAGGGCCTGAGATACAAATCAGTCTACAAGTCAGAAATCTTATACTTCTGCAATGAAGAGCTGAAACAGGCTTCCCAAGGATATAAGACGCATAAACAATTACTTGATCTTCCGCAAAAGACCTAAAAGCATTCTTTTTTTTATTTTTTATTTATAACCATTTGAATTTTCACAAGCGATAAAACAACTTGCCAGAAATACAGCGAAAGTAATATATAGGAATTATTTCAGTCAGGAAATTCTATTCTCTTCCTTAGACCACTAAATAGGGAGAGTGAAACAAGACAAGGAGATCAATTAAACAGTAAACAGAAAAAAAAAATGTGGTATTAACCTGATTATCCCCAGATATTACTTGTCTAATTCAATATTCCACATTGATCATCTGGTTGGCTTCTTCAAGGCCAATACGGTGTATAGTCAAATCATCTATATACATAAAACTCACCCTCAATGTTCTATTTGCACTGACGTCACTGAAGCCAGGTTCGTAAGTTCGAAGCTCTGAAGCCACACAAAATCACAGTCTATGGGCCCCGCCCTCGCGTCAAACGTTATGACGTCGAGGGCGGAGCACATTCTCAGCTCCAATGTTGTACTGCACTGTAGCTCTGCTCCGCCCTCGCGTCAAAACGCGATGACGTCGAGGGCGGAGCACACGTTACTTCGGCAGGTCAGTGGGGTGGGGAGGGCCTTCGGCGGACGCTGGAGGGCCGGCAACACACGGAGACACAAAGGGACGGAGGGGAGCCTTGCTAGCGCCAGTTTCATTGCGATTTGAAACGGGCCTTCGTTACTAGTTTCATTGAAAACATATTTATTGTTCAATATTAGTTAGAAATAATACATCTGATTACATTCTTTCTCTTTTAAAAACCAGAAGTTTATTTATTTTATTTTTGTTACATTTGTACCCCGCGCTTTATTTAACAATACATATACTTAAGTCTCTAATTCAGATCCCACTGATTAAAGTAATTCCAGTTTTCACAGGCTTCACTCCTTTTAAAATAATAAAAACATTCTTTTTAAAGACGCTCTTCTATGAATATAAACTGAAATGGCAAAGCTACACCTGTAATGCTCCGATTGTTACCTCAGTCCACCGTAACCTTTTTTGTTTTATTGAAGGCCACATTGAAACAATGCTGTATTGGAAAAGGTGGGATATACATGCAGCAATAAATAAACCAAAAGGGCAACAGCAGGGCATCCTGACACACTGCCAAGAGCAGCCTAACAAATAAAGCATTTTTAGGCTACCAGGATGTTTCATGTGTCAGGGGCAGAAAGAAAAAAAAAAAAAAAAAAGCTGCATTGGCTCCCAATCAAAGAACGGATCATCTTCAAAATCTGCACTCTAGTCCACAAAGTTATATCCGGCATAGTCCCAGGATACATGACAGACCTTATAGATCTACCAATAAGAAACAGAATCGGATCATCAAGATCATACCTAAACCTACACTACCCAAATTGCAAAGGACTGAAATACAAAACAACTCATGCATCCGTCTTCTCCTACATAAGCGCACAACTATGGAATGGCCTCCCAAAAGCGGTGAAAACAATCCACGACCACTTGAACTTCAGGAAATCACTAAAAACCTACCTCTTCAAAAAGGCCTACCCCAATGACCCTACGTAAACCTCTTCACCAAGCAACACAGCATGACTAATGATCGTACTGGACAACACACAACCTTCATTCCCTTCCGACCCTTCACATATACCTCATTCGATCACTATACAACCTGTATTTGTTATCAAGCGACTGGGCAAGCGCCTTTGACGGTACTATGTAAGCCACATTCAGCCTGCAAATAGGTGGGAAAATGTGGGGTACAAATGCAAGAAATAAATAAAATAAACGAGGGAGTTCAAGTCAGGTCATGGTGGGGGGCCCACTAGACGACCGGCACTTCTGATAAATTTTTGTCGTGTTGGCAGGGAACGGGGGATGCAGACCCTGTGGCTCTTTCTTTTCAATGAAGCGGCATACCAAGGGTGGGGCGGTGGGGGGCGGTCTGCCCTGGGTGCACACTGCAAGGGGGTGCAGGGAGCAGCACTGCCGGTTCCTTGCTCCTTACAATGTTAATTCCTGTTCCAGGACGAGGAACTGGCGGAGCCGACAGCTGTGTGAGTGCTCCCTGCACCCCCAGGTCGTGATATCGGGGGGGGGGGGGGGGGGGGGGGGAGGAGGGTGCAGCAGCGATCTGCCCCGAGAACGCCATTGTTTAAATGTTCCCCTTCCTGTCAGTATGTGATCTAATGAGCGTCCACACACTGACAGGAAGGGAGACATTTTCGCAATGAGCTGCAGCTTATTTTCTCGGTGTGCATTTTTTTCCCGACAGTGCACATTTTTTAACGCGGCAGTAATTTGCATACTCATCAATTACCGCATCTAGGTGGACAAACGTTGGCGGGAAGCTTGTGTTAGACACCTTGTGCTCAGTAGCTCTAATGCGCGGCATTTTGCACTGACCCCTGAGAATGGTGGTGAGGTCATTACGCACACGTTGAAGGTCATCTGACACCTTTTCCCATTAAGCAGGAGCCACGTTAGACCTTGCAGTCGATTCTTTGCACTCTCCTACAGGGTATCCATCTGGCAGCCAGATGGGAGTGATGGTTCCTGGGATCATCATACTTATTCTCCAGTTCAGAACTTAACATAAGCAAAGAGACAATACATAAAAATGTGAAATGAGTACGAAAACCTGTGAATTATCTTGTACTTTCCATCTCTTCCTTTGTCCGATAAAGCAACCTCATAGCTGCAGGTGTACGGTAGGCCGTTGCTATGTCTGTCTCCACCAGGAAGTCCACCCGGGGGAGACCATGTCAGCAATGCAGTTCTTGCTTGAACATTTGAAACCTAAAGGGAAACAAAAATCCAGAAGTGACAGTGAGAAACCCTCTCGCCTTTCACGGTGAACTGACAGCTCTGAAGGCACAGGTAGGTTTACAACTGAGAATCAAACACATCAGCAAAGACTTCAGATTAAGGCCCAGATGCATTAAAGTTGTCAGTAATTCCCGTTCCCTACCGATTCCATAGCGAATCGGTAGGGAACGGGAATTCACTAAGGAAAGGGAATGCAAATGAGCTACTCGTTGTAGCTCCGTTGCATTCACCATTATCTCGGTAGCCAGTCGGAGAATCGGGACGTCCCATTCGATTATGCTCTTCTTCCAGGTCTCTTCTGCCAATCAAGCGCGTCTAGCTTGCTGGTGTCAGCTAAACACACTCTGATTGGCTGAAGAGACCTGGAAGAGAAGCATAATCGAAAGGGACGTCCCGATCGACTCGCACGTCCCCGATTTCCTTCTCCTCGCACAGCTACAGAAGGTGAGCAGCGCCGGGGAGACAAAACTAAAAAAAAAAAAAACGGCGAAAAGACAAATAAAAGACGTCCCTCACAAGCGCAGGCAGAGTACGTCCATAAAGGACACCCCTCACGTGTGCTCGCTGCTTTTTTTTTTCTTTTTTTACCTTTTTTTGGGGCCCTTTTCCTTTCCGATTCCCTCACAGGAGCCCCAACAAGAGGTGCAGACTTCCATTAGGGTTCCCACGGTAAGGGAATCGGAAAACGGTAGTGCAGCTCATTATAATAGCCTTTGGATAATTTGCATTCCGTTTCCGTTGCCTGCTACCGTGACAGGGAAAATGCCCTCAGTGCATGCCCCCGGTAAACTACTTGCGTTTTAAACTGGCTGGAACCAGTTTAAAACGCAAGTTGTGGGCTCGTTAGGTTTAGTGCATCTGGCCCTAAGTCCTTAACCGAATACCAGTTCTGTACTGCGGAAAAGTCAACAAAGCAATTTTCCATATGAAAAAAAAAAAAAAAAACAACCCAGCAATGTTTGTCAATTTTTAATTAGAATTCTAATCTATGTCGAACACGAAGATGAAAGGAATGCTTTAAACTCACAAGTTCAAATAAAAAACAACAACAACGCATAATTGAGAAAATTTGAAAATATGCAGATAATACATGAACAAGGAATGTGTGAGAAGGAAGTAAAGATTCTAGGTCGCTGCAAGGCGTAGATTCCTTTTCACAAGGTATTTTCATAAAGGAACACTCAAGCTCATTGACAGGGGACAACCTATTCATGAAAAACTAAAAATAAGAACACAAATCTGTATTTTCAAAGGAGCAGGTACATTCAGGTCTCTAGCATCTTTAGTAGGGAAGGGAAGGGAAATGGGACTTGATATACCGCCTTTCTGAGGTTTTTTGCAACTACATTCAAAGCGGTTTACATATATTAAGATACCTATTTTGTACCTGGGGCAATGGAGAGTTAAGTGACTTGCCCACAGTCACAATGAGCTGCAGTGGGAATTGAACTCAGTTCCCCAGGATCAAGGTCCGCTGCACTAACCACTAGGCTACTCCTCCACTAGCAACATTCCATGTAGAAGCCTGCCCTTGCAGATCAGCAATGCGGCTGCGCAGGTTTCTGTGACCTGCACGTACGTGCAGGACGTCAGACTCACAGAAACAGAAGCCTGCGCGGCCGCATTGCTGATCTGCAAGGGCAGGCTTCTACATGGAATGTTGCTAGTTGAATAGCAACATTAACATTCCATGTAGAATCTCAAATAGTAGCAACATTCCATCTAGAATCTCAAAAGGGATAGGGAAATGGGACTTGATAAACCGCCTTTCTGAGGTTTTTGCAACTACATTCAAAGCGATTTACATATATTAAGATACCTATTTTGTACCTGGGGCAATGGAGAGTTAAGTGACTTGCCCAGAGTCACAAGGAGCTGCAGTGGGAATCGAACCCAGTTCCCCAGGATCAAAGTCTGCTGCACTAACCACTAGGCTACTCCTCCACTGAGGAAACATAATAATAGAGGGGACCCTTTTAACTAAGCTGCGTAGGCGCCTAAGCGTGCCCAACACACCTGTCCATTTGGAGTTACCGTCCCGCTGCCGCGTGGCCCGGGCAGTAATTTCACTTTTTAGACGTGTCCACTATGTGCACTGGAAAATTATTTTTTTATTTTCCGGTGTGCAGACTCACAGAAACAGAACGAAGCCTTGCGCCGGAAGAAGAGGACCTCGGCTGGCGGGGGTTGGGGTTCCCCGCCAGCAAAGGTAGCCGACGGCGATGGCGGCGGGGGAGGGTTGGCGGCGGGGTCGAGAGGGTCGTCTGCAGGGGGGTCCAGGGCTAAATCTCTTCTAATTATGGGAAACCACTCAGGCCTTTGATGTGTTGGCAGTAGGGTTTGTTTAAAGATGTCACTTGGTACAATTTCAAGAATGTCTGTGACACTGGAAAACTTTCCACAGTGCAAAAATTTGTGAAGGATTCAGAAGCAGTGGTGTAGCTGACTCAATATTTGCACATGTATCCGGCTGCGACCTATTATACAAGTCAGGGCGCCTAACTGCCATACCCCTAGACTCTATCTAGGCACATTCTATAATTACACATGTAGATTATTTTAAACACGATTTTAAGTATTGTTAACAGCTCTTAACAAGCAATAACAAGCACTAATTGACAAAAATTAGAATTTACGTTTGAACATTGCTAAACATATTCTAACACACGCAGGCAAAAAGGGGCACGGTGAGGGGCGTGGAAATGGGCCTTTTGTGGGCGTTCCAAAATCTCTGCATGTTGTTAAAAAATATGGGTCAGTGTGCGCAAATCTATGCGCAGGGATTTACACTAACTTTTCCTTGGCATAAACAGATGCACGTAGATCTAGTCGCAAGAACTACGCCTAAGTGTATTCTAAATATCACGCGTAGATTTACACCTGGTATTTAGAATACATTTAGGCATGATTGCCTATCGCTCATTAATTTTAGGCGCCATATATAGAATCGGGGTCATAGCGTGTATCTCGGAAGGGGAATTTGGCCATCGGAAGTGCATGGGTGCGATAGGCTGAGGTCCACGCTTAAGTGCTAAACTATAAAGGGTGTGCGCCCTTTACAGAAGAGCGTTTAGCACCCATGTTTTCCATGTTTGCCATTTACAGAATATGGCCTCATACGCACAAAATTTACACACATGTAAGCTGAGCAACATTACAAAAGAATATTTCTGCTCACAAAACTCTGTTTTACCCACACAAATGCATATTAAAATTGCTCCCTAAGGGATCCTTTTACAAAGGCGCACTGAAAAATGGCTTGCGGTAGTGTACGCGCGGGTTTTGGGCGCATGCCGATCCATTTTTTAGTGCGCCTGTAAAAAAAGGCCTCTTTTTTTTTTTGCCGAAAATGGACGTGTGGCAAAATCAAAATTGCCACGTGTCCATTTTAACCCTGAGACCTTGCCACCAGCCACGGACCTAGCGGTAAAGAATCTGGGCGGCAATGACCTATGTGCATCAAATGCCACTTGGAGCGCGTCTGTTACGTGCGCCAGAAAATACAAAATATTTTTCAGACGCGCGTAGCGGACGCGCGCTAAAATTGAAATTACAGCAAGGGCCACGCGGTAACCGGGCGGTAACTCCAATTTGGAACGCGTTTGTCGCACATAGACGCCTGGCTTAGTAAAAGGGGCCCTAAATGATTTAAATCCTCGAGTTAAGCTTTGTATTTTTAAGGCTGGATAAGGATTTTGATTTGGAAACCAGCAGAAAAATTCCTGTGTCTGAAGTGAAACAAATCGGAACTTTTCTAGAAGTGGCAGGCGGCCAATGTCGCCATCTGCAAGCGATACCTGAAGCTGAAAACTCCCCAGCTGTGCACTGGTTTCTACGTACAGAGAGCAGGTGCAGCCTGGCTGGAGACCCACAGCTGTGAACTTCTGGCACAGCCACCAAGAACTCTGCAAAACAAACTTTTTCCCCCCTCTTTTTCCAAACTTAAAGAAAAACACATGCCAGTGAATCTGCTGGAATAATGATTAAGTGGGGGTGGGGTAGAGACGGGGGAATCTTTTAATTAGGGTTAACTGGTTCGCTGGTCAACTTGATTTTCTCCCTCCCACCAAAAAAAAAGAAAAATGTGCTGAAAATCAGTTTGTTTGTTCAGGCTTGTAATGGTACATTTTTTGGCTTCAGTTTCCCACAAAGGGAAATACGTTTCAGTAAAATAAAAACAAAAGCGTGGCTGGAATTTTGCTCAATTTTCAAAGGAGTTACCAAGTGGCCCAGACAGTTGCTAGAGGGAGACTTCAGACCACTCTTGGCTTTCCACCACCAGCTTTTGACACATTTTGATATCCAAGGTACTGTATGCAAATAAAAGACATGTAAGAATGACACCGTGCCACAATGCACGGAAAAGTACAACTCAGACGCTAATTTTGCACTATGGCGCTCAGAACCGTGTGTGAAAATTTAGGAGTTAAGTAATTTAATGTTTATAAAAGATTTTGGATTAAAAAAAATTTAAACAGAGTTGAAATTAATCAAAGAAGGTTTTTTTTTAGCCGATGATTGATGCTGACAGGTTATAAGGAAGTCTAAACCTGTACTTTGAGGCTTTTTTCTTCCGATTCCTTGCTATATGAATGATATTGAACACTGAATGGGTGAAGTGATTTTGATGAATGTATTGATATACTTCCCTCCTCCTGGAGTGATTTGTGTTATAGAAATACTAGAATAAGTCCATTGTTGCATGCCTAGCTTTAACAATTAGCATTTATGGTAGCTCAACTTTACGCATGAGCACTTCTGCCAGTCCAACTTTAAGCATGAGCACTTAATGTAGCTCAACTTTAAAGAATGAGCACTTATGCTAATCCAACTTTGAGCATGAGCACGTATGCCAGCTCAACTTTAAGCATGAGCACTTATGCTAGCCCAACTATTAGCATGCACACTTATGCTAGTCCAACTTTAAGCATGAGCACTTATGCTAGCCCAACTTTAGACATGAGCACTTATGCCAGCTCAACTTTAAGCATGAGCACTTATGCTAGCCCAACTATTAGCATGCACACTTATGCTAGTCCAACTTTAAGCATGAGCACTTATGCCAGCTCAACTTTAAGCATGAGCACGTATGCCAGCTCAACTTTAATAAAGCATGAGCACTTATGCTAATCCAACTTTAAGCATGAGCACTTATGCTAGCCGAAAGGCTGGTGTAAACGTGCACCCCTAATGTAGACAATTTAGTGCATAACTGTTAGTATACTATAAACTGCACACATAAATGCCAAGGTCCATCAAGCCCAGCATCCTGTTTCCAACAGTGGCCAATCCAGGTCACAAATACCTGGCAAGTTCCCAAAAAAGTACAAAACATTTTATTCTGCTTATCCCAGAAATAGTGGATTTTCCCCAAGTCCATTTAATAATGGTCTATGGACTTTTCCTTTAGGAAGCTGTCCAAACCTTTTTAAAACTCTGCTAAGCTAACCGCCTTTACCACATTCTCTGGCAACGAATTCCAGAGTTTAATTACACGTTGAGTGAAGAAAGGTTTTCTCCGATTCGTTTTTAACATTGTAGCTTCATCGCATGCTCCCTAGTCCTAGTATTTTTGGAAAGCGTGAACAGACGCTTCACATCTACCAGTTCAACTGCACTCATTATTTTATAGACCTCTATCATATCTCCCTTCAGCCGCCTTTTCTCCAAGCTGAAGAGCCCTAGCCACTTTAGCCTTTCCTCATAGGGAAGTCGTCCCATCCCTTTTATCATTTTCGTCGCACTTCTCTGCACCTTTTCTAATTCCACTATATCTTTTTTGTGATACGGCGACCAGAATTGAACACAATATTCGAGGTGCGGTTGCACCATGGAGCGATACAAAGGCATTATAACATCCTCATTTTTGTTTTCCATTCCTTTCCTAATAATACCTAACATTCTATTTGCTTTCTTAGCTGCAGCAGCACACTGAGCAGAAGGTTTCAACGTATCATCAACGACGACACCTAGATCCCTTTCTTGGTCCGTGACTCCTAATGTGGAACCTTGCATGACGTAGCTATAATTCGGGTTCCTCTTTCCCACAGCTTATCCAAATCCGTCATGTCATTTGCGGGACACAGACCGTAAAAGTCTGCCTGGCACTGAGCTCAAGTTCCAAATTATTAGTGTCTCCACTGAAGCCCTTTCCAGCCTATTCTAAACTGGACTGTTATATGCAAGCAGTGCATTTTTTTCTAGTGAAAAAGGTGCCAGTACTCAAATGCCAGGCCACCCTTCAGGGGTGGGGTGATCACTGAGGGACCCACCCCACAATAGACAGGCCCTCTGCAACCAGTCACAGAATCTATGACAAGGCAGAATGGGTGTGTAGCGCCTAAGCTCTTTCATTAAAACTTGGGGTCCATGGGTCAATTTTAGCAGACAATGGAAAAGGTGCCGGTACTCAGTACCACCCTCAAAAAAAGCCCTGTATGCAAGAGATAGACCATACAAGTCATCATTTATGTGCATATCAGCACACAAATGTTAGAGTCCATATTATAGTATCACCCCACCCCAAGCGAGCACAAGGTTCTAATAAGAATGAACATGGCACTGCCCTCCTTCTCTCAATGTAACGACATTCCTAATGATGTGAGCAGTGTAGCAGACAGCGCTTCAAAACCTTTCACCATTCAGTTCCTCACAGGGATGAAATTTAAAAAAAAAATATGAGAGGACGTGCTGAATGATTTTGCTATTTGCCAACTGAATGATCTAAAAATAATTGTTCTGCTGACCTCTTACAAGTACACAAGGCAGTTCATTTGTAGTTTGTGCAATAATTCCTCTTCCTCTAACAAATATTTTAAAATGTGTAGCTGCAATAAAACAGGAACTAGGATGGGGGGGGGGGGGGGCACAAAATGTAGCTAAGCCTCAGTTTGGCTCATTTTTGCAGGGCTCAGATCCTGTTCTTGTGTTGTTCAAAATAAGAATGGCATATTTCTGCTGGGCATGATAACCTCCTATGAGCATTTGAGAGATGGTTCCCCACTCTCTAAAGCATGAACCCTGCTCCGAGGGACCCCAAAATACAACCACCCTAACCTAAACTGCCTATCTTGAACCCTCCCAGTCAAGTGCCCCCCCCCCCCCAAGAATACAGCCCCCTTTGCAAGACACCCCTCCGAGCCCTTATACAGAAATATCATCCCTAATGGTAATACCATGAGACCGCCACTAGTGGTCACCAGCACCATTTTCGATCTGGTGCTGGCAAAGGCAGGAGCAACTAGGATTGCTCCTATCTGAACCCACTAGGAACCACAGATATGCTAAGGAAGGACTGAGGGCCTATGGTGGGGTGGGGTTTCTATTCTTGGGGGCAGAAATTTCCAGTGATGGGGTGACTTCCAGGGTTGGCACTTGATTGGGGGGGGGGGGGGCGGTTCAAGGCAGTGGCATAGCTATGGGGGCCACAGGGGCCGGGGCCCCTCCAAATTGGCTCTGGGGCCTCCGGTTTGGCTGGCGGCGGGTCCTCATTAAAACGAGAGCATGCACAGCATGGCTGGAAACATGAGAGGAAGCAAGAGCGAGACCAGCGCGGGACAGAAAAACGCTTCAGCTCGCAGGGGTTGGGGACCCCCAGCAACAAAGGTACCTTGCGGTTGTGGCGGGTCAGAAATGACAGCAGGGGAGGGGCGGTGGCTGGGGGAGACGGGCTAAAATGTCCCCCCCCCTCCTGCCGAGGTCTGGCTACGTCCCTGCTTCAAGGCCTTGTATTGGGGAGTCCTTATTCTGGAGGCCCTCAGGAGGGGGTGTGTGCTTGGAGGGGGGGGGGGGGGAACACAGGGGGGCCAATGAGAAGAAGCCCCTTTTAGATGCAACTCGGAAGGTTGCAGGTTTGCAGCCCAATGCTCCTAGGACAGTAAAATAGCCCTTTTTGCTGGGGTTATTTTTCCTGCTATTACGTGGCTTGTTGTGTGCACCTGACGGTCACTACAAGCTGCATTATGAAATATACGTAGTAATGAGCTGCTCTACTTGATTTGCATGTTTTGCATCTCATTATTATGTACCCACCATTAAATCTCACATCGAATGTGAGATTTAATGTTGGAAAGTATGGTGTAATGATGTTAATAAATAATAATGAAGGATTAGATAGTGTTATCTGCTTAAGTATATTAAGAGGTAAAAAAAATGTAGTCAAATTGGTGGTTATGTGATAGACGTGACTAATTAAAAGAGAGTGTAACCCTTGTAGTGATAGAAAGATTATTATGTACCCGGCGTGACCTAAAAAAACCGCGTCAGAACACAACCACCTGCACTGGAGCCCTTTAACATGTGTTAAGGGGCAAATTGCAGATGTTATTGCTTTAACACAGCTTGAAAACTACACCCTTAAATGTGATGCTCTCTGTTCTATTTCCAGGACAAAACCTTTAGCCACCAATTAATTTTCGGAGTAACACTGCAGGAGAGTAAGAGAGAGAGAGAGAGAGAGCAAGAGTTGAATCTGAAGATGTTCTTGTCCAGATGAGACTACGACAGTTAGAACAAATGAGCCGGCTTCTTTACAACAGAGTCACCAATCAATAATAGTTCAAAGGTTTGTCAAACTTTCCTTCGAATTAAAAACAAAATATCAGAAACAGATTTGGCCAGGTTGACTTTCAAATTTCCCTGAAGATTAAAAAGTGGATTTTTCATATCCAAATTCTTTTTTTTTTTTTTTAAAGAATTTGCTTCCGATTTTTCTCCAGATCTCCTGAAGGAAATGAAAAGTTTTCCGCCCAACTGGAACCGGACAAATTTATCTGGCTCGCATTCGACTATTGCAGCGTTTCTCAACCCAGTCCTCGGGACACACTAAGCCCATCTGATTTCAAAGATATCCACAAAGAATACATACAAGATACATTTGCATACAACAGTGCACACACACTTATCTCATGCATATTAATTGTAGGTATCTGAGGGCCAGATGCACTAAAACAATCGTCCCTTACTGATTCCTTAGCGAATCGGTAAGAAACGGGCATGCATCAAGGAAATCCCATGCAAATGAGCTGGTCGCTGCTAGCTCATTTGCATGGGATTGCCTTCCAAGCCAGTCGGCCAGCTGAGCGTGCGCAGAGCAGCCAAGCGTTATGCTGGCTGCTCTGCGCATGCCAAGGACGTCCTTCACTCAAAAAAAACAACCAATAAAAGAAGGATATCCCTGACGAGCAGGCTTTTCTTCAAACTCACAACTGCAAGCACAGACCGAAGTGAACGCCTCCGCCCGGGTTTCTCTCTTACCTTGAGCTGCCGAGGTGCTGCTGGCGCTCAGGATGGCCAGGGCAGGTAAGAAAACATCCGAAGGATGTAGCCCAGCCCTAGTCCACAGCTCGCAGTCTCCATCCCCTTCCCCATGCTCCTCAGAAGGAAAACAGCAACCAAAGAGCCCCGCGATGCCAACCAAAAAAACCCCAAACAATTCCACCTGGTCTCACGCCCTCAGCCAATCACAGAGCGTTTAGCTGTCACTGGTGTCAGCTAAACGCGCTGTGATTGGCTGAGAGGCTGTGGGGGGGCCTCACAATCGTCCATTAGCCCTCTTCAGCTGAGGAAGGGGGTCAAATGTAAGCTCCTTCGTTCAACTTCGTTCAACTTTTAAAGCAATGATTAGTAGCCCTTCACTTGGAGAAAGCTGCAAACGTCCAAGTGCTCGTCGGGGACGTCGTTTTTTTGTTTTTGCGAGTGAGGACGTCCTCAAAGCAGCCCCAACGAGAGGTGCAGACCTCCCGTTAGGTTTGCCACGGTAAGGGGGTCGGAAAACGGTAGTGCATCTCATTACGGAACGAATTATACTCATTATAATACTAATTTGCTCATCTGCATTCCGTTTTCGTTAGCTGCTACCGTGACAGGACAATGCCCTGGTTTACTACTTGCGCGTTAAACTGGCTAGAACCAGTTTAAAAACCACGTTGCTGGCTCGTTAACTTTAGTGCACCTAGCCCTGAGTCCCAAGGACTGGGTTGAGAACCCCTGGTGTACCTGTAGTGAACCCTAGAGTGCCTTCATTTTAGTCTTATTATTTTGGACTCATATGAACGAATTACTGGCCTGAACTGGTAGTGGTAAAGATTCTCGTAGACAAATGCAACATTTATGGGCATGCAGTGCTTGTGTATAACACATACGATCTAACAACTTACATGTTCACACACCTTTGTGGTTAAAGCTGTACATTAAGCAAAACCACAACCCTGCATTTCTGAAATACTCTTCTCCCCAACAAAAACACAGGTATAACAGGTGTGCATTAGTGAACAGTTCTTTCTGAATGAGAAGGAAGCTAAAAAGTCATATACAGAGCTTACACAGGAGATTCCAAACCTCTTCGGTTCAACTCCAGAAGAATGGCTGAAGGTTCCTCTTTCTCTGGTGGCATTGATGGTTCTTAGAGCAAGAACGCAAAACTTCACTGATTCCTTGTAAAGGATGAAAACTTTGGAACCGGTAGCAGATACTATTGGGAGGTTCTGTTCTGGCTGCAGACATTGTATGTTTCATCCTCATATGCTTAGCAATTGTTACCTGTCTAAAACTATGTATGTGATGCCTGGTCAAGACAATATACGACTATTGTTACCCGAATTGGATAAAGGCGGAAGTAAATAAATAAACTGTACGTTCAAAGTAAGTTACGTCAGACGAGGGCGGGACACAGGGAGGGAAGGCCCGAAGGGAGGCGATCTGCAGACTGCCTCTGCTGCGCTTCTTTCACACGGAGCGAGGTCGAGGTGAGGGGCTATGATTTGAATTCAGGGGGGGCCTGGCCGGTGGTGGATGGAGGGGCGGGTGGAGGGGACTGCGGTGCTGGGCCTCCCTTGGAGGCCCGGGGAATTTTGTCCCCCCTGCCCCCCCCCCTCGGCGGCCCTGGTCCTATATATCTAGGTGTTGTCACCTTATCCTAAGCCAACATGAGAGTCTGATCCTAATTTCATCTCTGAACTTCCATTCTGCCTTGTGAACCAGACTGTAACTTGTCTTTTAGGAAACAGAAGAAAAGCTGGAGCTGAATAAACCTGCCGGGGGGGGGGGGGGGGGGGGGGGGGGGGCTGAACATGTGGCAGCCATAGCTGTAACTGCTCATCACAGTCATTCCAGCAGAAATCTAACAGTCAGTTCCTTTGTCATGGAATTCTTTTGAGTTTTCCTAAAGACCTGCGAATGATGACCTGGAATGTGTGGAAGGTAGTGGGAGGTTGCACGTGGAGGTGCTTCTAAGAAGGCTCTCATCAAGCAGTCTGGAATCACACACAAGCTAATTAAAACCATATCAATAATCAGCAAATGTTCCTTGACTTATTTGAAAAGTTCAGAGGTCGGTGACTCCATCATCACTTCTTTCATCCATTAAGTTCCGCTGTGGTACATAAAGCCACCCCCCACTCCCCTTTTTATTTATTTTGAAGAATAATATGGCTGCACAGGAGCTACAAATTAAACACTGGGACCTTAAACACAAAAGTGGAAAGATTTCTATTATATGTTCTTTTGCAGTTACACAAACCTTTGTATACAACTTGTGCTTGGAACAGAACTGGTAGCTTTAAACTCCTTTAGACTCCTTTTTTAAATTATTATAACACTAGTAAAAAAGGCCCGTCTCTGAAAGAAATGAAACGGGCGCTAGCAAGGTTTTCCTCGGAGTGGGTATATTTGAGAGAGTGTGTGTGAGAGTGACTGTGTGCAAGAGAGAGAGTGAATGCGCGAGTGTGTGACAGAGAGAGAGTGAGACTGGGTGCGAGTGTATCTATGAGAGAGAGAGTGTGAGAGATTGAGAGTGTGTGCCAGGGGCGTCCCCCCTCCCTCCGAGTTCCAGGGTCGTCCTTCCCTCCAAGTTCCAGGGTTGTCCCCCCTCCCTCCAAGTTCCAGGGTCGCCCCCTCCCTCTGTTCCAGTGTCGTCGTCCCCCCTCCCTCCGAGTTTCAGGGTCCCCTCCCTCCCTCCCTTCCCTCCACAGTTCCAGGCCCCCTCCCTCCGAATTTTAAAAGTCATCTTCACTTACCTCGTTGGGATTACGGCAGCCGCCAGCAGTGGTAAAAGGTGTGCAGGCTCGGCCCTTCTCTCTCTCTCAGCTGTGATCCCGCCCTTGTGGAAACAGGAAATGAGGGCGGGGACCACAGCTAAGAGAGAGAGAAGGGCCGAGCCTGCACGCCTTTTTTACTGCTGCTGCCGTCCGCCGTACCCGACTTGGTATAGTGAAGATGACTTTTAAAATCGGACGGAGGGGGGCCTGGACCTGGAAGGGAGGGGAGAGGAAGGGAAGGACGACGACACCTCATGTGTGTGACGAACCAGGAAGTACGCTAACGTCAGGACAGGCGATGAATACAGCGTTACAGGCAGCACGAATCCTAGAAACCCTTCACTGCCACGAAGTCAGCTTCAGAACATTGGAGGTGCTTTTTATTATAGTAGACTAGTAAAACATGCCCGTTTCTGGCGCAAATGAAATGGGCGCTAGCACGGTTTTCCTCCTGAACCCCCCCTCCCTACTCACCCCTTCGGTGTTGTGAAGGCACTGTCCGCCATTGTTGCGGACCTCGGCACGCCACCTTCAATCTGCTGAGTCGTTGGTTGTGAAGCCACTGAAGCCATTGCTCCGCCCTCGACGTCATCATGTTTGACGCGAGGGCGGGGCCCCAACACAGTGATTTCGGTGGCTTCACCACCACAAACTCTTCGAACTGGAAGTGCCCGGAGGACGACAGTGACGTCAGTGTCCTCAGAACGTTGAGGGTGAGTTTTATTATATAGGATGTGTAACTGAACAGGAAAGGGCTTGCCCTTCTACGTACATTCCCAAGAGTTCCTGCATACTTTAATATCCTGATATTTACTATATTATGTCACTCAATTTTGATGGTTAATTTAGACTGTCACTTAGGGTCCTTTTACTAAGGTAAATATATACAGTGGGGAAATAAGTATTGATCCCTTGCTGATTTTGTAAGTTTGCCCACTGACAAAGACATGAGCAGCCCATAATTGAAGGGTAGGTTATTGGTAACAGTGAGAGATAGCACATCACAAATTAAATCCGGAAAATCACATTGTGGAAAGTATATGAATTTATTTGCATTCTGCAGAGGGAAATAAGTATTTAATCCCTCTGGCAAACAAGACCTAATACTCTAGTGGCAAACCCTTGTTGGCAAGCACAGCGGTCAGACGTCTTCTGTAGTGATGATGAGGTTTGCACACATGTCAGGAGGAATTTTGGTCCACTCCTCTTTGCAGATCATCTCTAAATCATTAAGAGTTCTGGGCTGTCGCTTGGCAACTCGCAGCTTCAGCTCCCTCCATAAGTTTTCAATGGGATTAAGGTCTGGTGACTGGCTAGGCCACTCCATGACCCTAATGTGCTTCTTCCTGAGCCACTCCTTTGTTGCCTTGGCTGTAGTTTTGGTCATGTCGTGCTGGAAGACCCAGCCAGACCCCATTTTTAAGGCCCTGGCGGAGGGAAGGAGGTTGTCACTCAGAATTGTACGGTACATGGCCCCATCCATTCTCCCATTGATGCGGTGAAGTAGTCCTGTGCCCTTAGCAGAGAAACACCCCCAAAACATAACATTTCCACCTCCATGCTTGACAGTGGGGACGGTGTTCTTTGGATCATAGGCAGCATTTCTCTTCCTCCAAACACGGCGAGTTGAGTTCATGCCAAAGAGCTCAATTTTTGTCTCATCTGACCACAGCACCTTCTCCCAATCACTCTCGGCATCATCCAGGTGTTCACTGGCCAAACTTCAGACGGGCCGTCACATGTGCCTTCCGGAGCAGGGGGACCTTGCGGGCACTGCAGGATTGCAATCCGTTATGTCGTAATGTGTTACCAATGGTTTTCGTGGTGACAGTGGTCCCAGCTGCCTTGAGATCATTGACAAGTTCCCCCCCTTGTAGTTGTAGGCAGACTCTAACCTTCCTCATGATCAAGGATACCCCACGAGGTGAGATTTTGCGTGGAGCCCCAGATCTTTGTCGATTGACAGTCATTTTGTACTTCTTCCATTTTCTTACTATGGCACCAACAGTTGTCTCCTTCTCGCCCAGCGTCTTACTGATGGTTTTGTAGCCCATTCCAGCCTTGTGCAGGTGTATGATCTTGTCCCTGACATCCTTAGACAGCTCCTGCTCTGGCCATTTTGTAGAGGTTAGAGTCTGACTGATTCACTGAGTCTGTGGACAGGTGTCTTTCATACAGGTGACCATTGCCGACAGCTGTCTGTCATGCAGGTAACGAGTTGATTTGGAGCATCTACCTGGTCTGTAGGGGCCAGATCTTACTGGTTGGTGGGGGATCAAATACTTATTTCCCTCTGCAGAATGCAAATAAATTCATATACTTTCCACAATGTGATTTTCCGGATTTAATTTGTGATGTGCTATCTCTCACTGTTACCAATAACCTACCCTTCAATTATGGGCTGCTCATGTCTTTGTCAGTGGGCAAACTTACAAAATCAGCAAGGGATCAAATACTTATTTCCACCACTGTATAGTAACACAGTAAATGAGGGCAGATAAAGACCTGTACGGACCGTGCAGTCTGCCCAACAAGATAAACTCATTTTACATGGTATGTGATACTTTATATGTATACCTGAGTGATTTGTCTTTCCATTCTCAGGGCACAGACCGTAGAAGTCTGCCCAGCACTGTTCTCGTACTAAAAGTTCTGAAGATTCTGGAATCCTAAAGAGTTACAAGATTCCGGAATCCCAATTAGTAGCAACATTCCATGTAGAACCCCAAAGAGTAACATAGTAACACAATAAATGACTGCAGATAAAGACCTTACGGTCCATCCAGTCTGCCCAACAAGATAAACTCATTTTACATGGTATGTGATACTTTATATGTATACCTGAGTTTGATTTGTCTTTGCCTTTCTCAGGGCACAGACCGTAGAAGTCAACCCAGCACTGTTCTTGTAATACAATCACGATCATGGCGCAGACCATAGAAGTCTGCCCAGCTCCGCTTTTGCTTCCCAATTACTAGTGTTGCCACCCAATCTCCGCTAAGATTCCGTGGATCCATTCCTTCTAAACGGGATTCCCTTGTGTTTATCCCATGCATGTTTGAATTCCATTACCGTTTTCATCTCCACCACCTCCAGCGGGAAACCATTCCACGTATCCACCACCCTCTCAGTGAAAACTACTTCCTGACATTACTCCTGAGTCTGCCCCCCTTCAACCTCAATTCATGTCCTCTAGTTCTACCACCCTCCCGTCTCCGGAAAAGGTTGGTTTGCGGATTAATACCTTTCAAATATTTGAACGTCTGTATCATGTCACCCCTGTTTCTCCTTTCCTCCAAGGTATACATGTTCAGGTCGGCAAGTCTCTCCTCGTACGGTTTGCAACGCAAATCCCATACTATTTTCGTAGCTTTGCACCGCTTCCAGTCTTTTTACATCTTTAGCAAGATACGGCCTCCAAAACTGAACACAATAATCCAAGTGGGGCCTCACCACTTCCTTTCTTCTGCTGGTTATAAGGTGCGCTAACAATTTTAGCGCGCACTAAATGATAAGATGGCCATAAGAATATAATGGGTGTCTTATCATTTAGCGCGTGCTAATCATTAGCGCGCACTAAATCCATTAGCACACCTTAATAAAAGGACCCCTTAGTCTATCCCATACGACGAGTGCCTGAAAAGGAGGTGCATGTGATTAGTCACTCTGGCAAAACACTGGAATACTATTGATTATTTATTATTTAATAGAGTTGATCTATTTACCATTTAGAAATTACCACATGGTGTCTGTTACCATCTCTAGACCAATGAGTAGCAGATTTTATGCAGACAAGTGAAATTCATGTGTAAGCAGTCAAAATAAAAGGGATTTTATCATGTATAAAAAAAAACCAAGACATTGGAAAGTCTGTAATTTTAAATGTATTTATTTATTTTTGAGGCTGTTTTATGATTCTATCTGACCCTTGGCTGAAGATTTGTAGTATAATTTCCATAGTGGCTTGAGCACCTAGTAGGTAATATTATAGAGTTATTTTTGCATGAATGTGGACACCCTCTCAGTTTGAACGTGAAAGTTTGTATGAGTAAAGCCTCCTTGTAATGAATTTGGATATTTTGTGAATACCAATAACATCTATGGAGAAATCTCTGAAATGCACTGACCAGAAACTGGGGCCAGAACAGAATTAGGGAATAAAAATGTTTATTTATTACATTTGTATCCCGCGCTTTCCCGCTCATCGCAGGCTCAATGCGGCTTACATAGTAACAAGAGAATGCAATCAACAGTAACAGAATCAACAAAGGGGTGTGATAGGACAAATGAACAAGTAGTAAATGGGATAGAAGAGGTATGAAAAAAAGGACAGGGATAGGTAAGGCGCTGGAGCAATTAAAGCGAAGATGGGAAGAGCATGGAGGGTAAGAAGGTTGGTAGGAGATGTTTCTGAGTCATTGTAGATAGATCATTTACTAAAGCTGAGGTAGCATCCTTAGCTCATGGTACAAACCAGCTGACAGCAAACGCCGCGAAAGCCATGTGGCTAATACGAACGTTTTTGAGACAGAATTGGCTGGAGTTCCTAAGTGCATGGCAATGATGATTAAGGAGCAAATATAGTTAGAAAAAAAAGGAAGATGGAAGCTTTAGATATCAGTCAGGGAGATTCATTTAAAATCAGGGGGTCTCAGGGGAGGGGGGAGGATTCTCCTGGACTATCAGAGTCAAAGTTCAGGAGGATAGTTGGAGGGAGGATGGAAGGAGGAGGGTGTGTGTGTGTGTGGGGGGGGGGGGGGGGGTTGAGTGGGAGGGAGGGGAGAGGAGTAAATTAAAAGTGGATTGAGAGCAGGGGCTAGTACTTTGGGGATCTATCTGGATTAATCGGAATGCACAATTGCCTTATTGGGTGATAGTTTGATGAACCAGAATTTAATACTTATCTAAGTGGCAGTTTCTGGATGTCAGACAAAAGCAATTGTATTATGCTGGAAGTTTTATGAAGTACATAAGTACATAAGCACCGCCATACTGGGAAAAGACCAAGGGTCCATCAAGCCCAGCATCCTGTCTCCGACAGTGGCCAATCCAGGCTTCAAGAACCCGGCAACCCCTCCCCCCCCCCCCAAAAAAAAAGAAAATTCATAATGTTCAATGGACTTTTCCCTCATGAATCTGTCCAAACCCCCTTTAAATTCCATAAGGCCAGCTGCTGTCACTACATTCTCCGGCAACGAGTTCCAGAGTCCAACTACACGCTGAGTAAAGAAAACCTCTCTCCTATTTGTTTTAAATCTACCATATTCTAGCTTCATCTTGTGTCCCCTGGTTTTGTTGTTGTTTGAAAGTGTAAACAAGCGCTTCACATCTGTCCGCTCTACTCCACTCATTATCTTGTAGACTTCTATCATGTCACCCCTCAGCCGCCTTTTCTCCAAGCTGAAGAGCCCTAACCTTCTCAGCCTTTCCTCATAGAGAAGTCATTCCATTCCCTTTATCATTTTCGTCGCCCTTCTCTGCACCTTTTCTAATTCCTTTATATCTTTTTTGAGATGAAGGAAATTTAAATAAAAATGTTGAAACATAAAATCAGGGGTTCTCAATGCAGTCCTAAGGACAGACCCAGCCAGTCAGGTTTTCAGCATCCCCACAATAAATATGCATGAGACAGATCTGCATACAATGGAGGCAGTGCATGCAAATATATCTCATGATATATTCATTTTGGATAGCTTGAAAACCACAACAGCTTGGATGCAATGGAAACAGTAAATGCAAATAGTTCTCATACATATTCATTGTGAAAATCACGAAAATTAGGCTGGGCTGTGGACCTCAAGGCTTAATTTGAGGACCCCCCTGCTCTACGCACTGTAGATTTCCACATGTAAATAGTGTCTTTTGAACCTGCTTTTATATGTGAATGCAATATACATGTGTAAATGCCACTATTTTCACGTGGAAATCATGGATAGGGCTTATAAACCACTCCCCTAAGAAAAATCAGGAAACATAGCTGATAGTCCAGACTTCCTGGTGCACGTTTATATTTCTGAAACGTTATAAAGAGATTTTGGATCTGACAAACTGCAAGCTATTATCATTTAACTCCTCTATGAAAAAACTTCATTTGATGAGCCAATAAAGTTTTTGTTATAAAACAACCTGGGTTTTCCACCCTTTCTGTCTGCCATACATTGGGTGCAGGAACCAAGCTCAGCATTTTAGGCAAGAGAAATTCTTAGTAATTTTTATAAAGGACTTGGCAAGACATACCTGCGGTTTATCAATTGCTGGAAAAACGTCTTGAACCCTTTTTGAATCCGAGTCATAATCTGTGTGAAAAAAAAGTGCACGTTACAACCAGTAGATGGTGCTGAAGTCAATACACCATATTCATCCTTCAAAAATAAGGTAGGAATGTGGGGACAGAGGAGGCAGCCCTGCACTTTTGATAGCAAAGTTTACTCCTAAATAAATAACAAGACAGCCCCCTCCATTCTCCCTTTGCCTGGCATAATAGACAAGTATCGATGACAGCTAATGATCAAAGTCAACATCATACCCAACAAGTGGTATCAATGAAGAATTGCACAAAACATATTTTGCATATTTACGAAATGATAACCCTACTAATATGATTTCTACAAAAAACTATTTGGTTAAAAATACACAACAAAAATCAGCTGTTCCCTGAGTTTTTGCAGTAAGGCACTAGTGATTTTTTTGCAGCTCAGCTGACAAGTCAGACAATTCAACTTTATTCTCTGTACATCCCCCAGTCTGAAGGATAATAGGTTTTCGTCTAGTGATTCTCAACTTGGTCCTCGGCACACACCTAGCCAGTCAGTTTTTCAGGGTACCCGCAATGAATACCCGTTAGGATCAGCCTACAACAGAGGTAGTGCGTACAAATTTATATCATGAATGTTCATTGTGGAAATCCTGAAAATCTGACTGGATGGGTATGTCCCCAGGGACTGGGTTGAGAAGCAGCTGATACAATTGCCATATAGCAACAAAAAAAATCATACAGGAACAAGGACGAGGGCTCAAAGCCCTTGAGCGAGAACACAAATGACAAATGTATTAAAAGGGAATTTTTAGTCTGGATCATGCTACTGTAATTCTTAAATAAGTACATAAGTATTGCCATACCGGGACAGACTGAAGGTCCGTCAAGCCCAGCATCCTGTTTCCAACAGTGGCCAATCCAGGTCACAAATACCTGGCAGAAACCCAAACAATAGCAACATTCCATGTAGAACCCCAAAGAGTAGCAACATTCCATTCAGATACTCAAATAGTAGCAACATTCCATGTAGAACCCCAAAGAGTAGCAAGATTCCATTCAGAATCTCAAATAGTAGCATAAGTACATAAGTATTGCCATACTGGGAAAGACCAAAGGTCCATCGAGCCCAGCATCCTGTTTCCAACAGTGGCCAATCCAGGTCACAAATACCCGGCAAGATCCCAAAAATGTACAAAACATTTTATACTGCCTTTTTTTTTTTTTTTACCTGACAGTTTCTTTCTGCTCAGTCAGAACTGGGCTCTGGTACCACAAGCCTTAATTCCTCATCTACCTTAAGATAATCCCCTCCACCCCAGTTTTCTAGTCTGGTCAGCTAGGATCCTGGGACAGGAGACAACGGAACACCAGGGCTTCTTCTAAAATTCTGCAATTATGGGAAATGAATGTGGCCAGTAGACCCTCACCCTTAAGCAAAGGCCACAACTCTGCCCTCTCCTCCCCTAGAGTTGTGACTACTGTTTGCACAGCATTCAAAGCCTCACCTAACTCACAGGCAAATGATCAAAAGCCCCGCGCTGTTCCAAACAGCGCTCTAAAATAACGCTGGAACAGCACGGGGTGCTATTAGACCTATGATCAGAGATAATGCATGCAAATTTAAGCAGCGCAATTATCTCTGATCATGGGGTAGAAGTGCGGGAGAATTGTGCCTGAGCATGCGCTCAGCACAATCCTCCCGCACTTGTTTGACAGGTCTGGGCTGGAGATCAATGAAAAGAGAAGGACGCCCATCTTTAACTCGGAAAATGGACGTCCTCAACTGCCCTGTTGCAGGGATGGCCAAATTTCAAGGGGGTTTCGGAGGTATAGCGACGGGGCAGTTCAGGACGTCCAAAATTTGGACATTTCTGCAATGGGCAGTTAAGGACGTCCAAAATTGGATGTTTCTATGAGAAAGACGTCTTTTAAAAAATGATCCAGAACCACTCAAGTGAAGTAAATGCTTTCACAGATGCTGCAGTAGGTGAAATGTAATCCACCGCAACCAACATGGTTGTGATCTTTAAAAGTGAGCGATATATATATAGTAGAAAAAAAATTTCAGCCTTATTTTATTTGTTACATTTGTACCCCACATTTTCCCACCTATTTGCAGGCTCAATGTGGCTTACATAGTACCGTAAAGGAGTTTGCCAATTCAGTTGATAACAAATACAAGGTTATATTGTGGTCAAATGAGGTAGGTATGGATCAGGCATCATGGGTCGAAGGAAGTGATGATTATAAATTGTCCAGTACGATCATTAGTTATGCTGTGTTGCTGGGTGCTGGGATTTATGTTGGATCGGTGGGACAGGCCTTTTTGAAGAGGTGAGTTTTGAGTGATTTCTTGAAGTTTAAGTGGTCATGGATTGTTCTCACAGCATTTGGGAGTCCGTTCCATAGTTGTGTGCTTATGTAGGAGAAGCTGGATGCGTAAGTTGTTTTGTATCTTAGTCCTTTACAGTTTGGATAATGTAGGGTTTAGCTCTCACCTTTTCAGTAACAGCTCAAGGCATGTTACATTCACTATCAATTATAATGTTCTATTACGTATTGGGTTGACATTGTAAGTACTATACTACGCCATACTTTGTATTGTTGTTCAAATATTTTTACTGCTGTAATTGCCTATTGCTCATGTTTGATCTATTCTTACTATACACCGCCTTAAGTGAACTCCTTCAAAAAGGCAGTAAATAAATCCTAATAAATAAATAAATTCAAACATAGTAGGTATTTCCCTTTCTTCAGAGGGCTCTTGGTAGAATGGGTCAACAGGTGAAATGGGTGGGCCTGTGAACAGATATTTTAGAGATACACTTGGAGATAAATACAGTGATACCTCGGTTTTCGTCGATAATCCGTCCGAAAACAATCGGCGAAATCCGAACCCGACGAAAACCGAGGCAATTATTTCCATATGAATCAACACTGGAAAGCAATGGAGTTGTTTGGCTAGACGCAAGGGGTGATGCTCACACAACAAGAAACAACGCCACACTGAGCAGGAGAACGCGTGGGTCGCCCTTTGTTTTCGCAAAATTAGCAGCGAGGTCACCTGGGAACGCTGACGAAATCCGAGCAAACCGACGAAATCTAAGACAAATTTTTTGCAGAAAAAAATCAACGAAACCGACGATAACCGAAGTCAATGAAAACCGAGGTACTACTGTATTGAGCAAGATGGGGACTACGTAAAGATATAGAAATAACTTAGCCCAGCACCTTCATGTGGCTTTTCAGTGAAGTTGTATGTTCAAGTCAGAACACTGAAGACATCAGCATACTCTTATATAGATAGTTTCATGCTTATCACCACATAACTTGTATGGCTAGTGGCTGAGTATCACTTCCATTATTATATACCTTCTGGCCCTTAATCCTGTCCCATTTTAAATGTATAACTTTCAGTCACATAAAAGGTCATTTATAACAAGATGTTTGCATACCTTTGGTCCAACACAGTATGGTAACTCTTGAATTAAACATTTAAACATGCTTTGAAGCCACAAAAACCCTATCTCCCCCCCCTCCCAATAACAGGTGCAGATCAGAACTAGCATATTTCTCCACGAAGTTACCCATCACACGCACAAAACATTCTGATTCTCATATCATCTGAGTAACAGCAACACAAATCTCTCCGCTACCGGGCATACTGTGAAATAATACAAAACCTGAACAAAATCCTAACTGAACACACATGTAGCAAACCTACAATACAACAGTCACACTAATTCCTACGATTCGAACAACATAAACGTTACCTATGAAAAGGCAGAACTACAAATACTACACTACTATACCTACTACTGGTAAAACAGAATGAGTGAGAAACTCCCTTATACGGTGTGAAGCCCCGCCCAGCGCATCCCAGGATGCACTGGGCAGGTTGGGCACCGCCATTTTCAAGGCGGCATTGGAAGAGGAGGGAGTGCACTACCTCCCTCCTCTAACAAAGGTACGGGGGGGGGGGGGGAGTCGGAGAACTGCAGGTCTAAGTGCTTTGAAAATGAGCCCCACAGTCACCCACAAATCAGAAAAACACATCTTTATTATTTATTACAGATTAATGTTCACCTTTACAATTCCGATGAAGGTTCTATAACTTGAAACAAGCACTGGAATTTTAGAGTGATTAAATTATTTATTAACTTTTGAGTCAAATCTCTGCAGCCCAGACAGGTCTCAGAGCTCTACCAAGTCACCCACACAATTTTCCGATTTCTGCTTACAAGCAACCCATTACCACCTACCTTGTTTGCCATCTTTAAAAGTCTGATATGGAACTAAGGTTTTGCCCTTTTCAGCTGACTGAAGATACTTCTCCCCCAGTAAACTTCAAAATCCACCCAAAGTGCGGCACAATTTGTCTCTTGTGCTGAAAAAACTTGACCTAATTCTTTCATCTTGCTACATTATGGACTGAAGCATTTGTACATGGGAATCTTTTGGTCCCAGTTCAACAGAACCCAATTACACAAGACTCTGAGCAGAGAATATTTACTGCCCCCCCCCCCCCCCGACAAACACCTAACCTGAAACAAAAACTTAGAAGAAGCAAACGCCAAACAGAATCCCAAATAGAAGGCTACCTTGCAAGATGCCGCAAATTATGACAATACAACTATGCAAAAGGGAAAGACATTCAAAATAAAAGGCTCACATTTATTCTTTTCTGTAAATGTAGTGTATATCAGGTCAAATCGCACTGGTAGTGTCTTTGGACTTTCCAGCAGTGTTTGATCTTAAAAACCACCATCTCCTGCTCAGCCGTTTGTACTCTTTTGGGATCTCGGGTACAGTTTTAGGTTGGTTTTGTTCCTTTCTATTGTCGAACACTTTTATAGTAGTGCAAAATTCTTCCTCATCTTCATTGTATTTGTTGTCCTGTGTACCACAGGGCTCAATATTGTCACCCATGTTGTTTAACCTTTTCATCAGTCCATTAGTATTACTAATTCAATCCCACGAGATCAGCTCTTTTTCTTATGCAGATAATTTTCTTCTTATACATTACACCAAGGATGCTTCAATGGACCGCCAACCACTTCAGCGTTGCCTTGATGAGGTTGCTTTATGGCTTCAGACTAACCGGTTAGTATTAAACCCAGAAAATACAGTCACCGCCTGGATTACTGGATCAGCGCTTATTCCCTCATACATTCCTGTTTTGCTTAATAGGCCGATTACACCTGTGTCATCATTTAAGTAATTAGGTATTAGTCTGGATTCAGCTTGTCTTTTACACCGCAAGTTTCAGCCATTTTTAAAACAGGTTTCTTTTTGTTACGAAAAGTTAGAGCGATTCATAATTTTCTTGACACTGATTCCCATCGTTCTCTTTTTTTAGGCTTACATTAACTCATGTATTGACTACTGTAATATAGTTTAGGCAGGCATTACCAAGACAAATTTAAAATACAAACACGTCAGAATACCGCTGCTGGAATTTTATGTAGAGCTAAAGGTTGTGACCACATTACACCATTCAATTTAATTCTTGTGTACCACTAATATCCCCTTTCCAGGGTTCTAGGTGAGACAAAAACAGACAGTGTTAATGTGAGGTATTATAATAAAAGGGAATTTTAAAGTACTGTCTTATAATGTCTGCTGCTTTAATATTATTATGTATTTCACCACCATGTAACACATAACTCTCTGTAAACCAAATGTATATTCTCTTCTACTTCCAGTATCCATGATGAATTGTAAGCCACATTGAGCCTGCAAAGAGGTGAGATAATGTGGGATACACATGCAATAAATAAATAAATAAAAATTCTGCCTTGACCGACCAGAGCACTCGGGGTCTGTATTTTTGAAAATGATTGTTTAACTTTGATTGTGTGAAAATAAGTTGGAATGTAGAAGATATGACGCAGCTCTACTTAATTTGGTATGTGAAGGGAGAGGTGGAGCCTGTTTTCGAGTTCAGACTGGCCACCTGGACTGGGAAACATGCGACCACATTCCCACAATATGGCTTGCTTACCTAAACAGAGAAATTCTCAAGTATTCTGTAATTTTCCTTAGCTCTGAACAGCTTAATAAAAAAGGGAGTTTCTGTCAGTGAAATGGGGAAGCTCATCTATGGGTGGACGCACCGCGTAAAACCATATTTCCTGGTAAAAGAAACTCCTGGCTTTCGCTGTAAACAGGGCCCCCCAGCTGATGATAAGTGACTGGATGATGTAATGATCAGTGATAGACGTATGTATATTATAGTGTATTACTGCTTCTTTTCCTGGTCTAAAGTAGAGAGGTGTGGTAGCCGTGTTAGTCCACTCTTAAAGGTTATCAATAGAAATCAAACAAAATAAAACATGGAAAAGAAAATAAGATGATACCTTTTTATTGGACATAACTTAATACATTTCTTGATTAGCTAATTAGCTAAGAAGTGGGTGCTAGTTGAATTGCCATGTTTACATCTTTGGCAGTGAGCACCGCTGAGGTCACCATAAAAATTATCAATATGTGATTTGCAAATGATCAAATGTGTGATTTGGAAGATATATGCTTTGAGTAAGAAAACCTAAAAACAGTTTTGAGTGAAGAATCTGTTTTAAATGGATTATTGCTGGATCCTATTCAATTGAAAAATCTTTACAGACTGTACAGGTCTGGTGGAGCTACAGGCAGTAACAGGGTCTTAACATTTCTCTGCATTTTTCCCCTTGGCAGTAAAGGAAGTAGTCCAGTTACACTTTGCTGCTGCTATACAGTTCAGCATTCCAAGGCCGTGACATCAGCAGTCGTCCCTGGCAAGAGCCCTGTTTACAAGGAAAGCCAGTCATAACAGAAGAGGCAGAGGCATGGTCCGAAGGCGGCTAGGAGGGACATGTCCTTTCCCACAGACAGAACAGTCTACTTTTCTAGAGGAAAACTTCAGTGTCTGGAAACAATAGCTGAAACTAGGTAATTTGGTCCTTTTCTGTTTTAAGGAAAAAGCCTATGGATTCAGACTGCTTCAAAAATAACACCTGGGAATGGACGTTTCCATGCTTGGGACCATTCCGGAAGACAAACAGATTTCTGCAGGCTAAAGTTTTATGGGAGCCGATTACAAGTATTACTCACTGATCTACGGTAGAGAAAAATGACAAGCACTCCCTCACGGGACAACCAGAGGAAACCGTGCCCATCGAGGTGTCTGATGCGAGTGCAGTTAAATACACAGAAGTACTCACAAAAATTCTATTCATACGCTGCTTCTAGAAGGTTCCTTGTCAATTCAGTGATCATACATGTGATGTTAATAAGTAAATACACAAAACAGAGTTTATTTTCACACCAAACTGGCTTGAGTAGCTCAAGAAACAAAAAATGATTTCCCTGTGCAGTCATTTCATTTATATGAATGAAGCAGTCAGAGTTAGTAGACAGATAAAACTGCAGGATGGTTTTAAAGAAAAAATACCCATGTCTATAGTCACGTAATCTCCGTTCAACTGGTGAGTAAAAACATCTATATAAATAATTCTCACCTCCAACATTCTGAAACTCACTCTGTGGCAGGAAAACACTGAAAGCCCTGCACTGTTTGGTAGGCTAGGCTGTCAGCACCACTCACTCTCACTCATGCACCACTTACTGTCACTCATAGACCCGCCCTCAGCCACGCCCCATCCACACATAATTCACAACCCCAACGTTCTAATGAAGCCGGAAGCTGCAAAGTCTGCAAATTCTGTGGTGGTGTAGATCGGAATTTTCCCCCATGAGTGTCTGCCCCGCCCTCGCGTCAAAACGTCATGACGTCGAGGGCGGAGCAATGACACTCAATGAATACCATCGCTCACCCACCCTCGCGTCTAAACGTCATGACGTCGAGGGCGGGTAATGATAAAAGAAAATACAAAAGCAGTTTGTTGCCTCCGCAAGCCCCCCTACAAACACTTAAAGTGGAAGGTACAGACCACACGTCACTGTCTTCTTCTCTCTGAAAGGATCTCGGATGCATGCTGCAAACTTTACTTTCCGCCTCCTACCACTTCGCGGGTTGCACAGCAAGGATGCGAAACAACTGTTTCATAAATGGTAGGGAAGCCGTGTGGGGAAAGGGGTTTTCTCTTGCTCTCTTTCTTCTTCCTGCCTTTCACTCCGTCTCCCGCGATGGTGCTGCAGGAACAGGCTCTAACTGGGAGGGAGGGAGGGGGAGGGAAAACAGTGCAACTGGGACGCAAACCAGTAGAACTGGGAGGGCGAAATGGGAAGGAGGGAGGGAGTGGGAGAACCCTAGAACTGGGAGGGAGGGAGGGGGTTGGAGAACCCTAGAACTGGGAGGGAGGGAGGGGGTTGAACAACAGTGCAACTGTTAGGACACCAAGGGAGGGGGTGGGAAAACACTGGAACTGGGAGGGGGGGTGGGAATACCCTGGAACTGGGAGGGGAAGGAAGGGGAGGGGGGGGCCCTGCCACTAACTCTCATTCTCACACACACACTATCGCGCCCAGTCTCACTCTCTCTGTCACACACACTCACACATTCACTCTCTCTCTATCACACACTCACTCTCACACATACACTCTGACCAAAACCTTGCTAGCGCCCGTCAGAAATGGGCCTTTTTTACTAGTATCAGATAAAACCATATCACCCATCCACACTATTCACTATATCTTCCTCTCCTTTAGAGGTGATATACCACCCAATATCCTTTCCTCTCCCTTACAGATCCTATGTGTGTGTCCCATGCTTTCTTGCATTCAGATTCATTCTTCCTCTCCACCTACTTCACTGTGAAGGGTGCATTCCACCCTTTCCTTATATTATTCCTGAGACTTGAAAGAGACTTGCCTCCTGTGCATTTAAATATCTCTGTCCAGAAAGAAGTGCAAAGGGCTCAAAAGAACGGAACCAGTATGGACACTGCCTGGTTACCGCTGGGTTAGCGCAGGAGTCCTTACCGCCACCTCAATAGGTGATGGTAAGGGAACCCACCCCCCCCCCCCCCCAAAAAAAAATGACCATGCATCAAGTGCTTTACTTGCTGCACGCCAAAAAAAAAAAAAAGCACAAAAGGGCCCCAAGAACTATAACAATGGTACAATCTTTACTAAACGAGAACCGGACACGGCCCGTGTTTCGGCGCTCAAACACGCCTGCCTCAGGGGTCAAACTGCATTAAGTCTTCACAAGTTCTCTAGCCGACTGTACCAGAATCCTGATGATCGCTGTCACCGTTCTTCTGAAAGAACCGCCAAAGGAAAGTAGCACGCGCAGTGCTTTGCTGCGATGTGCCAGTGCCGGAGATTTAACAGTAGCAGCGTGGACAGCTCAGATCTTGCAGCCACTGGCATTTAAAAAGCAAGCTGACAAATTAGTATCCCACGTAAAGGCAAAAAAGCGTGCGGAGTGCTTAGAGAAAGCGCAATGGACGGACGGAAAGGTGAAGGCTTCGGGCACAATCCGTATAGGAGCGCTACTTTCTTTTGTTCCAGGGTCGTGGGGCCCCTTTTGTGCCTTTTTTTTGTGCTGCTTGACTTTGTGTACTTTCGGACCCTCTCTTCGATTACTTGCTGCACGGCCATTTCCTGCAGAAAAGACCGACCTACCATTTACCCAGCTGCAGTAAAAAGGGGTCTCAGCGCGTGTCAAAAACCCATGCCAACGCCAGCGCAGGCCCCCTTTTGCCACAGCTTGGTAAAAGGGGCTCCTAAGCTCTGGTTATCTGGGTTCAAGACCCCCGACACCTAAGTCAAGGAAACCCAGGAACCTCAGTTCCAGGACCCTGTATCCTGTAATCCAAAGTTGGAAGACCAGATCTGAGACTCCTAGGCCACCTACCTTTGTGTATACCTATTTTTCCCATAAGCCCACCCAAATTTGCTGTCTGTCTACACAACTGGTATGCAAGGTACCAAAAAGGTATGTTCAAGGGTGGAATGTGGGCAGAGGCATGAAATACACAAGTGGTTTATAACATACACACACGTGTATATTTCACCCACATATTTATCCTTAAACGAGAAGAAAAGACGATCCCTCTTAACTGCTTCAAGCTCGTTCTGTCAAAGAAAGAGCTTGCATTTATTTGGCATTTTCACAACCGACTTAAGGGTTGCACGTTTGCCTGGAACTGAGCACCAGCGGCAAGAGCAAAGCAACAAAGTGCGTTCAAGAGAAAAACCACAGGTGTCAGCCTCCATGTAGAACAAGACATTCCTCGCCTTTCATGCTTCCCAAAGAATGCACAGTCGAGATAATACAAGGGTATGAGAAGAACCTAGTTCTCTATAAACTAAGGACCATGCTCACGGGGCACTGAGGACGACGATGCTTTATGAGATGCACGCTTGAGCTTCATTGCAAGTTCCAGGAGTCAGCAAAGCATTTCCCCATTCTTGAGAGAGTTACATACACTCACTAATGCATCATTTCTAGGAAAACAGATCATGTTTAGCATAACTGTACAATGGGGGGGGGGGGGGGGGGGGGGTTCTGTGCTCTGCGGAACAACAGTGGGGATATGGGAGTGAATTATATCCTTCACTCCATGAGTTTCACAGCCAAACTTGATCAGCTGATATTAACCTACAAACATGTCCCAATCAGGTTTTCCAAGATATTATGCATGGCTGCTCTGCGCATGCCAAAGACGGCTTCATACATGCAGACAAGCTGCGTGTATAATAGCCGTCTACAACCTTAGAAAAATACAAGTCCGGGTGAAGACGTCCAAGTGCTCGTCAGGGACGTCTTTTTTTTTTTTTTAAGAGTATGGGTGAAGGACGTCCTTTGCTATGCCTCCGTCCCTGCGATGGCAGTTGAGGACGTCCAAAATGTGGATGTTTCTGTGAGAAGGACGTCCACATGCCTTTGCTATGCCTCCGACACCCCTTTTGTTTACTTGGATTTTGGATCACAAGTAGCAGCAGTGGGATTTGAACCGGGCACCTCTGGATTGCAAGGCCAGTGCTATAACCATTAGGCCACTCCTCCACTTTCCACTCCCTTGAAATTTGGCCGTCCCTGGGGGTGGGGGGAGGCAGTTCAGGACGTTCAAAATTTTGAAAGAAGGACGTCCACACCTTCGCTATGCCTCCGCTGACACACACATACCTCCCCCCCACCCAGGGACCTGCATACTGCTGCGATGGACCTGAGTATGACATTTCAGGCTGGCAAAAAAAGTTTTCAGAGTTTTTTTTCGGGTGGGAGGTGGTTAGTGACCACTGCGGGAGTCAGGGGAGGTCATCTGGTCAGTTTGGGCACCTTTTTGAGGCTTGGTCGTAAGAAAAAAATGGACCAAGTAAAGTTGCCCAAGTGCTCGTCAGGGACGCCCTTCTTTTTTCCATTATCACTCGAGGACGCCCATGTGTTAGGCACGCCCCAGTCCTGCCTTCGCTACGCCTCCGGGAACATTGGGCTACCCTTGACGGGGAGCAGTTGGGGACGCCCAAAATCGGCTTTTGATTATGCCGATTTGGGCGACCCTGAGAGAAGGACGCCCATCTCCCGATTTGTGTTGAAAGATGGGCGCCCTTCTCTTTCGAAAATAAGCCTGATAGTTTAGTGTATTTTATAATCTACATGCATGCTTGCAAACTTCATCCAAACTGCATTCCTGTGTATTCCTATGACGAAATACGTAGCATCATGTCGTGGCTTGTACTTTTATGCCAATTAGTGTTTTTTAAAAGGGCACATACACAAATAATAAATATAAACTACTTTGGTCATACCACAGAAAGGCGATATATCAAATATATTACCCTATCTATGTTGCTGCGTTTTTATTCATATGTTAATTTGTTCCTAGAGTCTTCCTGAGAGACAAATAAGAAAAAGTATAAATGAAAAACAATGTTCTCGATGACTATTTATAAACTACTCTATGTTTTATAACATCCCACCTACCACACTAGGGGTAATTAATTTCATAACAGGGTGCTTTCGTGAAATGCCCAAAAAGATCCTTATTTTATGACAATATACACCTGGTGCCTTTATAAAAGCCTGGTACAATCAATGGTGCTAAGCCACCTAGATTACTGCAACGCCATCTATGCCGGATGTAAAGACCAAATCATTAAGACGCCCAAAACACAGCAGCCAGACTTATATTTGGAAAAACGAAATATGAAAGCGCTAAACCCCTAAGACAGAAACTACACTGGCTCCCTCTAAAAGAACCAATTGCGTTCAAAATCTGCACCCTGGTCCATAAAACCATTCATGGAGAGGCCCCGACCTATATGTCAGACCTGATAGACTTACCAACCAGGAACACAAAAAGAACAGCACGCTCATTCTTGAATCTCCATTACCCCAGTTGCAAAGGACTCAAATATAAATCAACATATGCATCCAGCTTCTCATACATAAGCACGCAACTATGGAACACACTACCAAAGGCCATAAAAACAACGCACGACCTAACAACCTTCCGAAAACTACTGAAAACCAACCTATTCAAAAAGGCATACCACAATGATCCATCCTAAATAGTAAACAATGATACTCTACCAAAACCAGTCAAAATCGAACTCTTTACACTTGACTGATTCATGTACTCTGTTACTAATGAACGTTAACGCACTACCACTACATTTCGCCAAAATGAACTTCTATATTTGACTGTCTAACTGACTCTATACCTTACTCTATCAGCTATGAACTTTAATGCAATACCACTTTCTATTTCTCATCCGGAAATGGCGATCGCCATTACGGCATAATGTAAGCCACATTGAGCCTGCAAATAGGTGGGAAAATGTGCGATACAAATGCAACAAATTAAAAAAAACCCAGACCTTACAATGGACACCCAATAGCTCCCAAGCTCTCTCGTACAAATTTACACCTGTTCTGGTGATCATGTATGTGTTAGCGCTCTGCATATACAAGTCTTTATAAAACGTATGTGTACATCAAGGTCCACTCAAGCTCCATGTCCCCAGGAATGCTTATGCATGAGTCACGTAAAAATGAGCATAATCTTCAAGGACGCTTACTTGTGTGCATCTTTACAAAAGCCAGATTCTGTCTGTCAAACACGCTTTCCATATGGAAATTACTCCCACTGTCTCATTTTTAAGGCAAGACTTTGCAGCTGCAGCCCTTACATACTCTCCCTACTCTGACTTTTTCAACATAACCCATCTACAAATGAATATTACATATTATTCCCTTCGCATGTTTTTACTACGGTGACCAAGGACTGCACCACCTGCAGCTCATAGGTTCTGACTCTCCATGCAACATTACATATGACACATTTCATGCATTCTTGGTCAATGCGCTAAGTGGTTCATTTATTATTTCCAAACAGCTGACTGTGTGGAAAAGGCGAGCAGGAAGCAGTCGAGTTAGGAATGGAGACAGCAAGACACCAGAGGGATGTGAAAGAAGAAAGTATGTAGATCGTAATGAAAAATAGCAAAATGAGCTTAGATAATTGGATAAGGCAACTAAGAACACTAAAAACACGCCTAGATGGAAAACTCAGTTCTAGTTAAAACATATGAAAACACCTTCGTTCTCAAGATAAATCCCTCCTGTCGGTACCCTTCTCCACCACCGCCAAACTCCAGACTCCGCTCTTTCTGCCTCGCCTCACCCCATGCCTGGAACAAACTCCCTAAGCCCATACGCCAGGCCCCCTCCCTGCCCATCTTCAAAGCCTTGCTAAAAAGCCCACCTCTTCAATGTCGCCTTCGGCACCTAACCACCATACCTCTATTCAGGAAATCTAGACTGCCCCTACTTGACATTTTGCCCATTAGATTGTAAGCTCCTTGGAGCAGGGACTGTCCTTTTTCTTAATCTGTACAGCGCTGCGTAACCCTAGTAGCGCTCTAAAAATGTTAAGTAGTAGTAGGAGGAGGGGGAGGAAGCGGTTTTGAATAGTCTGGGACCAGACGAGGTCAGAACTAGGTCACACACATCATTTTGGAGGAAAAGAACATAAAAGGATCCCCACAGCACCAGTCTGTACAAATTTAGGTTGAGCAATGGCAACCTTAATTTAAGGCCATCTTATTTTCAGAGGTTTACTGATGATGGAGGAGGGGACAATGCTCTTTAACACTTTCCACCCCAGCACCAATAAGATCACAAGCAGCAGCAAAGTCAGCAGAAGTGAAATCTGGATCACGTACTCCAACTCCATAAATTAGAAACTGATTCCATCCAAGTAACCGGTTAGCATCTCGACGGGAATAAATGAAATAACCTTGTGCTAAAACAATGAGGTAGGCGGAGAGTCTGTGCAAGAATCCTGGGTTTAGGAAGGCTTTTTCCTGGAGAAGCCAACTTTCCATCTGCTCACCAGCTGTGTTCCTTAATCCCCCTTTAATCGCCATCCCTTCCACTGCACCATGAGAATCCAGCCCTTCCCAAAAAACAAAACAAAACAACAAAACCTCACACTTCACTCGTTGCCAACACTGATTTTTGGACAATTGTCTCTTATGAAAAAATGGCATAAAACTTTTCCCCAACAGGTGGTCATTTTCCAGCGTATGCAATAAAAATTGCAAAGAAAAAGAAAAAAACTGAGACACACTAGAACAACTTGTCCAGCACGTACACCCATACTCCATGGCACAAACCTGTTAATTTCTAAAAAATTGGAGGGGGGGGGGGGTGACAAAGGTTTTCTCCCAGTCTATCTCTATGGGAAAATGCTTCATATACAGAGTCCTTTGGTGATCTACACACTTCGGAATAGAAATCTGGGAATAAAATAGAATTTTATTTTATGTTGTAACTAGTAAAAAAGGCCCGTTTCGGTGAGCAATGAAACGGGCGCTAGCAAGGTACGTCCGGAGGTGTATCGTGACGGGAGGGCGGAGGGTAGGAATGAATGGTTCGCCGATTCGAGAGGGAGTGTGTGGGGGAGGAGGGGGAGGTCCGAAGTCGGATGAGGGGGACAGTGTGAAGTTGCACCTCGGGAGGGCCAAGTGACAGAGGTCTGGGGGGGGGGGGGCTTACCGGCACTGCTCTTCTGTTTTTGTGCCATTGGCGGTTTTTTTTTTTTAATACTTTTTTGGTCCTCCGTGACTCCGCCCTCGACGTCATGATGTTTGACGTGAGGGCAGGGCACACAGTCATGGTGGAATTCCGATCTACACCATGACGGAAGTTGGAGATTAGAAATTTGGCTTCATTAGAACGTTGGAGTTGTGAATTATGTCCGGAAGGGGCATGGCTGAGGGCGGGTCTATGACTGAGGGTGAGTGGTGCTGACAGCCTAGGAGGGTGAGTGGTGCTGACAGCCTAGCCTAGGAAGAGCAGATTCAGTGCTTCACTGAACGTTGGAGGTGAGAATTATTTATATAGATAAGTTCTTAAATACTGCCTGCAAGCCTGGAAGTTATCAAAGCGGTGTGCAATCAGGTACACTAGACATCTTTCTGCCCCTGGAGAGCTCACAATTAAAAAAAAAAAAATCACAAAGAGCTCCAGTGGCATTTCAACTGGGGTCCCCTGGTCTCAGCCCACTGCTGTAACCATTGGGCTAATCCTCCACCCCATTTTATCATGTCATTTTCGTACATATATGGCCACATAATTGTGTAAATGCCCTGTTTTAAAATTCTAGCTGTCACAGAGGCATGCATGATGATATGATGGTGCATACTCTATTAGTAGGCGTGTGTGGGGTGGAGTTTAGGTAGTGTGGGGGAGGAGTTTGGATAGAGTGGGGCGGGGTTTGGAAGTATGCGGCTCTAAATCTCCCGATTTGCAATATAGGCTCAACTTCCATCACTTACACTAGGATTTAATACGTGCAAATAGGTGCCTACTTGCCTTTCTAAAACTGGCAAAATAAGTGCCTGAAAACAGACTCACACTAGGAGCCCCTTAATAAAATTACCCTTCTTTTATTCCTGACAATGCAACTTTAAAAATATTTTATGCAAAAAATGGACCCCATTTCTATCTTTAATTCCTCTATAAAATTTAATTGGAAAAATGTCAGTGAAGCAGATGCACCAGAATAAAGGTGACAGACCAACTGGTTTCAAACGGTGATTTCCGCTGCTTACCCTAATATTTTATAGAGATGTAGGCACCTGTCCCTATAAAGTAATGGCTACGTAGGCGCCTATTTACCCTCTTAAACCAGATGCTCTGTTATGACATTACCTTCCATCCCCTGGATTTTATATACAACATGAAAAATCAAAATGGTAATGGAGATTCAATTTTACCCACCGAAGTAGGTTAATTATCAACTATAACAGATGTCCGTAATTACCAAGCATACCTCCTTGAACTTTGCGTATAATAAATGTAGTCTTTTACTTATCTTATTTGCATTCCCAAAAAGACACTGTAAAGTTCATCCATAAATAAATGTCAAATATTCTGTTCGTTGATAAGAAACCACTGTCATCAATCCAAACAGTATCAATCTCCTTAGGAGGGTGCAATCTCTTCAAACGCAATCTGTTGCACTCCAAAGTAATCCTTCTGTTGGATACCTCCCACAACGGTGTTGTAATCTCACATTATCCACTCAGTCCACGGATCTCAACACAGGCCGTGTTTCATAATTACTTCTTCAGGAGATCCAGCCACATTTAAGCGCTAGGCTCAAAAACAGGACAACCCTCACTGATGACGTACAGCATCATACTGAATTGAACGCAAAGTTCAAGGAGGTATGCTTGGTAATTACGGACATCTGTTATAGTTGATAATTAACCTACTTCGGTGGGTAAAATTGAATCTCCATTACCATTTTGATTTTTCATGTTGAATTTTTATGTTGAATGTTAATAAAGGTACGGTTTTGATGTACTAGTTTAGGTTGAGTATAGTTTCTGTAATATTTAGGTTATAATTGAGATAATTTATTGAATTAACTGATAAATAGGGTGTTTTGACCAGAAGTGTTAGTTAACTGGATTTTATATAAGCGCAGTTTAATTGGTTAACGAGCCACTAATGAGCTATAAGATGCCAACAACCAATTACTGACCTTAATTGGCACAAATGGGATTTGAGTGCTATTCTATAACGCTGACGAGGGGATGATCAGAAGCAAATGCAGGCGCTAGAGGCTGGTAGCGCCATACTAGCGCCAGCGTTTGCTACCGCCCCATGATCAGAGCCCTCGAGCGCGTGAAACAACGCACTCGAAGGCACTGAACGCAACTAGCAGGCAAATGCAAGCTAAACAGGGCTAAACATATTCATCCCCAATGATCAGCAAACCCTACACCAGCTCCGAGCTGGCATTAGCAGATCATTGGGGAGGAATGGTGAGCCCTGTCCAGCATGCATTTGCATGCTGGTAGGCCCCCATTCCCCCCCCAACAAGGCAAACCTGCCAGCGACAGGGGGCTGGAGGTCCGGTGGACCTCCGGTCCCCCTGACGATCCCCCCCCCCACAGGTTCAGGGAGGGCTGGAGATCCGGTGGGTCTCCAGCCCACCCCTAACTCCCCTCAACATGTGCAACCAGTCCCTGGTGGCCCAGTGGGTGACCAAACCCCCCCCCCCCCCCATCGACAGTGTGGCTGGAGGTCTGCTGGACCGATGGTGCCCCCCCCGACGATCTCCCCCTCTAGATTCAGGGAGGGCTGGAGATCCGGGTGGGTCTCCAGCCCCAACTCCCAGCAAAGGGTCTCTGGTGGTCCAATGATCAATCTGCCCCCCCTCCCTGCCCACCCACCCCCCTCTCCCTACCCCCCTTGTGGGTCGGGGGAGGGAGGTAGCCTGCCTCCCTCCTCGTCCTTCGACACTGCAAAATGGCAGCGCCCAGCCCTGCCCAGTGTATCCTGGGATGCGCTGGGCGGGGCTACACACCATATAAGGGAGACCTGTCAAACAAGTGCTGGAGGATTGTGCTGAGCGCATGCTCAGACACAATTCTCCCACACTGCTACCCCATGATCAGAGATAATCACGTGCTTAAATTTGTGCGGGGCTTTTGATCATCTGTCTGAGTGTCTAAATCCCTTAGCGAGCAGCCTAAAAGGGGGCATGGCCACAGGAGGGGCATTCTAAAAAGTTTTGTGCAGTGTTATAGAATGAGTCTCCATGCCCAACTTGGGTACCAGGATTTACACCAGGTTTCAGCAGGCATTAAATCTGGTGCCCAGAGCTGGGCACAGGAATCAGCGTTCAGCGTTATTCTATTAAGGATGTGTGCCCTTTATAGAACAGTGTCAAATTTTTCTGTACCCATTTTGCAGTGCCATTTATAGAATCCCCCTCCCCCAATATGAGTATACAATACTAGAAAGTAATTCGCATAAAAAATCCATAACAACTTGTTTAATTATTAGTCCACTAAAAACTATGGTGAAAGCTTGAGCATAAGATTTAATTGTGGTCATCATTCTTCACCAACCGCTCTTCACCTTACAATTTCTCATGACACTGCTTTCAACTAAAAAAAACCTGAAAACACATCCTTTGAAGAAGTCTTTCCCCACTGGATCTGCCTATTCCCACACCACCATACATCACGAAAAGTTCAGAAATGGAAAACAATAATCTTAACCTCTCTCACAATATGCTAATATATCAACCTAAGCGTTTATTATATTTCTGTATTATGTACTAGACTTCTACAGATCTAAATTTTGTAACCGCCTTTTTAGCAATATGTAAGCCACATTGAACCTGCCATACGGTGGGAAAATGTGGGATACAAATGCAATAAATAAAATTAAAATAAATAAATTCATTCATTGCAGACATATTTCTGCTGAAATGCATTCTCAACGATTATGCAACATTGGAACTTTTCCTAATGTCTAAAGGGCTGTGAAAACACTGTTTTAAACAAGCTACTTTGCATTCCTTTTTGGTCATGGGATAAAGGAAGAAGGGCATTATACTTAAACCATCTGCAAACAAATGGTTTGTTTGCAGGGCAAGGGTGGGGGGAGGAAGGTAGAATAGGGTCAGTCAGACAGTAGAGGGCGTCAGAGGTAGAATCAGTGTTGCCAGGTGGGCGGTTTTACCGCCCAATTGGGCGGTTTTCCGCGACCCGCCGCGGGAAATTTTTGCCCGCGGCGGGTTGCGGTTTTTTGGGCTGGTTTTTGTGCTTCGGGCGGTTTTTTTAGGTGGCTTTTTCGGCCGCGGTGGGCGGGGTTAGTGACGTTTTTGGGCGGGGTTAGTGACGTGGGAGGCGGGGTTAGTGACGTGGGAGGCGGGGTTAGTGACGGGGAAGGCGGGGCCGATGACGGCGGGGGCGGGGTTGATGACGGCGGGGGCGGGGGTGATGACGCGGGGGCGGGGGTGTCAGGGGCGGGGTTTGAGTTTGGGCGGGTTTTGGGCTGGATTTTGGGCTCCTTTAGGCTGGAAAAATATTTTCCACCTGGCAACCCTGGGTAGAATGTAAGCACAGTATGGCTTAGCACAAGAGGGTAGAGAGCGACTTAGAAAAATAGAAAGTTTGCTGTTGTTGGGTAGGTTTATGACCACATCCAATCCCGCTGCAACTAGTTTCCCAAAATGGGCTTTAAACGTGATAGGCAGACACAGAAAGGAAGCAGAGTCAGGGTGAATATTAGGGAGCCAGCTATACCTTGGCCCTCCTTTTGCAACACGGCTTCATCACTACCCTACCAAGCCATAGGCGTAGTTTGACTGTTTCATTTAGGGGGGCAAAGGATGGGGCGGAGCATATTAGCATATTCATTTGCATATATACACATAGTAAACATACATAGTAGATGACGGCAGAAAAAGACCTGCACGGTCCATCCAGTCTGCCCAACAAGATAACTCATATGTGCTACTTTTTGTGTATACCCTACTTTGATTTGTACCTGTGTTCTTCAGGGCACAGATCGTATAAGTCTGCCCAGCACTATCCCCACCTCCCAACCACCAGCCCCCGCTTCCCAACCACCTATGCAAATGAATATGCTAATATGGAGGAAGGAAGGGAAAAAGAGCTGGCTTTTTGGGGGAATAACCATAATGAATATGTATGAGATATCAAGCCAGTTCTTTCTCCCTTCCTTCCTTCCTTCTTTCCTCCTTACCCAGCACTCCCTCTTCCTCTCCAGTAGTATTTCCCCACCCCCTTTCCCATACCATACTAGTGTTGACCTTAGAAATGCATAGGATCTATATGTAGATCCTTCAAGAGGTAGTGTGTCGTGATTTAGGCTCTACACCCTTTCTGATGTTTTGGTGCCACCTCAGTAAGGCCAACACACAATCTCTCCACTGCAAAACACTATACACAAACTTGTGCAAAAACACACTCATATCCTTACTAAACCATAACAGCACTAACTCCAAGGACAGGACGAGCTACAACCTTATGTGTGAAAAGGCAGAACTGTAATTACACCAGGCTCTAAAACACCAATACACTACCTCGTGAAAAAAAAGCAAAACAAAAAGGGCTGCAAATACTACACGCTAGCAGAATACTGCACCTTGATCACACATGAAAAACACATGACATAACAGACAAGACACAAAGAACTAGAAATCAAAAAATATGAAGGCAAAATACTGAACTGGAAAGTTAACTCAAGAAGTCAGACTCAGCATGCAGCAATACCAGAAAAATTGAAACTTACATGCAAAATATCACAGATGCACATTTCCAGAAGCTGACATATTCCAATTAATAAATTCTGAATAAAATACTTTTTTCTACCTTTGTTGTCTGATCATTTCGTTTTTCTATTCGCTTTGGTCCCAGTGTCTTCTGTTTTATGCAGTGTCTTCTTTCCATTTGATATTTTTTCTCTCACCATGTCCACCATCCTCCTGTGTCCTTATGCGTCCTGTCTACCATCTATAGCCCTGTCACTAACCTTCCTCGAGTTTCAGTATCTGCCCTCAATGTGTTCCAAACCAGCCCTTAAACTCAGCAGTTTCCCCTCCATCCATATCCAGCATTTCTCCTCACTCCCCTCCATCCATGTGCATCTACTTCCTCTGTCTTCCCTCCCCTCCATCCATGTCCCGCATTTCTCCTTTCTCCCCTTCCCCTCCATACATCCATGCCCAGCAATTCTCCTCCTTCCCCTCCCCTCCGCTCCATGTCCAGCGATTTCTATTCTCTCCCCTGCCCTCCTCTCCATCCATCCATCCATGTCCAGCAACTCTCCATTCTCCCCTGCCTTCTCCTCCATCCATCTCCAGCAAATTTCCTCTCTCCCCTGTCCCCTCCATCAATCCCTGTTGTCCAGCAATTCTCCTCTCTCCCCTGCCCATCCTGTTTCTGCTTCCTTAACTTTCTTTACAAGATCTCCAGTCCATCTCCTATTTTTTCTCTCCCTTCCTGTCTTCTTCACCCATTTCCAGCATCTCCCCTGTCTTCTTACTCACCCTATGTCCAGCATCTTCCAATATCCCTTTTTCCCTTCCAGCATTGTCCCTATGTGTCCTTATCCCCTCTCTGTCCAGCATTGTCCCTTTGTGTCCCTGTCTCTATGCTCCCTCGCTGACCAGAATCTCGCTTCTCTGTCTCCCTGACACTCTCTTTTCTCTTCCCTTCCTCTTACCATCCATTCACGGTCCAGTGTCTCTCCTCCTTTCCCCGTCCAGTCTCCCTTCTTCCCTCCTACCAGCTAATCCACATCCACAGCAGTGACTCTTGGGATTTGCTCACACCGACCGGCTCCGTTCTATCCAGGCTCAGCCTCCTTCCTGCACAACAGCCGAACACCCCGCGACTTTTCTGCCTGCCTTGTTTGTATTCCTGTGGTGACACGTGGCCAGGTGAACTGCAGTGCAACTTTCCTAGAGAACGCATGGGACTTCGCGCTATGTCTGAGAGTTTGCTGGTGGCTGAGGGTCCTTCGCTTCTACCAGGGGCCTCTACCAGTGCAAGCAGTGAGGGCAATGTTGTTGGCGGTAGTGGCGCCTCCGGGAACCCGGTGCCGCTCTCCCAGACGCTGCACAAAATCAGGCAGCAGGCTCGCTCAAGCAGGCTGCTCATGACGTTACTTACGTCATCAAACGTCTTCTCTCTCCCAGTCTCCGGCGGGGGCGGGGCGTGGCTGCTGCAGGCATTTAAGAGAAGCCTGCAGCCTGCCTCTGCGGGGCTTCTATTGGTCCAAATTGCCAGCAAATTGCAAATTGGCAGCAAATTGGACTAATAGAAGCCCCGCGGAGGCGGGCTGCAGACTGAAGAGGGGAGGGGAATGCTGGGCTTGTTGTCGGACCTGCTTAGTGCTTGCTGCTTTTACTATTGGAGTGGCGCCCCGCCCGCCAGTTCGCCGCTGCGGATCGTCATCGTTTGGGGGGCAATGCCCCCCTCGCCCCCCCCAGTCTACGCCCATGTACCAAGCCCTCCCAATTAACACTGTTAGCTCCAATTGGGCAAGAAGATGTAGCAATTGTTTGTCCCTAATTATAGCCCCTAACCCCCAAAGTCTATAAATGGTGCCTAAAATTAGGTGCACAATTGCACACCCTATAAATGGGGCCAGTTACACACCCATAATTAGCTAATGGGCACTACATTGGAAATAAGTATCGTTAGTTAGCAGTTGCGCATGCAACTGACTTACGCCCAATATTCTGTAAACTGAGTGAATAACTTTTCTTGCATGCACCTGTAAAGGAGGTGTAAACCTAGGAGGAGAATGGGCGTGTCAGCAAAGAAGTCGAGCACTTTATCTGTCACTCGACGGTCACATCCGTTTCACTAAATCGGTTTCTTCAGGGGCTGTGCATCGACATTTCATACACCAAGGAGCCAACGGGATAAAATATTATTATAAATAGATTAACACTATCCTTGGTTCTTTGCTTCAAATATTGAAATTGTCTATAGTGCAAAGACAATAGTAACACACATGGTCAAACGAGATCTAAACCCTTTTTCTAAAATAAAGTAATGAAGATTTCTTTATAAAGGATGAATAAAGTTAAAGAAATATGTCAAATGATAAAAAAAATAAAGACAAAATAAAATGGGAGGTTTTTATGAACAGTGATGAACACCACACGCCCAGTTAAAGACGCTGAAAAATCAGAAGTAAGCGTTTTGGCGTTTTGAGGTCTTTTCCTTGTTTTGGTCTCAGTTGCATTGAAACTGATCATATCGCATTGGAAAGACAATTCTCAAGTTAACGTTGTTGTTTGATGGAACTGGATTCTACTATACAAAAAATATGAGCAGTCCGCATTAAATGCTATTCCTGGCCATAAAATTGGTCTTCAAAAATGGAGAACTGTAGACCTTTTTCTTTCATCTGCGGATTAACTTTTCGGTTTGGACTCAGCTTTGTGTATTTAATTCTGTTGTACTATAGTACACGTTGTTGTTGCTTTTTTTGTTTGATTTATCTTTAAAATCTAATAAAAATATATATTTAAAAAAAAACACTACATCATAAAAAAATAATTGTATAGTGTCATGGAGTTTTACTGGACTCTTCACTATAGTTTCTGGACAACCACAGATTTAGAGTTTCAGATTAGTTTCCACTTTTTCTAATTTATCCTCAGAACTGCACACTAAAGGTAAAAGATGTGCAAACTGCGGCCTTTTTACATTTTCCTCTTTAATTTTACTTTTTCCTCAAACCTAAATATGCATCAATCCAATTTCTACCTCTCCTGACACCAGCTAAATTAGGCTTAATTACGGAGTTTGCCCACTGCTGGATTCACTTTGGGACCCTTTTACTAAAGGGATTGGACTGCAGCAACGCGCTTACCTCACACCAATCTGGAACTTCCCGGAAGTAGTTCCCACCCCCAGCGTGCGCCATTTCTAGCGCTACAGTAGTTTTTCGGATTTTTGTAGCGCTGGAACTTATCCGGTGGTAATCGGTGCTGCCCGGTTACCACAGGGTTAGCGTGGGAGTCCTTACCGCTATCTCAATGGGTGGCAGTAACAGCTCCCCACCGAAATGGCCATACGGTAAGTGGCTCACTTACCGCATGGCAGGGGCGTAGCTACGTGGAGCCACGGGGGCATGGGCCCCCACAGATTACACCCTGGCCCCCTCTACATTTGACCCCCCCCCTCTCCGCTGCCACCGCATCAGGTACCTTGTTTGCTGGTGGGAGTCCCCAATCCCCACCAGCCGAAGAGTCTTCTTCAGCGCTGGTCGACTCCGGTGCCTTCATTGTGTGATCATCTGTTTCTGACGCTTTACGTCCTGCACCGTGCATGTAGCCCCGTGCAGGACGTTTAAGGCGTCAGAAACAGATGACCACACAACGAAGGCGCCGGAGTCGACCGGTGCTAAAGAAGACTCTTCAGCTGGCGGAGATTGGGGAACCCCGCCAGCAAACAAGGTACCTGATGCGGCGACAGGGGGCGGGCAGGCGGCGCGGGAGGGGGGGGGGTTGTGGTTGCGGGTCCAAAGTGGTGGGGGGGGGGCGGTGGGTGACGGGGGAGGTGGCTAAACAGTGCCCCCCACCTCGGGCTCTGGCCCCCCCTCCCGCCGAGGTCTGGCTACGCCCCTGCCGCATGGCCATTTCTTTCCCCCCAAAATGGCCAGCCTTTTACCTGCTATGGTAAACGCGGGCCTCAGCGCACATCAAAAACGTACTGACAATAGCACAGGCCCCCCTTTTACCGCAACTTCGTAAAAGGACCCCTGAGTATATTTTATATAGCTATTAGTAGTTGCGCTCTTATCTGTTTTTCTATTTTGTGATCTTAATCTAGGTAGAATTCAATTTTTCTTGACTTTTTTATTATTTTACGCATGTTGCTCTGTAAAGTGTAACAGTTCATGAATAAAAAACCAAAAGGGATAGAAAAAAAGCCCACAACATTCTGTCCCTAAAGTGCCTACGTTAGGGAAGTCAGTTTGTTATTTCCCACTTGACGAAAGGAAATCTGTTCTATTACATCAATACTCCGGATAATACAGAAATTCTCATCTGTTTGCAAATTCATTCAGAGTTCCAAGAAAACATTTGTTTAGATGACCGTTAATAACGCCTACCGTCAGCCTTGATGATGCACTTACCCTGGGACACCATCTGCTATCAGTTAAACTCCTTTTTAACACATCACCTGCATTCAGTTGGTTAATGGAAGCAAGAACTGCCATCGTAAGGAACACAGAAGCTATTTTATGGATGATACAAGTCTTTTCTTTCTTTTTTTTTTTTTTAACACAAGGGTTTTTGCCACAGGATCCGCCAGCAAAATACAACTCTCACAACACATCAGAGACATGCTATTCAATGCAAGTGGTAAGAAGGTTTATAATTTACAGTAACCGCACACGTAGGTACAGGCCAGTAGAAGACGGTATGAAGGAGTACGTAATGGTTAGAGCAGTAGGCTGAGAACTAGGGGAGTCGGGTTCAAATCCCACTGCATCTTGGGCATGTCGCTTAACCCTCCAATGCCTCAGGTATAAACGTAGGGTCCCTTTTACCAAACCGCAGTAAAAAGTGGTCTTCGCATGTCTTTACGCAGGTCATTTCTGTGTGCAAAGGACATTTTTACTGCCAGGATAAAATGGCCAATTTTTCTGTTTTCCCCATTAGCACGTAAGCCTCCACTGCTACCCATTACGTAGGCGACAAGGGCTCACGTGCTAATTGGTTATTGTGCAGCAATGTAGCTCCGCCCCAGCACGAAAAATTACATTTTATTTTTTAGTAGTAAGCACACTTGCAAAACTTACCGAGTGCACTGTGGTAAGGCATTTTTTGCTGCAGTAAGCTTACTGCAGCATAATAAAGGAACCCCTTAGACTGTAAACCCTCCCAGGAGAGTAAAATACCTACTGTACCTGAATGTATACTACTTAGCTTACAGACTTCAAGATAAACTCAGCCCAACAAGATAAACTCATTTTACATGCTATGTGATAACTTTATATGTATACCCGAGTTTGATTTGTCCTTGCCTTTCTCAGGGCACAGACCGTAGAAGTCTGCCCAGTATTATTCTTGTACTAAAAGTTCTGAAGATTCTGGAATCCTAAAGAGTTACAAGATTCCGGAATCCCAATTAGTAGCAACATTCCATGTAGAACCCCAAAGAGTAACATAGTAAATGATGGCAGATAAAGACTTGTACGGTCCATCCAGTCTGCCCAACAAGATAAACTCATTTACATGGTATGTGATACTTTATATGTATACCAGAGTTTGATTTGTCCTTGCCTTTCTCAGGGCACAGACCGTAGAAGTCTGCCCAGTACTGTTCTTGTACTGAAGCAAACGTCGAAGCCCCTTAAAATGTACACTCCAGCCCATTTGGGCTTACCACTCGCTCTTCCGGGACTACCACTGGTCCAATGCAGCCACTAGCAGTAGTTCCGAGTCAAACATGCACCATTTCCAGGGGGAAAAAATTCCCCAGAAATGGTTAGCGTAGCGGTAACCTGGCGGTAATCTCAATGGGTAGTGGTAAGGGCTCCCCGCTGCATAGCCACACGGTAAGAGTTATTTCACCGTATGGCCATTTTTTGGGGGGAGGGGGGAGAGAGAGGCTTTTACCGGCTGCGGAAAAAAGGGCCCTGGCATGCGGGAAGAATGGCCCCCGTCACTACCACAGGGTCCTTTTCCCTGCAGTTTAGTAAAAGGACCCCTAAGTTTCAAGTTTATTCAGAACTTTCTAGCCCGCCTACGGGAAAAGCCATCGAGGCGGCTTACAAGCTAATTTAAAGGGAAAGTATACTGTAGAGAAGACAGTAAACAATAGGAAGGGGGGTAGAACTATAGCATAGATAGGAAAGGTGGGGTCAAAACAAAAAGGGGTGTTGCACTTGTAATCAGAGTCACAGCGGAAACATGGGGAAAAGTACATAAGTACATAAGTAATGCCACACTGGGAAAAGACCAAGGGTCCATCGAGCCCAGCATCCTGTCCACGACAGCAGCCAATCCAGGCCAAGGGCACCTGGCAAGCTTCCCAAATGCACAAACATTCTATACAATCAAGCCATTGTGACATCACTAATGAGGTTGGCTCTTATTGGTGGAATGAGCCACTATGACATCACAATAGGTTAAATCACTGCTCTATGTAATAAAAGTGAGCCAAGTAGAGGACATAAGTACATAAGTAATGCCACACTGGGAAAAGACCAAGGGTCCATCGAGCCCAGCATCCTGTCCACGACAGCGGCCAATCCAGGCCAAGGGCACCTGGCGAGCTTCCCGAACGTACAAACATTCTATAAGTACATAAGTAATGCCACACTGGGATCCCAAAATACAAACATATTAAATGTGGGATCATTAATCAATGGAGAAGGCATCCTTAAAAAGAAAAGTTTTTAAATCGGTTTTGAAAGTATCTAAGGAGTGGCATTGCCTTAAGTGAATGGGTAACGAATTAACTGGGTTCTGGAGCTTGAACCGAAAATATGCTCTGTCTAGTATGTTCACGATATAATTCCCTGTAAGTAGGTACAATAAGGCAATGAGGTTGTGGTGATCTAAGGGAACGAGAGGGAACATAAAGTACCAAGTACTGTACTAGATATAGCAGTTCATTGGAAGTACAGGTTTTAAATACTACCAGTACAATTTTATATGTAATGCGGAGTGTAATTGGTAACGAATTCCTGGAGTAAAAGTCACAACCTGTTAATAAAGTAGATCTGGTGAAAGCCACTGCTTATCCCTGGGATTAAGTAACATAGAACCTTGCAAATTTGGGGGGCCCTGCCAGGTACTTGTAACCTGGACTGGTCACTGCTGAAAACAGGATAATGGGTTAGATGGACCCTTGGCCTGACCTACCACAGCAACTTTGTGTTCTTATATTCGTGTGCCGATTTCTTCATCCATTTACTTGCATCTGAAATATCTCTTTTTTCCTGCAGCTATAACTAGCTAATTTATGACAGTACTTGTATAATTTGGCTATCTGCCTGCTGCTTTAAAGATATGCATGCAGTTATTAACTAAGGCTCTGAAAAGTGTATTTATTCTGCAACACAGGTAGGCATGATGCAAGGTTCCACATTAGGAGTCACCGTCCAAGAAAAAGATCTAGGTGTCATTGTTAATGATACATGAAACCCTCAGCTCACCGTGCAGCTGTGGCTAAGAAAGCAAATGGAATGTTAGGAATTATTAGGAAAGCAATGGAAAAGAAAAATGAGAATATTATAATGCTTTTGTATTGCTCCATGGTGCAACCGCACCTCGAAATACTGTATGTCATTCTGGTCACCGTATCTTTAAAAAAAAAATATATATAGCGGAATTAGAAAAGGGAAAAAGAAGAGCAACGAAAATGATAAGGGGGGATAGGACGACTTCCCTATGAGGAAAGGCTAAAGAGGTTAGGGCTCTTCAGCCTGGAGAAGAGACGGCTGAGGGGAGATATGATAGAGGTCTATAAAGTACCGAGTGAAGTGGAACAGGTAGATGTGAATGGCTTGTTTACTCTTTCCAAAAATATAAGGACTAGGGGGCACACAATGAAGCTACTAAGTAGTTCGTTTAAAATAAATTGAAGAAAATATTTCTTCACACAACGTGTAATTAAACTCTGGAATTTGCTGCCAGAGAATGTGGTAAAAACAGTTATCTTAGCAGGGTTTAAAAAAAAAGGTTTGGATAATTTCCTAAAAGAAAAGTCCATAAGCCATTATTAAGATGGACTTGGGAAAATCAACTGCTTATTTCTAGGATAAGCAAAATAAATTCTGTTTTACTCTTTTAGGATTTTGCCAGGAACTTGTGTCCTGGATTGAATACTATTGGAAACAGGATACTGGGCTTGACAGACCTTTGGTATGTCTCAGTATGATAACATAGTAACGAGAATGGTATGGGATTTGCGTTACAAGACGTATGAGGAGAGACTTGCTGACCTGAACATGTATACCCTGGAGGAAAGGAGAAACAGGGGTGATATGATACAGATGTTCAAATATTTGAAAGGTATTAATCCGCAAACGAACCTTTTCCGGAGATACGAAGGCGGTAGAACGAGAGGACATGAAATGAGATTGCAGGGGGGCAGACTCAAGAAAAATGTCAGGAAGTATTTCTTCACGGAGAGAGTGGTGGATGCTTGGAATGCCCTCCCGCGGGAGGTGGTGGAGATGAAAACGGTAACGGAATTCCAACATGCATGGGATAAACATAAAGGAATCCTGTTCAGAAGAAATGGATCCTCAGGAGCTTAGCCGAGATTGGATAACAGAGCCGGTAGTGGGAGGCGGGGCTGGTGGTTGGGAGGTGGGGATAGTGCCGGGCAGACTTATACGGTCTGTGCCAGACCCAATGGTGGGAAGCGGGGATAGTGCTGGGCAGACTTGTACGGTCTGTGCCCTGAAAAAAACAAGTACAAATCAAGGTAAGGTATACACAAAAAAGTGGCACATTTCTTGGGCAGACTGGATGGACCGTGCAGGTCTTTTTCTGCCGTGATCTACTACGTTACTATGTAGTAAATGATGGCAGATAAAGACCTTACGATCCATCCAGTCTGCCCAACAGATTAACACATTTCACATAGTAAATGACGGCAGATAAAGACTTGTACGATCCATCCAGTCTGCCCAACAAGATTAACTCATTTTACATGGTGACACTTATGTTCATTTTTTGTTCAAGAATTAAGATTTGCCAAAAAAAAAAAAAAAAAAAGTCACAAACCATTCAGCATTTAATTCCGCGATCAGTGATTTTTGTTTCTTACAACAAATGGTCTGAAAGCCAAAAGAAGCATCCTATATAATAAAAGGCACCTCCAACGTTCTGAAGCTGACTGCATGGCTGAGGCATTCCTGCTCTCTGTATCCATCTCCTGAATTGACATCACGTACTTCCGGGTTCGTCACAAGCAGAAGTGACCAACCACACGAGGTTTCTCGGCTTCAGAATGTTGGAGGTGCATTCTATTAAATAGGATTGGTCAGTTCCTTGAAGCACAGCCAGAGTTCAGGGTCCTGTACAGTAACGCTCAGACACCAGAGAGAGGGGGGGGGGGGCCTGACACCAGACAGGAGGGGGAGGTATCTCTGTCACACACACACTCTCTCTCTCTCTCACAGTCAATGTCTTTCTCTCTCTCACACACACTGTCTCTCACACACTCTATGTTTCACACTATCACATTCACTCTCTATGTGTCACACAGAGGCATATTTTCAAAGCACTTAGCCTTCCAAAGTTCCATAGGTTTCTATGGAACTTTGAAAGGCTAAGTGCTTTGAAAATATGCCTCACAGTCACTCACACACTCTCTTGGTCTCATATGCTCAGTCTCACAGAGAGTCTGTGTCTCACACACACACACACACACACACACACACACACACTCTCTTTCTCTCTCTCACACACATTGTATCTGTGTGAAACACATTCTCTCTCTCTCACACTGTCTCACATACGCACTTGCACACACTCATTCTCACACACACACTCGCACCCAGACTCACTCTCTTACACACACACACACACACACACACACTCGCACATTCACTTTCTCTCTCTCTCACACACACTCTTCTCAAACATACACACTCCGAGGAAAACCTTGCTAGCGCCCGTTTCATTTGTGTCAGAAACGGGCCTTTTTTACTAGTTTTAATATAATACAAAAAAAAAAAAAGATGTGCTATATGATCAGAATCTAATGGCAAAAAATGAATAATAATTAGGAACCTGGACTTTCGGGGGAGAGGGACAAAAGGCTTCTGTTTTCCATCATCAAGATTTGCCATAAACCGGGGTTTGTCATAAAGGTAAAAGACTGTATCGTATTCATGAACTGCCTCCTATGCAAGTCCTATAATCGACAATAAGCCATCGAATAAACGGAGGAAACAAAGAGGCTGTGTTGGAGGCTCTAGACCTCAAATTAAAACCAATAAGCTTAGGACTAACTAATCCACTGCTTACAGGTCCATTGTAACTGGCAATTCTCATCAAAAGCTAATCAATGGAACCATTCTGCAGTACAACAGTCCGGGCCCACGTACGGCAGGCATCGTAATAAGGGATTTCGAGCTCCCCAGACAGCAAATATATTGCAAACCTAATTCTCGGCTTTTTAATTTCACTTCAGTAATGAGAAGCACACTTTCGCACGCATCAATTTACCAGATCTGATCTGTCTGTAGAAAAGAGGGCATTACGCTTCACATCTGTTTCCAGCATTATATTCCACAGCTAAATACAGGTGCAGCTGTGACTTGGTTTCAGTTGATGAGTCTCGAAATGTTTTGTCACTGTTATAATCAAAGCTTCAAGTTGTGTATGTGAGTGAAAAAAAAAAGTAAAGCAAGAAAGAATGGAAATGATTGAAATGGCTTTTCTGTGTCACAAACCTCCACTATCCTAACTGCAGAGGACTTAAACGCAAATCCATACACGCATCTAACTTCTCCTATATCTGCACGCAACTATGGAATGAACGACCGAATACCATAAAAATAACGCACGATTTGACAACCTTCTGGAAACTCCTAAAGACTAACTTGTTCAAAAAGGATCCTCCATAATGAATTAACTCTTAAACTACACCAGATCTAACTTTATTGAACTCTCCTAATTTGATTCCTTTAATCGCATTCTCATTATTGAACATTGTATCTTGTCCTGCTCTCATCAATGTTATGAATTATCTATTTATCTACTTCTAGTTTTACCTAATTTTCTTATGCCCCTTATTTGTAATATAATCTGAACTTCTTATTCTGTTAATGTGATTGCCATTGCAACATAATGTAAGCCACATTCAGCCTGCAAATAGGTGGGAAAATGTGGGATACAAATGCAGCAAATAAATAAATAAAATTGAGGTCTGATTATTATTATTTCCATAAAAAAGGCAAACACTTCCACATTTCTCCACACTGAATTTTTGAAACGCAGTTGACACCCTACCAAAAGATTTTCTGTGGGATGGTTCTGCCACTCAAAAAACTACTACTATTTAGCATTTCTATAGCGCTACAAGGCGTACGCAGCGCTGCACAAACATAGAAGAAAGACAGTCCCTGCTCAAAGAGCTATGTAATAAGTGAGCCAAGTATAGGACAATCAAGCCATTGTGACATCACTGATGAGGTTGGCTCTTATTGGTGGCCTGAGGCATTATGACATCACAATATTAGCTCTGGTTACAAGAGACTACTACTACTACTATTTAGCATTTCTATAGCGCTACAAGGCGTACGCAGCGCTGCACAAACATAGAAGAAAGACAGTCCCTGCTCAAAGAGCTTACAATCTAATAGACAAAAAAATAAAGTAAGCAAATCAAATCAATTAATGTGTACAGGAAGGAAGAGAGGAGGGTAGGTGGAGGCGAGTGGTTACAAGTGGTTACGAGTCAAAAGCAATGTTAAAGAGGTGGGCTTTCAGTCTAGATTTAAAGGTGGCCAAGGATGGGGCAAGACGTAGGGGCTCAGGAAGTTTATTCCAGGCGTAGGGTGCCGCGAGACAGAAGGCGCGAAGTCTGGAGTTGGCAGTAGTGGAGAAGGGAACAGATAAGAAGGATTTATCCATGGAGCGGAGTGCACGGGAAGGGGTGTAGGGAAGGACGAGTGTGGAGAGATACTGGGGAGCAGCAGAGTGAGTACATTTATAGGTTACTACTACTATTTAGCATTTCTATAGCGCTACAAGGTGTACGCAGCGTTGCACAAACATAGAAGAAAGACAGTCCCTGCTCAAAGAGCTTACAATCTAATAGACAAAAAATAAATAAAGTAAGCAAATCAAATCAATTAATGTGTACAGGAAGGAGGAGAGGAGGGTAGGTGGAGGCGAGTGGTTACGAGTCAAAAGCAATGTTAAAGAGGTGGGCTTTCAGTCTAGATTTAAAGGCCAAGGATGGGGCAAGACGTAGGGGCTCAGGAAGTTTATTCCAGGCGCAGGGTGCCGCGAGACAGAAGGCGCGAAGTCTGGAGTTGGCAGTAGTGGAGAAGGGAACAGATAAGAAGGATTTATCCATGGAGCGGAGTGCACGGGAAGGGGTGTAGGGAAGGACGAGTGTGGAGAGATACTGGGGAGCAGCAGAGTGAGTACATTTATAGGTTAGTAGAAGAAGTTTGAACAGGATGCGAAAACGGATAGGGAGCCAGTGGAGGAGAGGGGTAGTATGAGTAAAGCGACCCTGGCGGAAGACGAAACGGGCAGCAGAGTTTTGAACCGACTGGTGAGGGGAGAGGTGACTAAGTGGGAGGCCAGCAAGAAGCAGATTGCAGTAGTCTAAACGAGAGGTGACAAGGGTGTGGATGAGGGTTTTTGGTAGAGTGCTCGGAAAGCCTAGACCCAATTCCAGGCTCAGGTTTCCCACCCTCCAGGATGGCCAGGGCCCGGAATGATCTGGAAACAGGCATTCACAGTCCCTGAAAGGCCCATAAGTTTTATTTATTTGGATTTATTAACTGCTGTAATAAAAGAAATTAACCCAAGGTGGTGCACAGCAGGTACAGTTTAATATAAAACTTACAATTTTGTTAACAGATAGTGATAGTAAAATGGCCAAGTATCCAGTGGCGTAGCCAGAATGTAATTTTTGGGTGGGCCAGTGGGTAGGTTGGGTGGGCACGCATTTCTTCTTCCCTTCTCCACCCCCCCATGAACTTTAAAAGTTAAATACTATAAATCTGAACCCCTCCCCACCCCACTCCGACATCCCATCTGAGCCCCCCTCCTGCACGACCCAGTCCCCACCTGCCTACCAGCTCCATGATCGACGAGCAGACGACCCTCGTCTTCCACCCGGCACCGAGCCTTTAAAAAAAACGGAGAAATGCCTCGCGTCTGCTGTGCACTGCTGTAAAGCAAGCAGCAAATCGTCTCGTCGGTCCTTCCTTCACTGTGCCCGCCCTCGCGGAAATAGGAAGTTACATCAGAGGGCGGGACACAGTGAAGGAAGGACCGACGCGACGAAGTGATTTGCTGCTTGCTTTACAGCAGTGCACAGCAGACGCGAGGCGTTTCTCCGGGCTTTTTTTTTTTTTTTAAGACTCGGTGCCGGATGGAAGACGAGGTTCGTCTGCTCGTCGATCATGGGAGCTGGTAGGCAGGTGGGGACTGCAGCGCCAGCAGAGCACCCCCCTCCCCACCTGCTGACACCCGGGGCTGGGCGGGCCTGGAGGGAAACTGGCTGGGCCTGGGCCCGTCCAGGCCCACCCGTGGCTACGCCCCTGCAAGTATCAACTAAGGACAATAAAAGAGGTAAACTTGAAAACCACAGTTATCCAGGATCAAGGTCCGCTGCACTAACCACTAGGCTACTCCTTCATTCCACATACAACATAGCCAGATAGCCGGTTTAAGGTGGGCCAGAGCCCAAAATGGGTGAGTTCATAATTTCATCTCCACTCACCAGGGGGGCCCCCAAACTAAAATAGAAATAGCTGAGCTGCCAGGGATCCCCAAGTCCCACCAGACAAAGACTTCCTGTCAGCTGGAACACTTCCAACCTGGGAGGCAGTAGCGACCTTGACCACACTCAGTCCCCGCACATGCTCATGTTTTGCATATGTGCCTGAGCATGTAAGGGCTTTTGGGGGGGGGGGGGGTTGCTGGTGGCAGAAGCTCAGGGATATTGCCACCAGCTACCGAGGCTGGACGTGTTCTGGCCAGGAAGAAGTCCTTGGCTGCTGTGCCTTGAGGGATCCCTGCCAGCCACACCCAGGGTCGCCGAGAGGGGAGGGGGGCAGGGGAGGCAAAATTCCCCGGGCCCGGGCATCCAAGGGGGGCCCGGCACTGGGGTCTCTCTCCCTCTCCTGCTCCGAGTCTGCTGGAGCCGCAGACCCATCTGCCTACCCTCAGCTCCCTCGACAACCCCCTTCTGTCCATCACCGGGGCCCTCTGAATTAACAAAAAAAAGTCTCTAAATCGGCAGCGCAGTGCCTCGCATCTGTCTGAAAGCGGCAGATTGCCTCGGGCCTTCCCTTACTGTGTCCCGCCCTCGTCTGATGTAACTTTCTATTTCCGCGAGGGTGGGACACAGTGAGGGAAGGCCCGAGGTGCTACGCTGCTGATTTAGAGATTTTTTTTTTTTAATGCAGGGGGACCGACGGTGGACAGAAGGGGGCTGTCGAGGGAGCTGAGGGTAGGCAGGTGGAGCCTGGGGGCTGCGGCGCCGGTGGCCCGGGAGCAGGAGAGGGAGGCTACAGCAGTGGCGATTGAGGGGGCGGCCTTGCCCCGGGCCTGGCTCAGTCTCTCGGCAGCCCTGGCCACAGCAAGGGAGCAACAATTTTTGAGTAGACCTGAGCCCAAAGTAGGTAGGCCCTGGCCCACCCGTGGCTATGCCACTGACATACACCCTTCTAGAAACAAGCAAACCAAATTCTTTTCTCAGCAATCTTGGGGTAACGTTCCAGAAGACGTCCACATACCAGACAGCTAAGTGAATCAAAATCACGCTTCCAGAAACACGCATCAGAATCTGAATGCAGGCAGAGCCCAGATTCTAGCGTGGAAAAAAAGGAATGTCTGAAGCTACAAAAACTGAACACCTTTAGGCTGCGCACAGCTGATCTGAAGCAGCCTCACTGTGCTTCCCCAGCTGTCAAAAGCACAGGCTCCATTCAGCGACTAAGCACTTCTGCACCAGTTATATACAGGGATCCTGAAGCACCATCCCTTGGCAGACAGTGGCAATGTTAAGTGAATGTGACTGCCAAAATCACAGCGCAGATGCTGGCCTACCAAACTGCTGTGGAGACTCAGCCAACAGCCATGTTTCCATACATATTAACCAGCAAGCGTATCTACAGGCTCAACACACACTAGCTCTGAAGAACTAAGAACACACATCATTTGGTGAAAAGTTGCTTCACTAGTTCCCGTGACTGTTTATAACTTTGCTCCTCTACAAACCTTGCATTTTCCTGCCTTCTGACGTCAAAGCCCCAGGTCACAAAGCTACTGTAAGAATGTTGTTGTTTTTATGCCTAACATAATACAATTTATTTTGTCTAGATGAAGTGGTATTTTGTACTCTGTTCTTACACGAAGGTCAGTTACATAGATGTACTAGTGCTTTAGTCTGTCAAAGCAAGATAGTGACGGTAAACAGGTCTGAAGAATCCTGTGCTCTGACCAGTCGAATCTGGTCTTGGGAACAACTTAAGGATCGTTTGCGTCCATCCTGGGTACTAGGTTACCAAAGAATGGCACAGTTCATCCATCTTAAGATACATTTCTTTTTTTCACATTCTCATATGCTCTTTCAGCATAAAAATGTATTTAAAGGTGGAAATTGACTTCATACATTAATTCATAGATTAACACATGTTAAATTGATGTGAAAGGCACTGAGCATCTGCATTTGTGTGTCCCTTGCATGCATAAATTTACAGAATACTAGCATTTTCATAGATAAATTTACAGAGTACTAACACTTGTATGGGTAAATTTACAGAGTACTAAGATTTGCACGCATAAATTTACAGAATACTATCATTTGTACGTGTACATTTACAAAATATTAGCACTTGCATGCGTAAATTTAGAGAGTACGAGCAACTGCACGGGTAAATTTGGAGAGAATGAGCACTTTTATGTGTAAATTTACAGAATACTAGCATTTGCACATGTAAATGCTAGCAGGGCACCTAAGCACTATTCTGTAATGTTAGTTCTTTAAACAAGGCATCTGGACTACACAGACCATCAAAAAACTCCAAACAGCCCAGAATACAGCTGCCAGACTCATTCATATTTGGAAAAACTAAATATGAAAGTGCAAAACCCCTAAGAGAGAAACTTCACTGGCTCCCACTTAAAGAACGCATTGCGTTCAAGATCTGCACGATTGTACACAAAATCATTCACGTAGACGCCCCAATCTACATGCTAAACCTCGTGAACCTACCTCCCAGAAACGCCACAAGATCATCCCGCAAATTTCTCAATCTGCACTTCCCCAGCTGTCAAGGACTAAAATAAAAGCTGATGCACGCCACTACCTTCTCATACACGAGCACGCACTTATGGAACGCACTATCTACAGACTTGAAATCAATCGACGAAATAACCAACTTTCGCAAATCTCTGAAGACATACTTCTTTAACAAGGCCTACAAAGAGAACCTATAACCTCACTAATCCACTTCACCAACTCACCCAGCTATGAAAGTCCACCTTCTAGACTTAACCCTAATCACTTCCTTCTTTCTTCCCTTACTTAATCTCTGCACATCACTAATTGTATCTGATACCCTGGAATGACAATGTCATAACAAAACTATGTAAGCCACATTGAGCCTGCAAATAGGTGGGAAAATGTGGGATACAAATGCAATAAATAAATAAATAAAAATATAACATAACAGCATTCAGTAAAGATGGGATGCGGTAACTTACAAATATATATATATATGTACTAGTAAAAAAGGCCCATTTCTGACACAAATAAAACGGGCGCTAGCAAGGTTTTCCTCGGAGTGTGTATGTTTGAGAGAGTGTATGTGAGAGTGACTGTGTGTGAGAGAGAGAGTGAATGTGCGAGTGTGTCTGTGTGTGTGTGAGAGAGAGAGTGATTCTGGGTGCAAGTGTGTCTGTGAGAGAGAGTGTGTGTGAGAATGAGAGTGTGTACAAGTGCGTATGTGAGACACAGTGTGAGAGAGAGAGAGAGAGAGTGTGTTTCACACACATACAATGTGTGCAAGAGAGAGAGTGTGTGTGAGACACCGACTCTCTGTGAGACTGAGTGTATGAGACCAAGAGAGTGTGTGAGTGACTGTGTGACACACAGAGAGTGAATGTGATACAGTGTGAGACAGAGTGTGTGAGAGAGAGAAAGAGAAAGACACTGACTGTGAGAGAGAGAGTGTGTGTCTGACAGAGATACCCCCCCCCCCTCTCTCTCTGGTGTCTGAGCGTTACTGTGCAGGACGCTGAGCTCTGGCTGTGCTTCAAGGAACTGACCAATCCTATTTAATAGAATGCACCTCCAACATTCTGAAGCCGAGAAACCTCCTGTGGTTGGTCACTTCTGCTTGTGACGAACCCGGAAGTACGTGATGTCAATTCAGGAGATGGATACAGAGAGCAGGAATACCTCAGCCATGCAGTCAGCTTCAGAACGTTGGAGGTGCGTTTTATTATATAGGATGTTATTAAGGTACTAAGGTAGAGATGGGGGTCTCTGGTACGATTATCATTATCCAAACAATCATGGCCTTGTCCAAATAGGATATCATCCCTCACCTCTAACTACAATGACTACTACTATGATATGCTCCCAAGGGATCAATCTTCCCTATTAAAGGTTATCAATTGTAATTCACACACAGAATAAATCACTCATTATGTAACTTAGACATAGATGAATTCACTCTGTATTCCTTCCCCTAATTTAACACAAACTGTCAATTCTTCGACTGCCTCCTGTGTGCAACCTTTCTCCTCAATTGTAAGCCACATTGAAACAATTCTTTATCTCTCTATATAAAAAGCAACACCAACGTTCTATGAAGCCTCCAGCCGGAAGTGTGAAGGGGGCGAGATATCCGGTTTCCCTATGAGTGCCTGCCCCGCCCTCTCTGTAACACAATCAGTGAAGGAAAACAGCAGAGCACGAAATCAAATCGCTGGCTCCGTAACAGTGAAGGACTCAGAGGGGGGAGGGGAGAGAGGCCAGAGGGCAGGGACACACACACTCCCACATGCACACAGAAGAAAACATTGCTAGCCCCCGTTTCATTTGCATCAGAAACGGGGCTTTTTAGAGCAGGAAATCAAATCGCTGGCTCTGTAACACTGAAGGACTCAGAGGGGGGAGGGGAGAGAGGCCAGAGGGCAGGGACACACACACTCCCACATGCACACAAAAGAAAACATTGCTAGCCCCCCGTTTCATTTGCATCAGAAACGGGGCTTTTTTTACTAGTTGTATAATATGGGGTATAAGTGGCATAATAAATAAATAAAGAGGTCTGTCCTTTTATTCTTTTTATAGTTCCTTTCTTAATAGTTTTGTATAATGAACTGCTTTGATCTAAAAAAAAAAAGGTAAGTGGTATATTATGCTTTTCAATAAACATGCACATGCATTCACTGTGGACACCTGAGCTCCGGGTAATTTTCTGGCATTTGCAGCCATACTTTTTTTTTTTTTTTTTGCCTTATTTTGTCTTATTTCTAGCTTTGCTGTTTTGCAGTAAATTTCTATTGCAGTTCTATTGTAAACCACCTTAACTGTGTCCTGAAGGGTGCTATATAAGCACTTCAATATGCATAAACATTCATTCAAATTGTCTGCTGCAGTCAGCTGGCAAGAGAAACATTCCAACCAAAAATTCAAAAGAAAGCCTTTGTCTCAGGCACCCACATTCCAAACCATATTAACATTAGCTGTCATCGTTCAGAAATAAAGGAAGTCATTGTAAATACAGAACAGGTGTTTGATTTTATAAGCTTTACAGTGACTGTAGAATGAGGCACCGTAGGTATCAAAATCAAAGGAGCTACAGAGTAACAGAAATTCCCTTTTTATTCCCTGGGAATAAAATGCATCAAAAAGCATAACAAATTCTTAACAGCTCTCGCCTATACCTATTACATCTTATGAACTCCAGAGGGAAGGAGAAATTAGAGAAATTGGGTTATACCTGATAATTTTCTTTCCCTTAGTCTTCCCCGCTATTCCAGAACCTGTGGGATAGTTGTGTCCATCAACCAACAGGTGGAGACAGAAAACTAAAAACTGAGCTAAGACACATCTCTTGGCATCCAGTCCAGCTTCTCAGAATTTACGTAGACAAGCAGTAAGGACAAACTCAGAAGAAAGGTGGGAATGATCAAATCAGAATAACCTTTTCGTCTCAACCAACCTCTTTCAATGGCCAAGCCATAAGTCCAAAGGGGCACGGATCCTCCATGAGCACCAAACCTTGCTTCAGTAGGCTGTGTACCTGCAGAAAATGGAGAGGACCCCCATTCAGCAGTCGAATCAGTTCCGCTTAACACAGCCTCAATAGCCAATTCAGGGCTATGAGCATTATTCAACCCTGGTACAATGCAATCTTTTTCAACACGCAGCCTACCATGGTCCAAGGAAGAAAGACACATAGTAGCTGTGTCTCTGGCCAAGGCTGCAGTAGGGCATCAATACTCATCGAACCTTGTTCTTTCCAACGGCTGAAGAAACCTCTGATGCAGCGGTCTTATGCATATATGCAAATACATCTCCTTGAAATCGAGGGTGGTGAGAAATTCTCCCACTTGAACTGAGGTTATGACTGCTCTTAGTGTCTCTATGCAAAAGTAGGACAATAAAAGGCAGTGGTTTAGACCTCTGAGATCTAAGACCAGATGAAAGGTGCATTCTTTCTTTAGGACAATGAAGTAGATGGAGTATCTGTCCTGTCCCTGCTTGGCTTGGGGAACTGGGACGATGAACAGGAGCGCCAGTAAGGAATATACGGTGGCCTGAACCTCAACCTCCTTGGTTCCCTTTCGACGAGGAGACTGCAAGAGGAGTGACCGGGTAGGAGAACTCCAACTTGTAACCTTCTGAATATCCAGAACCCACTGGTCTGATGTGATTTTGACACACTCCTCTCGAAACTCTTGAAGACATCCTCTCACTGGAGGAAGAGAAGAGTGGATCAACCTCTCACCACTGCGACGCTCTGGAGGCATTGGGCATTCTAGCTTACTGAGAAAAGAACTTTCTGTATGCATAAAAGGAAGACTGGCATGCTTGGAAGCAGGACTTCTGACCATATTGCTGACGACCAGGCTGGTACCGTCTGCTATCTCAAAATTGAGATCGAAAGCCCCATGAAGACGGACAACCACAGACTTTTGGCTCATCCTCCAGCAACTGCTGTAGCTTAGTTTCCTCCAGTGCCTTCACCAAGTTACTCAGATCTTCTCCAAATAGGGCAGTTTAACTAGACGTGACTGACACTGCATCCACTGGGGCAATTGCTCCCTCTTTCAATTCATAGTATGACAGATGTTTAAGAACACAAAATGATCTTAATAATGGGTTTGATTCCTGAAGCAGGACCTCTACTTCCCAGGAAAGCTGGGAACAGGGATACTGCATGGACAGCATCCAGGATCAATGGGGGGAAGGACTCCCGGGTCATCATAGAACAGTGACATCACGTAGCTGGACTAAAGAGTTATCAGAGTATCCCTGTGCATGGTCCCTGGGTGAGCATGATTGCTGCAATGACTGGACCATGTGATCTAGAAGGGGTTATTAAAAATAAGGGAGAAATCTTAGCCAACAGATGCTCATTCTGAATAAGCTGCAAGTTCACAAGAGCAGGAAGAAACTTCCCAGCGCACACAAGAAAAATCCTAAACAATGCAAAGAGAATATTTCAATTATTTCCTCAGCTAGTTTCAGCCAAGTAAATACGGACACAGAAAATAATAGCTAATGTCTCCTGTCAGACAGATGAGGTTACTGAAGAACATAAGACAGGTCGAGAAAAGTCAGACCAAAGTCAATCAAGCCCTGCATCCTGTCTCCAACAGTGACCAGGTCAGGGCACAAGTACTCAGAAAATCCCAAAAATAGAGAGCAATTTCTTATCGGTCATATCCAGGGTACCAGATGGTCTTCCCAAGGCTACCTGGCTAATCATTTTTTTAGGGACTTCTCTTCCAAATCTTTTGCTAACCCCACTATATTAGTTGCTTTGATCACGTCTTTTGGGCAACAGATTTCACGAGTTATTTGTTCACTGCATTAAAGTGTACTTCCAAATTTGTCTTCAATCTGCCGTCAAACCTCTATCACATGCTATCATCCTAGATTTGTCAACAAAATACTTTCATTGGCGAGATCAGCCCTGGATTCACCATTAAGCAAAATAAGCACATGCTTAGGACACCAATGGAAGGGGGGCACCACAGACTTTTTCCCCCTTGCTATCATGCCCTTAACTTTTTCACTCCCGTCTGCAACACCCACTATCCAACATGAATTTCAGTGTTTTTCTAATCATAAATATATATGACGTTTTGTCTTGTACATTAATGATATTTCTCAGCACTTATCAAGTCTGAATGTCTTCTTAGTTAAGCAGTGGAAGGGCCGAAGGGCAACATTGTTGGGTTGTGCTTAGGGCATCAGTTGGCTTTAATCCGGCCCTGGGCCAGATGGTCATGTGAGCAGAACTTGTATCACACAACGCCTACCCTTAAGCAACTCGTGTTACAGAAGGTTATCAATAGAAATCAAACAAAATAAAACATGGAAAAGAAAATAAGATGATACCTTTTTTTATTGGACATAATACATTTCTTGATTAGCTTTCGAAGGTTGCCCTTCTTCGTCAGATCGTGGACTAACACGGCTACCACACCTCTCTATTTAAGGTGTTACAGAAGGAAATTAAGAATTCATCTCCTAAAGTACTATAAGAAAGGTACAGTAATAATCCATCACCAACATATACAACGGCATGAAAATGTTTAGCATAGCTTCTCATGTAGATACCAATCTTTGATTCTGCTTACGAGGAATTTTTAGAACACATGCTTAAGGTGTGCTGCCATTATCTCTTCCAGTGTCACAAAATAAATCGAAAGTATCCTTACATTCATTCTCCATCTGCTAGACAAGTGAAACTAACTTATGCACGCACCATACTGATTTAGATAGACGTCAAGTTGCCTTCCTTGTGGCATGGAACGTTCGTCCTGATCCACTAGGTTTCCAGTTCAATACAAGGTCCCAAACGGTGTACAGCATAATGAGCCTTCATTTACAACAACCCAAGGTATTTCTGTAGTTAAGAAATATACTCTCTGATTCACTAGTCCAACACAAAAACAAGGACACTATTTGGTCAGAGGCTACAGGGGCTCCTTTAGCAAACTAGGCGAGCGTGCACCTGAGTACGGACACTAGAATCACTGTTGTGCAGTGGCTGAAAGCCCTAACTTCCTCAGGGGCTTGTTACCTCCTGACCCATATAGCCTGGGGAGCAGAAGCTGTTACATCCCCAAAACAGTAAGCAGCCAATTAACAACACTTTAAAAAATTAACTCTCTTCGGAAGAAAAAGGACACCAGAAACCAGACAAATCACTTTCATTGGCTTATAGTAAATAGTAGATGACGGCGGAAAAAGACCTGCACGGTCCATCCAGTCTGCCCAACAAGATAAACTCATATGTGCTACTTTTTGTGTTTACCTTACCTTGATTTGTATCTGCCATTTTCAGGGCACAGACCGTAGAAGTCTTGCCCAGCACTAGCCCCGCCTCTCAATCTCCGCTAAGCTTCTGAGGATCCATTCCTTCTGAATAGGATTCCTTATGTGTGTATCACTGGGTTCCGATTTCAATCATAGGTCCAAAAACCTCTATTTTCCCCTTTTTTTTTTTAAAGTGCCAATATTTATCATTCCCAAAAACTTTAAAACACAGCACTTAACTTTAGCTACCCAATGGGACTTGTTTCACTGACCCAGGCAGCTTCATCAGGGGCCTCAGCTTAAACAGCAGCGCCAGTGGGATAGCCACCCACCTAGGGCTCAGGCCCATCCAACAGTAGCACATTTTCAGCGGTAGCTGGTGGGAATCCCATGCTCCAACAGCTGAAGACTTCCCCCCTGATGGTAATGAAAACGCTACTCCCCATGATACTGGCACCTGCGCATGCTCAGTTTTCAGTGCATGCCTGCTGCAGACTACCAAGGTGGAAAGAAGTGTGTGTGTGTGTGGGTGGGGGGGAGGAACACTTGGTGCCCAGCCACTTCTTGCCCTGGCCCACCCAAAATCTATTGTCTGGCTACGCCCCTGAGCAGCGCCACTTTGGAATGCAGCCAAAACAGAGCTGAATTCAGTCTTTTGAATTAATAACAATGGGTTGCAATTATGTCCATATTGAACTGAGGCCCCTGATGAAGCTGAGTTGGTCGGTGAAACAGGTCCTGTCGGGTGGCTAAAGCTAAGTGCTGGTTTTTTGAATTTTTTGATTGACTGTGAAAGGCTGCTTTTGGGCATGATAAAATAAGAAGTAGTACATAAAAGAATGAGATAAATTCACAAACATTTGCACTTTATAAAATTTTGAAAAATAGAGGTTTTTGGACCGATGATAGAAATTGGAACCCAGTGATAAAGACATAAGCCAACGAAAGTGCTTGTCTGTTTGGTTCCTTAAGTCCTTTTCCTCCTAAGAGAATTACGTTTTTAAAGAGTTGTTTATTGACTGCTTACTATTCATTTAGAGCCCTGTTTTCTAAGGTGCGCTATCGTTCGCTCGCTAACCATGTAGACTCCCATAGGAATATTATGGGCATCTACACGGTTAGCATGCGCTAGTGATTAGCGTGCGCTAAAAACACTAGCACGCCTCTAGCATGGCTTCGTAAACAGGGCCCTTGGAGACTAGATCTTTGGGATTGTTTCAGTTTGGTCTTTCTACATCTCAGTTCTACTGGAGCAGACACTGTTATTACTCTGCAAAAAGAAAGATTGCAATCAGGCGACTAGGCTGGCCCGATCTTCCATTTGTTAATAAGAATCTTTCTCACACAAATGCAATGTTTTGTGGACAGGAGATTTCATTTACCTACTTCAAGAATAACCTTAAAAAAAAACACGTTATTTATTCCAAGTGATAAATGAAACAATCTACATTCTCTAAGGTCACGCAGACTTTGGCGGGGGGGGGGGGGGGGGGGGGGGGGATTCCAGAAACAGTATGAGTCTTGAATAACTCTCTTTCTTAATGTCTTTTCTTCTTTTACAATATTTTAACTTTACAGGGTCTCCTCTCCGTACTTTTTTGCAATAAAAAAAGTTTAACTGTAAACCACCGAGAAGGCTACCTGATCAACATATATTAAAAATTAAATAAATATGAAACTTTAGTTGGATCAAAACTGATATTTCGGACTACTGGCGTTTAAAACTAATGATATACCAACTGAAACATATGAACCTTATGTTTATTTCATCTGTTCCCAAAATCATACTGGTACTGGAAATGCTGTAGAGATGATCGTCAGCTGGCCTGAATGATACTACAGAAACCAGACTTGTTTCGCAATTGAGCGAAAGGAGAATATTCTTCTAGTAAAATCGCTTTGTGAATACATGACCTCAATCCCTCCACTTCTACAACGCCATAAATTAGTCAAGTATTGCAGTGGATCCGAAACCTGATCCTGGAGGCATCCCAGCCAGTCAGGTTTTTGGGATATCAACAATGAATATTCATGAGAGAGATTTGCATGACGTGGAGACAGCGCAAGCAAATATCTCTCATGAATATTCACTGTGGATATCCCAAAAACCTGACTGGCTGGGGTGCTTCCAGGACCAGGTTTTTTTTTTTGGTTACATTTGTACCCCGCGCTTTCCCACTCATGGCAGGCTCAATGCGGCTTACATGGGGCAATGGAGGGTTAAGTGACTTGCCCAGAGTCACAAGGAGCTGCCTGTGCCTGAAGTGGGAATCAAACTCAGTTCCTCAGTTCCCCAGGACCAAAGTCCACCACCCTAACCACTAGGCCACTCCTCCACTGTTGCTACTATTTGAGATTCTACATGGAATGTTGCTATTCCACTAGCAACATTCCATGTAGAAGTCGGCCCTTGCAGATCACCAATGTGGCCGCGCAGGCTTATGCTTCTGTGAGTCTGACGTCCTGCACGTATGTGCAGGACGTCAGACTCACAGAAACAGAAGCCTGCGCAGCCTTCTACATGGAATGTTGCTAGTGGAATAGCAACATTCCATGTAGAATCTCCAATAGTAGCAACATTCCATGTAGAATCTCCAATAGTATCTATTTTATTTTTGTTACATTTGTACCCCGCGCTTTCCCACTCATGGCAGGCTCAATGCGGCTTACATGGGGCAATGGAGGGTTAAGTGACTTGCCCAGAGTCATAAGGAGCTGCCTGTGCCTGAAGTGGGAATCAAACTCAGTTCCTCAGTTCCCCAGGACCAAAGTCCACCACCCTAACCACTAGGCCACTCCTCCACTCCTGGTGGTTTGGGAACCACTGAAATATTATTTGATTTCAAAACAGCCATTTTACAAATGTGCCAAAATCTTACATAAACTACTGTCTTACAAAATGTAATCTATTTTGCCAGTACTCAAACATCGATTAGGTAGACTCTCAAGTTTATCTCTCCTTATGCTAAGAGTCTAAAAATTCTGCATAACTGCCTGCATGAACAGGGGGAGGGGGGGGGGGGAGGGAAAAAAGATCATAATGTTTTAATTCCGAGCCCTTGGCATCTTAGAGAGTATTACCTGGAGAATCTTGCTCACTTGACTTTGGACTGCTTCTGGCTCTCCGTTCCATCTTCTTTACTCCTGGCCCTCCACCTCCTCCACTGTTCCCGCCATTGTGACTCTTCCCATAGCCATTATACACCATCATGTAGTTGGCGGGGTGGCTTTTGTAGATGGAAGAGGGAGGGCTATTAAGGCGGTTTTGTCGGTCTATCTGTCGTTCTTTCAGCTTTTTGTGCTGTGGTTTACTGTACTGATCTTCCCGTGTGATATAGCTGGACATTCCAAAGAGTGGTATCATTTCTGAAAGAGAAGAGATAGTGTTAGTAGAATAAAGCATGCACGCTTATTTGGGGTCATTTAATAGATTTTTTTTTCTGCATGTGAAGCCCTGTTTTATATGCGGAAAGGAGTTTTTCAAAATTGTGGAACCGCATACCCATATAAAACAAACGCATGGAAAGAGTGCAGCTACTCTCAAGGAATCTGCGGGGAGACCAGTAGTATAGCCACAGTGTGGGGGGGTGGGGGGTGGAAGCTTTGGGCACTGTTCCCTCTAAGCCACGGGTAGGCAACTCCGGTCCTCGAGAGCCGCAGAGGCAGGTCAGGTTTTCAGGATATCCACAATGAATATGCAGGACATAGATCTGCATACCATGGAGGCAGTGTATGCAAATCAAGTTCATGCATATTCATTTTGGATATCCTGAAAACCTGACCTGCCTGCGGCTCTCGAGGACCGGAGTTGCCTACCCCTGGCTCTAAGCAAAGCAGGAGTCCTCCAACTGCATTGCTGCCAGTAGGGGGTGCTGCTTCAATATTGTGTTTTCAATGGCTAGGGACAGGCAGATTTTCCTGGACTCCTGCAAAGCTTGCATATGCTTCACTATTGAAAATGTAACTGTAGGTGGAGGGAACAGTGGCTCAGGCACCCTCCAGAACTGCAGCACCCCTTTACCTTTGCAGGTGGAGATGCCAATGCCCTGCCAGCCAAATAAATACAGTGCCGCTTCTCTAGGGTTACCATTCGTCCGGATTTCCCCGGACATGTCCTCTTTTTGAGGGCATGTCCGGGGCGTCTGGCGGATTTTGCCCGCACGCATGTTTGTCCGGATTTCTGGACAAACGTGGGCGCGGGCTTGCGTGCATGCATGCGGGTGGGCGATCGGCGCCGTGGGTCTGGTCGCGTCTCCCCTTCCCTACCATGTTCCCTGGTGGTCTAGTGACGTCTTTGAGGCAAGAGCCCCCTCTTTCCTGCCCGGAGCGCTGCCTCCCTTGTCCATCATCCTTCTCGGTCAGCTGCAGATTCAAAATGGCCGCCGAGAGTTGAAGTCTCGCGAGTCCGCTTCAACTCTCGGCGGCCATTTTGAATCCCCAGACGAGATCGAGAAGGATGCAGGCAAGGGCAGGCAGTGCTCTGGGCAGGAAAGAGGGGGCTCTTTCCTGCCACAAAGACATCACTAGACCACCAGGGCTAGATAGTAAGTGAGGGGGGAGGGCGGGGGAGGGGACTATGTGACGGGGGAGGGGAATAGGGGGCGGAACAAGGACCAGAAAGGGGCGTGGCAGGCCAGGGTATGGGCGTGATGGGGGTGGGGCAGGGGGGCATGACATGTGTCCTCTTTTTCAGAGGACACAAAATGGTAACCCTACGCTTCCTCCCTTCCTCCTCACACTGCTTTCTTCCTGCTCTGAGCACGCTGGGACTTTTTGAAGCGGTGCGAGGAGGAGGGCAGGGGCGGCGCTGTACTTATTTGGCTGGTGGGGCCTTGGCAATCCCACCGGCAAAGGTATGGTTAGTGGGGGGGAGGGGGAGAGATAAATGTGATGCCCCCGTCCATGACCACCCCCAGGGCTGACTATGCTAATGGGGCAGACATTCCCATGAGTGTAGTTTGGGCAGAGCAGAGGCAGCAATACAATGCACACGCTTATTTGATAAAATATCAGGGTACCTACACCACATTTACACAGAGGTAAATTTGCATGTGAGATTTCACATGCTACTGGGACTGGTCCTTGGACATTATTTTATAAAGACAAACGAGTCCCTATGTTGCCTTTACAAAACAAGCTTTAAAAAGGGCTCTTTTGTGCAGTGCCGTAGCGAGGGCAGCTGACACCCGGGGCGGGTCGCCGCTGCGCACCCCCCCCCCCCCCGGGTGCAGCACGGCGCCCCCCACCCTCCGGCGCGCACCCTCCCCCCACCCCCCGGAGCGCATTCTTTCTTTCTTTCTTACTTTAGAAGCGAGGGGCGGGCGGGCGGGAGGGCCGATCCGCCCCCGAGTTCACGTCGCTGGGAGCTGCGTCGGCTCCATTGGTTCCTTGCTCTCTCTGCCCCGGAACAGGAAGTAACCTGTTCCGGGGCAGAGGGAGCAAAGAACCAACCGAGACGACACCCCCCCCAGCGGCGTGCACCCGGGGCGGACCGCCCCACCGCCCCCCCCCTTCCTAAGCCACTGCTTTTGTGGACTTGTCATAAGGGCGTCCATAAATGAAATTACGTCTTCTGTGATAACATATGTAAAAAAAAATGTTAACAAGATACAACTTTATATGCTTCTGTTATCTCAAGATGGCATCAGAAGAAAAATATAACAAACTCAGGGGCCCTTTTACTGCGGTAAAAAGTGGCCTTAACAGGTCCTTACATGGGTCATTCCCACACGTTAAGGCCATTTTTCCGCAGGGGTAAGATGGCCGATTTTTCTATTACCAGCGTTAATGGCCATGCACTATTTAAGTACATAAGTATTGCCATACTGGGAAAGACCAAAGGTCCATCAAGCCCAGCATCCTGTTTCCAACAGTGGCCAATCCAGGTCACAATATACCTGGCAAGATCCAAAAAAAGTACAAAACATTTTATACGGCTTATCCCAGAAATAGCGGATTTTCCCCAAGCCCATTCAATAACGGTCTATGGAATTTTCCTTTAGGAAGCCGTCCAAACCTTTTTTAAACTCCGCTAAGCTAACTGCCTTTACCACATTCTCTGGCAACGAATTCCACGTTGAGTGAAGAAAAATTTTCTCCGATTTGTTTTAAATTTATAACATTGTAGCTTCATCGCATGTCCCCTAGTCCTAGTATCTTTGAAAAGCGTGAACAGACCCTTCACATCTACCCATTCAACTCCACTCATTATTTTATAGACCTCTATCATATCTCTCCTCAGCCGCCTTTTCTCCAAGCTGAAGAGCCCTAGCCGCTTTAGCCTTTCCTCATAGGGAAGTCGTCCCAGCCCCTTTATCATTTTTGTCGCCCTTCTCTGCACCTTTTTTTAATTCCACTATATCTTTTTTGAGATGCGGCGACCAGAATTTAACACAATATTCGAGGTGCGGTCGCACCATGGAGTGATACAAAGGCATTTGTGAGGTGGCCTCTACTGCCACCTATTTTGTAGCTGGTAAGTGCCCACATGCTAACCATACACTAATTGGTTAGCTCACAACAATGTAGCTAACAGATTAGCGCAAAAAACACTCCCTCTCCACCTTCAGCGCTAAAAAATAAATTAACATTTTTAAGCAGGTGGGTAGCGTGTGCCAATCCCAAAACTACCCATGGATGTCCGAGTGCACCCCAATGTAAGGCAATTTTAGCTACGGTAAGAACACGTTGCTGCTTACCGCGGCTTAGAAAAGGGCCCCCTAGTCATTCCAAAGAAAATCTAAAAAATATAGATATTTCAGGCAGTTGTTTATAAAACACCTGGTGTATTTGATTCCGAGTGTCTTTATACAGTGAATACTTTAAAATGATTATACTTCAATTAACTTGCATTTTCTGGGATAGCATTTACCAAGGATAAAACTTTGGTATGGCTATTTAGAGAAACAGTTAATATACTTCAAACCTTTTGGCTCACTCTCCAAAGAAACAGAGAGATCAATATTCAGCTGGGAAAGTCACAGGTTTTCTTTTAATGCCACCTGCTGTGGGCAAAATAAACCTGTGGATAGTGCTAATACCTAGATTCAGCGGTAACCACCGGTGCTTTCTGAGTACAGCTCACTATCCCGGACAGTCCCGATCAAGTTACAACAGCCATTTTTGCTTTTTGTCCTAAGTTTATCCAGATAGTCCGTCTGGTTTGCAGACTGAATATGCTAACAACTGGAGACTGCCCTTGCTCCACCCACAGACACCCCAGCACTGCCAGGGCGGTCTGCAGTGATTATGCAGAAAAGCCACTGAACATCACAAGATGGGCCTGGCCAGAGGCACTTATCTGGGAAAAGTGGCTCTGAATATTGGACCGAAAGGAGTTTTCCATACCAGACATAGTGGCACTGACCACTCTCATGGAGGCAGATGATCAAAAGCAAACGTCGGCGATAGAGGCTGCTAGCGCCATACTAGCGCCGGCATTTGCTACCGCCCCATGATCAGAGCCCTTGAGCACGTGAAACAACGCGCTCGAGGGCTCTTTGCACAAGTAACATGCTAATGCATGCTGAACAGGGCTTAGCGCATTCATCGCCAATGATCAGCGGTCAGCGCGCCAAACTTTGGGTTGCTGGCCGCGGGAAACCCTACGCCAGCAGAGCTGGCGTTAGGGTTTGCAGATCATTGGGGAGGAATGGTGAGCCCTGCCCAGCACTTCTACCCCATGATCAGAGATAATTACGCTGCTTAAATTTGCATGTATTATCTCTGATCATAGGTCTAATAGCACCCCGTGCTGTTCCAGCGCTATTTTTGAGCGCTGTTTGGAACAGCGCGGGGCTTTTGATCATCTGCCTGATGGTGAGGAATGAGCACTAGGCAAACAGGCTTAAATCAGGGTCATAGTTCTTAAATAGAAAATTTTGCTTCCTTGTTATTTTAAACTCCTGTCAAAAAGACACAAAAAATGCAAGCCTAGTTCAATTGTTTTTCTGACATATAATCATACACAATTACAAAATATAAAAGCAATTCTGCAGGTTTCTTTGTCAGGTTTTTATGCTGCTTAAATTCTAAGAAGATGACCTCAGGAAGCTTTTGGTCAGTCATTAAGGATCAGGAAGGAATTCTCCATCATAATTTTGTAATGTCTCAATCAAATCATGTTTTTCTCTTCGTAAGAGATTCAAACCTTCCTAAATCAGACATGCAAAATACTAATCAAAGTCTTATCCGCTGCAGGAATTTTGATGTGTCTGAACTTACTATATATACCTTGATACATTCAGGCATCATGCCAATTAGCCAGGTGCCATGGAATCAAGCAATGTAAGCCTTAAAAAGTTAATGCTAATTAATTAATAAATAAAAATTTATATACCCTCTTCTTGGCAAACAAATTGCCATTCAAGATTGTGAGCAATACAATGAAATAATAAACGTACATAAATAAAACATATAACATCAAAATGTAAAATCTGGGTATGACTGTGTGAACCGAGTTGGACAGGAGGCACTCATAAAAGTATGGCCAGACAAAGGGGGAAGTGAAACTAAACTCCTTTATTAAACCGCTAATGAATGTGTGTTATCCCACACGTAAAGTGAATAAAGAATAATAAGCTCTTTACTCCAGAGGCAACTTTGCACAAGAATGTAAAGTATTGGCCTTCACCCCACGGTACATACACATATACACGTCCACTTGCCAGGCCTCCCACCAGACCTCAAGAACAGTGTCCTTATGAACTTTAAAGTCAAGCTTAGCCTACTTTGTATCAGGTTTGGGTAGCTTACTTACAAACTGTGGAGACCCACAATCCAGGGTAACTTATCCCCTCCCATCTGTCCGCTCTACTCCACTCATTATTTTATAGACCTCTATCATATCTCCCCTCAGCCGCCTTTTCTCCAAGCTGAAGAACCCTAGCTGCTTTAGCCTTTCCTCATAGGGAAGTCGTCCCATTCCCTTTGTCATTTTCGTCACCCTTCTCTGCACCTTTTCTAATTCCACTGTATCTTTTTTGTGATACGGCGACCAGAATCGAACACAATATTTGAGGTGCGGTCGCACCATGGAGCGATACAAAGGCATTATAACATCCTCAGACGAGGGCGGGCCCAGGAGGAAAGGAGGGACGTCCGAAGACTCAGCGAAGAGGCGATCAGCTGTTCTTCTTGCCTGTGCAGCGCCTTCACACAGAGGTGAGAGGCGCTGCGCGGGCCCGGTAAGACGGAGGGGGGAGCGGCGGCGATGACCTCGGGGGGGCAGGGGTGGGGCCCCGGGGCAGCTTAAAGTTTTGATTTTTTTATGCAGGGGAAAGCGGGGAGCAGCGGCAACCTCGGGCGGGGCGGGGGGGGGGGGGGGGGGGCAAGGCCATCCATAAAGGACGCTCCTGACGAGCGCCTTTGCCCCCTCCCGATCCTTTTTTTTTTTTTTACATTTGTGGATTTTAATGCAGGAGGAGCAGCGGCGACCTTGGGCGTCAATAAAGGACGCTCCTGGCGAGCGTTTTTGCCCCCTTCGCGATTTTTTTTTGTTTTGTTTTTACATTTAAGTTTTAGCCGGGCAACCACAACGAGAGGTACAGACCTCTCGTTAGCTTTCCGGTAGTTTTCCAGCGATAGGGCAAGCGGAAAACTTTAGTGCATCTCATTTCAATAGGGTTTCTACACAATTTGCTCATCTGCATTCCGTTTTCGTTTGCTGCTACCGTCGTTGGAAAATGAGCTTTAATGCATGCCAGGGTAGGAAAACTGTTCGTTAAAGGCTCCGTAAAGCCTCGTTTAGTTTAGTGCATCTTGCCCTAAGAGGCCTATTTGCAAAGCCACATTAGAGCTTTAACAGGTATAGTCTGTCATAATGTGGGAAAATCAGGCATGTGTTAAATAATGACCCAAAGTAAACAGGAAGAAACCTCTATGGAGAAACAAAGCATAACAGAGCAGAGGGTGACTCATGACTCTCAAGTGGGGGAGAAACAAGATGAAAAATTCTTCATTGAGGCACAAAGTTAGACCCATGTCAAATGCAACTGTCTGCAAAGCAGCTCATTATGATGCAAACTGAACAACACATCTTTTGGTAAAAGTTCACAAGCCTCAGCAGGTTAACTTTCCAGGGAACACCTTTAAAGGGCCTAGGGCAAAGGAAAACGGAGCCCTGCCAAGCTCTGACAACTTTAACTACTACTACTACTTAACATTTCTAGAGCGCTACTAGGGTTACGCAGCGCTGTACAGTTTAACAAAGAGAGACAGTCCCTGCTCAAAGAGCTTACAATCTAATAGACAAGTGAACGGTCGGTCCGATAGGGGCAGTCAAATTGGGGCAGTCTGGATTCACTGAACGGTAAGGGTTAGGTGCCGAACGCAGCATTGAAGAGGTGGGCTTTAAGCAAAGACTTGAAGACGGGCAGGGAGGGGGCTTGGCGTAAGGGCTCAGGAAGGTTGTTCCAAGCATAGGGTGAGGCGAGGCAGAATGAGCGGAGCCTGGAGTTGGCGGTGGTGGAGAAGGGTACTGAGAGGAGGGATTTATCCTGTGAACGGAGGTTACGGGCGGGAACGTAAGGGGAGATGAGGGTAGAAAGATAGTGAGGGGCAGCAGACTGAGTGCATTTGTAGGTAAGAAGGAGAAGCTTGAATTGAATGCGGTATCTGATCGGAAGCCAGTGAAGTGACCTGAGGAGAGGGGTGATACGAGTATATCGGTTCTGGCGGAATATGAGACGTGCAGCAGAGTTCTGAACAGATTGAAGGGGGGATAGATGGCTAAGTGGGAGGCCGGTGAGGAGTAAGTTGCAGTAGTCCAGGCGAGAGGTAATGAGAGCGTGGACGAGAGTTCGGGTGGTGTGTTCAGAGAGGAAAGGGCGAATTTTGCTGATGTTAAAGAGGAAGAAGCGACAGGTCTTGGCTGTTTGCTGGATATGCGCAGAGAAGGAGAGGGAGGAGTCGAAGATGACTCCGAGGTTGCGGGCAGATGAGACGGGGAGGATGAGGGTGTTATCAACTGAGATAGAAAGTGGAGGAAGAGGAGAAGTGGGTTTTGGTGGAAAGACGATAAGCTCGGTCTTGGACATGTTCAGTTTCAGGTGGCGGTTGGACATCCAAAAACATAACAAAAACATAATGGCTAGCACCCCCCCCCCCCCATCAGATGAATAACAGTCCCTAGCACCCCCTTTCTCCAGCACCTATCAGGGGGGCAGGAGCAATCCCTAGTCAATCCTACACTGGTGGTGCCATATCCCAAAATGATATCACCCACTCCCTCCCCTCCCCTTAGTCTTGAGGTAATATCAGTAGAAGTAAGCTGTCAAAATAAGAGACAGCTGTTTTTTTTTTTTTTTACATTTAGGCAACAGGAGAGAATGTGGGATTTTCGACTCTGGGAGTGGGGGATGCTTTTATCTTTGCATTGCAGGCCAGCCCACTACTGTGCATTGTTGTAGCTGAAACCCATGAAATTGGCTGTCACAACAAAGCAAACCAAATTACTGCAGGCTTTGATAACATACTACAAATTAGTGAATTATGTGCTTATTTTCTTCAGTAAAACAGTGCGCAGCTTAGTAAACAGGCCTTGCAAACTTTGGAAAACTAGAGGAAAGTGCACTGGCTTCCACTCAAGGAACGCGTCACTTTTAAAGTATGCACATTAGTCCACAAAATCATTCACGGCGAAGCCCCAGCCTACATGTCTGAGCTAATAGACTTACCACCCAGAAACGCCAAAAGATCATCCCGAACCTTCCTCAACCTCCACTTCCCCAATTGCAAGGGATTGAAATACAAGGCGCTACACGTGTCAACCTTTTCTCACATGAGCACGCAGTTTTGGAATACACTGCCGCGCAACTTAAGAACGATCCACGAGCAAGCTTCCTTCCGCAGATTATTGAAGACCCATCTTTTTAAAAACATTTATGGAAAGGACCAAAACACATAAAGTCCACACTTACTGTTCACTAATGCATCATACATCCACTTCTGAACTCTCATTCCCGTAATATCACATCACTCATACCTTTACTCACAGAAAGATATACACCATATGTCTTCATGCCTTATTATCGCCCTCTAAGCTCCCATTGTCTCCTTCCAACGTTTCAATGTTTGTGTTCCATTGTTACATTCCATAACGACACCTCGATTGTCTCGCATAACTCTGCACAATGTAATCCATAACCAATCTGTAACAAATTGTATTTCCAACATTCAACTCATATTGTAAGCCACACTGAACCCGCAAAAAGGTGGGAAAATGTGGGATACAAATGCAATAAATAAATAAGAACAGCCATACTGGGTCAGACCGATGGTCCATCCAGCCCAGTGTCCTGCTTCCAGCAGTGGCCAATCCAGGTCACAAGCACCTGGCAGAAACACAATGAGTAGAAGCATTCCAGGATACCAATCCCAGGGCAAGCAGTGGCTTCCCCCATGTCCATCTCAATAGCAGGCTATGGACTTTTCCTCCAGGAACGTGTCCAGACCTTTTTTTTAAACCCAGATACACTAACCACCATTACCACATCCTCCGGCAACGAGTTCCAGAGCTAAGCATTTAACAGAAAGTATAGCAGAGAATCTGTGGGATGGGCTCCTCCTGCGCTCCACATTACCTCACTTTTTATTTTTTTCAGGAGTTATGATGTTTTGTTGCAGAACAATTCTAAGCACACTTTTGGCAAGGCATTGACAGGAAGATGATCAAAAGCAAACACCGGCGCTAGAGGCTATTAGCGCCATACTAGTGCCGGTGTTTGCTACCGCCCCATGATCAGAGTCCTCGAGCGCGTGAAACAACACGCTCGAGGGCTCTAAGCGCAAGTAGCATGCAAATGCAGGCTAATCAGCACTTAACGCATTCATCCCCAATGATCGGCGACCAGTGCGCCAAAGATTGGGTCGCTGGCCGTGACAACCCTACGCCAGCTCCGAGCTGGCGTAAGGGTTTGCAGATCATTGGGGAGGAATGGTGAGCCCTGTCCAGCATGCATTTGCACGCTAGCAGGCCCCCATTCCCCCCTACAGCAAACCTGCCAGCGAGGGCAGTTGAGGACATCCAAAATTTGGACGTTTCTCTGAAGGGGCAGTTGAGGACGTCCAAATTTTGAACGGTTCCGCAATGGGCAGTTAAGGACGCCCAAAATTGGATGTTTCTATGAGAAAGACGTTTTTCTCATAGAAACATCCAATTTTGGGCGTCCTTAAGTGCCCATTGCAGAAACGTCCAAAATTTGGACGTCCTCTACTACTGTCCCGTCACAGAAACGTCCAAATTTTGGACGTCCTCAACTGCCCCGTCGCTATACCTCCGACACCCCCTTGAAATTTGGTCGTCCCTGCAACAGGGCAGTTGAGGATGTCCATCTTCCGATTTAAAGATGGGCGTCCTTCTCTTTTCATTGGTCTCCAACGCAGACTTGTCAAACAAGTGCGGGAGGATTGATCTGAGCGCATGCTCAGGCACAATTCTCCCGCACTTCTACCCCATGAGCAGAGATAATTGCGCTGCTTAAATTTGCAAGCATTATCTCTGATCATAGGGGCTTTTGATCATCTGCCTGTGAAGGAGAAAGAACCTAAATGTGACGCAGAAAACTAAGTCACAAATGAAACACGGCTCATCTCAAAGGAGATGCACCATCTTTTGACCCAACTTTCAGCAGATGCTCAGGTCAGAACCTCCCAATGAGGAATCTTTGATGTGGATGGAAATGCCATCGACACGGTAAAGAGACAGTTACTTCCTTTCAAAGGGCTCTTCTATCAATTAGAAATGTCTGGCGTGTTGGGAACACAATTATCCATGATTTAAGAGAAACGTTTTCCACAACACATTGTGGTGATGATTATGCTTTGAATTTAGGCAGTGTCTTTTGCTCAGTGTACACGCTCGACTTTCACTGCATTTTAAGCACAAAAGGCCTCTATAAGCACAGCTAGGCTAAGACTCGTTATTTAACTTCATCACTTGCACACTGCATTACAGATTTCTGCTCATCAGTTACATTCAACAGGTTTCCACTAAAACAGGAAAAAAACAAAAGCAGGAGAGGGAACGTTCAGCATTGATAACTCCTTCAACAGACAGACTATAATGACATCTGAAATGTATTGTTGGAAAGGCTGATGTACCAAGTAGCCCATCTGCTCACCTTCTCCATATATTGTTGGGGAAATATGGTGCTGTGGGAAAAACTGGGGTGGAATATCTCCAGGCCCGGTTACCGGTGGGTAGAACGCCATGTGAGAGTTGTGGATAAAATGGGGATGATGTGTCAGATACGGAGGTAAATGATGAGTTGGTGAAATTGCTGAGGGGTAACTTGGTGGATAGCATTCAGGAGACTGCGGGGTCACCACCACCCGGCGAACCCCTGTGTTGTCTTCGATCACCTAAAAAAAAAAAAGGCAGGAAAAGATCCGTTTAACGTCAGGTGCAACGTGAATTCAGTTAAGCAGAATTACTAACATCGCATAGTTAAACATTTTGCACCCTTTGGAAAATTGGAATTGTCTGTGGCAAGAGACTGGGGCTCTCTAAAGGAAGGAAAAGAGGTTTTCTTTACCCACTGCAGCCAAGACAGAAAAGAAATTCTTTCCAAAGTCCTTTGCACCTAATCAGACACCAAATTAACACATGACTCTACCTGTGATTACCTAAGGATGCTTCCTCATTGGCTACAGATCTATTTTGAAAGAGCTTCTTGAATCTGACCAACTAAAAATCCAGGTCAGTGCAAATGTTTCTTACACATCTGGAAAGCACTAACCCCTGGATTCTATATAGTGTGCATAGAGATGCGGGGCGAAATCCGGGGAGATTCTATAACAACATGCGTCACCTAATTAGCTTAACAAGCTAATTAGTGTTGATAACAGCACTTAACATGCAATAATGAGCACTAATTGGCAATAATTAGAATTTACCTGCACAATTCCCTAAGCGTATTCTGTAACGCACTGCATCTAGTTTCTAACATGTGCAGACAAAAAGGGGCATGGTTATGGGTGGGGAAACAGGCATTTCGTGGGTGTTCTGAAATTTACATGCGTAGTTATAGAACGTAGCCCTCTGCGCCTAAATCTACATGCTGGGATTTATGCCATGTTTTTGTTGGTGTAAACGGACATGCGTAGTGTTAGGTGCTAAGGTATCAACTCAGCGTATTCTATATACTGCGCCTAAATCTAGAAGCCACTTATAGAATACACTTAGGCGAAAATGTTTTCCGTGCAGATTTTTAGGCGCCATATATAGAATTCCCCCTAAGGGGGGAACTCAATAAATGGAGCTCAAAAACGGACGCAAAATTAAATCGTTGCTAAGTGCTATTCTACAAAGGACGCACCCCTTATAGAATGGTGTGATTTCTGCACCTAACTGTAGGCGCCAGACTTACACCTACTGAAACCTGATGTAAATGCTAGCGCCAACTTAGGCGTGCTGAGGCAGTATTCTATAACTACGCATGCAAGTTTTTGGAATGCCCTTGACACACTCATGGCCACACCCTCTTTTGAGTGACACTGTAGTAAAGTTAGGCGCCCTGCCTTAATACCGTGCAGCAAGATGCACCTGCAAATCCTAAGTGGTGCCAATTAACTTCAATAACTAGTTGTTAGCACCCAATTATTGGTACTTAAGGCCACAAATCTTGGTGCCATATAGAATCCGGGGGTAACTGTTTATAACACTCCCTGGAGCAGTGCTTCTCAACCCAATCCTTGGGGCACATTCCAGCCAGTTGGGTTTTCAGGATATCCATAATGAATATGCATGTCAGGAAGTATTTTTTTCATGGGGAGGGTGGTGGATACGTGGAATGCCCTCCCGCGGGAGGTGGTGGAGATGATAACGGTAATGGAATTCAAATATGCGTGGGATAAACACAAAGGAATCCTGTTTAGAAGGAATGGTTCCTCGGAATCTTAGCGAAGATTGGGTGGTGATGCTGGTAATTGGGAAACAAAACAGGAGCTGGGCAGCCTTCTACGGTCTACGCCCTGATTGTGACTGAATAGATAGGGATGGGCTGGAGTGTAAATTTTAAGGGGCTTTGATGTTAGCTTCAGAACTTAGTACAAGAACAGTGCTGGGCAGACTTCTACAGTCTGTGCCCTGAGAAAGGCAAAGACAAATCAAACTCGGGTATACATACAAAGTATCACATACCATGTAAAATGAGTTTATCTTGTTGGGCAGACTGGATTGGACTGTACAGGTGTTTATCTGCCGTCATTTACTATGTTACTATGTTACTATGCGATAAATGAGCACACCAAGAAAGCAGAACATGCAAATCTATCTCACGCATATTCATTATGGATATCTGGAAAACCCAACTGGCTGGAATGTGCCCCAAGGATTGGGATGAGAAGCACTGCTCCAGGGAGTGTTATAAACAGTTACCCCCGGATACTATATATGGCACCAAGATATGTGGCCTTATGCATGAGATAAATGAGCATACCAAGGAGGCAGTGCATGCAAATCTATCTCATGCATATTCATTATGGATACCCTGAAAACCCAACTGGCAGGCTATACCTCAAGGAAAGGGTTCCTCCTTGATATGCTCATTCATCTCATGCATAAGGCCACAAAATCTTGGTGCCATATATAGATCTCAAACCAATCCTTGGGGCACATCCAGCCAGTTGGGTTTTCAGGATATCCATAATGAATATGCATGAGATAGATTTGCATGCTCTGCTTTCTCGGTGTGCTCATTTATCTCATGCATATTCATTGTGGATATCCTGAAAACCCAACTGGCTGGATGTGCCCCAAGAATTGGTTTACGATCTATATATGGCACCAAGATTTGTGGCCTTATGCATGAGATAAATGAGCACACCAAGGAGGCAGTGCATGCAAATCTCTCTCATGCATATTCATTATGGATACCCTGAAAACCCAACTGGCTGGCTGTACCTTGAGGAAAGGGTTGAAAACCGTTGCTCTACAGCTCTGTATCGGAACTCTCCGAATGTAATGCAACACCTACACAAACAACTCACTAGAAAAGTATATTTTTCACATATTCTAACAATAAAACAATAACACATCCAACAAGACAGTACTACAAAGTGTATTTGTATTTAAGCGTATTTGTACGCCTTCAGCATTCTTGCATATTGATTTTATTTTTAAACTCACACACTGCAAGTTCTGTAAAAATATTCCAGGGTATTCTACAAACACCTTCTTAAATATGTTTTCTTAATTTGAGGCTAATTGCCAATTAAATTTGGCCAGTTAGTTGATTAATTAAGGCAGCAGTTACTTTTTCACACGGGTGGTACAGGTGTTAGATAGCTGCCTCGCCTCACCCCATGCCTGGAATAAACTCCCTGAGCCCATACGCCAGGCCCCCTCCCTGCCCATCTTCAAAGCCTGGCTAAAAAGCCCACCTCTTCAATGTCGCCTTCGGCACCTAACCACCATACCTCTATTCAGGAAATCTGGACTGCCCCTACTTGACATTTCGCCCATTAGATTGTAAGCTCCTTGGAGCAGGGACTGTCCTTTTCTTAATCTGTACAGCGCTGCGTAACCCTAGTAGCGCTCTAGAAATGTTAAGTAGTAGTAGTAGTAAGTAGTAAATAAATGAAGTTATAATTTTAAAACGGTATAACATATTTACTCAGGTTTCCTTTGTCTGATATGATATGTATGATATGATATGATGTGGTTACCTTTATACGGCAATTACGGAAACATTTGGCTCAATGCCGATTTACAATCAAATAACCATATATTTCTGGATGTCACAAATTAAACAAATCAAATATTCAATATGATAACATTTCCTGAATAAAAACGCCTTCAACTTCTTACAAAATCTCTTATAATTGTTTTCCGTTCTTATATTTAAAGGTAAGGCGTTTCAAAACTTAGCTGATTAAAAGCCAAAAGATGATGTAAGCGCTGATTTATATTTAGTGTTTAGGAGTGATAGAAAGGTCAGAGTTACACAATCAATTACTACTACTAAACATTTCTAGAACGCTACTAGGGTTACGCAGCATTGTACAAATTAAACAACGAAGGACGGTCCCTGCTCAAAGGAGCTTATTTTATTTTTATTACATTTGTACCCTGCGCTTTCCCACTCATGGCAGGCTCAATGCGGCTTACATGGGGCAATGGAGGGTTAAGTGACCTGCCCAGAGTCACAAGGAGCTGCCTGTGCCGGGAATCGAACTCAGTTCCTCAGGACCAAAGTCCACCACCCTAACCACTAGGCCACTCCTCCACTACTTACAATCTAAAGAACGAAATGTCAAGTTGGGGCAGTCTAGATTTCCTGGGTGGAGGTGTAGTGGTTAGGTGCCGAAGGCGACATTGAAGAGGTGGGCAATTGAGCGAGTTATTCTGTTAGTAGAGATTCTACAGATTAATTTAAACATATACATAGTAAATGAGTTTTCCCAAATATGATCCTATGAACTCCCCATTTGAAAAGTATACGAGCTTTAACTGGCAGCCAGTGCAACCTGATCAACAGAGGTGGTTACATGGTCGAATCTCCTAATATTACAACTTGTTTAAAGATCATAAATCATTCAATGTGATACACAAGCAATAACAGAGAAAATCAGGAGGGGGGGGGGGACTTTTTCACATCACTGTAAGTTATGTGTATATGTTGGAGATGCGGCTTCACCCCTCCCATGCTCTGCCCTTGTGAAAGCCATCATTGCTAGTGCATTTCTTTTAGCGAAAAAGGTGCCGGTACTCAAATTCCAGGCCACCCTTCAGGGGTGGGGTGATCACTGAGGGACCCACCCCACAATAGCCAGGCCCCCTGCAACCAGTCACAGAATCTTTGACAAGGCAGAATTGGTGCGTAGAGCCTGAGCTCTTTCATTAAAACTTGAGGACCATGGGTCAATTTTAGCAGAAAAGGTGCCGGTACTCAGTACCCCCAAGTACCCCCTCAAAAAAAGCCCTGATGCTATGGCACCTACATGCTATCTTATACAATAACATGTAGTGCACACATGTGCACAAGTTGCAGTGTTCTGTGCTTTTAAGCACTCAAGACACGCATAACTGCATGCTCCCTGGTAATAGGTTTATTCATTTATATTCTGCCTATAGCTATGCAAACATACATAAAATTACAAATAAAACAACAGCACAGTCCTAAGAAACCAAATATATACATTACTTACAACCTACCCCTCCGCTCCCCGCCAAATCCTACCCTCACTTAAGCCTTCTTTAAAATCAACCCACGCGCCTTAGTTAAAGGGCCCCTCTGTGCCAAGAGATTTTTCCACGGCTGCAAGTGGAAGGGAGGTAGTGCCCTTTCCTGCCCCTCCGGATGGCAATTTTTATCTACAAAGATTCCACACTCACGTAGACTATTTATTTTGTCCGATTCAATTCCTTCTTTAACATACAGCGCAACCCCCCTACCCTCCAATTTGATTCACTCTATCACTGTGATATAATTTGTACACTGTTAACACAGTGACCCATTGATTGTCTTCTTTCCACCAGGGCCTCGTGAGAAGACGGTTTTTAATGCACCTGAATCACTTCTACTTGTCTTTATAAAAATATTAGTGAACATGGCAATGTCAGTCTGCCTGTCTGACACTGCTGCCTGGATGTCTCAGCGCCATCTGAAACTAAACATGACCAAGACTGAGCTTCTTATCTTTCCCCCTAAACCAACCTCTCCTCCTCCCCCCATTCTCTATTTCTGTGGATAACACTCTCATCCTTCCTGTCTCATCAGCTCGTAACCTTGGGGTCATCTTCGACTCCTCTCTCTCCTTCTCTGCACATATTCAACAGACTGCTAAAACCTGTCGTTTCTTTCTCTATAATATCAGCAAAATTCGCCCTTTCCTTTCTGAGCACACTACCAGAACCCTCATCCACACTCTTGTCACCTCTCGCTTAGACTATTGCAACTTGCTTCACAGATCTCCCACTTAGCCATCACTCTTCTCTTCAATCTGTTCAAAATTCTGCTGCACAACTAATATTCCGCCAGTGTCGTTATGCTCATATCAGCCCTCTCCTCAAGTCACTTCACTGGCTTCCCATCCGTTTCCGCATACAGTTCAAACTCCTCTTATTGACCTATAAATACATTCACTCTGCAGCTCCTCAGTACCTCTCCACTCGCATCTCTCCCTACATTCCTCCCTGGGAACTCCGTTTACTGGGTAAATCTCTATCTGCACCCTTCTCCTCCACCGCTAACTCCAGACTCCGTTCATTTTATCTTGCTGCACCCATATGCCTGGAATAGACTTCCTGAGCCAGTACGTCAAGCTCCATCTCTTTTAATGCTGCTTTTAACTCCTAACCCTTATTCACTTGTTCAGAACCCTTATTTTATCATCCTCACTTTAATATTCCCTTATCTCTTGTTTGTCCTGTTTGTCTGTCCTAATTAGATTGTAAGCTCTGTCGAGCAGGGACTGTCTCTTCATGTTCAAGTGTACAGCACTGCGTACGTCTAGTAGCGCTATAGAAATGATAAGTAGTAGTAGTCTTTGGGATTCCAGAATCTTGCTACTCTTTAGGATTATGAATGGAATCTTGCAACTCTTTGTCCTTATCCCTTATTTGTCCTGTTTGTCAGTCCTAATTAGATTGTAAGCTCTGTGGAGCAGGGACTGTCTCTTCATGTTCAAGTGTACAGCGCTGCGTACATCTAGTAGCGCTTTAGAAATGAAAAGTAGTAGTAGCAGAATGCAACTTGAATTCAGGTTTCAGGTTTATTAAAAGTTCTGATATAGCACAATTGCCTCTTTGCGTCATCTGTCGAGAGGGTGCGGCATGCTTTGGGACAGGAGACTATTGACTTCTGCAATATCAGAGGTGCCTTTAAAAAAGTTTCTTTTCCCACAGACACAAATAGGAAAAAAAAAAATCTTAGTAAGTCAATTTCTAAAACAGCTACTGCTAATCTGGGAGGGGATTCCAGACCTCCCCCCACCTAAACTTCACTGGGGACGATGTTGGAAGGGTGGCAAAGGAGACGCGAGAAAGGTCTTAGATGCTGGCTCCTATGTTTTTGAGCTGGCTCCTAGATTTAATGCACAGTTGACGTGGGCTGGTTTAAACGATAGAGCCTCATCTAGGGTTATTCCTAGGATTTTCATAGAAGGAACTCAAATAATTAAAGAGCCTGTCATTTGAATAGGTTAAAGTCAAAGAAAGTGAATCCTTCCCATTAAATATCATTCCCTTAGTTTTGTCAGTGGGAGAAGCAGAATTTGAATTATCGTTTATTCATTTTACTATACCGTTTCAAATTGTGGTTACAAAACAAAAACGGTTTACATGGTAATATAAAATCATAATAAAACAACCATAGAAGAACTCCATTGAATAGATAGGAAAGCAAACTAAAACAATCATTCTTAAAAATAGAGAACACCAATTCTTACTAAAACAGCCATTCATAACAAGTACATGAGACCAGTGCCGTAGCGCGGGTGCCTGACACCCGGGGCGGGTCGCCGCTGCGCACCCCCCCCCCGAAAATGCACCCTCCCCCCGAAATGAAGCCTACCTTGTAGCGGGAGGGCCAATCCGCCCCCAGTGCACGTCACTGGGAGCTGCATCGGCTCTGCTGCTTCCCTGCCCAGGAACAGGAAGCAACCTGCGGGCAGGGAACCAGCGAGCCGACACCCCCCAGCGCGTGCACCAGGGGCGGGCCGCCCCACCGCCCCCCCTTCCTACGCCACTGCATGAGACACACATAACATTCTGCATATTTAATGCTGCCTATCTAATATTGCCATTTGTCACAAATTATTTTCAAATGTACCCTGGAACAAGTGTGTTTTTAGAAATTAACTGCTAGAGTCCACTACTATTGGACAAAAAAAAAAAAAGATCCTAGCATTACAATCACTTTCAGCATTACTGCTTTATTATTAAATGTGTTTACGGAAGTGCTCTAAATGGAGTCTTTTAATGCTTTTGGTTTTATTGAATCAGATGTCCAAATAGCTCTGTATTAACTTCTGCAACATGTTAGAAAGAGTTGGAAAAACACCCCCCATTTCCCCTAACCATAATCAAATTAACTTCTCTGCTTAACAGTTTCAGATGAATCATTACGCAAGCCTTTATTGCGCTGTTCACAAAATGACTGGCATTTGCTGTCTCAAACTTCTGTATTGCATGGGAGCAAGTTATTACATCGTTTGGTTTCAATTAGGACAAGGCTGGAAGAACATCTCGGAATTCAGAACACCAGGGGAAGCTGATCTACATTACACATATTTATAACATATTAACTACACAGGGCAAGTAACATGATTGGTTAATTACATATTCCATGACATTTTTTTACAGACTGGCAATAATATGAGTAATGGAAAACTTAGGAAAGCGGCTAGAGGGGGCATTTCAGGAATGACAATGGGGCAGAAAAATATATCTGCTCAGAAAACAGTCAATCATAACAACGGTGAAAAGATTATAGTACGAACAAGAAACACCATTTACCGGGGCTTTGTTAATTATATATGTTATCAATAGGAATCAAACAAAATAAAACATATTTTAACACCAAACAGAAAGGACTTAACAAGGATCTGGGGTTCCTAGCCCATTATAAACCATAAAGCTGTATGTCTCTGTTGATCACCCTCCCCTCACCTATCCACACCCACCCTGTTAGAATATCAATGATATGCTTTGATGTCCCCATGCATACCTCCTACCCACCCCCCTCCTCCCACCCTGTCAGACTGTCACAGTAATGCTTGAATGTTTTCACTTATAAACACTGTCAGCTAGCACATTTGCTTATTTCCGATCTGAGGAAGAAGGGCAACCTTCGAAAGCTAATCAAGAAATGTATTAAGTTATGTCCAATAAAAAAGGTATCATCTTATTTTCTTTTCCATGTTTTATTTTGTTTGATTTCTATAGATTCTACATGGAATGTTGCTATTCCACTAGCAACATTCCATGTAGAAGTCTGCCCTTGCGGATCACCAATGTGGCCGCGCAGGCTTCTGCTTCTGTGAGTCTGACGTCCTGCACGTACGTGCAGGACGTCAGACTCACAGAAACAGAAGCCTGCGCAGCCTTCTACATGGAATGTTGCTAGTGGAATAGCAACATTCCATGTAGAATCTCCAATAGTAGCAACATTCCATGTAGAATCTCCAATGGTATCTATTTTACTGTCATAGTAATGCTTGAATGTTTTCACTTATATACACTGTCAGCTAGCACATTTGCTTATTTCCGATCTGAGGAAGAAGGGCAACCTTCGAAAGCTAATCAAGAAATGTATTAAGTTATGTCCAATAAAAAAGGTATCATCTTATTTTCTTTTCCATGTTTTATTTTGTTTGATTTCTATAGATTCTACATGGAATGTTGCTATTCCACTAGCAACATTCCATGTAGAAGTCGGCCCTTGCGGATCACCAATGTGGCCGCGCAGGCTTCTGCTTCTGTGAGTCTGACGTCCTGCACGTACGTGCAGGACGTCAGACTCACAGAAACAGAAGCCTGCGCAGCCTTCTACATGGAATGTTGCTAGTGGAATAGCAACATTCCATGTAGAATCTCCAATAGTAGCAACATTCCATGTAGAATCTCCAATGGTATCTATTTTACTGTCATAGTAATGCTTGAATGTTTTCACTTATATACACTGTCAGCTAGCACATTTGCTTATTTCCGATCTGACGAAGAAGGGCGACCTTCGAAAGCTAATCAAGAAATGGATTAAGTTATGTCCAATAAAAAAGGTATCATCTTATTTTCTTTTCCATGTTTTATTTTGTTTGATTCCTATTGATAACCTTAAGAGTGGACTAACACGGCTACCACACTCCTCTACTTAATTATATATGCAAATAACTTTATATACACATACACACATTAACACCCCACACATGTACATGTGATATTTTGCAAAGGCCTTAAGGGACCTTTCAGCTTACACCATACACTCATCTTACCAGTTCTAGCATATATCCCCTTCCTGCTGGCTGCACAGCATTCCTGCCTCTCTCTCTCTCCCCCTCCCCTCTCACCATCTGATCAGCATTTTCTTCTTCCTCCCCCCACCCAGCATCCCCATCGATTTCTCTCTCCCCTGTCCAGCATCTTCTCCCTCCCTCGTTCTCTACGCAGCCCAGCACCCACATCTTTCCCCCATCCACGGCCCAGCAGCCTTGCCCCCATCCACAGTTCCCAGCCAAACAAATCAAGCTCTGGCCCTGCCCCCAAGCTCTCTAGTTGCTGATACTGTGTTGGGCAAAACATTAGTCTGACCATCCCCCTTTCCCCTGCCTATGTCCCCCCCCCCCCCCGTCTCTTCCAGCAAAATAGCATCGTCACTCTATTTGCCCCGTTTAAGCTTAAATCATTTCTCCTCCTCATTCAATTTCCCTTCCATTTCCCCATCTCTGTCGCCCACTTTAAATGCCCCCCCCCCCCCCAGCAACTTCAATCGCTGTCATTGTCATTTTTGTCCTCAGCCTCTTCCCTCATTTCTTTTACTGGTGTAGGCCGGGGAACCTGACTAGTCACATTCATCCAACCTAGCTCCATCTTTATTTATTTATTGCATTTGTATCCCACATTTTCCCACTTATTTGCAGGCTCAATGTGGCTTACATAATGCCGGAGCAGTGGCGTACCAGGGGGGGGGGGGGGGGCGGTCCGCCCCAGGTGCACGCTGCTGGGGGGGGGGGGGGGGGGTGCCACGTGCTGTCAGCTCCGCTGGTTCCCTGCTCTCTCTGCCCCGAAACAGGTTACTTCCTCTTCCGGGGCAGAGAGAGCAGGGCCAGCAGAGCTGACAGGCGCGCGGCTGCTCCCAGCAGCCAAGAAGGCACCTGGGGTGGGAGGGGGTTGATTCACCGGGGGGGGGGGGGGGGTTTGATGCGCCGGAAGGGGGGTTTTGAGTCGCTAGGGGGGTGGTGTTGATGCGCTGGAAGGGGGGTTTGATTCGCCGGGGAGGGGGGGGGGGTCGTGCTGCACCCGGGGGGGGGGGGGGTTGCAGTGGCGATCCGCCCCGGGTGTCAGCTGACCTAGGATCGCCACTGTGCCGGAGTAACAGTCGCCACTTCCGGATCTGAGGAATACAGATTGGTATAGCATGTATATTATAGGGTAGATTACTAACGTGATATTGCCTGAATGTTCATAGATGAAAGAGTGATTACTTTATACCGTAATGGTGGTCACCATTTCCGAATCAAGAATTACAGAGTGGTATAGCATTGTTATTCATTGATGATAGCATAAATTACAAGGTGGTATTGCATTAGAATTCATAAATGATAGACTAAAGTAAAGGGTGGTTAGATAGTCAAATATAGAAAGTTCATTTACGGTATGGACAACAGGTGGTGGTGCACAGTACGTTACACGTGTCCGAATTGTGGGGCAGTCCAGTGTAGGGAGTTCGGTTTTGTTTACTTTTGTTGATATTTCGTTGGCCGGTATTTAAGATGAATCATTGTGGTATGCCTTTTTGAACAGGTTGGTTTTCAGTACATTTTGGAAGGTCGTGTGTTGTTTTTATAACACTAGGCAGTGCGTTCCATAGTTGCACGCCTATGTATGAGAAACTGGATGCATAGATTGATTTATACTTAAAGTCCTAAGTTGCAACTAGGGTAATGGAAGTTCAAAAATGTGCATGTTGATCTTTTTGTGTTCCTGGTTGGCAAATCTACGAGGTCCGACATGTAGGTCGGGGCTTTCTCTCTCACTGGCAGTGCTCTGGGGTACAGCATTTTTATTTTTAAGCTTCACTGCTCTCCCCCCACCCCCATCTCCTAAACGCTTGAGCTCCAGGCAACAACCTACTTCTAATGGTAAAACCAAACCTGAATATTGGGCCCCTTTTATAAGCCCAACGTGGACTTACTGCGCGCTAAAATGGAACTACCACTGGGCTACCGCGGCAGCCTGGTGGTACTTCCCACCCCCCATTGCGCCATCATATCCAGCGCTACAAAAATATATGTGTACCTGGCGGTAATCGGACAGTGCCGCTCGCTGCCCGGTTACCGCCGGGTTAGCGCTGGAGCCCTTACTGCCACCTCAATGGGTAGCGGTAAGGGCTCTCCCCACCCCCACCAAAATGGCTGCACGGCAAGTGCTTTACTTGCCGCACGGCCATTTCCGCAGAAAAGACCTACCTTTTACCTGGCTGCGGTAAGGGGGGAGGGGTCTCAGCACATCAAAAACATGCGATGCCGCCAGCGCAGGCCCCCTTTTGCTGCAGTTTGGTATTTTAGAATTGTGAAGGCGCAGGACGGTACTCACGTCACTATCTTTTATGATTCATTCGGCTTATGCTGTTTTTTTACTGTATTTTAGAAGATTCGTGATTTCAGAATTCCACACATTTTTCATCACGACTTTTAAAGAACATTGTGTAGCCCCTGACGCAGCCCAGTTGGGCGAAACACAGCCAGTGTCGGGCTGATTTGAACATTTGGTTGTCATTAATAAACTAATTTTTTTCTGCTGATCTGCTTTTTTGTCCTTCCATCTTGGAGTTTGCAGATCGTTTGCCTTGCTGTTTTCTTGAATTTTAACCAGTACAGGTTTTACTTCCCAATAACAGAGTACGAATTGGCAAATATTTTCTGTAATAATATAGTATAACGCAGTGCCTGAGAGAACTGTGTTTAATTGCATTTCTAGTACAGGACAATAAAAGTACCACTTACTGATCAATTATTTAACAAACAAAACAATTCTAAAATAATCAATGATTTCTATCTTTATTCACTCTCAACAAAGAAAATTACGAGATGTGACAACCGCCAACAAGCCTTCTCAGGAGTAGTCCCGATACTCTGGAACTCACGCCCAGAGGGACTAAGAGGGGCATAATCGACCAGAAACGCCTATCTCCATGGGCGTTTATCAAAAAAAATAGACGCCCATGTGTTATTCGCCAAGGTGTGAGCTGGGCGTTTTTGCTTTTCAGCGATAATGGAAAATGAAATCGCCCAGCTCAAAAACGAATAAATCCAAGGCATTTGTTCGTGGGAGGGGCCAGGATTCATAGTGCACTGGTCCCCCTCACATGCCAGGACACCAACCGGGCACCCTAGGGGGCACTTTTACAAAAACAAAAAAAAAGGTAAAAGAGCTCCCAGGTGCATAGCACCCTTCCCTTGGGTGTTGAGCCCCCCAAATCCCCCTCAAAACCTACTGCCCACAAGTCTACACCATTACTATAGCCCTAAGAGGTGAAGGGGGGCACCTACATGTGGGTACAGTGAGTTTGGGGGGGTTGGACGACTAAGCATTAAGCAGCACAATTGTAACAGGTAGGGGGGGGGATGGGCCTGGGTCCACCTGCCTGACGTCCACTGCACCCACTAACAACTGCTCCAGGGACCTGCATACTGCTGCTTGGGAGGAGGGTATGACATTTGAGGGTGAAAGTAAAAAGTTGTGAAACATCATTTTTTTGTGGTGGGAGGGGGTTAGTGACCACTGGGGGAGTCAGGGGAGGTCATCCCCGACTCCCTCTGGGGGTCATCTGGTCATTTAGGGCACTTTTTGGGGCCTTATTCGTGAAAAAACAGGGTCCAGGAAAAGTGCCCTAAATTCTAGCTACAAACGTATCCATTATCGGCGAAAGGCGCCCATCTCTGTTCGGGTGATAACCACGCCCCAGTTCCGCCTTCACCACGCCTCCGACATGCCCCCGTCAACTTTGTCCGCATCCGCGACGGCGAGCAGTTGAAAGCGTCCAAAGTTCGGCTTTCGATTATACCGCTTTATTTGTTTTTGTGAGAAAAACGCCCATCTCCCGATTTAGGTCGGAACTTGGGCGTTTTTCTCGTTCGATTATAAGCAGGTAAGCCTAACAAGACTACCTCTACTTCAGGAAACAGGTGAAAGCCTGGCTCTTCTCCCAAGCCTTTAATGGCTGCCGTCACCGACGATCCACTCACTCCGCATCTAGATAAGCTTACCACGCACCCTCTGAGACCAGCTCTACATACCTTATTCAAATATCCATCTACTTTTGCCCTCAAACTAGTCACCTAAGTACCTTTGTCTTACCCATCTTGTCTGTCTATATGTTTCAACTAAATCTGTCCCTTCCGATGTCGTTTCATTGTATAGTGCCAACATTGTGAGCATATTTGCTATGTGAATGTGAATGAGAAAAAGAATAGTGGTGGACCAATGGTCTTCTAAAGCAAACAATGAGGGGAACCCCAGAGGATAAAAAGTAGCAATTTATTAATGTAAACAAAAGAAGTCAAGCCATAAAAAAAAGGAAAGTGTCAGCAATAATTCATACAGTAATCCACTTGAAGGTGAACTCAAACTCGGATGTTCTACCATGCTGCCTATTATGGTGGCTATCATTTATATGGCTATCAAACATATAAACGGCGAGTGACCGAACTCACTCGCAAATGCGCAGTAGAGACTTCCCTCTCTGTCCCGCCCCCGCGTCAATACGTGATGACGGGGCGGGACAGAGAGGAAAACTGCGCTCCCACCCCGAGGTCGCCGCCACCACCCGGCCCGGGCCCTCTGATCGCAATTAATTCAACTTACATCGCCGTAGCACGCAGATCAGCTGAGCTCCGGTCGGCCTTCCTTCCCTGCCTGTGTCCCGCCCTCACCGGCAGTACATCACACGAGGGCGGGACACAGGCAGAGAAGGAAGGCCAGGCCGACGGGAGCTCAGCTGATCTGCGTGCTGCGGCGATGTAAGTTGAATTAATAGCGAACAGAGGGCCCAGGCCGGGTGGAGGGGTGGCGGCGGTGACTCCGGAGGGGGGGTACTGGTTGTGGTGACCTCGGGGGGGAGGGGGCCTTGGAAAACCCCCATTCCAATAGTAGCCCGTTTTAACGGGCTCAACGGCTAGTCATTTATATTCTGCAGACATCCTATATAATAAAACTCACCCTCAATGTTCTGAAGACACTGACGTCAGTGAAGCCAAGCCACTGACGTCACTTCCTTCAACACAGGTTCGAAGGGTTCGTGGTGGTGAAGCCACCGAAATCGCCAAGTCGCCGGGCCCCGCCCTCGCGTCAAACGTGAGGACGTCGAGGGCGGAGCAATGGCGTCACACACCGAGGGCGGAGCAATGGCATCTGAACGACCAAGGGGTCGGTAGGTACGGAGGGAGGGAGAAGGGGGGGTGTTGGGGAGGAAAACCTTGCTAGCGCCCGTTTCATTTGGCCCAGAAACGGGCCTCTTTGACTAGTTTTATCATATTTCTGTTATATGAATGTTCTACTTCGCTGTTATAAAGTGTATATTATTGCTATTACTAGGATTTAATTTGCGTATTCCTAAGTTTCCCCTTCACTGTTACATAGTAACATAGTAGATGACGGCAGAAAAAGACCTGCACGGTCCACCCAGTCTGCCCAACAAGATAAACTCACATGTGCCATTTTTTGTGTATACCTTACCTTGATTTGTACCTGTCTTTTTCAGGGCACAGACCGTATAAGTCTGCCCAGCACTATCCCCGCCTCCCAACCACCCGCCCCGCCTCCCACCACCTGCTCTGGCACAGACCGTATAAGTCTGCCCAGCACAATCCCCGCCTCCCAACCACCGGCTCTGGCACAGACCGTATAAGTCTGCCCAGCACTATCCCCGCCTCCCAACCACCCGCCCCGCCTCCCACCACCTGCTCTGGCACAGACCGTATAAGTCTGCCCAGCACAATCCCCGCCTCCCAACCACCGGCTCTGGCACAGACCGTATAAGTCTGCCCAGCACTATCCCCGCCTCCCAACCACCTGCTCTGGCACAGACCGTATAAGTCTGCCCAGCACAATCCCCGCCTCCCAACCACCGGCTCTGGCACAGACCGTATAAGTCTGCCCAGCACAATCCCCGCCTCCCAACCACCGGCTCTGGCACAGACCGTATAATAGTATATTACACTATTTGCTTATTTTGCTCATTTTATGCTGTTAACACAATGTAAGTTATGTTAAGCTGTATCTGTTGCATACTACGTTGGGTACATCTCTTCTGTGAGAATGCTCATTCATTGGGATTAATAAATCCCAATAATCAAACACGAATCTGCTCCTGACTTATCCCTTCCAAATATACTCTCAGAGTTCTGAAAGAACTACTAAAAGTTAGTATTAGAACATCAAACTTTAACTTGTCCCAGGCCACGAAACCAAAACATACATTCTCTATGTTCCTTGGCTATAAGACCATACCATTTCTTAACCTTAATTAAACAGGTATTTAAACAGTTAACCATACCTTCTGGGATTCTTCTACCCCAAAGGGACCATAATTGTATGTTATCCACATAAACCAAATTTTTTTTATCTATATCAATATCAAGCAAACAAACCAGAGCACCAAGAGGACGAAGAAAAATATTAAAAAGCAAAAGATGAAGGAAAGAACTGCCCAATCCAGTTTTTTTTTAAATTGATTGCTAAGAGGCTACACATTGTATAAACTACAATGGACAGAGATATAACCCAATCCGTTGTAACACAGTACCTGATATCCACAGTTCAATACATCGCGAAATCAAGAGTAACATAGTAACATAGTAAATGACGGCAGAAAAAGACCTGCACGGTCCATCCAGTCTGCCCAACAAGACAAACTCATATGTGCTACTTTTTGTGTATACCCTACTTTGATTTGTACCTGTCCTCTTCAGGGCACAGACCGTATAAGTCTGTCCAGCACTATCCCTGCCTCCCAACCACCAGCCCCGCCTCCCACCACCGGCTCTGGCACAGACCGTATAAGTCTGCCCAGCACTATCCTCGCCTCCCACCACCGGCTGGCTCTGCCACCCAATCTCGGCTAAGCTCCTTAGGATCCATTCCTTCTGATCAGGATTCCTTTATGTTTATCCCACGCGTGTTTGAATTCTGTTACCGTTTTCATTTCCACCACCTCCCGCGGGAGGGCATTCCAAGCATCCACTACTCTCTCCGTGAAAAAATACTTCCTGACATTTTTCTTGAGTCTGCCCTCCTTCAATCTCATTTCATGTCCTCTCGTTCTACCGCCTTCGCACCTCCGGAAAAGGTTTCTTTTGCGGATTAGTACAACAAAGGCATTAGAAAGATCTAATGATATTAGTAGAACAGCCTCATTCTTGCATAAATAGCCAAACACAAAATCCAGAAGTGTAGCTAAATGTGATTCTGTGCCACACTCTTCTCTAATAGATCCTCTAAAAAGGAATCCAGTTGTGGAAGTCTTTTTGGATTCGTTTTGACAAAAAGAGAGATTTGATATTGGTTGAAAATGGTTCCACTCCAAGGGTCGCGGATCCCACCATTGCTTTCTATCTCATATTTTTACAGCAGCTAGGATATTAATTGCGAGAATGTGGAAACAGACCGCAGTACCGACCGTGGATCAAGTACTTGCTAAGATGGATTACTGCTGTTTAATGGATAAACTTACTGCTTTAAGGCGGGGAGGAATGGTGAGGTTTCTTAAAGCATGGACCCCATATGTGGAGTGGCGAGGACTTTCAGTGTGATATGTGGACAAGGGGGGAACATCCAGTGTGTGGAGATGGTTATGTATATCTGAGTTATTCTGAGGGGGGGGAGGGGAGGGGAGGGGAGGGGAGGGGAGGGGGGAGGGTATTGTTGATGCTGTATTGTTAAGAAGTGACTTGATATATGTGCTATCTTGGTTGGTTGTCTGCATGGAAACTGTCAATAAAAACAATTATTAAAAAATAAATATTATGGGCTTTTTCTTTAAACTTTTATTGTTTTAATTCATTTATCTAGATCTTACATGCACATGGTATTACTTGTTAAACCAAAGGCAAAATCTAAGGGTGGTTAAACAATTTGGAATAAACTGTGTTGAGCTGTTATTTTTACAATATGTGTATGGACGCCTGTTCTGGTGTGTGCATGTAATAATGTTTGAATAACTGTCTATACTTATGGCTATGATTTCTGAACATGCCACATCATTAAAGGACAGACTTTTAAATGCCAAAAAAAAAAGAAAATCGTTCCACTCCTTAGCTACCACCACTCCCTTTTTCTCTATAGGGGTCACCAATTCTTTCTTCAATGGGCCAAAGAGGCATGTACAATATCCATTAGCCACAATACTATCTATATATATAAAACTCACCCTCAACGTTCTGAAGACAGTGACGTCAGTGAAGCCAAGCCCTGACTTCCCTCAAAAAGGTTCGAAGGTTCGTGGTGGTGAAGCCACCAAAAACGCTCCGGGCCCCGCCCTCGAGGGAGGAGCAATGGCAGAACAACCAAGGGGTTGGCAGGGAGGGAGGGAGGCAGGGGGGAAATAGCTCCGGGCCCCGCCCTTGAGGGCGGAGCAGTGGCAGAACAACGAAGGGGTTGGCAGGGAGGGAGGCAGGGAGGCGGGGGGACATCGCTCCGGGCCCCGCTCTTGCGTAAAACATCATGAAGTTGAGGACGGAGCAATGCCAGAACAATGAAGGGGTTGGCAGGGAGGGAGGGAGGCGGGGGGGGGGGGGGGGGGGGGTGTTGCCGCCGAAAACCTTGATGGCAGAACAACGAAGGGATTCACAGGGAGGGAGGCAGGGGGGTTGCCAAATCGCTCCGGGCCCCGCCCTCGCGTCAAACGTCATGACGTTGAGGGCGGAGCAATGGCAGAACAACGAAGGGGTTGGCAGGGAGGGGGGGGGGTGTTGCCGCCGAAAACCTTGATGGCAGAACAACGAAGGGATTCACAGGGAGGGAGGCGGGGGGCGGTTGCGAAATCGCTCCGGGCCCCGCCCTCGCGTCAAACGTCATGACGTTGAGGGCGGAGCAATGGCAGAACAACAAAGGGGTTGGCCAGGGAGGGGGGGGGGGGGGGGTGTTGGCAACGAAAACCTTGCTAGCGCCCGTTTCATTTGCTCAGAAACGGGCCTCTTTTACTAGTGATTCTATAATGACGAACGGAACCAGATCAAGAGGAGAAAGAGTCACCCTTAGTGATCCTAACAACTCTTTAATCTATCTGCTGATAACAGATTAAGGGCCCCGAATTCTAAGCCGCGCTATAGGCGCGCCAGCATTTTTAGCACACTAATGCTAGAGACACCCAAAGGAATATATGGGTATCTCTAGTGTTAGCGCACGCTAAAAACGCTAGCGCGTCTTAGTGAACAGGGCCCTAAAGGAATTCAGTTCAAAACCTTGTAGATACCTTCCAAAAACTTCTGACGTATCCCTCACCTTAATATTCATCACCTCCTCACCTTCTTTACAAACTACTCTGTCAATCCCTGCAAGAGACAAGTTGCCGTAATACTGTCAATGAGTTCACTCCATAATTACAGAAGAACAGATACTTTTGGATTAACAATTTGTCAGTCACCAATGAAGTGTTGAATGTTATAGAAATTTTAATAAATGGTTCTGCTCTATCTAGTGACAGTACCCAAGATCAGATAAGGGTCAAATGGATGGCTCAAATGGTTTTTCATCCTGTATCTTACTCATCCCCTTTGTAATATATCTGATTGGCACGTACTATAATGGTTCATTAGGTCCTTCCTCCTCTGGCTTTGAAATGGCTCATCAATCTATAATCCCATGTTCCAAGTTGATTATTTCTTGATATATGATATACTGCACATTGGAATCCATCTATGAGGTTCACAATTAAATAAAAATATTTGGGGAAAAAGGAACTCTATTATCAGATTGATTAAAACACACATTAGGTTAGTCAATCCAGATGCTACACCTGCTAGGGCTGATACAGCTCAATGACCCTTAGATTCCAAATGTTGTTGTTTTTTTTTTTCAAAAAGGTTAAATTTTCAGACCAGTTATAAAATTTTGTAAAATATCTAATTAACATAACAAAGCCTTTTCCCCTGCAGCTTGATAAAAGGACACCACAATATGATCCCACACAGAGCCCCCCTCCCCCCCCCCCAAAAAAGTAATTAACAGCTGCTAATCTCTGACTGAATAGTAACATAGTAACATAACATAGTAACATAGTAGATGACGGCAGAAAAAGACCTGCACGGTCCACCCAGTCTGCCCAACAAGATAAACTCACATGTGCCATTTTTTGTGTATACCTTACCTTGATTTGTACCTGTCTTTTTCAGGGCACAGACCGTATAAGTCTGCCCAGCACTATCCCCGCCTCCCAACCACCAGCCCCGCCTCCCACCACCGGCTCTGGCACAGACCGTATAAGTCTGCCCAGCACTATCCCCACCTCCCAACCACTCTGATCTCTGACTGAACCACATGAAAAAAAGACTGAGCAAAGACATGAGTTTTCAAGAGCTTCTTGAAATGGCCTGCGTTCGCACAAAGGCGCAGATAGCCAGGCAAAGCATTCTACAAAACCAGACCTGCAACTGGACACTAGCGCCACAAAATATGATTTATAGAGATGAGAGGCACAAGGCAACGATGATAACAGCCTGTGATTTAAACACTATTTCTTGGGCTGGAATCTATTAAGCCTCTGTCTCTTATTAAAACAAACAAACCAAAAATTTCCAATTAAAATCAGGCAACAGTTCGTTATTAATTTGATCTTATTTTATCTTTTCTTGTTTGGATTTAAGTTTATTAAAATTATTTTTGAATAAATAAACCTGCTTCTTCAAGTGACATGCCAGTCTTTTGCCCCACCCAACATTTGATTGAACTCCTTCGCAAAGACAGCAGCTTAAACACCTAATGCTGGCTATTTTCCAACATGTTCACTCTCTGTTCTTAGATCCACCCGTCCAGCTCACTGGCTTAGAGGGAGTCAACCAGGATTCGCTGGCATATTAAACCTCCCGCTCAATATCTGTTTACTACCAGTGAAGAAGACCAGCACGGACCCGTCTCTGTTGTCAGTCTTATCATTATTAATTTTTTTTTTATTGATTAGTATTTATTTGCCACCTTTTGAGCAAATTCAAGCAAAGTGGTATACATCAAATATAAACTGGAAATAGGCAATAAACAATTACAACAGTAAAATATTCAAACAACAGTACACATAAAACATCTAATAGACACCAAAATGTGGGATACAAATGTAACAAACAAATAAATAAATAAATAAAATGGACAAGCAGAGATTTATTTATTTATCTGTTGCATTTCTATCCCACATTTTCCCACCTTTTTGCAGGCTCAATGTGGCTTACATTATGCCGGAATGGCGATCGCCAATTCCGGATTGAGAAATACAAAGTAGTATTACATTTAAAGTTCATAAATGCTGAAATAAATGATAAAGTAAGTTAGGTAAACAGTTCATTTCCGGCGTGAGAGATAAGGGGGTAATGCATTAACGTTCATTAGTGACAAATTGATTGAAGCGAACAGGTATAGAGAGTTCGATGTTGTCTGGTTCTGGTAGAGTTTTGATGTCAGGTCATTTATGAAGGATCGTTATGGTATGTCTGTTTGAACAGGTTGGTCTTTAGTAATTTCCGGAAGGCTGCCAGGTCATGCGTTGTTTTTATGGCATTTGGTAGTGCATTCCATAGTTGCGTGCTGATGTAGGAGAAGCTGGATGCATATGTTGATTTATATTTGAGTCCTTTGCAACTGGGGTAATGGAGGTTCAAGAATGTGCGTGATGATCTTTTTGCGTTCCTGGTTGGTAAGTCTATGTTGGAACATATAGACAAAAGATGGGGTGACAGGAGTTTAGAAAGACAATAAACAGGAGCCCCTGACAAATTAATTGAACGTATTTTGCAGGAATGAATGAGGTTTCTCAGGAAGAGGCAGCTAAACAGTAAGACTCCTCAGCCACCGGTACTAGGAAAGGAGATGATGCCATTTTAGTGTGTATAGTCAAAGTCGGAGGAGTAGGCTCTTGAACAACACTAGTAGGCGACGTAGATTAGGAACAATCTCTTTATTTAAATATACACTCGACTCAACACAGCCGTGTTTCGGCACTACAGACGCCTTCTTCAGGAGTCTATGAACTAAAACCAAACAATGGTAATATAACAAACATGCAGAACAAAAGTAAAATAAGTGTAGAACGTTAAATGTGTGATAAACATAAATTCCATGTAGAATTAAAAAATTAATAAAAACAATTTTTGTATAAAAAATTATTATTAGTATTGCAGAAATGCTATAATATGTATACACATATTATAGTTATACAAAAATGTTTTTTTTATAAAAAATGTTTTTATTAATTTATTAACGTTCTACACTTATTTTACTTTTGTTCTGCATGTTTGTTCTATTACCATTGTTTGGTTTTATTTCATAGACTCCTGAAGAAGGCGTCTGTAGCGCCGAAACACGGCTGTGTTGAGTCGAGTGTATACTTAAATAAAGAGATTGTTCCTAATCTACGTCGCCTACTAGTGTTGTTCAAGAGCCTACTCCTCCTACTCCCCCTTTCCTCAGATTCTACTTTTCGTAGGAATTTGTGTACCTCCAACCCTTGTGGTGGTTTGGCTTGCTTGTATAGTCAAAGTCGCACAGGAGAGAGAGATGTTTGCACTGCACCTGTGCCGTCAGTGCTAAATGAAACCTGAGCTAGGGCACTGTTAACTATCTGTGCTGAAAGGCCATTGCCATGTCTGTGCTGATGGAGTTGAAGGAGTATCAATGCCACTATCTCACCTTAGTCTTTTTGATGGCTAAGACACAACAAAAGATATAGTGGAATTGGAAAAGGTGCAGAGAAGGGCGACAAAGATGATTAAGGGGATGGGACGACTTTCCTATGAGGAAAGGCTAAAGCGGCTGGGGCTCTTCAGCTTGGAGAAAAGGCGGCTGAGGGGTGATATGGTAGAGGTATATAAAATAATGAGTGGAGTGGAAAAGATAGATATGGAGCGTCTGTTTACGCTTTCCACAAATACTAGGACAAGGGGGCATGCGATGAAGCTGGAGTGCAGTAAGTTTAAAACAAATAAGAGAACATTTTTCTTTACTCAGCGCGTAATTCGACTCTGGAATTCATTGCCGGAGAATGTGGTTAAGGCGGTTAGCTTAGCAGAGTTTAAGAAAGGTTTGGACGGCTTCCTGAAAGAAAAGGCCATAGAATGTTATTAAAGGAACGTAAGAAAAAATCCACTATTCCTGGGACAAGCAGTACAAAATGCTTTGCTCCGTGGATCTTGTTGGGTGATTGTGACCTGGATTGGCCACTGTCGGAGACAGGGTGCTGGGCTAGATGGATCTTTGGTCTGTCCCAGTGTGGCGATGCTTATGTCTTAACAAGATGGCTGTGCAGGTCTGAGCTAATAAGAAGTGCCTTCACCTACATGTGTGGCAAGATGCCTGCATTTCTGTATCACTTGGGAAGGAACTTTGAGGATGCTTTCACCCCAAGGCCTGTGCAAGCGTGCAGGAGACGGCTACACTTTAAGCTTAGAAAACTCTAATACGATCAAGCCATTTTGGAAGATCCATAGCACTGCTCCTTTGTGGCTGCACAGGGACATAGAAGCAACTTGCACCGAGGAGGTTCTACCTTCTCCTCCTCGGCTTCAATTCTTGTCTATTTCTGCTCCTTCCCTCCTCCCGTCCATCCTTGCTTTTGTCCCAGCTAACCTTTGCTTGCACTCTACAGACTAATTTCCTGGTCTGACATCAGCTTGTCGTTCAACAATGTCTCCGTCTGTCCAGACACGCAGGACTGTTTTCTCCAAGTACCTATTCTGACTTGTCTATTCTTGGAACGCTATTCTCGAGCCAGCCAGTCTTGTCTCGGCTATTATATAACTGTCAAATTGGTGAATATCTATCTGCCAAAAATGTTTCTAACTCTCAAATTTAAGTGAGTCAAACGCATAATTATTTAATGGGTACCTGGCAAGTTTCACTGTTCTGTAGACTACTGTAAGTACATATTATGTTTGTACTTTGAACACTTAAAATGTGCTGCTAGATTCTGGTATTGGTATAACTTAGCACGTGGAAAAGAGATGTATATTTTACATTTCCTTTTAACACTACTATATATGGTACTCTTACCACAGTGTATAATTTAAATGATATTCTATCATACAGATCCTCCCGCGGGAGGTGGTGGAGATGAAAACGGTAACGGAATTCAAACATGCGTGGGATAAACGTAAAGGAATCCTGTGCAGAAGGAAGGGATCCTCAGGAGCTTAGCCTAGAATGGGTGGCAGAGCTCGTGGTTGGGAGGAGGGGCTAGTGCTGGGCAGACTTATACGGTCTGTGCCAGGGCTGGTGGTTGGGCGGCGGGGATAGTGCTGGGCAGACTTATACGGTCTGTGCCAGAGCTGGTGGTGGGAGGCAGGGATAGTGCTAGGCAGACTTATACGGTCTGTGCCAGAGCTGGTGGTGAGAGGCGGGACTAGTGCTGGGCAGACTTATACGGTCTGTGCCGGGGCTGGTGGTTGGGCGGCGGGGATAGTGCTGGGCAGACTTATACGGTCTGTGCCGGGGCGGGTGGTTGGGCGGCGGGGATAGTGCTGGGCAGACTTATACGGTCTGTGCCAGAGCCGGTGGTGGGAGGCAGGGATAGTGCTGGGCAGACTTATAGGGTCTGTGCCAGAGCTGGTGGTTGGGAGGCAGGGTTGGTGGTTGGGAGGCGGGGATAGGGCTGGCCAGACTTATACGGTCTGTGCCCTGAAGAGGACAATACAAATAAAAAAGTAGCACATATGAATTTATCTTCTTGGGCAGACTGGATGGACCATGCAGGTCTTTTTCTGCCGTCATCTACTATGTTACTATGTTACATACTTAGTAGGCTGTAGAGATAGGAATCAATTTGGATCTACTACTACTACTACTATTTAACATTTCTAGAGCGCTACAAAGTGTACGCAGCGCTGTACAAACACAGAAGAAAGACAGTCCCTGCTCAAAGAGCTTACAATCTAATAGACAAAAAGTAAAGCATTTAAATTTAAAATATTTAAGCAGTCAAGCACAAGAGAACAGTCACAGAAGGACTGAAGATGTTGAAGGGTGGTCAGTGTGATTAGGTGTAACTCTGGTTGGAGTAGTGGGAGAAGGTGATAGAAGAATAGAAATGGGTGATGTAAAAGTAATGAGTGGGTTGATAGGGAGGTTATATAAGACATGTCACTCTAGGGGTGGGTGGGTAGAGGGGTAGGGTGGGCGGGACTAAAGTCTAAAGCAGGAGAAGGTATTCTCTGCAGCCTATCTGTGAGACGGAAAATGCTCTCTGAAGCTGCTGCTATAAGTTGTTAGTTTTCTCTCCCTGAAAGAGATCCAAGCCACACCCACGAAGTTCAAACTGGCTGTGGGGAGGGGGAGGGGAGGAAATGGCAGTGCTTGATGAAAAAGAGAGCTCAGTTTGATAGGAGATATACTATAGGATGTCATTCTGAGGCCAGGCTAAGTCTAAAGCAGGATCTATTAGAGTTTAGTGTAAATTTTGCCTTTGTGAAATTTCTCCTGATGTTCCTTGGTACAAAACCCGCAAAAAGACAAAAAGCGGGGAAACAAGACTTCCACAAAAATAACAAACAGCAAGGAAAAAGTGGAAGACACCGAACTAGAACCAAAATGATCAATACTTCAAAAAATAAAAATAATAGTCCAAGGGGCTCAATAAAATCTTCCAAAAAAAACCCCAGCCTTTTATTCTCCAATAGTAAAAAGCAGGATGCACTGACATCTATGACCCAACACGGGACGTGTTTCGGCTTGCAAGCCTTCCTCAGGGGTCCTCACAAACAAGTAAATACAGTAACAATAAATTAACGATGATACAATGAGAAAATGTACACCAGTGGAAATTAAGTGGAGAGTTTTGGAAATCATACGCATGGGATGGGAAGGGGGCGATACTAAAAGATTGCTTAACTTTAGTGAATAGTACTGGATGTTTACACTGGGGTCAGTTTCACCCAATGGGTTAAATCTGGAGATTGATTGGCTGTCTTTTTTGTAAGAAGCTGATTGGGTGGTTTGGAGTTAGTGTTGTGGGGTTGGGTCCAATTGAACATTTACAACGCGATGATGCTCACAGCATCTACGCTGGCAAGTTAAGGAGGCAACTGAGTAGTATGGTGTCAAAGAAAAGGTAGGTGGGCAAAATTTATTTTTAATTTATGATTAGGAGATGATTTTTAATGTTTAGAGTGTTTGCATAATAAAAGCTCTCTCTTGTTATAGGACCTATTGCCCTGATGCAGCAGAACAACAGAAACTCTGTAATACTGCCGACGAGGAAGCAAACCAGGACAGCGTCTTCAAACCAGTGTGTCAGAAATTCAAAGCACACGTTAATCTGTTTCAACGTCACGCACTCACAGAAACAAACAAAATGTTCCAGCGCGCCTAGTGGACGTGCGTAAAAAATTAAATTACCGCCCAGGCCTCGCGGCAGCTGGGAGATAGATTAAAATTGACGCACCTAGGATGCGCGTACGTGCCTACGCGGTTTAGTAAAAGGTCCCTTTAAATCTTCATTGCCCCAAGTACAAAGACATGGCCCCATTTGCGTTTCTAACCTGCGTTAACCGTGTATGTGCCTACAATGTCCTTATAGGCACCTACACAGCGTGTGCGCTAATTGTAAGCGCGTTAAAAACGCTAACGCATCTTAGCAAACAGGGCCCTTAGATTGCAAGTCCACTAGGGACAGAGAAAGTACCTGCATACATGTAAACTGCTTTGGCTGTACATGCCTCAGAAAGGCAGTATATCAAATCCATGACTCTTTACCCTTTGACCCTTTACTTCTTTTCCTCAACCGAGGAGGCAGTGCATGCAAATCACTCTCATGAATATTTATTGCAGATATCCTGAAAACCTGACTGGCTGGGGTGCCTCCAGACCAGGTTTGGGAACCGCTGGCTTAATACGTTTTTAGCAATAGGGTCCTTAATAAATTCATCATACCCACTTTAGCGCCTATATTTTTATTTTTACTTTGCTTAAAAGGTAGTTTAAAATTTCAAAGTTCTTTCCTCAGTCTTCGTGGCCGTGGCCTGTAAAAGCACCAGCCTATGTTCTGGTGACGTCACTGGAAAACTCAGCATCTCTACCTCCATCAGGAAAGGGGCACAACCCACGTGTTCAGACTGGTATAGCAAAGACCATAAGGAAAGGAATTTCAAATTTCTTTCCTCTGTCTTAGTGGCCGTGGCCTGTAAAAGCACCAGCCTATGTTCTGGTGACGTCACTGGAAAACTCAGCATCTCTATCTCCATCAGGAAAGGGGCACAACCCACGTGTTCAGACTGGTATAGCAAAGACCATAAGGAAAGGAATTTCAAAGTTCTTTCCTCTGTCTTAGTGGCCGTGGCCTGTAAAAGCACCAGCCTATGTTCTGGTGACGTCACTGGAAAAATCAGCATCTCTATCTCCATCAGGAAAGGGGCACAATCCACGTGTTCAGACTGGTATAGCAAAGACCATAAGGAAAGGAGTTTCAAAGTTCTTTCCTCAGTCTTCGTGGCCGTGGCCTGTAAAAGCACCAGCCTATGTTCTGGTGACGTCACTGGAAAAATCAGCATCTCTATCTCCATCAGGAAAGGGGCACAACCCACGTGTTCAGACTGGTATAGCAACGACCATAAGGAAAGGAGTTTCAAAGTTCTTTAATCTGTCTTAGTGGCCGTGGCCTGTAAAAGCACCAGCCTATGTTCTGGTGACGTCACTGGAAAAATCAGCATCTCTATCTCCATCAGGAAAGGGGCACAACCCACGTGTTCAGACTGGTATAGCAAAGACCATAAGGAAAGGAGTTTCAAAGTTCTTTCCTCAGTCTTCGTGGCCGTGGCCTGTAAAAGCACCAGCCTATGTTCTGGTGACGTCACTGGAAAAATCAGCATCTCTATCTCCATCAGGAAAGGGGCACAACCCACGTGTTCAGACTGGTATAGCAAAGACCATAAGGAAAGGAATTTCAAAGTTCTTTCCTCTGTCTTAGTGGCCGTGGCCTGTAAAAGCACCAGCCTATGTTCTGGTGACGTCACTGGAAAAATCAGCATCTCTATCTCCATCAGGAAAGGGGCACAACCCACGTGTTCAGACTGGTATAGCAAAGACCATAAGGAAAGGAGTTTCAAAGTTCTTTCCTCAGTCTTCGTGGCCGTGGCCTGTAAAAGCACCAGCCTATGTTCTGGTGACGTCACTGGAAAAATCAGCATCTCTATCTCCATCAGGAAAGGGGCACAACCCACGTGTTCAGACTGGTATAGCAACGACCATAAGGAAAGGAGTTTCAAAGTTCTTTAATCTGTCTTAGTGGCCGTGGCCTGTAAAAGCACCAGCCTATGTTCTGGTGACGTCACTGGAAAAATCAGCATCTCTATCTCCATCAGGAAAGGGGCACAACCCACGTGTTCAGACTGGTATAGCAAAGACCATAAGGAAAGGAGTTTCAAAGTTCTTTCCTCAGTCTTCGTGGCCGTGGCCTGTAAAAGCACCAGCCTATGTTCTGGTGACGTCACTGGAAAAATCAGCATCTCTATCTCCATCAGGAAAGGGGCACAACCCACGTGTTCAGACTGGTATAGCAAAGACCATAAGGAAAGGAATTTCAAAGTTCTTTCCTCTGTCTTAGTGGCCGTGGCCTGTGTTTTCTCCCTGAATGCTGCCAGCTGACAGGAAGACATAAAACTCCTTCACAAGCTGCACTTCTAAGATAAGTGTCCTTACTGGCCCATAAAATATTTGGCTCATAATGACTACTGGTAGAGCATTCTTTTCTTTTCAGATTGATATGACTGTGCTATTTTGGATGCACCCAGACAACACAAACACTGGAAAACACATTTGTGAAATGTGAAACACTGCGTTACACATACTGCAAGTCACTTTTAGGTCAGGTGTCTTTCAAGGTCACAAGACGAGTGCTTGATTTGGAATGTTGCACTCGCTGTTCTGTGCTTTACCCATTATGGGAAACAAGCTTCAATACCCTTAAACTGGCTTAGTGTAAAAATGGTTCTTTTCAAATGTTAGTTTATCCCACTGCCTAAGAAAAAGGTTGCAAACAATATTCTTTATTTAAATTTCAGGTCAAAAGTAAATTAACTGTATTCATAACCACTAAAGGCTGGGAATACGGACATTTCACCACCTGGCATTTATTACTGACAGTTCATCTCTAAGACACTATATCACATATTAAAGCTAAATGCATTCAAAAAACATGCAGTAAATGGGGGGGGGGGGGGGGGGTTGCTGCTAATTGCGGCTTCCTTGTGTGCATCTCCAAAAGAAATCAGAAGTGCCAGGACACATCGGCACCTGTTCTTTTGTACCCAAAATATGAGCCTCACTTAGGGGCCCTTTTACTAAGCCACGTAAGCGTCTACGTGCACCAAAATGGAGTTACCGCCCGGCTACCGTGTGGTTCTTGTGGTAATTTCAGTTTTTGGCGCACGTCCGAAAAATAATTTTTATTTTCAGGTGCGCGTATCAGACGCGCGCCAAGTGGCATTTCACACTCGTAGCTCATTACCGCCCGGTTACCATGTGAGACATTACCGCTAGGTCAATGGCTGGCAGTAAGGTCTCAGACCCAAAATGGACACGCAGCAATTTTCATTTTGCCGCACGCCCATTTTCGGCAAAAATGTTTTAAAAAGGCATTTTTTTTACAGGTGCGCTGAAAAATGATTCTGCGCGCGCCCAAAACATGCATCTGCACTACCGCAGGCCATTTTTTCAGCACGCCTTTGTAAAAGGGACCCTAAACGTATACTAAAGCCATGCACCGCTGAATCACTCTCCTATTTTATCTACACAGGATTGGAAAATGCTACCTCACTTACTCCCCCTCACTCCGTTCCCATCCTCCTCAGCTCAGTTATGATATGTGTTATGTACCGTATTTTTCGGACTATAAGACGCACTTTTTCCCCCCCAAATTTGGGAGGAAAATGGGGGGTGCGTCTTATAGTCCGAAGGTAGCGAGTTCTGAATTCGGGATCGCCCTCCCCTACTCACGTCACGCGATGTTCCCTGGTGGTCTAGTGACGGTCTCGGCGAGATTCAAAATGGCCGCTGAGACTTCAATTCTCGGCGGCCATTTTGAATCTCGCCGTGACCGTCAGGCAGCATACAGGAGGACGGAGAGCAGCGCGCTGGGCAGGAAAGAAGGGGCTCTTTCCTGCCCCGACGTCACTAGACCACCAGGGAACATCGCGTGACGTGAGTAAGGGAGAGCGATCCCGAACTCGGGGGGAGGGCGATCCCGAACTCGGACAAGACGCACCGGAGCACCTAGGTGCGTCTTATGGTTCGGTGCGTCTTATAGTCCGAAAAATACGGTAATTGCCTGCTGGTGATGAACTGTCATGGTTCTGACCTTTCATCGTCTATATGCGCAGTTTTCCACGCATATTCATTGCGCCTTATGGGGTCCTTTTACTAAGTTGCGGCAAAAGGAGGCCGGCGCTGGCATCAGTGCGTGTTTTTGACTTGAACTGAGGCCCCCTTTTACTGAAGCGCGGCCATTTGGGGGGGGGGGGAGAGCACTTAGCGCCACCCATTGAGATGGCAGTAAGGGCTCCCGCGCTATTTATTAACCTCCTTTATAAAGAGGTTCACCCAAGGCGATGTACAGTAGGTACAAATTAACATAAAGCCTACAATTTTGTTAACAGCGTAGCAATAGTAAAACGACCAAATATAAAAATAAATACAATGAAGAGGTAAACTTGAAAACAGCAAATTGAAACCTAGTAATAGGATTACCATGAAACAGGATCAAAAATATACACATTTGACAGCACTGAAATTCAAACAACAGAGGTATAACGCAATGTCAGCATAATAACAATGAAACACCTAATAAGCACGCATTAAAACATTCAAATAACATAGCTATGATACTAATGCTTACCATATAGCCGATGGGGCCAAGTGCGGATATGTAGATGGGGACAAGGTGAATGGCACAGAGTCAGTTGGGATAAATAAATGGGTGGCTAAACTCAAGGCAAATTCTTTTCCACTCCCTACTATAATTGACCCATGATCCTCAAGTATTAATAATGAACAAGCCCAAGCTCTGCAGGTCAATCATCATCATCATTCTTTGGGCTTTATATCACATTTATTAGTATGTTGTTTATTTATTTTTATTTACTGGGATTTATTAACCACCTTTATGAAGAGATTCAATCAATATGGTGTACAGCAGGTACAATCCTATATAATAAAACGCACCTCCAACATTCTGAAGCTGACTGCATGGCTGAGGCATTCCTGCTCTCTGTATCCATCTCCTGAATTGACATCACGTACTTCCGGGTTCGTCACAAGCAGAAGTGACCAACCACACGAGGTTTCTCGGCTTCAGAATGTTGGAGGTGCATTCTATTAAATAGGATTGGTCAGTTCCTTGAAGCACAGCCAGAGCTCAGCATTCTGCACAGTAACTCTCAGACACCAGAGAGAGAGGGGGGGGGGGGGGGGGGCTGACACCAGAGAGGGGGGGGGGGGGGGGGGAGGTATCTCTGTCACACACACACACACATACACTCTCTCTTTCTCACACACTCTCTCTCTTTCACAGTCAATGTCTCTCATACACTCTATGTCTCACACTGTATCACATTCACTCTCTATGTGTCACACAGTCACTCACACTCTTGGTCTCATACACTCAGTCTCACAGAGAGTCTGTGTCTCACACATATTCTCTCTCTCGCACACACTGTATCTGTGTGAAACACACTCTCTCTCACACTGTGTCTCACATAGGCACTTGCACACACTCTCATTCTCACACACATACACACTCTCTCTCTCACAGACACACTCGCACCCAGACTCACTCACTCTCACACACTCGCACATTCACTCTCTCTCTCACACACACAGTCACTCTCACATACACTCTCTCAAAGATACACACTTGCTAGCGCTTGTTTCACTTGTGTCAGAAACGGGCCTTTTTTACTAGTTTAATATAAAACTCACAATTTTGTTAACAGTTTAACAATAGTAAAAATGACCAAATATAAACATAAATACATTTATTTTTAGCATCATAGCAGGACATAAAGGTATTACTGTCTAACCACTAATTATCACTCTTCTCACTATTCATATGAGACAATTTTATATTCTCAGCTCCTGAAGCTGAATTATTGTACTTTTAATAAAATCCACTTTCAGCATCATGGCAGGAAGGGCTGTCAATCAAATGGAAAGCACACAAAAATAATCTTTTTAGAAAGGGTGTGGCTTCTTCACATCAGTTCTTTTGCATTTGTGCAGTGAACCAGGCACACGTCGATGCTGTATTGTTCAATGCTTAAACAATATATATTCTTACACTTGCAATTTGGTTGAGTTTACAGTACCATCGTCTTGCAGCTCTGGAAAAGCAATTTACGTTTCACTTCTAAGTACTGCTCTGACTGTAAGCAGTGCTTCATTGGTGCAAGTCTCCGGACGGTGACTCCATTTTGGTGCGTGTTGGGCACGAGTAAAAGGACCCCAATATTCTCCTATGCCTAAATATGAGCCTCATGAAAATTTTATGTGTAAGAAGTTTTAGCAAGACTCATATTTAACTGTATAAGAACAAGCCGCATATTATCTATATAAATAATTCTCACCTCCAATTCTGAAGCTCACTGTGTGGCAGGGAAACACTGAAGCCCTGTACTGTTGCAGCCTCTCACACCACTCATTCTCACTCTCACTCATACACCCGCCCTCAGCCACGCCCCATCGGGACATAATTCGCAACCTCAACGTTCAAATGAAGTCACTCAAGCCCCACCCACTTTCGTGAAGGGTTCGTGGATTCATGGTGGTGAAGCCTCTCCACTGCCCATACCTGTCTGTTACGCCCTCGCGTCCACCGTGATGATGTCAAGACCAACGTCACGACCAAACTGACGTAGGGAACGAGCGGGTCATGAGGAGGTGGAGCCAGGATGCAAGTGGCGAATCCGGGGCATCGGAGGCATGAGAACAGTTCCCTGGCCCCACAGCCGCAACACAAGCAACGCCGGTGAGTGGGGGGGGGGGGAGGAGGGGGTTCGGGAGACATAGGGAACGAACGGGTCATGAGGAGGTGGAGCCAGGACGCAAGTGGCGAATCCGGGGCATCGGAGGCAGCCGCAACACAAGCAACGCTGGTGAGTAGGGGGTGAGGAGGGGGTTCGGGAGGAAAACCGCGCTAGCGCCCGTTTCATTTGCGCCAGAAACGGGCATGTTTTACTAGTTTGAATATATTTAGCTTGAATACACGATGAGAGTGTTCTGTGATGAAAAGTCCATCGTAATAAAGTAACTACACCAACCTTATTGAACGAAAAAAGTGCTTAACAAAACAATGCATTTATTTTTATTTTATTTGTTACATTTGTATCCCACATTTTCCCACCTTTTGCAGGCTCAATGTGGCTTACATATAACCGTTAGCGGTGTTAGCCGATTACGGTTTGAACATATACATAGTATGAATGAATACAAAGTGATATTGTGGTATAATGAGGTATAAAGTATGGTAGGAAACAGTTGGGGGGAACTTAGAGAGGGAAAGGGGGAAGAAGATTCAGGTAATGTCCGTTGCAGTCTTTGGTTATGTTAAATTTCTAAGATATAGGAAAAGACGTCAGAGACTGTCTGCGGACTTTTACCTATTGTAAGAGGTTAGTCTCAACAGACATAAAGATAATCATAGGTCAGAAACCTCCAAACCCTACCTAATGAACTTTATTTTCTTAAATCATTTTTGATTTTTTCAAAAAAAATTTTTTTATAGAGAACGTTCAGTATCCAGCATTCAATCTCATTTATCTTGATCTGTCGCTTCAAGCATTGATCTTGATGAATCCAAATGGACTTCCCGTTTCACCGTGGAGCTTCGCCAGCGGAATTAGTGTATTTACGCTAAACTAGTCTACAAAATACTGTTGTATTTTCTAGCGCAGGGAGCCAGTGGCGTAGCGAGTGCGGCTGCCACCCGGGACGGTTCGCCGCTGTACCACCCACCCCCCGGCTGCAGCATGACACCCCCCTTCAGCGCATCACCCAAGCCCCCCCCCCCCCCGAGTGCATTCTTGCCTGCCGTGTGCACGCCGCTGGGGGGGGGGGGGGTCGGTTCCGCTGATTCCCTGCTCCCTCTGCCCCAGAACAGGAAGTAACCTGTTCCGGGGCAGAGGGAGCAGGGAACCAGCGGAGCCGACACCCCCCCCCCCCCAGTGGCATGCAACTGGGGTGGACCGCCCCCACCACCCCGCCCTTGCTACGCCACTGCAGGGAGCATACCTGGCAATGAACAGGCAGCATCACGCACTGCCCGGTTACTGCCAGGCTACCGCCAGAGCCCCTAAAGGGCTCCCCCAGGAAATGGCCACGCGGCAAGTGTTAACTTACCGCACAGTCATTTCCTTTTTTTTTTTATTAAAGCCTTTTACCGGTGACGGTAAATGGAGGCCTCGGTACTCAACGAACACACGTACTGGCCCCTTTTATTTTGCAATTCAGTTTCCCTCTTAGGATTTCTGCCTTTCTTCCAACATATGTGGGTAAACAAGTCAATCAGCTTTTATTCTGCATCGTCGAAATAGAAATTAGTGTTCACTATGACAACACCCACAGAAAAATATTACGTAAATTATGGATTTAACACACTGTATAACTTACTAATACAATAGAACGAAAGACATACCGTATTTTTCGGACTATAAGATGCACCGGACCATAAGACGCACCTAGGTTTTAGAGGAGGGAAATAGGAAAAAAAATTTTTTCCCTTTTTCCCTCCTCTAAAACCTAGGTGCTCCGGTGCGTCTTGTCCGCGTTCGGGATCGCCCTCCCCTACTTACGTCACGCGATGTTCCCTGGTGGTGTAGTGATGTCGGGACAGGAAAGAGCCCCCTCTTTCCTGCCCAGCGCGTTGCTCTCCGTCCTCCTGACTGCTTCCTGATGGTCTCGGCGAGATTCAAAATGGCCGCCGAGAATTGAAATCTCGGCGGCCATTTTGAATCTCGCCGAGACCGTCAGGAAGCAGCCAGTCAGGAGGACGGAGAGCAGCGCGCTGGGCAGGAAAGAGGGGGCTCTTTCCTGCCCCGACGTCACTAGACCACCAGGGAACATCGCGTGACGTAAGTAGGGGAGGGCGATCCCGAATTCGCTACCTTCGGACTATAAGACGCACCCCCCATTTTCCTCCCAAATTTTGGGGGAAAAAAGTGCGTCTTATAGTCCGAAAAATACAGTAACTATAGAGGATACCATGGCTACAGGAGCAATGAACATAGAAATTTGTCATATATTCTAACCCATTCTTTACAATGAAATCATGGTCAAAATATAGAACTGCATTCCTAGAGCACAACAAAGACTGTTTTGTCAAGGCCTCCCAATCCTCTCTAACCTCATTTCTTTTGGCACACTGCTACTCAACCTCTGCCATACTGTGAGATGCTTCATTAGCAAAGCCCCAGGGAGCCATGGCCAGGGGCTCTTTTCTTTACAATCCTTAAATCTTTAGGGTCCTGTCACTGTTGCTGGTTTAGAAATTTCTCTTGAGCAAAGAAAGTCCTAAAAAGCCACAAATGATTCCAGAACCTTGGACCAAGTATTCCTGCTCCAGTAGTGGCTACAATTCTCAGTTAAGGGAAAGATTTTGAATTTAGCTCACACCATTCTCAATAGTAGTTCAAGGTGAGCTACATTCAGGTACAGTTCTAGGGGGGTAGTTAATAAGGTGCATTAAGGCAATAACAACATTATTTGCCCCTTAACACACATTAAACTGCAATCGCGTGCATTATATAATCATAATGCACATTAGCTTAGGTTACCATGGGAAACGTGAGATGCAAAGCACGTAAATGAATGCAAAACTCCTCATTATTATGTATTATGCAAGCTGCGTTATTCCAGGCAGGGCCATGCCTAGGGTCTCTGGCGCCCCCTGCAGACTATCAGTTGGCCCCCCCCCCCCCCCCCCCGTGAAAATGATCACGACCCCCTCCATGAAAATGATCGCTCACCACTTGCCACACTGAAAGGAATTGTCAGCAATATTCTTAGAAACAAACTGCTATACATTGCAAAATAAGATAGCAGATGTAAATTCTCAAAGCGGACATATTCTAAACGCTAAAATGAAAATAAAATGATTTTTTTCTACCTTTGTTGTCTGGTGACTTTCTTTTTCCGATCATGCTGGCCCAGTATCTGAGTCTGCTGCTATCTGTCCTCTTAACTCCATTTCCAGGGCTTCCTTTCCATTTATTTCTTTACTTTTCTCCTTTCTTCTTCATTTCTTGCTCTATATCCATTTCCAGCAATTTCTTCTCTCTCCCTGGGTCCTGCCCTCCCATCCATGTCCATTCTTGTCCCTCTCTGCTCTTCCCTCCTCCATCCATAGCCAGCAATCCTCCTCTCTCCCATCCCCTCCATTTTCAGCAATTTGTCCTCTCCCTGGGCCCTGCCCTCCCATCCATGTCCCTCTTTGCCCTTCCCTCCTCCATCCATAGCCAGCAATCCTCCTCTCTCCCCTCCCCTCCATTTCCAGCAATTTGTCCTCTCCCTGGGCCCCCATGTCCATCCTTGTCCCTCTCTGCCCTTCCCTCCTCCATCCATAGCCAGCAATCCTCTCTCCCCTCCCCTTCCAGCAATTTGTCCTCTCCCTGGGCCCTGCCCTCCCATCGATGCCTCGCTGCCCTCCCATCCATGCCTCTCTGCCCTTCCCTCCGCGCCCTGGGGCTTTTAAATCTTTTACTTCCGGTCGCAGCAGCGTCAGTGAAAGCGGAGCGCTGCCGACATCTCCCTTCCCTTCGCGCTCTTGGTTCCCTCAGTATCCGCCTTCTTCTGACGTCAGAAGAAGGCGGGACACTGAGGGAACCAACGAGTGCAAGGGAAGGGAGACGTCGGCAGCGCTTTCACTGACGCTACTGTGACCGAGGTAAAAGATTTAAAGGCCTCGGTGGCGCGGGGCGAGGGTAAGCACCGCGGCGGCGCCCTCCAGAGGTGGGAAGAAGAAGGCAGGACACTGAGGGAACCAACGAGTGCAAGGGAAGGGAGACGTCGGCAGCGCTTTCACTGACGCTGCTGCGACCGAGGTAAAAGATTTAAAGGCCTCGGCGGCGCTGGGCGAGGGTAAGCACCGCGGCAGCGCCCTCCAGAGGTGGGCGCCCCCCCCTGCGTTGCTTACCCCGCTTACTGCATCGGCACGGCCCTGATTCCAGGAAAAATTATGCCAGCTCAAATGCCACTAACTCACAGCCCAATATTCCCAAGTGGCATCTAAAGGGTGCAGTGTAAAACCTTACTTCCACCCTCCCCCTGAAGACAACTCTCCCAAACAGCACCCCCAAACACAACCCTCCTGCAGCCCCCTGTTCTTTCAAAATGGCACTGGTGACTCTTAGCACCCTGTTTATTAAGGTGCATCAGTGTTTTTAACGCGCCTACAATTAGCGTGCGCGCTAACCGCATAGGCACCTATAGGGATATTGTAGGTGCGTACATGGTTAACGCACGTTAAAAACGCTAACACGCCTATAGCGCGGCTTAGTAAACAGAGCCCTTAGGGTACTACTGCGAGGGGTCAAGCTACCTTATAAAAGACCTTTAATAGAAGTTTGACCCCCCCCCCTTGCAATAGTACCATGAGACTCCGCTAGGGGATGTCCCACCATTTTATTTTAAAATTTTTTTAATACAACTAGTAAAAACATGCCCGTTTCTGGAGCAAATGAAACGGGCGCTAGCAAGGTTTTCCTCCCGAACCCCCCCCCTCCCTACCCACCCCTTCGGCGTTGTGAAGCCACTGACCGCCATTGCTCCGCACCTCGTCAACGCACGCCACCTTCATCTCCTGAGTCGTGAAGCCACTGACGCCATTGCTCCGCCTTCGACGTCATCACATTTGACGCGAGGGCGGGGCCCAGAGACAGTGATATCGGTGGCTTCACCATCACGAACCCTTCGAACCCGAAGGAAGTGACACTGACGTCAGTGTCCTCAGAACGTTGAGGGTGAGTTTTACTATATAGGATTACCTCCATTACCCCAGCTGCAAAGGACTTAAATATAAATCAATTTATGTATCTGGCTTCTCTTATATCAGCACAAAATTGTGGAATGCTTTACCAACTGCCACAAAAACTATGCATGTTTTGACAGACTTCCGTAAATTACTAAAGGTTCACTTGGTCAAAGAGACTTACCTAAAGGATCCCTCATAAATGACCAGACATCAAAACTTTACCTAAACAAGTTAACATTGAATTCTTTTTATTTGTCTACTTATTCACATTATTACTATTGAATGTTCTACATTTACCCTTGATCTTCAGTGCCTGAATTGAACTGTATATTTACTTCTTATGACTTATTTTATCTCTGTACTCTAAATGTAATATTACTCTGTATTTCTCATTCCGGAATGGCGATCGCCATTACGGCATAATGTAAGCCACATTGAGCTTGCAAATAGGTGGGAAAATGTGGGATACAAATGCTGCAAATAAAAAAATGGATAAACCACACTATCCTAAAATTCTAGGCGGTGTACAAATAAAACCCTATTCATAATCCAAATTTAAAAGCCAATACTAACATTACAATAAAAATTTAGAATTCACAGAGAATCAGCCATAAAAGGTCTAAACAACTTTGCTTGATATTCTTATATACCTTAATTGTAACTTTTCTCTGTACTTATCGTTCGGTTAATGGTTATCGCCACTGCAGCATAATGTAAGCCACATTGAGCCTGCAAATGTGTGGGAAAATGTGGGATACAAATGCAATAAATAAATAAATAAAGTCAGTAATAGGTGGAATTCAGTGGTCTGTGTCTGATTATGGAAAGACAGATTTGGATGGGCTGGAGTGGGATTTGATGGCGTCTTATTACTGAAATTGCCGAAAAGTTTTGTTTTGATTCCATTCTTCTTGCAATTAAAGGATCCTTTGTGTTTATCTATTACTATTGTTATTGTTATTAAAATAGTAACGACAAAATAACCAACAGCTGAATTTGTTTCAAAGTAGGCTTAAGCTACAGGTGGATACTTAATTCAGTAGCTAAAAATAAGAAATAAAAAGGACATTATTTTTGAAAAGTCTGTCTTTTCATTTTTAAATGACCCCTTCCAACCCCCTCATAAAGGCGCAGTTCCAGTAAGCCTACCTGTGAGATGTAACCAGGAGGGACATGTATAGGAGGAATCGACCCGTTGGGTGACATCATGGGAACTTCCGCCGGCCCTACAAGAGAAAGAAATACAAAATAATTTGAGCTATGTTTTCCACATATGTGTGTGGATGATATTATGCACTTTAACAAAGACTTTGCTAAGTTTACTTCCACTAAAGAAAGAAACTTCCAAAAGGCTGTTATTTTTCTCTCAACATGGATACGTTTCAATTTATGGTTCATAGTTTGCAATAAATACAAAAGTGCAGCAACCAGGTTATAAAGAAATATATTTTCCAGTGGCACAATAGAGAATATTAATAACTATTGAAGAGGGTCCAAGAAAGCACAAAGGCAGACGGTCTGCAAGCTCCAAGATGGAAAATGTACAAAGCAGATCGTTAAGAACGTAATTTATTAATACAACTCAAAAAAATACACATAAATACATATATAAAAAAATTAGCCCGACACAGGCCGTGTTTCGCCCAGCAGGGGCTGCTTCAGGGGCTACACAAAAATCCTCTATAGTTCAAATGGGAAAATTTATATTTGATAATTCCAAAAATATAATATGCAAGCGAGCTGTTTTTTTCAAACTGAGATCGCTTGCATATTATATTTTTGGAATTATCAAATATAAATTTTCCCATTTGAACTATAGAGGATTTTTGTGTAGCCCCTGAAGCAGCCCCTGCTGGGCGAAACACGGCCTGTGTCGGGCTAATTTTTTATATATGTATTTATGTGTATTTTTTTGAGTTGTATTAATAAATTACGTTCTTAACTAACTATTGAAGAGGAAATGCATTTTATGAGAACTCCCTAAATTGAAAAATGCAATTAACCTGTGAATATTCAGCCCGCGGCAGTCGACTGCCATGGGCAGAATTAACTCCTGAAATTCAGTGCCAGGCCATGTCTGGCTGTTGGTGCTTATGTGAGCCCTGGCTGAATATCAGCCCACATAAGATCCATATCCCCTCCCACCCCCCCACCCCCAACACGGCAAAACCCTCCCCTTCACTTCCCCCCAGCGAGATATATATTACCCTCCTGCTCCCAGCCCCTGACGTGACAACACCCCATATCCCCCCTCCCACCTACCCCCAAGTGGCAAAAAAATCCTTCCAGCCCCCACCCTCACTCACAATAGGCCCCCCTCCAGGCCTACCTAAAGTCCTTGGTGGTCTATTGGAGGCAATGGAAGCAGGAGACAAATCCATTTGCTCCTGCACCTAGAAAATGGCTGCCATGATCTCTAATGGCAGCCTCTTGATACTTTGATAGAGCCCACTGCTAGAGACAGGAGCATGTGGGGTTCGCAGGCTCCACGTCTTCATGATTAAAACATTGGCATCATACAAACAGGACAATCAGCAACTTGCCTTGCCAACCTCATATGGAACATACCATTGCTTCCAACCCTAAGAATGTCTTCTCCTCCCCCACTGCTGACCAGCATCATTTATTCGCCAGTATATACTTTATGATTCTACTCCCTCCATAGAGATATGCAGAACCTGCAATCATTGCATATGCTTTGATAGAGATTTCATATCATGATCTCTCCCTTCCAGGTTTTGGGGCACAGACTGTAGAAGTCTGCCAAGTACCATGTCTACTTCCCAACTACTACAGTTGCCATCAGAGCACACTCTAGCCCTTGACCCAAAAACAATGTGCTACGAACACATTTCAGAACATTTTAGATAATCATTTTATAATGATGAAGGCAAACATGAACAGAAATCATTGTATTACATCTGAGACAAAACAGAGCAAAACTTCATAACAACATCACCTATCACGTGATGTCCCATCTCTGTTTCTCTCATGTAATGGAAGGATGCTTCAATTTGCAGTGAAAGGGAAATGGGACTTGATATACCGCCTTTCTGTGGTTTTTGCAACTATATTCAAAGCGGTTTACATATATTCAGGTACTTATTTTGTACCAGGAGCAACGGAGGGTTAAGTGACTTGCCCAGAGTCACAAGGAGCAGCAGTGGGAATCGAAACCCAGTTCCCCAGAATCAGAGTCCGCTGCACTAACCACTAGGCTACTCCTCCACTAGCAACATTCCATGTAGAAGCCTGCCCTTGCAGATCAGCAACGCGGCCGCGCAGGCTTCTGTTTCTGTGAGTCTGACGCCCTGCACGTACTTGTAGGACATCAGACTCACAGAAACAGAAGCCTGCGCGGCCGCGTTGCTGATCTGCAAGGGCAGGCTTCTACATGGAATGTTGCTAGTGGAATAGCAACATTAATATTCCATGTAGAATCTCAAATAGTAGCAACAGAATCTCAATAGTAGCAACATTCCATCTAGAATCTCCAATAGTAGCAACATTCCATCTAGAATCTCAAATAGGGAAAGGGAAATGGGACTTGATATACCGCCTTTCTGTGATTTTTGCAACTACATTCAAAGTGGTTTACATAGTATATGCAGGTACTTATTTGAACTCATCTTGCATAGCCATGGAAGGTTTGATTTCTGTCCCCAATAGAGTGATTACCTCAAAAAAAAAAAAAAATACAAATAATGCAAAAGAAATAAACCTTTCGCAATGGAAAGAAATTTCTAAAACAAGAGCTCAGAGTAACAGACTCAGAAGTAGATTAACGACAAGTAACAATTCTTCATTAAAAAGGTTGATCAATGCAAAGAACTAGCAGAGGGAAGAAGAGTAATGCCTTTGAGAAAGCACTGGACAATCCAAGAAGACTCTCGATAGTGAAACGGTGGAATGGGAACTAAATTTTGGCAGGACTTATCATTCCTATCTTCCATCATATTTTTTGTTTCTATGTTGAAGAAGGATATGTATATTATTGATAAGCTGCCACCTCTCTTATTGAGTCTAGAGATATTGTGGATCTTATAGCCTGGTGGACATATGCCTTTAACAGTAACATCGTTATTTGAGCATAACCAAGTTTCCGTAAGCATGACTAGACCAAATTGGTCACCCACTATATCTAAAATATTCTAAGCGGCGAACAAAGGTACATACAAAGTAAAATATAACAATACAAATCAGAAAACATAAAGCGTGTACGAAGGTAGTCATTGCTATTAGACTGAAGATTTACATTTCTTGTTTTTAAAGTATTGAGTTTTAATTGTTACTTGTAAGGTATAATTAATGGTACGTTATAATTGTCTTCTAAAGAGACAGTTTGGTAGCCAAAGAACCAAGGAATTAGAAGCAGTATAGAGAAACAGCTAGATTAGACATTACTACTACTAGTCATTTCTATAGCGCTACTAGACGTACGCAGCGCTGTACACTTGAACATGAAGAGACAGTCCCTGCTCGACAGAGCTTACAATCTAATTAGAAGCATTATGTACGATTAACAATACCTGAGAGGCTTAAGGTAAGGTTGAAATTAAATATAAAGTCCTTGTCCGAGAGCACACCCCACTGATGCGCACAAAGAGGCACATAAAGAGAGGTGCCCCTTTGGCAAACCCCTTCGGCATGACGCCTGAGGTGCGATGCCCCAGCTACGGTCTCGCTATTGAAGCGGGTGCCGGTGATGCTATCCACTCACCGCCGGCTCAGTTCAAATTTCAACAGATGTCAGCAGTCATGGCAGCAGGATAGCCGGAGCTCAGGGAGGGCTTACCGTGGGAATGGACAAGCCAAGATAGAGCAAGTCCCTGGTTGACAAGTATTAGTGTGATCCTAGCGGCAGTCTTGGTATTGAAGTGGCTGCCAGTGGTGTTATCCAATCATCTTGTTTTTACCACTGCTCTCAAATCAGTTTCAAACAGTATAACATAATATCTAAACCATGTATCAAGCTGGACAAATTCTTAAAGCTACGGATGTCTGGTCTTTAATTAACAATTACCTCCAGTGTATTTTATTTAAAAAAAAAAAATCTTTAAGACAAGGAAAGCATTTGTGGCATAGACTGTATTACTTCTGAAAAATCAAACACCAGCCCATAAAACAACAACCACAACAAAAGTCTTCTATCAGGCTGGGCCATCACAGCATCACCAGTCATAGTAACATAGTACATGATGGCAGATAAAAACCCACATGGTCCATCCAGTCTATCCAATAAGGCAGGCCAGAGCTGCACCTGCCACTCCATGCAGGTTACACTCCTTCACGATGAAATACTGACACCACAAACAGGACAAACAGTCATGGAAAAGTGCTTTTATAATTTTGGTTGCAACATAGTCACATTCATAGTTAATACTTGTTTAAACCAGCAGCCCAACAAACTGACATTTTACTGGCTATCAATCTTAATAAGGTGCCTCCCTCCCCCTCCCTCCCCTTCTGAGATACACTCAGGGCATGTGATATGAATCTTGGTCTTTGAGTTCCTCCTTTTCACTGTTCACAGTCAGAAAGATATAACACAGCAGATGACGGCCCAAAAAAGGACCAACAGTTCCTTCAGCCCTAACCACTTATTTCTTGGCCACTGCAGGAATGAAGACCCAGAAGTTCCAGGCTGCACCAAGCCCTATCATGTTAATCTCCCTGAAACAATTCAGATTCTCTGCCTTCACCTGCTGGTAAGGTGATATAACCCATCAGTCTGCACTGTTTTAACAGGATGAAAAGGAAATCAAATTCCATAGCGAATCGGTAGGGAACGAGAATTCACTAAGGAAAGGGAATGCAAATGAGCTACTCGTTGCAGCTCCGTTGCAGTCACCATTACCTCGGTAGCCAGTCGGAGAATCGGGACGTCCCATTCGGTTATGCTCCTCTTCCAGGTCTCTTCAGCCAATCAAGCGCGTCTAGCTTGCTGGTGTCAGCTAAACGCACTCTGATTGGCTGAAGAGACCTGGAAGAGGAGCATAATGGAAAGGGACGTCCCGAACTCCGGATCGACTCGCACGTCCCCGATTCCCTTCTCTTCGCACAGCTACAGAAGGTGAGCAGCGCCGGGGAGACAAAACTAAAAAAAAAAAAAAAACGGCGAAAATACAAATAAAATACGTCCCTCACAAGCGCAGGCAGAGTACGTCCATAAAGGACGCCCCTCACGTGTGCTCGCTGCTTTTTTTTTTTTCTTTTTTACCTTTTTTTGGGGCCCTTTCCCTTTCCGATTCCCTCACAGGAGCCCTAACGAGAGGTGCAGACCTCCCGTTAGGGTTCCCACGGTAAGGGAATCGGAAAAACGGTAGTGCAGCTCATTATTGGAGTGGAGGAGTGGCCTAGTGGTTAGGGTGGTGGACTTTGGTCCTGGGGAACTGGGGAATTGAGGAACTGAGTTCGAGTCCCACTTCAGGCACAGGCAGCTCCTTGTGACTCTGGGCAAGTCACTTAACCCTCCATTGCCCCATGTAAGCCGCATTAAGCCTGCCATGAGTGGGAAAGCGCGGGGTACAAATGTAACTAAAAGTAAAAATTATAATAGCCTTTGGATAATTTGCATTCCGCTTTCATTGCCCACTACCGTGACAGGGAAAATGCCCTTAGTGCATGCCCCCCCCCCCGGTAAACTACTTGCGTTTTAAACTGGCTGGAACCAGTTTAAAACGCAAGTTGTGGGCTCGTTAGGTTTAGTGCATCTGGCCCTAAATGTAAGGTATGCTAATGAACCAAATGCTGGCTAGGCTAATGCAATGGTTCTTTTATTCCTTAAACTAGAGTAAAGTTCACTAGTACCTCTGCTCAGAAACAGGAGTCATATGAGGTGTATCAGGGCTCAATCATCACAGAATGTTGAAAACAGAACAGAGACTAACATTTAAATTTCAAAGGCTAAAAAAAAGGAGCTGTTAAACGTGTCTCCAAGACATTCAGTTCAGTGGCAAAGCTGCTTCCTGAATGATAAACAATTTAGTGTAATTGTCCTGGAAACATTTTACAACACACTGAGTAAGTTCAGGTAAAAAAGAAAAAAAAAAAAACACTAGACACTGCCCAAAAATCTCAAACATTTCCACTTGGCACAGGCTTCCCTCCATAAATCTGTCCAGCTGGACCTAGTTTACTGGGGGCAAGCTGAGCTAGTTTTAGCAGCTTGCGCATAGGTCCTGTACAATGTCGATTCTTGAAACTCCCAGAAGCCCACAGTCATGCTGCAGACAATAGCAGCATAGTAACATAGTAGATGACGGCAGAAAAAAGACCTGTACGGTCCATCCAGTCTGCCCAACAAGATAAACTCATATGTGCTACTTTTTGTGTATACCTTACCTTGATTTGTGTCTGTCATTTTCAGGGCACAGACCGTATAAGTATGCCCAGCACTATCCCTGCCTCCCAACCACCGGCTCTGGCTCAGACCGTATAAGACTGCCCAGCACTATCCCCACCCCCCACCACCGGCTCTGGCACAGACCGTATAAGTCTGCCCAGCACTATCCCCGCCTCCCAACCACCAGCCCCACCTCCCACCACTGGCTCTGTCACCCAATCTCGGCTAAGCTCCTGAGGATCCATTCCTTCTGAACAGGATTTCTTTATGTTTATCCCACGCATGTTTGAATTCCGTTACCATTTTCATTTCCACCACCTCCCACGGGCTAGTGCTGGGCAGACTTCTACGGTCTGTGCCCTGAAAATGGCAGATACAAATCAAGGTAAGGTATACACAAGAAGTAGCACATATGAGTTTATCTTGTTGGGCAGACTAGATGGACCGTGCAGGTCTTTCTCTGCCGTCATCTACTATGTTACTATAAATGTTTAGAATATGACATACATACATGTATGTGTGCCCACACATGTGTAAATACCAATATTCTGCCCAAACACTATTCTGCAAATACTCACTTAATAGCTACAGAGGTCCTTTTACTAAGCTGTGGTAAAAAGTGGCTGCTAGTTTTAAAGCGTGAAATTGGCTCGCACCGGACCATTTTTACCACGGTGGGAAGAAGACCTTTTTTAAAAAAAGAAATATGGCAGTAAATGGGGGTACGCTAATATTAAAATTAGTATGTGGTTATTTATTGCCTGAATCCTTACTGCCACCTATTTAGAAGGCGGTAAGGGATCACGCGCTCCTCGTGCAGTAATCAGGTAGTGTGTGGCAACGCGGCCGCGCTGCCAATTACTGCCTGGAACGCGCTTCTGTGGTAGAAAATTATTTTCTACCATGGGAAACTGCGCGTGCCAACTTCAGGTTATGCAGGTACTATACAAAGCAAATGAATCAAACACAGCGAGGACGACAAAGGAAAGAGCAGCAGACGATGTCCAAGTAAGCGTCTTTACTGTAATATTCCTCAACCTGAACTTCCCCAGCTGTAAAGGACTTAAATATAAGCACGCATATGCCACTACCTCCTCGTACAGAAGTACACAGCTATGGAACGCACTACCCACAGCCTTGAAAACCATGGACAATCTAACCAACTTCCGCAAATCTTTGAAGACACATCTCTTCAACAAAGCCTACAAAAAGAACCCTTAACAACTCAATTCACTACCCATCCCACTCAAGTATTAAAATACACCTCTTAACCAACCCTAACACTTACTTCTCTACTCCCTCATACATCTTCTGATTATTACTGATTGTATCTAAGATTCTGTCATGACTATGTCATAACAACACTCTGTAAGCCACATTGAGCCTGCAAATAGGTGGGATAATGTGGGGTACAAATGCAATAAATAAATAAATAATATCCGAGACTCGACGCGAGTCGTGTTTCGGCCTAAAAAGGCCTTCAAGAGACTTCCTGCTTTCTTCTAAAGTTGTGCAAACATTCGGACTCTCACGAGTACAAACAAGGTACCGTACAACAGCACATGAGAGAGTTTCTGCTCATCAGAGCTTACAATGTACTGAAGACTACAAGCTCCACAGATACAAACCAAATGAAGTCACGCATTCTTCATTGTAATAGCTTTACAGCAGTAACATCCTATTACTTAGTAAAGGCAATTTAACAAGGAACTTCTAATGCACGTCCAAGTCTCCTATCCCACATCACTGCAAAAGACCTTTATGGTCTCATGGATAGCTCAAATTTGTCATCATGACAACCTGCATACTTATAAGAACATTTATTTCGATTGCCACTCTTCGTTGATAAGATTATGCAAAGCTAGATAAATCTCCACCACTTATGGGCACCTACGTTTCTTGCTATCAACGCCAACAGCTGTATCACGCTGGTTCGTCCCCAAAATAGCACTGCTTATTTCTGTGGCTGCTGTCTGGGATTTTGACAGGCTAAGCATATGAGTAACATCTTAATTAAATTTTCCTTTTTGTGGGAGGTATGAATGTAATGCTAATGCTGAACAACTCACAGCAGTTTTGATACTGTTAGCTTTGCATTCTTCATCTCCATAGACCGTATATGCCTGAGGTCATGTTAACCCAAAGTCAACATGATCTTTTCTTTGCAGTCAACAATGCCGCAGGCTTTTATGAATCTTGCAGCTGTAGTTCCAAGGGATGAGTCTGGGATCAGTAACTTAGCTAAGACTGAATGGTTCCCAGGTGGAAAAATTAAGCCACGCAGGCACCTATGTGCACCAAATTGGAGTTACCGCCCGGTTACCACGTGGCCCTTGTGGTAATTTCGATTATGATGCACGTCTGAAAAATATTTTTTATTGGCGTGCGTTAACGGACGCGTGGCAAGTGGCATTTGACGCACGTAGGTCATTACTGCCCAGATTCTTTACCGCTAGGTCAATGGCTGGCGGTAACGTCTCAGACCCAAAATGGACGCATAGCAATTTTGATTTTGCTGCACGTCCATTTTCAGCCAAAAAAAAAAGTGGGGGGGGGCCTTTTTTTACAGGCACACTAAAAAATAGATCGCTGCACGCCCAAAACCCACGCTTATATTACCGTAAGCTATTTTTTACCTTACCTTTGTAAAAGGACCCCTAAGATAGGCCCCTATAACACCATCTCTCCTAAAGTAGTTGGGCCTAGGGGGAGGGGGAGAAGACCCCTTTAGGGTTCCAGTACCAAACCCTTCAAAAAACACATTCCAGACCTATATAGAAAACCTGTCATAATAAAGCTGCGCTAATGTTCAGGACTCAGATAGCAAAAACCCTACCTACGCTATAAATGACAGCACTCTAGATATCACCTCAGTAAGGCCAACGAACAATCCTTCCACTGTAAAACACTACGAACAAATGTATGCAAAAACACACTTAGAGCCTTACAAGTACCATAACAGCACTAACTCCCAGGACTCAAAGATCAACAACCTGACCTATTTAGAGACAGCACTGTAAATATTACACCAGGCCTTAAAACATCCCTACTGAGAAAGCAGAGCAAACAGGACTGCTTACCCATCTCTACACAACAAAAACGGCATGCCAGCAGAATAACGCACATTGGTCACATACGCAGAACACAGACAGACACTCAACAAATAAGAAAAAGGGACCACAGGTACGAAGGCAAAAAACTGAACTGGAAAGCTCAAGAAGTCAAACTCTGCATATACAATAATACTAAAGGAATTGAAACTGAAATGCAAGATATCAGAGATGCATACGTCCCAAAGTTGACATACTCCAATTACAAAAATCAGACTACGCTTTTTCAGTACTAAGCTCTAATCTTTTGCGTTATACTTAGCTCTAGTTAACTTAGCATCAAAATCTCTGGACCTAAAACACAGGGTCCCAAAAAACAACAAGGCAAGTGATCTGCAAGATCTAATGTGGAGAATAAACAAGCAGATCAAAGTGGCATCCAAAGGATTTTATTAGAAATATCGTATATAAGAAAGTTGCCCGACACAGGCCGTGTTTCGCACCACAAAGGGCTGCGACAGGAGCTACAACAAACAAACAAATCAAATTATAAAAAAATCAAACTAATAAAAACTATATAATATACAAAATTTAAAAACATAAGATATTGCTATTGCTTTTAAAACATAGACATAGATTATCAACAATCAAAATTTCTTGTGAAATATTAATGAACATAATAATAAGCACAACAAACATATTATTCTCCACGTTGGACCTAAAAAAAACATACATTTTGGCCAGACGCATAAGTAATGGCAACATACAGTATTGGTTTGTTCTTCCGAAAACTGTGATTCAACATCTTTACATCTACTATTACTACTACTACTATTTGACATTTCTAAAGCGCTACTAGGGTTACGCAGCGCTGTACAATATAACATAGAAGGACAGTCCCTGCTCGAAGAGCTTACAATCTAATGGACAAATGTACAGACAATCAAGTAGTGGCAGTCAAATTGGGGCAGTCTAAGGTTAGGTGCCGAAGGCAACATTGAAGAGGTGGGCTTTGAGCAAGGATTTGAAGATGGGTAGGGAGGGGGCTTGGCGTAGGGCCACAGGAAGTTGATTCCACGCATAGGGTGAGGCGAGGCAGAATGGGCGGAGCCTGGAGTTGGCGGTGGTGGAGAAGGGTGCTGAGAGGAGGGATTTGTCCTGTGAGCAGAGGTTTCGGGCGGGAACGTAAGGGGAGATGAGGGTGGAGAGGTAATGAGGGGCTGCAGAAGACTGAGTGCATTTGTACGTGAGAAGGAGAAGCTTGAACTCTGCCCCAAGGTTGTACACCAAATCAAGTTTTTTCAGTCTGTACGAAGACATGCTGCTATTGCAAAGATCATTGTAATAAGTGAAAGAATAATACTGTACAATATCTTAGGCATGCATCATAAGCAAACTCCTCTAACCAGAGCGATTCTCCAGCCAAGTTAGAGCAGGTAAACAATAGCTGTCTCGAAAAAAAGGCCAAACAACTGTCTGAAATGATTTCACTTCAGGTAAAATTTTTATACACAGAGACATGACAGAACAGAGAACTAAAGAGAAGATGCAGGTTTGCATTAACTGCCTAATATGAATATATTAAAAGACTTGGCATGGGGCTGCAGAACTTTGGTTCCCACCCCTGTGCACCAGTCTCCTGTGGTTCCAAACATACTACATTCAAAAGAACATATACCTCAAAAATGCCCTTTTTAAAAGTTCTTTTCAATCAGGGGAAATGTCCCCAAATGGGTTAGTTTTCTGCTCCTAAGCCAGGGTCTGTGGAGTATGATCTGAGACTCAAACTTAATGATAAACATGCCAAAGACAGCTTCCTTTTGGAGTTCATAAGATGTAACATGTATCAGCAACATATCACATCGTTGCGCTTGAAAATTCTTTTAAATCACGCCTTTAGCACCCAAAAGGATGGGAAATTTGCTGGACCAGAGTTGGGAGCCCTGATGCAGAGCGATGTGAGAAGCTAAATAGCTTGAAACACAATCGTGCTGGCGGCATGAGAGCTAAGTTAGGGGTCCCTTTACTAAGCCACATAAGCGTCTACGCGCACCCAACTAGAACCAAAATGGAGCTACCACCCGACTACCGCATGGCTCTTTTGGTCATTTCATTTTTTGCGCGCGTCCAATACGCACGTCTAAAAAATATTGTTTTATTTTCTGACGCACGTAACGGATGTGCGCCAAGTGGCATTCGGCGCATGAAGGTCATTACCGTCCGGTTACCGTGTGAGTCTTTACCACTAGGTCAATAGCAGGTGGTAAGGTCTCACATCCAAAATGGACGCGCAGCAATTTTCATTTTGCCACATGTCCATTTTCAGCAAAAATTTTTAAAAGGCCCATTTTTTTTTTTTTTACAGGCACGCTAAAAAAATGGATTGTCACACACCCAAAACCTGTGCCTACACTACTGCGAGCCATTTTTGTAAAAGGACCCCTTAGAGTCTTTCCTTTAAGCCATCTGAGGAGGCAGACAAGAAAATGAGTTAAGTGAAAATTTTGAGTTATTTTCTCTCTTCACAGCTGAATTTTCAAAAATTAAATTAGAAAATACAACCTATACTGACCTATCGGTTTATACCGATCAAACCCTTGGACACAGTATATGATGGTCCGCCTCAATAACCTTTTGGAGGACCTTTTGGAGAAGTGCAGCCTGGTTATTTGGGTGGTTTTTGATGGTTTTGACTTTCCTACACCTACTTTTGGACCTACTGTATTTTTCGGACTATAAGACGCACCGGTCCATAAGACGCACCTAGGTTTTAGAGGAGGGAAATAGTAAAAAAAAATTTTTCCTTTTTCCCTCCTCTAAAACCTAGGTGCTCCGGTGCGTCTTGTCCGAGTTCGGGATCGCCCTCCCCTACTCACGTCACGCCATGTTCTCTGGTGGTCTAGTGACGTCGGGGCAGGAAAGAGCCCCCTCTTTACTGCCCAGCGCACTGCTCTCCGTCCTCCTGTATGCTGCCTGATGGTCTCGGCGAGATTCAAAATGGCCGCCGAGACTTCAATTCTCGGCGGCCATTTTGAATCTCGCCGAGACCGTCAGGCAGCATACAGGAGGACGGAGAGCAGCGCGCTGGGCAGGAAAGAGGGGGCTCTTTCCTGCCCCGACGTCACTAGACCACCAGGGAACATCGCGTGACGTGAGTAGGGGAGGGCGATCCCGAAATCGGACCTGCTACCTTCGGACTATAAGACGCACCCCCCATTTTCCTCCCAAATTTGGGGGGGAAAAAGTGCGTCTTATAGTCTGAAAAATACGGTATATGCTTTTTCTACCTAGATGCCCTATTATGAAATTACTAGTAAAAAAAAGCCCCGTTTCTGATGCAAATGAAACGGGGGGGCTAGCAAGGTTTTCTTCAGAGTGTGCATGTGGGAGTGTGTGTACCTGCCCTCTCTCCCTCCCCCTCCCGAGTCCAGTCCTTCAGTGTTAAGTTTCCTGCTGTTCTGTGTTTTTGTTACAGAGAGAGTGAGGGCATCTCTCTCCCCTCCCCCCTCTGAGTCCTTCACTGTGTGAGATTTTGTGCTGTGCTGTTTTCCTTCACTCATGGGGAAACCGGATATCTCTGGCGCTTCACACTTCCGGCTGGAGGCTTCATAGAACATTGGTCTTGCCTTTTATATATATAGATTGTCCACATACAGGCTTGTATCAGTGGAATAGAGTCACGCATGCACACTTAAGCCACAATTTTATCAAGTCTTCATTGTGCACATAAAAGGAAGGAAAAAAGGAGAGGCAGGTGACACAGTGAAGTGAATCCAAGGGAATGGGTCTCAATCGGTAACATTGTAACATACATAACATAGTAGGTGATGGCAGAAAAAGACCTGTACAGTCCATCCAGTCTGCCCAACAAGATAAACTCATATGCGCTACTTTATATGTATACCTGACCTTGATTTGTATCTGCCATTTTCAGGGCACAGACCGTAGAAGTCTGCCCAGTACTAGCCCCGCCTCCCAACCACTACCCTCCGCCTCCCAACCACCGGTGCTGCCACCACATCTCCGCTAAGCTTCTGAGGATCCATTCCTTCTGAACAAAGAAGTACACCAAGATGGTAAAATCAGCTTTATTGATAAAACATATATAAAACCCAACACAGCCACATTTTGGCAAATGCTTGCATCAGGAGAATAACAAATCACTGCTTAAGAATGTCAAATGTAAATAAAACTTCTGAAATGAAATTGAAATGTAGCATCTAAGTCACGAGCAGTGTTATTTAGAACACCAAGTGAAATCAGCGAGAAGTTTTATCAATAAAGCTGATTTTTACCATACTGGCGTACTACTTTCTTTCTGGATGGGCCCATTCCCTCTCATCCACTTCATTGCCTGTGCATATAAAAGGCCGGTTAGAAAATTCCAATCTACGTAAAAGTACACGCGTTGATACGAGACGCATCTTTGTTAGCAGGTTGTACGGGGAGGAGTTTGAGCCAGGGGCGTAGCTACATGTGGCCACGGGGCCCTGGACCCCCCTGCCGACGACCTTCTCGACTCCCCCCCCCCCCCCCGCCAACCTGCCGTCGCCTACCTTTGCTGGCGGGGGACCCCAACCCCCGCCAGCCGAGGTCCTCTTCTTCCTTCGTTCTGTTTCTGAGTCTGACGTCCTGCACGTACACTTAATTTGTTGTACTGTGGTGAATGTTTACATGGTATGTTTGAAAAGTCATTTTGGATTGTATTATAGTCTCTTCAAATCAGAATCTACGGCATGTGACTCACACCATCCAGTCCACGAGTAACATCAATTTACCATTGCTAACAGCACTCAAGGTTCCAAAATAATTAAAAAAAAATGTTTTAACTTAGCGTTTCCCCTCATGATTGCATTCCAAATCACAGTGTATACTCATATCCTCTTGTCTCCATTCTTTCTGTTCTTATCATCTTTAACTTGCAATCACAAATCATCAGTAGCAATTGATAAATGGTGTCAGACAACAGCAGCAATGTTAAAGTGTACAACGATCAAAAATATTTGTACCCTACCCATTCTACTGTAGACAGACAGTAGATGTCTTTATTGTGTCCTTAGGCCTGAGACAATCGTATATGATTGTACAGTCGAACGGCACAGCGCATCGGCTGTCTTTCCAGGAATGTGCATGAAAAAGCCCAGATGAACTGAATGACGACGTTCTTCCCACGGGAGCAAAGCAAAAGCTATTGAGTAGTTCCTTTACCCAGTGGGCTTGGCTTTCAAGCAGGTGGATTCAATTCCATACGTATTGTTCTGTCTTTTGAGGATATGCAACAGAACAGTTATTTGTGCACGAGCCTGTCAACTCTATGCAAATCTGGCTATAATTTAAGTGAGAAACGAATTATTTGCAATGTTTCTGGAGGAGCACTAATTGCCTCAATTATGATTCATTAAATGTTAAATGTTAACTGCTGCATTATAATGCCAACAGAAACATCATGTAAATGCACATTAGGAGATTTATTTTTTTATTTTTGTTACATTCGTACCCCGCGCTTTCCCACTCATGGCAGGCTCAATGCGGCTTACATGGGGCAATGGAGGGTTAAGTGACTTGCCCAGAGTCACAAGGAGCTGCCTGTGCCTGCAGTGGGAATCGAACCCAGGACCAAAGTCCACCACTCTAACCACTAGGCCACTCCTCCACTGTTGCTACTATTTGAGATTCTTCTACATGGAATGTTGCTATTCCATGTAGAAGTCGGCCCTTGCAGATCACCAATGTGGCCGCGCAGGCTTCTGCTTCTGTGAGTCTGACGTCCTGCACGTACAGGATGTCAGACTCACAGAAACAGAAGCCTGCGCAGCCTTCTACATAGAATGTTGCTAGTGGAATAGCAACATTCCATGTAGAATCTCCAATAGTAGCAACATTCCATGTAGAATCTCCAATAGTATCTATTTTATTTTTGTTACATTTGTACCCTGCGCTTTCCCACTCATGGCAGGCTCAATGCGGCTTACATGGGGCAATGGAGGGTTAAGTGACTTGTCCAGAGTCACAAGGAACTGCCTGTGCCTGAAGTTGGAATCGAACTCAGTTCCTCAGTTCCCCAGGACCAAAGTCCACCACCCTAACCACTAGGCCACTCCTCCACTTGTACAGCAATGAGGACATTCACCAACAAGAATCTGGTTGGTAGAAGTTAGGTTGCCTGTATTTTAATCTGAAATTATGCAGTAGTGTTGGCTTTTTTTCTCACCAATGACAAGGTACAGAATGAAGGTCAACAATGTCTTTTGACAACACTGATACAATGGGCTCGATATTCAGAAAATGGTGAGCTTCTGAATTTATTTTCCTAAATTAGCCCTCTAAATCTGTGCCCTATTTTCAGTCAAATTTAGGAGCATTACTTTTCAGCTGAAAATTCATCTTCATTTAGGAGCTTAAAAATGACGCTCATAGATTAAGGCCCACCATTCATTTGCCTTGACTTATGAGCCTAATTTGTCAGCCTAGTGCTGAAAATGAGTGCTAAGCTCCTAGTTTCATTTCCTGTCCAAAATCTGCACTTGTTGACATCCTTTCCATGCCCCTAAATTTAAGAGTTTAGTGAAGTTTTATGTAAACATTTATGAGCTCTGCCCTGGTAAATTTTCAGAGAGGCCAATTTATAAGTCAGGAGCATAAATCCTTTGAACACTGAGCCCCGATATCTTTATCTTCAATTATTTATCTGCTTAAAGTCTTGCAAAATTCTCTGTGGTAAACCAGGGTAGCTCCACAGAAATCCTACTGATGCTCTTTACCCCAAATTCTACATATGGGACCAGATGCACTAAACTTAACGAGCCATTAACGAGCAAGTAGTAAACCCTGGCATGCACTAAACACTTTTTTCCGAAGATGGTAGCAGCTAACAAAAACGGAATGCAGATGAGCAAATCGTGTAGAAACCCTATTGTAATGAGATGCACTAACCTTTTCCAATTGCTTTAACGCTGGAAAATCTAACGAGAGGTCTGTACTTCTCGTTGGGGCTGCGCGGGATTGGAAAAATTATTAAAATGTAAAAAAAAAAATTGGGGGGCAAAAACAGCCAAGTGCTCGTCAGGACCGTCCTTTATGGGCGTTCTTTACTATATATATAAATAAAATCAAACAGGCTCCGATGCTGTTTTGATAAATGTTCAATAAAGAGTTCATACAACTTAAAAAAGTGGGGGAAAAATCCAAGTGCTCATCCTTTTTTTTTTTTTTTTACACAAAACTATTAGTGGGATTTGAACCCGCCACCTCTGGATTACAAGACCGGTGCTCTAACCACTCGGCTACAACTCTACTTGCTTGGATGTCCCTCCCTTACTTCCAAGTCTCTCAGTTTTCACCTGGATCTGTTTTTCTTATGACTAAGGCACAAAAAGGTGCCCGAAATGACCAGATGACCACAGGAGAGAATCGGGGAGGAGCTCCTTTTACTCCCCCAGTGGTCACTAACCCCCTCCCACCCTCAAAAAACATCTTTCAAAATATGTCGTGCCAGCCTCTATGCCAACTTCAGATGTCATACTCAGTTCCATGACAGCCCATGCAGGTCCCAGGAGCAGTTTTAGTGGGTACTGCAGTGCACTTCAGACAGGCAGACTCAGGCCCATACCCCCCCTACCCGTTACATTTGTGGAGAAAACAGCGAGCTCTCCAAAACCCACCACAAACCTACTCTACCCACATCTAGGTGCCCCCCTTCACCCGTAAGGGCTACGGTAGTGATGTACAGTTGTGGGGAGTGGGTTTTGGGGGGCTCAGCACACAAGGTAAGGGAGCTTTGTACTTGGGAGCAATATATAAAGTCTACTGCAGTGCCCCCTAGGGTGCTCGGTTGGTGTCCTGGCATGTCAGGGGGGCCAGTGCACTACAAATGCTGGCTCCTCCCAGGCCCAAATGGCTTGCATCAGGACGTTTTTGACATGAACGTCTTTGGTCGTCTTTGGTTTCGAAAATCGCTGGAAGTTAGAAACGTCCATGTCTAGGGACGACCAAATTTAAGGATTTGAACGTCTCTGACGGTATTTTCAAAACAAAAGATGGATGTCCATCTTGTTTCGATAATACGGGTTTCCCTGCCCCTGGATTTTGCAGTTTTGCAAGGATGTCCAAATTGCAACTTGGATATCCCTTTCGAAAGTGCCCCTCCACGTGTACCATTTGGAACACAGCAGGCTAGACATCCAAAGCATTACCACTGAAGTACAATAGATTCACTTGCAAATTTCTAGAAGTAAAATATCTACCGAATTATCAAAACCACATCCTAAAGTACAGGGAAAAGCAAGACACTAAGTCATATCATTCTATGAAAAACAAGTAAATGTGGAAAAAATGATCAACATTTGTTTCTAAGAATAAATGCAGAAAATACAAATTGAGAAAGCATAACGAACAATTCCTACCAAACTGAAAAACCTACTCTTTGATATCAAAGTACTCATGAACTGTTGCCTGCCACCTCATTCCCCTGATACTGAACAAAAATCTGGTAGAAAACATTTAAATGGGGAAAAAAGTTTGAGTCACATCCCCTGGTATGCGAATTAAATGTCGACTGTAAAACTCATTTGATTGCCCTTGAATCATTCATTATCCAACGGATCAGTAGATATGGCAGCTTTTGTCCACTGGAGAAATAAAATGTCTCTAACAGCTCATGTCCTGGCATAAACATGTCTACTTCTAAAAGAAAGCAGCATTCAGTGTGGCTACATATCTTTCCAAATTAGAAGACATTACCGTCGACATGTTTTAGAAATCTGCGAGAAATGGTGGTTTCCACTTGAACAAAGCGATAAATCTAACTGTTGCTGTGTTGCCGAAACAAAAAGTTCTTAAACAGGAGTCATATATGTGCTGGAAAGACAGGACATGCCAAGGCTGTAAGGGGCTCCTTGTGCAAATCTGTAACCCTGTACCAATCATCAACACCCTTCAATAGACTTTACACTAGGATAATCCAGTTTTTTTGTCTACTACTACTACTACTACTTAACATTTCTAGAGCGCTACTAGGGTTACGCAGCGCTGTACAATTTAACAAAGAGAGACAGTCCCTGCTCAAAGAGCTTACAATCTAATAGACAAGTGAACGGTCGGTCCGATAGGGGCAGTCAAATTGGGGCAGTCTGGATTCACTGAATGGTAAGGGTTAGGTGCCGAACGCAGCATTGAAGAGGTGGGCTTTAAGCAAAGACTTGAAGACGGGCAGGGAGGGGGCTTGGGGTAAGGGCTCAGGAAGGTTGTTCCAAGCATAGGGTGAGGCGAGGCAGAATGAGCGGAGCCTGGAGTTGGCGGTGGTGGTGGTGAAGGGTACTGAGAGCTATCTCATGTTTATCATCAAGGAAGGTGTGATGAACAAAGCTGGGGAGTTAGTACACCAAACCTTTGACTCCGACTCCTCTATTTTTCTACTATCCGGCTCATAGTGATATTAGGCTTTACATTTTTTGTTCTAAATCTAAAGTACTGATAAATATAACTTATTATTAGTACTTTAGATCCAAGCCAAAGATATCCTATATAATAAAACTCACCCTCAACGTTCTGAGGACACTGACGTCACTGTCAGTTCCTCCGGGCACTTCCTTCCGGTTCGAAGGGTTCGTGGTGGTGAAGCCACCGAAATCACTGTGTTGGGGCCCCGCCCTCGCGTCAAACGTGATGACGTCGAGGGCGGAGCAATGGCGTCAGTGGCTTCACAACCAATGACTCAGCACATTGAAGGTGGCGTTGGCGTGCGTTGACGAGGTCCGCAACAATGGCGGTCAGTGCCTTCACAACGCCAAAGGGGTGAGCAGGGAGGGGGGGTTCGGGAGGAAAACCTTGCTAGCGCCCGTTTCATTTGCGCCTGAAACGGGCATGTTTTACTAGTGTGTATATAAGTATAAAATGATAAATTTGGAGGTCACGTGATGCTGTGAAAGGGACAGGACATGTGCCTGGCTGGTTCTGAGGCCCCGATTTCATCCCTCTATCCTTTTCATTTTTTTTAGTCCTTTGCCAGCAAGATTTTCTCCTCGTAGAGCTCTGGGAATTTATGGACAAATTTTTGACCTGTTCGAGTGTGGCAAAGCCTGTGAAAACTAAGCCTAAAGACACTGGCAAAGACAAGCCTGCGGATCCTAAGATGGCAACGAAGATCTAATGGAGCGGTTCACCAGTTTACTGAAAGTGCCTTACTGGAACTCATAACTGCTATGATTGAGGCGCTGGAGCCGTGTTTTCATCAGTTGTCGCAGTAGATATCAAATTTGGAGCAGCTGATGTTGGATGTTACTCAACACATAGCAGAATTTGAACAGCGAGTGACTGGCCTGAAGAATGGCACAACCAAGACACAAACAGAGCTGGAGGCATTACAGATCTTAGTACATGCTAACACAGATAAGTTGAAGGACCTAGAAAATCGATCCCGTCGAGGGAATTTAAGGTTCCTGGGCATATCCGATCAGCAATTGGTGCCACTGCTGGAAGATTGGTTGAAAATGGAATTTTCTCTACGAGGGATTGGGCATGTTGCAGTTGGAACACGCTCATCGTTGAGGCAGAAAAGCAGCTGATGACGTTCGACCTAGTGTTGTCATTCTTAAAATACTATTTTATAAATTACATCTAACTTTAAGCACGGCTTATAGAATAGTGTTTTTTCCGGTGCTGATTTTTTTTTTTTTGCGTCATACCTAGAATCTAGCCCATAAAGACTGAAAATCCATGCACAGGAACTGTCACAGACTGTCCGCTCTAGCCCGGCTCTGGCTCAAGAACTCCCTTTTCATAAATGAAGCATGACACTGGATTATTTAATAACAACAACAACCGTTCTTATATACTGTCCCTACCAGTAGCTCTGGACAATTTACAGCTGAACAGTTAATCACAAACATTACAGTAAACAGATACATCGTGTTAAAAAGCAATTAATCAAAAAGTCACCCAAAGAACTTACATTAAATCACCAAGTTTTCACTAGCTTGTACACGCTTTTATTAACAACTTTTATGAGGTCACTCCACCAGGGCTTAATTAGCACTTTGTACACCTAACATTTGGCCCTTTTGCACAACTTAGTTATATAAAAAAAAACTTTCCAAACAGGCAATGAAGTGTCACCCCTGTCATTTTGTCTGATACTTCCTTGTGCAGACCACAGCTTAGGGCTTTAAACAGTCTGTATCCTGTATTATGTCTACAATAAACTTACTACTGCTTGCACAGATTAATCCAAAGTGCATTTACAAACACTCAATAAAACTTCCCTAATCACTGCTTCCAATAGGAGTAGGTATGACTTATACAAGTAAATTTGCTTTGTTGTGCTTCTCATGTTCCATATAGCTGATACCAATGTGCAATTACTTCCTTACTGTTTCACTCTGTACATCCTGTTCCATAATGAGATCAGTACAGTCAATGGTGCTAAATCACTTGGATTACTGCAATGCACTATACGTGGGTTGCAAAGAACAGACTATTCAGAAACTTCAAACAGCCCAGAATACTGCAGCCAGACTCATCTTTGGCAAAACAAAATATGAAAGCGCGAAACCCCTAAGAGAAAGACTTCACTGGCTACCACTTAAAGAACGTGTCGTGTTCAAGATCCGCATGATTGTTCACAAAATCATCCACGGAGACGTCCCGAGCTGCATGCTAAACCTTGTGGACCTACCTCCCAGAAATGCTAAACGATCAGCCCGCAAACTCCTTAATCTGCACTTCCCCAATTGCAAAGGATTAAAATACAAGATATCACATGTGACTAGCTTCTCCTACATGAGCACGCAACTATGGAATGCACTACCAACTGACTTGAAGACGATTAACGAAATAACCAACTTTCGTAAATCACTGAAAACCTACCTCTTCAACAAGGCCTACAATGGGAATCCATAACTTATTATAACACTTCACCACTTTACGACTTCATCCTATTCTGATAGTCATCTTTCGATAACTTTGTTCAGCTCTTTTTCTCTTCACCCATGATCTTGTTGTAACACCAATTGTATGTCTCCTGGAATGGCGATGCCATAACAGGTTTCTGTAAGCCACATTGCCTGCAAATAGGTGGGAAAATGTGGGATACAGATGCAATAAATAAATAAATAAAGTAGATTCCCTGCATGCAGTCTGAAGGAAAATATTTAACTGATCAACAGTGGGAGAATCACTGCAAATCTGCTATCTCCTACGTCATCATATCTAGTCTGTCAGCTGGATATACTTACTATTGAATGAGGGCAAACTAAGCTAAGCAGTCAGACACCTGCATAGTCGCCGAGAGGGGGGGCGGGGGGAGGGGCAAAATTCCCCGGGCCTGGGCCTCCAAGTGGGGGCCCGGCACCGCAGTCCCACCCGCTCCCGTCGTCGACCGTCTGCCCCCTGCATTGAAATCGCAGTCTCACCTCCATGAAAGCAGCGCAGCAGGCAGCAGAACGCCTCCCTTCGGCTCTCCTTCCCTTCCTGTGTCCCGCCCTCGCCTGATGCAAACGTAACTTCCACGAGGGCGGGACACAAGGAGGGAAGGAGAGCCGAAGGGAGGCGGTTCTGCTGCCTGCAGCACTGCTTTCATGGAGGTGAGACTGCGATTTCAATGCAGGGGGCCCGGCCCGGTGGCGAATGGAGGGGGGGAGCGGCAGCAGCGACCTCGGGGGGGGTGGAGGGGGGAGCAGTGGCTGCGGCAACCTCGGGGGGGGTGGAGGGGGGAAGCAGAGGGGGGGAGCGGCGGCGGCAGCGACCAAGGGGACGGCCTTGCCCCGGCCCAGTCTCTCGGCGGCCCTGGACACCTGAGGCAGCTGTAATTCTAAATTCATTCAAGCACTGCACCTCAAATTCTGTGTGCAAATCTGGTCACCGCATCTCAAAGCAGAATTAGAAAAAGAACAAAGAAGGGCGATGAAAATGATAAAGGAGATGGAACGACTTCCCTATGAGGAAAGGCTAAAGTGACTAGGGCTCTTCAGCTTGGAGAAAAGACGGCTGAGGGGAGATATGATAGAGGTCTATAAAATAATGAGTGGAGTGGAACAGGTAGATGTGAATTGATTGTTTATTCTTTCCAAAAATACAAGGGCAAGGGGGGAGGTGAGATTGTGATGCACATATGTATTTTAGAAAATACATGCGTACAAGCAATAGCGTACACGCACACACAGCGTAAAATTGTATGTTGCTATGAGTGCATCATTAAGTCTGGACCTGGGAACCTATTTCATAAAAGGTTCATAGATGCCTCTATATTGCCAGAGTGACTAAATCATGTGTACGGAATCAGTGGAGTTACTGAATTGATGAAGAAAAGGATTTTGAAGCATTCATTGAATGGATTCCTAGAGGCAGAGCAGGAGCTTGAAAAATTGTAGCGGTGTTGGGTTTTTATGAGATACCTTCATTTCTATGTGGAATCTAATCTTCCAGCTGAATGATGGTTGCACTCTCTTTAGGGGTCAACAGAGTGCTTCAATTTCATCTTGCAAGATAAAAGCTTATATTTATTTATTGCATTTGTATCCCACATTTTCCCACCTATTTGCAGGCTCAATGTGGCTTACATAGTAACCGTGATGCCGATCGCCAGTTCCGGTATAGCAGATACAGAGTGACAATGTAGAAGGTTCGTGTAGGATAAACACATCAGGGAATAAGGAGGAAGGGTTGAGTTGTGATCAATGTTACATTGTATTTGAATTGAACGCTTTTGAACTAAATACAGTATTGAATTTTTTTTTTTAATTGAAGTCATTTGGACATAATAAAGTTATTTGGACACACTTTTGTATTCTGGATTGATGAGGAATTTGGGCGTTTAAGGAACTGATCCATTTCTACAGTAGGGTTTTTCCTGCTCTCATCTGAGGTCCTTTTGCATATATACATGTAAATGAATTTTTTCATCACTGATGGCATCTGTTTTTGAATTTGCCTTTATAAAACAGGTACCTTTTTTTGGAATTCTTACACAGATATCATGTTATGAAATCAAGGCCTAAATGTCATCTCATGATTAAAATAATCATAGCTGGGATTACATTACAAAGGAAAAAGTTGGCAAACTTAGCTGGCTGGGAGTAAAGCTGATGAAAGACTTTCAGAAGCCACGGGACTTTAGATGTTATGTGGTGTGTACTTTTATAAGGAATGTGCATACAGTAACACCACCCTCCACTCATACCAAATTACACCCCTAGAAACAAGTATGTAGAGTATCTTAGCAGTGCAACAGCTCATATTACGGACAGAACACGTTCCTAGCATTTCCTCTTTTCCATCATACTGACAAGAAAGTGAAATGAAAATGATATGAAGATCTAAAAAAAAAAAAAATTATGAGATGTACGTCTGCTTTTACAAAAGAACTCCTTCTCTCTCTTAAGGGACAAGATTGGAGACGATCTAAGTCTGATTTTGCATACATCATCGATGCAGGAAAAGGGACATCCGAGCGGGAATACACAATTTCCACGAATATTTTACAAAAAGCTTGTAAACATCAAACATATAAATGGCAAGAGACCGACTCACCTGCAAATGCGCAGTAGAGACTTCCCTCTCTGTCCCGCCCTCGCGTCAAGACGTGATGACGTCAGAGGGCGGAACAGAGAGGGAAACAGAGTCGGACGCTGCCGCTGGAGCCTGGAAACGAACATCGCGCGCACCAACCTCCACCGTCCCCCCCCATCCCCGCCGCCGCTCCTGCCCCCCTCCGTATCGGGCCCCCTGCAATGACCTGACAGTGCCTCTCACCTCCGTGTGGAAGCGCTGCAGGCAGCAGCACAGCGATCTGCTGCTGCCTGCAGCGCTTTCACATGGAGGTGAGAGGCGCTGTCAGGCCACTGCAGGGGGCCCGGCACGGAGGGGGGAGGGGGGAGGGAGGGAGCAGCGGCGAAGAGGGTAGCTGGAAATCTCGCCCATTTTAACGGGCTTAACGGCTAGTATTTATTATAAACTTTTATATTCTGTATTACCGTGTTTCCCCGAAAATAAGACACTGTCTTATATTAATTTTTGCTCCCCAAGACCCGCTAGGTCTTATTTTCAGGGGAGGCCTTATTTTTCGGGGAAACATCGGGTGGCCCCCCCCCCCACCGGCCTCCGTTACGTTACGTCAGGCGAGGGTGGGACACGGAAGGAAGGAGTGGCCTGCCCTGCTGCTTGCTGCGAGTGCGAAGATGAATGGTGAAAGGAAGCGTTTAAGAGGTTAGTTCCGGGAGCGACTGAGGGCGGGGGGACCCGATGTTTCCCCGAAAAATAAGGCCTCCCCTGCTAGGTCTTATTTTCGGGGGAGGCCTTATATTTTCAAATTGCAGCAAGACCTCTACTAGGTCTTATTTTCGGAGAATGTCCTATTTTCAGGGAAACATGGTATCTCATCATTTTAAGCGGAATATAAATTCACATACATAAAAGAAAGAAAAAAAACATCAAACAATAACACATATAAGAATGTGGGGAAATATAACTGTGACTAGCAGTCCATCCTTGAGAACAATCATTTTACAAAGGAAAATGTTTTTAAAAACCCAGCGAGATTACTAGGGAGCTCATTTTTAAAGCACTTAGACTTATAAAGTTCTATAGGTTACTATGGAACTTTGTAAGTCTAAGTGCTTTGAAAATAACACCTCTAGGGGTTTTGAACACGTTAAGTTCCACCAGTTACATGAGCAGGTGTCAACCGTACAATGTACCATATGAATACCAGCGCTTAAGACACATAAAATGGCACATTTCAATAAACTAAATATCCAGGAAAAGCCAAATTAAGTTGCCGAGTTCAAGAAAACACTATGGTAGGCTTAAGCACTAGAGACGGAAACACAGTTGCTCCTCCAATCACTTGTGCAAAGCAATGTCCAAATGAACGGTTCGCTGAAATTACACCTGCCTCAGAGCCAGTGGTAATGCCGAGGTTTAGTTTTTTTTTTTTTAAGGATGAATGAATTGCCATTAATTCGATATATGTGCACACTGTCCACTCAAATCAACCCCACAATATGCCCCCTTCAAAAGCGTGTGCTGTGGATCTACAAGCGTATGTGACGACGCTCTAAAATTGCTCTTTGGCTATGTAGGGTATTTACAAAACTATGTAAGCCACATTGAGCCTGCAAATAGGTAGGAAAATGTGGGATACAAATGCAATAAATAAATAAATAATTTGAAAATAAATAAATACATTTGAAAATACCACTATTTATATTATTATTATTATTATTTGTAGCATTTGTATCCCACATTTTCCCACCAATTTGCAGGCTCAATGTGGCATACATTTGCCGTAGTGGCGATTGCCATTTCCAGTCAATAGGATTACAGATGGTAATACATTCAGGTGCGTACATACATGGTAGAAGAATTCATTATGATATTACTTAGCTATCAGCATTATGTTGCTGCATAGGTTTTAATTCTTTATCATTTTAACATTCATAATATACTTATGAGTGATAATGCACCAAACTAAAATTAAACATTCAAGTAAAATAAACAGATATTCAATCCATAGTATTATTCCTAACTAATGACCACAAGTTAAGGTAATGGATCCAAGACATAGAAATAAATTCCCATACTTAAACATTAAGCAGACAAAGAGAATTAAATCAAAAAGAACAGCTTAATTCCGAGCGGCTAACTCTAATCTGCTATACAGTGAGGCATATTTTCAAAGCACTTAGCCTTCCAAAGTTCCATAGAAACCTATGGAACTTTGGAAGGCTAAGTGCTTTGAAAATATGCCTCAGTGTTGCACATGTGACTAAACTTGTACATCAACCTCTTCTCTGCTTAATAGAAAATCTTCCAATTGTTTTGGGTCAAAAAATTGAAATTGCTTAGACTGAAATTTTATTCTACACACACATGGAAGTATTCGTGTTTGTTCAGTAAAAACACTGAGGTAGGTCAGTCGTGTGGTGAGAGATCAGATATATATACAATTATCATGCAAACCTTCGAAGATTACTTCTATACTTTCACTACGGAAGATTAGGCAAGTATGTGGTGCCTCTATATATGCTCTGTTTTACTTCCATTTTCCTTCTACTCATCTGTGCCTACTTGGACTACAGAGTCATAAGCCTTCATCTAAAGCTATTTGGAAATTCTTTGTCAAGTTTAATCCTCTTCCATCTCCCATTGGTTCTCAGCCATGAGCTGCACATTGTTGATCTATCTGAGATTCTTGGACACCGAGCCTGGCCTCCAAATATCACTGTTCAGTGACTGTGACTTTCTTCTCCCCTCACCAGCAGCATGATCCTGACTGATCCAAGAAACACATTTTAAGATGCCGGAATAAAATAAAAGCAGAGGAAGATGTATTGTTGTGCTCTGGAGACCGACTATAAGGAACTGCTAAGTTGTCTAACAGGTCGTTAGAAAAACACTAAGCAAAAGATTGCTTTGTTCCTTTAGCCACAAAGATTAAATCAAATGTGCGTCCTCTCTTTCCCCTGTGACCCTCTCACGATATGCACAACTAACCAAGAACATTATAGAAGGTGGTACAAAATATGCTCTAGCCTCTCCATCTGTCATACGCTGCACTCTCTTGAATTCTGAAACACTCTTGAGGCAACAGTCACAGTAAGTCTACGTAATTGTTTACTCCCATCCTGTGGATATGGGGAAAAAGCTTTTGCAAATCAGGTCTCAGAAGCTTGAGATAAAATGCTAGTTTTCCTTACTGTACCTGCAAGCTTATGCAGATCCCTTACACTATCAAAACAGCCTACAACTTGCATGTTATTAAGCTGTTAAAGTATGATAAAAGTAATAATGGTATCTAGCGATACCAGGAGGGGAGTGTTCCGTCCTCTGACAGCATTTCTTTGGTTGTGATGTGACTCTGGGGTGAGTGTGACACTTTTTCTGTTATGCTCACTGCAGAGTCACATCAGCAATGCATTATGGTGGGTGTAGTTATAGGGCAATGTGATTCCACTTGCCTATCTGTTTAGAACTGTTAAATGATTGGTTAAGCTGTTGCCAGCTAGTAAGCTCTGTTCCCATTGGTGGGCTTCCCCCCTGTTTACTGAAGAGTGTCCCCTGTTTTATTCCCTCTAGTCATGAGGTAGATGCCATCTTGTAAGATAGTTCAGAACCCTTTCTTGTGTTACCCTTGGTTAGTGCACTTAGTTTTTACCTTGAAGGAAGCTGAAAAACGCCATTGTACACCATTCTGCCAGCTCTGAGCTACTGCTAATCTCAGTACCACGGAGAATCTGTGCCAGTGGGCAGAACCTCTGATCTGCAGTAACTGTGAGTAAAACATTGTTACTCAATAAAGGACTTTTCAGAGAGATAGAGTCTCCAGGTGTGAACTGGTGTGCCAAGGTTGTACGGCGGGATATAGGATTTATGACAACAAGTCCTAGACCCCTGCATACTTAAACTATCAAAACAGCCTACAACTGAACATGGAGTCTGACCTCAGTCCTGCTCAACTAGTTTAAAGAAGGTGAGAGTGGAAACACAGGGCACTTGAATTTTGGTGGTGGAAATACTGTATACTGTTCCACCATCTAAATCTGGGCATCACAAAACAGCGTTAATGGTGGAAAAGCGTCAACAAAAAATATATTTTCACACTGTATACACACAAAGAGAAGACACAGTTGCAAGTCCTTTGGGAAAGTGGTCATTGCTATACAGAATGCACTTTACGGGGGTAATTTCATTAAGCCATTTTTACACATACTGTAACAATATTCGGGCAGGAATCTAACAACCAAAATTTCCTCAGTATTAAATCCAAACAGTCTTCAGGAAAGTTCTTGCATTAAATCATACCATTATATTATCATACAAATTATTTATTTCAAAAATCATTTTTCTTTTGTTCATTTTTCTATACCAAGGCACAGCAAATTATCACAACAATTAAAGCATAATTCCACATTCATTCATTCCCCACATTTATAACCTATTAAAAACCTTATCCAATGTTTAGGAGTCAATCCGTGTTGAAAATTTCTCTTTTCATTCAATGAGTCACTGGCCCTTCGGGTGAACCAAATCAATCCAGTTCTACCCATCGCACTGTCCCAATTTACACACACGGAAATCTTCCCAGACTCCTCAAGTTCTTTGCTGGTCTACAGTTAACCACTCTTTATTCCATAATTGTCCAGCTCCTAAACGCGGCCACTGGCTGATCTGCAAGGCTTCGTTCTGTTTCTGTGAGTCTGACATCCTGCACGTCCTGTACTTAGGGGCAGGTACAACCTGGCCACCTTTCTGGGCAGACTGGATGGACAATGCTGGTTTTTATCTGCCGTCATTTACTATCTTGCATTATCTATAAAAGCATAGGTTAGGGCTGTGTCCACAGTAGCCTTCTTTAAATTAATTCATAGGCTAGCTAAAGTCGTCATATATGTAATTTCTGGAACTGTCTGGCCTTGAGAACTGTAATTCTAGGTTTGTCCAATCTATCTATTTAGGTTTTGCAAATTATTCAAAACTAGTAAAAGAAGCCCGTTTCAGAGCAAATGAAACGGGCCCTAGCAAAGTTTTCATCGCCAACACAACCCTCCCTCCCTCCCTGGCCAACCCCTTCGTTGTTCTGGCATTGCTCCGCCCCCAACGTCATGACGTTTGATGCGAGGGCGGGGCCCAGAGCGATTTCCCACCCCCCGCCTCCCTGCCTCCCTCCCTGCCAACCCCTTCGTTGTTCTGCCATTGCTCCGCTCTTGAGGGCGGGGCCCGGAGCAATTTCCCACCCCCCGCCTTCCTCCCTGCCAACCCCTTCGTTGTTCTGCCATTGCTCCGCCCTCGAGGGCGGGGCCCGGAGCGATTTTGGTGGCTTCACCACCACGAACCTTTGAACCTTTCTGAAGGAAGTCAGAGCTTGGCTTCACTGACGTCAGTATCCTCAGAACGTTGAGGGTAAGTTTTATTATAGTAGATGTAGTTGTCTGTATTATTTCTGTTTTAAGCTATTCAAGATGATATATCTTCAGTTTGCAGGAAATTGCATTGGTTGTCAGTTAGTTCGCATGCTAAATTTAAGTGCTGATAGCTTTTAAAAGCATTAGAGGAAAGACGCCAAATTATGTACTAGTGGCATAACTGTTGCTGAATAGACACACTGGCTAGTTGAGATGATCTGGCGATGGTGTAGCCCGGATGGGCACAGACCCACTCACTTTGGGCTCAGGCCCAACCAGCAGCAGTACAGCAGCGATGTGACTGGCAGGGATCCCCAAGCCGCACTAGCTGAAGATTTCTAGCCGCTCTCCCTCCAGAAGATCAGGAGGTCACTTAACTCCACTCCCCTGACCCCCCCCCCCCCCAGTACCTTTAAATCCTTTAGTTCTTCTCCAGGAGAGAGCAACAATATATTTCTACTGCTCATGCCAGCCCCAAGCTTTCCCTCTGATGCAACTTCCTGTGCGCAAGACCAGGAAGTGGCATCACAGGAAAGGCTCAGGGCCGGCACAAGCAAGGGTAATGAGTTGCTGTTCACTGCTGGCAAAGATCTAAAGGATTTAAAGATACTGGGAGGGGCGGGAAACTGAAGGTGACCCCACACACACTAATGCGGGGGGGGGGGGGGGCAAGAGAAGCCGTGAGGGAGGAGGTGGGAGTGTCGTGCCTACCCACTTTGGTCTCAGGCCTACTCAAAATTGAGTGTCTGTCTGAGTACGCCCTTGTGATCTGGTACTGCCCAACTCCGTAGACCGATCGGAAGACAGGTATATGTGTTGAGAACTATAGAAATTATAAGTAATAGTAGTAGTAGTAGTTCAAACCCCACCGCTGCTCCTTGGAATCTTGGGAAAGTCATCAACCCTCCGTCGTCTCAAGTACAAACTTAGAGGCTGATGCGAAAAGCTACCACGGGCCTAACTGCTCAGTTACTGAGGGTTGTTAAAGCGCAGAGCAATGCAGAGGAGGACTGAGTACAGATGTTAACCCACATGGAACATATGGCCACAAACTGCGTTATGCTAATTAAGCCATTGAGTATTTCACCACAATGCAGCGAGGCAAACAGGGAGAAGAAAAGTGGGAACAAAGGCCACGGGTTCCAGAGACCGGAGCGCACAGTATCATGAATTATTATTGGAAAAAAAAAACCACTCAACACAACGTTGTGTTTCGGCCCGAGGGCCTGCATCAGGAGTCTGTGTGCAACTAGTCTTATTACTGATCAGCGTATACAACCACAGTTCCGCTTTTATTACGGATTTTATGATTTCACCTTTTGATGTTTTTACTCTGAGTTTGCACACAGACTACTGATGCAGGCCCTCTGGCCGAAACACAACGTTGTGTTGAGTGGTTTTTGATTTTCAATAACCCCTATTTTAATTCACGATATTGTGTGCTCCAGTCTCTGGAACCCGTGGTCTTTCTTCCCATTTTTCTTCTCGCTGTGAGTTACTCCGTGGGACCTTTTGAGTTCTCCACGTACGTGGATTCTCTTTGGAGAGGTAAACAGGAGCATCTGATGCACAGTTACTGTGAGAATTTGTTCACCTGGTCGGGACTGTGTACAAGGGTTTGCAGAGAGGATTTCATGCCAGCTTTTGAGATTTAACTGCCAGTTTTGTCTCCTTTTGCAACTTGAAGGAAGCCCTTGCAAGGTTCAAAGGCAGACAGGAGGTTACAGAAAGGTAGGTGCATGTTGTGGAGAGATTTAGAGTTCGGGAGGGGAAGAAAACCTGGCACAGAATCCCAAGGATTGACAGGTTTAAGCCACCTAAAGGGAGAAGCTTCTAGTTTCCCTAAAGCCCTATCTGTCAATCAAGGGAAGGAGGGGCCACAAAGGGAGGGGTTTGGGAACTTCTTCAGTAGATAAGGAGGGAAGCTAAGGGGGGGGGGGGGGGGGAGAGAGAGGAGGAACCAGCAGGAAGAGCCCGAGCCCTGGGAGTGAAAGGAGCTCTCTCACAGTTGGCCAGCGGGAGTAAATAGGGTACCCAACCCGGGCAAAGAAGACCCCAAAGTGAATGCTGGACCAAGAAGCCGTGGACACTGATAGCCAGCAGGAGCAAACAAGCTTCCTAACCCTGGGCAACGAGGACCCCAAAGTGAACGCTGGATCCGGAAACTGAGGAAAGGCCCTGGAAGTAGGTGAAGTAGGGGACAGCCCTGTAGTTATAGATGAAGACTCAAATACAGAAGATGAGTTCTTGAATGTTTTATTTGATGCTTTTATGTTTGGAACTTTTAAGACTTTGTAATTTCAGCATAGAGAAAAGACGGCTGAGGGGAGATATGATAGAGGTCTATAAAATGAGTGGAGTGGAATGGGTAGACGTGAATCGTTTGTCTACTCTTTCAAAAAAATACTAGGACTAGGGGGAATGCGATGAAGCTACAAAGTAGTAAATTTAATATGAATCAGAGAAAATGTTTCTTCACTCAACGTGTAATTAAACTCTGGAATTCGTTGCCAGAGAGTGTGGTAAAGGCAGTTAGCTTAGCTGGGTTTAAAAAAAGGTCTGGCGACTTCCTAAAGGAAGTCTATAGACCATTATTAAATTGACTTAGGGAAAATCCACTGCTTATTTCTGGGATAAGCAACATAAAATGTATTGAACTTTTTCAGGATCTTGCCAGGTATTTGTGACCTGGATTGGCCACTGTTGGAAACAGAATGCTGGGCTTGATGGACCTTTGGTCTGTCCTAGTGTGGCAATACTGATGTACATATGTACTTAAGGCAGAGAGGAGGGAAGTGTAAAAAGAAGTAACACTGCAAGAGAGGTGGCTGCCCAGCCTGTATGGCTACGGACTAAAAAAGCCAGGGCTGTGTTTTCTGTTTCTTGAACTGTGCTGAGTTGAAGAAAATGGTGGGCCAAATAGTGCTGTGTTTGATGAATTTTGTTGAGTTACTGCAGACAGAATATGAAGCTCATTTTCAAAGCACATAGACTTACAAAGTTACATATGTTACTATGGAATTTTGTACGCCTATGTCCTTTGAAAATGAGCACCTCTATCTGCCAAAGCTAAGACTGTGTTTGGAAACTATAATAAAGACATAAGACATAAGCATCGTCACACTGGGACAGACCAAAGGTCCATCTAGCCCAGCACCCTGTCTCCGACAGTGGCCAATCCAGGTCACAATCACCCGACAAGATCCACGGAGCAAAGCATTTTGTATTGCTTGTCCCAGAAATAGTGGATTTTTCCCTACGTCCATTTAATAACATTCTATGGCCTTTTCCTTCAGGAAGCCGTCCAAACCTTTCTTAAACTCTGCTAAGCTAACCGCCTTAACCACAAAAAGAGGCGTACTCCCAAGAGCTGCTTCTTTTTGCACATATCTGGTGGGAAGAAACACAGAGAAAGAGAACTATCCTAAGCCAGATTCACTGTGCCCGTGATAGCACGTCTGAACAAAATCAAAAGTGAAAGCACGCATCGGCGTCTATCCTCCTGCGTCTAAATATGAGCCTCACAAAGACTATTTGCAAATACATTTTTGCAAGGCCTCATATTTAGATGCACACGAACAGGTGTCAACGTGAGCTGGGTGTCTGTTTTCTTTGGGTTACACACACAAAAACTCGCGCTTACCATGAAACCTTTCTGACACTGTTGGGAAACTGTGGGGTACAAATGAGATAATAAATAAATATGCCAAGGGGCGTAGCTAGGTGGGGCCATGGGGTCATGGGCCCCCCACAGATTTAGTCCAGGCCCCCTCCACTTTTGACCCCCTCCCCCGCCGCAAGACTACCTTTGCTGGTGGGGATCCCCAATCCCCGCCAGCCTTAGTCTTCTTTAGCGCCGGTCTCTGGCGTATTCACTCACTTCACTGATCTGTGCTATGAGTCCTTTCAACGGCGGGGGTCGAAAGTGGCGGGGGGGGGGGGGGGGGGGGGGGTCAAGCTAAAATGTGCCCCCCACACCTTGGGCTCTGGACCCCCTTCCCACCGAGGTCTGCCTACGCCCCTGGTATATGCATCCAGCACATCCCCCCCCCCAATTAATTGCAAATTTTCCATGCCTAAAACTACAATACATTTAACTTTCTGCACAGCACGGTATCGCGCACAGCTCTACCACCTTTCTGAACCAGCCCTTACACCATGAGCCCTCCAGGGACAGGGAAATACCTTGTTAACTTAAATGTATCTCACCTTGAGCTACAACTGAAAAACATGCAAGTGAAATCCAAACCGCACCCTCTAATTTATCATAAAGCGTTCTCCTTTCTGTAGCTGCTGATGAAAACTTCATAAATTCAACTCCACGTTTAGTGCTTAGGTGGCGGCAGTTGGTAAAAACATTTGTGGCATTTGTAAGACGGCTGCAGGCAGCTGTGCCAAGGCATGCTAATTGTGTCCTGAAATGCCCCTGGCTGTTCCAAAGCAGCTACAGTGACTTTTCTTGTGCAAACATTGCCGATCATGCAAAACCTAGCAAGTGCTACTTTTAAGATACGTGGAAGAAAAAAAAGACTTCTACTTTCTGATCAGAATCTAAGTCTCCAAAAGCAAAAGAGAAGCATACTGATTTAAGCTGCCAGGAATACCTTGAACATTTTCAAATTCATTGAATATACATATTTCTCAGGGGAGAAGGGGCTGGCAAAACAAGGCATACCACAAAGATTAGAAAACGCAATACAACACATCTCCACTTTAACTACAGTCAGAACTGATTTTCTCTCATAGCTGCTGTTTAATTCAATTGGTTATCTCTGTTATGTCATCCATGTTCTCTATGCAATACTAATTGTTATCTTCCCATCTAGAATCTACCAATAACGATACATTGTAAAAATAGGTGGGAAAATGTGGGATACAAATGCAACAAACAGATTTCAGAAAGCTGCTGTTTACACGTGGAGATCCACACCATGCACGGATTTCAAGGGGGTGCAGTTTTGGACGGGACTAAAATCTACAGCGTCAATTTTCAAAGGAATTTAAACGGCCAGGAGAGGCTCCTGGACAATTAATTAAATCGCTGATGCAAGGCTATCTAGGGATACTCGGTGGCAATTAATCAGATAGCGCCACTTAAAAAGTATCGCATATCATGTAAAATGAGTTTATCTCGTTGGGCAGACTGGATGGACCGTACAGGTCTTTATCTGCCGTTACTTACTATGTTACTATCCCTTCTAACTGCTGAGGAGTAGCCAAACGGTTAGTGCAGTGGCTTGAGAAGCTGGCGTACTGGGTTCAATTCCCGATGCAGCTCTTTATGACTCTGGACCCTCCACTGGCCCAGATTTAAATATAATAGGGCCGAAATTATTTAACAATACAAACACTTGAATCTCTGATCCAATTCCCACTGATTAAAGTAATCCCAGTTTCACAGGCTTCACTCCTTTTAAATGAATATTGTATTGTTAAATAATTTCTGGGTTTAAAAGGGGGAAAAAAAAAGAAAAAATGAAATCAGGTGTATTATTTCCACTAATATTGAAGTATGTTTCCAACGAAATCAATTGACTATACACCGTCTTGGGTTTGAAGAAGCCAACCAGATGATCAATGTGGAATAATGATTCAGATAAAGAATAACTGGGGATAATCAGGTTAATACCACGTTTTCTTGGTTTACTGATGTTTAATTGATCTCCTTGTCTTGTTTCACTCTCCCTATTTATTTTGTGGTCTAAGAAAGAGAAAGATTGTATATAATCTATTTATCTAGTTGAGATTCTTTTCTTCTAATATTGTATTAATGTACAGTCATCTCTGTATTACTGTTTGCAAGTGATCCTTGAAAAAGGAAAAATTATAAATAAATTATTAATATATAATAGGGCCGATAATCAGACAGCAGGAGTTAGACCGGCTAACTCCTGAAGTTGGCGCTAAGACCAGATATTTAATTGCTGGGCCGTTTCCAGTGACCAGTACTGAATATCCAGTTTCTTTTTGGCTAGTTTAAAGATAAACGGCTAAGTCAATATTCAGACTTAGCAGGTTATCTTTAAATCGGCAAAAGATATACCAGATTTTCACCTGGCCAAATATGACCACAAAACCCGGTTTAAAATTTGGTGGATAGCCAGTTATATGGGCCGATAAAACCAGCTAGACGTTAACCGAGAATATTCAGCGGGGATGGGATGGTGAAGACCGAAAATACTATAATGCCTCTGTATCGCTCCATGATGTTTCCGCACCCTGAGTATTGCGTTCAGTTCTGGTTGCCGTTATCTGAGAAAAGATATAGTGGAATTAGAAAGGGTTCAAAGAAGAGCGACCAAAATGATAAAGAGGATGGAACTCACGTATGAGGAAAAGCTAAAGAGGTTAGGGCTCTTCAGCTTGGAAAAGAGACGGATGAGGGGAGATATGACTGAGGCCTAGAAAATCCTGAGTGGTGTAGAACGAGTAGAAGTAAATCGATTTTTTACTCGTTCCAAAAGTACAAAGACTAGGAGACACTCGAGGAAGTTACATGGAAATACTTTCAAAACAAATAGGAGGAAGTATTTTTTCACTCAAAGAATAGTTAAGCTCTGGAACTCTTTGCCAGAAGATGTGGCAACAGTGGTTAGCGTATCTGGGTTTAAAAAGGTTTGGACAAGTTCTGTAGGAAAAGTCCATAGTCTGTTATTGAGATGGACATGGGGGAAGCCACTGCTTGTCCTGGGATTGGTAGCATGGAATGCTGCTACTATTTGAGATTCTGAATGGAATGTTGCTACTACTTAGGGTTCTACATGCAATGTTGCTTCTCTGAGATTCTGCATGGAATCTTGTCACTCTATAGTATTCTAGAATCTTGCTATTCTTTGGGGTTCTCCATGGAATGCTGCTACTATTTGTTTTTTTGCCAGGTACATGTCATCTGGATTGGCCACTGTTGAAAGCAGGATATTGGGCTAGACGGACTGTCTGGCCCAGTATGGCTATTCTTATGTTCTTATTAAGGTACTCATTCTGATTAACCCCATATAGTTTCATTCCACCTCCAAAATGAAGACAAGTTAAAACTGTGACCACTAAACAGTACTTACACATGCATGTCTGTGCCCTGAATAAGGCAGGTACAAATCAAGGTAAGGTATACACATATGTTTGTCTTGGGCAGACTGGATGGACCATGCAGGTCTTTTTCTGCAGTCATCTACTATGTTACTAAGTATATTTGTAAAATGGGGCAGCTACATGTGGAAGTTGTGCTACTGACATGCAGAAGTTGCAACATCATCACTTCCAAGTGGAGGAGTAGCCTAGTGGTTAGTGCAGTGGACTTTGATCCTGGGGAACTGAGTTGGATTCCCACTGCAGCTCCTTGTGACTCTGGGCAAGTCACTTAACCCTCTATTGCCCATTACTATGAATGTAGTTGCAAAAATCACAGAAAGGCAGTATAACAAGTTCCATTTCCCTTTCCCTATTTGAGATTCTACATGGAATGTTGCTACTATTTGCGATTCTACATGGAATGTTGAAACAATTCGTAGATTCTACATGGAATGTTGCTACTATTTGAGATTCTACATGGAATGTTGCTATTCCAATAGCAACATTCCATGTAGAAGCCTGCCCTTGCAGATCAGCAACGCGGCCGCACGGGCTTCTGTTTCTGGGAGTCTGACGTCCTGCACGTACTGCAACGGCAGGCTTCTACATGGAATGTCGCTAGTGGAGGAGTAGCCTAGTGGTTAGTGCAGTGGACTTTGATCCTGGGGAGCTGAGTTCAATTCCCACTGCAGCTCCTTGTGACTCTAGGCAAGTCACTTAATCCTCCATTGCCCCTGGTACAAAATAAGTACCTGAATATATGTAAACCGCTTTGAATGTAGTTGCAAAAACCTCAGAAAGGCAGTATATCAAGTCCCAGTTCCCTTTTCATGCCATTCTTCTTTTCAATGTATATATATTTGTAAAAATGGCAGCCAATGGTGCATGTGCCAACAAGCACATGTGCACTCCTGCTGGTATTTCAGAAAAGACTCTAAGTCGTGGCCGACGCTGCAATTAGTGCGTGGCATTGCCGCACGCTCCAGCCACTTCCTAGTGCGGCTAAAATATTACTGTGATCAGGTTTTTTTAATGGTCTCACGCTAATTTCCCAATTAGCATGTGACTATTACTGCTGGGAACCCTTACCACCACTTATCTAGGAGGCGGCAAAGGTTTCTGAGCTACTCCTGTGCTTATCAGGTAGCGTATAGTAATGTGCTCGTGCTTCCCAATTAACGCAGGCATGCCTACTCTTCACCCCCAGACACGCCTCCCGCAGCAAAAAAAGAAAAAATATTTTTTACGCAGGAGTAGCGTGTACTGCCTCAGCGAGTCCTGCAGTAGGCCCGCGTTAGGCCTACCACACCCTAAATAAAAAAGAGCCCCTATGTCAGCGGATCCTTTTCTAAAATACCACCAGAAATGAGCAGATCCCAACCCAGATGTCTCAATTCCGATCTCTATGTAAAGCGCCTTGCTGCATTTTTGTTAATGCGAATTGCGGTGTATCAAGCGTTTTGAAATACATGAAATAAAATCTGTTATAGGTAAAATCAGGATTCGTGATTTCACCTATGTTAAGGTCACACTGTGAGGCACTGCAATTGTAGTGGCATAAAGATGGGGTTTCTTTTTCCTTCAGGCAATATTGTTGGATGCCTGATGGTTCTGTGGGACTGGTGGAATTGTGGATACAATAGAAAAGGCCAGATTTTACAACGTTCTCCCCCCCCCCCCCCCCCCACCAACCCTCCACCAAGTCAGAAAATCTGAGCACAAGAGAAGCCATTCAAGCCATGAAGGAGGCTGCTTCATAGCTCACAGTTGGCAAATACAGCTCTGTTTGGACAGTAAGGACAGCCCTCCACTCAGCAAACATCAGCATTCCTATAAGCTCACAGCATGAAGAACCAGACACTGTTCTCCTTCACAAGCCTTTCAGTAATAGATGGGGACAGACCTTCCGCACAAAAATGCTTTTGTTTTCCACATGCAATCCGCGTAAAGCCAACAGCCTTCTAAGGGACTCATTTCCTGTTCACAGCTACATTTACAACCAATCTTAGTTACAAAACATTCCTAAAACAATAAAATCCCTTTAAAACTGCTGCGGATCACTAACATTTTGTTTCATGTACACTTGGTATAGAGAAATTGGGCAATCCTATAACTTGGCGTCTTGATTTAAGTGCCACAATGTCACACACTGAGTGCCAATTCTATAACGGCAGCTGGTATAGAACTAGCGCAAACCTATGATGTCATGCTCACTTATTCCAGGTAACATAGTAACATAGTAAATGATGGCAGATAAATGATAGCAGATAAAGACCTGAAAGGTCTACCCAGTCTGCCCAACAAGATAAACTCATTTTACATGGTATGTGATACTTTATATGTATACCTGAGTTTGATTTGTCTTTCCATTCTCAGGGCACAGACCGTAGAAGTCTGTCCAGCACTGGTCTTGTACTAAGTTCTGAAGATTCTGGAATCCCAATTAGTAGCAACATTCCATGTAGAACCCCAAAGAGTAACATAGTAAATGATGGCAGATAAAGACCTGTACGGTCCATCCAGTCAGCCCAACAAGATAAACTCATTTTACGTGGTATGTGCTACTTTATATGTATGCCCAAGTTTGATTTGTCCTTGCCTTTCTCAGGGCACAGATCGTAGAATTCTGCCAAGTACTATTCTTGTACTAAGTTCTGAAGATTCTGGAATCCCAATTAGTAGCAACATTCCATGTAGAACCCCAAAGAGTAACACAGTAAACGACAGCAGATAAAGACCTGAACGGTCCATCCAGTCTGCCCAACAAGATAAACTCATTTTACATGGTATGTGATACTTTATATGTATACCCGAGTTTGATTTATCCTTGCCTTCCTCAGGGCACAAACTGTAGAAGTCTGCCCAATGCCAAGCGTCAGGTCAATGCCAAGCATGAGAGGCCTAAGTGTGTCAGGCGATGCGCATAACTTATAGCATTCTATAAGTTGCACATGTGAGATATCGCCACCCCATGGCCACCCATGTGTATGGCAGCCTTGCATTTTCATGCCATAGAACTTGCGCACTACCTCATCGAATAGCGCATAGTGTACTGGGGTACTTAACTGCTTGCCACTTCAGAAAAACAGTCCTACACAAAGCTAGATACAAAATCACGCAATCAATAAATACACAAAACAAAATAATAGAAAAATGTGAGAGGGCCTCACTAAAAAGAAGTTCCAGTCCCCTAGAGCTTATGAAGAAATCAGTATTAATCTTACCAAGTTCTGGAGCTTTCCTTCCCCTGCTTGGAGTAAAACCCAAAATAGAGGCAGTTCTATTTGGCGTGGGGCTCAGGCAGCTAAGGACAAAACCCTGACTGAATTCATGTAGACCACGGCAGTGGGACGGACAGGAAGTTGTGGATGCACTCTGCCTCTTCAGCAAGGACACAGTTAAGTTCTAGTGGTTTATGATCTCTGAGGTACCTCTGATGCACCTACATAGTCAGTTGGGAGTTAAGACAGAGCCCAAGAAGATACCAGAGGTGGGAAGCTGGGCCTCCCCAATCCACACAAAGATCTCTTGAGTCTCTGGAAATTAAGCAAACTGGAGGATTTCCAGATCAGATCAGAGGTGAACTGTCACGGTGTGGTGTTTCAAATGAAAGCAGAGGTATCCGCCCGCATTTGGAGACAAAATGCTCCTCCAGTCCTGATTTGAGTCACACCCTGCCTGAAAGCTAGAACAGACACCAGGAATTCCACATGGAAAAATCCCCACCATTAACCAAAGGTAACCTGTATGTATTTCATTCCGTGATGGGGAGTAGTAACGCTTATGTTCAGTACATACATACATACATACATAAGTGGTGCCATACTGGGGCAGACCGAAGGTCCATCAAGCCCAGTATCCTGTTTCCAACAGTGACCAATCCAGGTCACAAGTACCTGGGGCAAGATCACAAAACAGTACAATAAATTTTACGCTGCTTATCCCACAAAAAAAAAGCAGTGGATTTTCCCCAAGTCCATTTTAATAATGGCTTATGGACTTTTCTTTTAGGAAGCTATCCAAACCTTTTTTTAAACCCCGCTAACTGCTTTTACCACATTCTTTGCCAATGAATTCCACAGTTTAATTACACGTTGAGTGAAGAAATATTTTCTCCGATTCATTTTAAATTTACTACTTTGTAGCTTCATCGCATGCCCCCTAGTCCTAGTATTTTTGGAAAGAGTAAACAAGCGATCATATCTCCCCTCAGATGTCTTTTCTCCAAGCTGAAAAGCCCTAGCCGCTTTAGCCTTTCCTCAGAGGGAAGTCGTTCCATCCCCTTTATCATTTTCGTCGCCCTTCTCTGTACCTTTTCTACTTCCACAGCACTAAAATCAAAACAAAACAACTGACATGGTGACCCACATTTAATATTATGAGATAATAACCAAGAGAGGACAAGTAATCCGCAGATATCACTTAGGTAAGTAAAAGGAGCAGACCACGTATCAAAAGAGATAAAATCTTTATTCACAATGGAGAAAGATCTCGCATCCAAATTTCCCAACGTGGCCATGTTTCACCCACCAATGGGCTTCGTCAGCGGTTACAATGTAGCTACATAATTCTAATTCCCTTGTAATACCATCACTATGTACCACCTGCTCCAGAACTTTTAATATAGTTCCTGCACTTCCTTCTAGTCTTCCTTTAGAACAATCCCACACTAAATTTCAATCCAGCCTTCAAACTTTCCTTTTTAAAGATGCCTGGAGTGGAGAAGTAGCCTAGTGGTTAGTGCAGTGGACTTTGATCCTGGGGAACTGGGTTTGAGTCCCACTGCAGCTCCTTGTGACTCTGGGTAAGCCACTTAACCCTCCAATGCCCCTGGTACAAAATAAGTACCTGAATATATGTAAACCGCTTTGAATGTAGTTGCAAAAACCTCAGAAAGGCGGTATATCAAGTCCCAGTTCCCTTTCCCTATTTGAGATTCTACATGGAATGTTGCTAGTGGAGGAGTAGCCTAGTGGTTAATGCAGTGGACTTTGATCCTGGGGAACTGGGCTCAATTCCCACTGCAGCTCCTTGTGACTCTGGGCAAGTCACTTAACCCTCCATTGCCCAGGTACAAAGAAGTACCTCTATATACTATGTAAACCACTTTGAATGTAGTTCAAATGGGTTCCTAGCCCATTATAAACCATAAAACTGTATGTCTCTGTTGATCACCCCACCCCTCACCTATCCACACCCATCCTGTTAGAACATCAATGATATGCTTTGATGTCCCCATGCATACCTCCTACCCACCCCCATCCTCCTACCCTGTCAGACTGTCATAGTAATGCTTGAATGTTTTCACTTATATACACTGTCAGCTAGCGCATTTGCTTATTTCCGATCTGAGGAAGAAGGGCAACCTTCGAAAGCTAATCAAGAAATGTATTAAGTTATGTCCAATAAAAAAGGTATCATCTTATTTTCTTTTCCATGTTTTATTTTGTTTGATTTCTATAGATTCTACATGGAATGTTGCTATTCCACTAGCAACATTCCATGTAGAAGTCGGCCCTTGCAGATCACCAATGTGGCCGCGCAGGCTTCTGCTTCTGTGAGTCTGACGTCCGTACGTGCAGGACGTCAGACTCACAGAAACAGAAGCCTGCGCAGCCTTCTATATGGAATGTTGCTAGTGGAATAGCAACATTCCATGTAGAATCTCCAATAGTAGCAACATTCCATGTAGAATCTCCAATGGTATCTATTTTACTGTCATAGTAATGCTTGAATGTTTTCACTTATATACACTGTCAGCTAGCACATTTGCTTATTTCCGATCTGACGAAGAAGGGCAACCTTCGAAAGCTAATCAAGAAATGTATTAAGTTATGTCCAATAAAAAAGGTATCATCTCATTTTCTTTTCCATGTTTTATTTTGTTTGATTTCTATAGATTCTACATGAAATGTTGCTATTCCACTAGCAACATTCCATGTAGAAGTCGGCTCTTGCGGATCACCAATGTGGCCGCGCAGGCTTCTGCTTCTGTGAGTATGACGTCCTGCACGTACGTGCAGGACGTCAGACTCACAAAAACAGAAGCCTGCGCAGCCTTCTACATGGAATGTTGCTAGTGGAATAGCAACATCCCATGTAGAATCTCCAATAGTAGCAACATTCCATGTAGAATCTCCAATGGTATCTATTTTACTGTCATAGTAATGCTTGAATGTTTTCACTTATATACACTGTCAGCTAGCACATTTGCTTATTTCCGATCTGACGAAGAAGGGCAACCTTCGAAAGCTAATCAAGAAATGTATTAAGTTATGTCCAATAAAAAAGGTATCATCTTATTTTATTTTCCATGTTTTATTTTGTTTGATTTCTATTGATAAAAAAAAACACAGAAAGGCTGTATATCAAGTCCCATTTCCCTTTCCCCCTGTGATAACTAATTTGTCCTTTTGCTACCCCTTAGATAACTAGTTTGTGAATGAAAGCGTCCTGAACCCTTCTAAGCTATCCTGTCTAATATTACATTTCTTTTCTCACCTATTTGATTTTATATTGTAAACCGCTCTGAAAGGTTACTCACTGGTGGTATAACAGGTATTAATAATTCTTCAAACTTCGACACATTAAAACAGGATGATGGAGGGAGCTTGACGCTGCCAGAGATGAGACACAGGAACTGGAGGAAAGTTGTAATCAAAGCAACAGAAAAACAGCTTCTGTAATCTTTATTTTCCTAAAGAGAAACGTTTATGTGATCATTTCATCTCCACTGTAACCCCTGGCGCAGCCCATTGGTGGGCAAAACATGGCCATGTCAGGCAATCTTGATGCGAGATCTTTCCCTGTTGGGCAGGGGCATAGCCAGACTTCGGCGGGAGGGGGGTCCAGAGCCCAAGGTGAGGGGGCACATTATAGCCCCACCCCCCGCCGCCCCTCTCCCATCCCTTTTGAACCCCCGCTGCCGCCAACCCTCCCCCACCACCGCCAGTTGAAGTCCCTTTCAGCGCCGGTCTCTGAGTCCGGCGCGTTCGCTGATCTGGATTCTGTTTCTGTGAGTCCAGGACTCACAGAAACAGAATCCAGATCAGCGAACGCACCGGACTCGGAGACCGGCGCTGAAAGGGACTTCGGCTGGCGGGGAGGTCTGGCGGCAGTGGGGGGGGGGGGGGGGGTTGGTGGCAGGGGTGAAAGCAGGGGGCCAAGGCTAAATCTGTGGGGGCCCATGCCCCCGTGGCCCCACCTAGCTACGCCCCTGCTGTTGGGAATAAAGATTTTCTCTCTATGAAACGTGATTCACTTCTAATACTGACCTCCTAGCTCCACAATGAGTTTAACTGGGCTCCAGTCTATGATATGGGTAACTTAAGTTTTTAATCTGCTCCTGTTTCACTTAGTGCTGCACATTCTAAGGGTCATTTATTTACAGTTAGTATGCTGTTAACATGCATTATTTGCTGCAAGGCCCATTACACATAGCAATAAATGAATGTGAAATGCTGAAAATTTTACTATCAACTCATTCCAATACACTTTTCCTACAAAAGCTAAACTGTTTGGGGGAGGAATATTTCCAGTTCTTCAGCATCTGCACAGTTCAGGGGTTTTGCATAACACAGGCCCATCAGTATGTAGCCAACATCTTAAGAGACATTTTCCCATTTACCTCTTTAATCCATTGGATTTTATTTAAATCAAAATCTAAACACAACTTTTACATACTACGGGATTTACCCACCCAAATTCCTTTTGGCCTCTGTTGGGCAAATATAGGGAAATAATCTGATCTTAAGAAATAGCAACTGTGTCAAAGAAAGTATTCATGAGATATCTCACACGAGAAAAGGATATTTGGACTAGCCTGAAAAAAGGATATTCAGGGCCCACAGGAGGTACGAACCACCACAGGCTTTTCATTAAGGCCCCACAGACATGCCCACAAACACCTATTCACTCAAATACATAATCAGCTTTTATTCCATTCCCGGAGGACTCCGATGCAAAAATATTTATTCTTACTCCAGGTTGGCATGTCTGGGCTGGAGCAGTGCCACAGGCCATGCAATTCCCATTATGTCCTGTGAAAATGGTTTAGCCCACTTTTTTCTTTTCATATACAGTGCAGTCTCGATTATCTGACCTTCGCTAATCAGACCATCCGGCAAATCCAACAGACTTCCCCACGGACATCGTCGTCTTGCCGTTAAGGTTCTCTTCCTGTTTTCTGGCTTCACAAGCCGCTGGTTAATGTTGCTAAACAATACAAATACAGATACCCGATGCCTGTTCTTTATGCATGAAGTATGTTTTCCATGCATTTTTTAAAGGGGTTACCATTATTTTCTGTATTATCCGAATTTTCACTTACCCGACAACGACTTGGTCCTACTAACGCGTGCTTACCGCAGCTTAAAAGGGTTTACTGTAGTAAAATCCCGATGTGCTCATATTACACATGCGCTAAAAAATACATTTTTTTTTTGGCAGAGGGGACATGTCTGGAGGTGATGGAGAATGGGCACATCTACGCTAATCAGTTAGCGCAACCACACTGTCGCACACTGATTAGCGAGTGATTAGCCCGTGAGTCCTTACCACCTGCAAAATGGGTGGCTCTAATGACAACATGCCCTTCTGGCAACATTAGCACATGGTCATTAATGCCAAAAATAGAAAATCATAGTATAGCAGAGAGAGGGAGCAAAGCACAAAAAAAACAGAAATAAAACAAAAAAAGCACCAAGGGACTTCAAAAAAAGGGGATTAAAGTTTTTAATCATATACGTTGATGATACATCAACATATATGATTAAAGACTTTATTCCCCTTTTTTTGAAGGGCCTTGGTGCTTTTTTGTTTTGTTTAAAAATAGGAAATCGGCCATTTTCCACCAGCGGCAAAATGTGGCCTTAGCACACTGGAAAGACCCATATAAGGGTGCACTAAGACCACCTTTTGCCACAGCTTTGTAAAAGGGCCCCTAAAACAGAACATACAATTGAGTCAATAACCTAATACATCAAATCCAACGTCAGTCATGATCATACAAAACTTTCTCAAACTATAACTTCAAAACAAACAAAACACAACTGTAATAAACGTTGAAAAAGCAAAATACATTCAGTATTGCTTATAAACACATAATAATCCATAATTCAGAGGTGAGTTCTCAATATCCAGTAAGTGGAAATTGAGAACCCACTTCTGAGTCATAGAGCAGGTATAATACATGTGTCATTACATCATTTTGCTAGTTCTACGCCTGATGCAGCCCGATTTGAGCGAAAGATGGCTGTGAGTGGAACCGTTGCCTAGTGGTTAGTGCAGCGGACTTTGGTCCTGGGGAACTGGATTCGATTCCCACTACAGCTCCTTGTGACTCTGGGTAAGTCATTTAACCCTCCATTGCCCAGGGTACAAATAAGTACCTGTATATACTACATAAACTGCTTAGAATGTAGTTGTAAAAATCACAGAAAGGCGTATTTCGAGTCCCATTTCCTTTTCTCTATTTGACATTCTACATGGAATGTTGCTAGTGCTTGTCTTCACCCTTCCTCATGCTCTCTGGTAGCTGGAGTCCTCCAACCCCTCCCTTCCACGCTATACTTTTCTTTCATGGACTGCTGGGGACTGAGGGAGCCTAGAAACTCCTCCCCTCAGGTAGCATCCGTTTTTTGTTTTTTTTACAGAACCCATGCTCCACCTCTGCCAAACCTTCCAGCAGGCTCTAGAACTCCCGGGTATTGCTGCTGGGTAAGGCAACTCCCTTCCATTTTCCACCCGAAACTCTAAAAGTCTCCTACAGCTATTTACCAAAACTAAATGGAAGAAAGACCACTTCTGGGACAGCATGGTAACATATACCCCACACTCTATTTTGTTACTTTATTTGCTTTGTCTAGGAATATTTATTTTTATGTTTTGTTTTGATATTCTTTTACATTTATCTCGCACCACATAATTTATTTTAAACAGTTTTATATTTATATGTACTATATTTGATGTTTTTAATGTATTTTATTGTATTTTATTAATATTTATTTAAACTCCTGAAGCAGGCCTGTGGCCAAAACACAGTACTATGTCAAGTCTTCATCAATAAACTTTATTCAAGTGGTTGACGTTTCCTCCTGTGTTCCTAGATTGCTTGGTCTATTTCCCACTGTTTGCCTAGTTTGTTTGTCATGGGATCTCAGCGTTTCTCTGCCTCAGCGGACTTAACGCTGGACTCTTGACTTCAAGAGAGCTTGGGACAAGTACATAGGATCTCTAAGGGAGAGTAGATGGCACGGATAGGCCACATGGCCTGTATCTGCCTACATTTTTCTATGTTCTATGTAATTTGCCTAGTTTGCATTATCCCAGCACCTAACTTTATGTGATCTGTAGAAAACTGTCCCCTTTGTACATACATACAAACCATTTTACATATATCATGGATCTCAGTTACTCACACAAGCACATCACACTTCTATGCAGCTATGTAGGTCTGTACAGAGATCAGAATGTATACATAGTAACATAGTAACATAGTAGATGACAGCAGGGAAAGACCTGCACGGTCCATACAGTCTGCCCAACAAGATAACTCATATGTGCTACTTTTTTGTGTATACCTGACCTTGATTAGTATCTACAAGAAAATGTATATCTGATATCCAAATAATAATAATAATTGTGAGTGATGCGAAATTTTGAATGAGGAAAAAGCCTCAATTACCGAGAACTCCTATGTTGGACAGCCAACTTAAACAAGCCACCTCTCAATCATCATGGGCTAAAAAACCTCTTCAATTGTAATTTCACACTTGAACCTGATGATTAAATCTTAACGGCTCTAAGTTGCACTTATCTTAGGACAGCTATCAAGTCGTATCCACCGTCCACGGCCCGACTTCGGCCCGAGTTTCGGTGAATGCCTCAGTATCTGCCATTTTCACGGCATAGACCGTAGAAGTCTGTCCAGCACTAGCCCTGCCTCCCAACCACCAGCCCCGCCCCCACCACCGGCTCTGCCACCCAATCTCCGCTAAGCTTCCGAGGATCCATTCCTTCTGAACAGGATTCCTTTATGTTTATCCCACACATGTTTGAATTCTGTTACCGTTTTCATCACCACCTCCCGTGGGAGGGCATTCCAAGCATCCACCACTCTCTCCGTGAAAAAATACTTCCTGTCATTTTTCTTGAGTCTGCCCCCCTTCAATCTCATTTCATGTCCTCTAGTTCTACCGCCTTCCCATCTCCAGAAAAGGTTTGTTTGCGGGTTAATACCTTTCAAATATCTGAACGTCTGTATCATATCACCCCTGTTTCTCCTTTCCTCCATGGTATACATGTTCAGGTCCGCAAGTCTCTCCTCATACGTCTTGTAACGCAAATCCCTTACCATTCTTGTAGCTTTTCTTTGCACTGCTTCAATTCTTTTTACATCCTTAGCAAGATACAACCTCCAAAACTGAACACAATACTCCAGGTAGGGCCTCACCAACGACTTATACAGGGGCATCAACACTTCCTTTCTTCTTACATTGTTGTTATACAATTATGAGCAGTATGAACAGTAAGCAATGATTAGCCAAGAAATTTCTTGAAAAAGAGAGGTTCTTAGTTTTTTAGTATTGGCACAGTGCTCAGTTCCATTAGGAAACATATGTCACCCACACTGACTTCTCACAACACAATAAAGCACTTCTACACACCAACGATAACACAATTCACACACAGGAGGAAAGTCTATAGATGGCACTCAAAATTCAGCGCTTAACAAAAAATTGGCACCAAGCCTGATTCTATAAAGAGGGAACGCCCTTTATAGAATTGCACTTGGCGCCAATTCCCGTGCCTGTCTTTAGGTGCCGGACTTACGTGTGCTGCAACCTGGTGTAAATGCTGGTGCCCAAGTTACGCGCGCTGAACCAGTATACTGTAATTACACGCAGAACGTTCTGGAACGCCCCTAACATCCCCATAGCCATGCCATCTTTTGAGTTAGGCACCATGCCTTATAGAATAGCGGAGCCAGGTGCAGTGCGGATTTTAATGGGTGCCAATTAACTTCAATAATTGCTTGTTGGCACCCAATTATTCTCATTAATTGGCTTGTTAGCCAATTAATTAGCGTGCACATCTTGGGAGCGCACCCAAGAATCTTGGGGACAGTATCAAGATCTCTCAGTGCTCATATATATATTACAGATATTCCATATTTACGTGGTTCTTCTAAAAGGCTCTCATATTATTACACAACTACTACATCATCTATATAAATAATTCTCACCTCCAACGTTCAGAACCTCACTGTGTGGCAGGGAAACACTGAAGCCCTGTAGTCTTCTAGGCTGGCAGCACCACTCACTCTCACTCACAGACCCGCCCTCAGCCACGCCCCATCCTATATAATAAAAAGCACCTCCAACATTCTGAAGCCAGCAGCCTTGCAGTGAAGCCTGAAGTGTTCGTAGGCATAATAGCTCCGCCCACATTCTCAGCTGATTCCAAGGCAAGGGGAGGAGTGTTTCCCTACTCCTCCCCCTGCCTGGGAAACAGCTGTCACTGCGCCGTTCCCTGCCACTTCAGAGCAAGTGGCAGGGAGTGGCGCAACAACCTCCCCCCCCCCCGCTCGGCGCATCAACAAAGCTGTCGCGTACCTCTGCTGAGCTGACGGATCCAAAGTTCTGTTCTCGGCTGCGGGGCGTGGCTTCATGATTGAGCATCAGGGGAAGTTTCTGTGCGTGCGTCTGATGTCAGACGCACGCACATAGACTTCAACAGATGCTCAATCATGAAGCCACGCCCCGCAGCCGAGAAAGAACAGAACTTGATCCGTCAGCTCAGCAGAGGTACGCGACGGCTTCAGGGGAGATATTTCGGAGGAAAGGGTGGTGTACAAAGGGTCGCGGTAGGGGGGTGCAGGGGACATTAAATCGGAGGGGGGGTTGAATGTGAGGGAGGGGGTAGTCTGGAACGCGGTGGGAGGGGCTTGACGGCCCTTGAACTGGGAGGGAGGGACATATGTGTGGGTGGGTGTGTGGATGTGCTTCGGGTGGGGCCCTTGAACTGGGAGGGAGGGGGGTCTGCAACTCCGGAGGGAGGGAGTTCTGCAACTCAGCAAGGAAGGAAGGAAGGGAGGGAGAGGGGTATGGAGGGCGGGGCTATGACACTCAGCCAATGCCAGTTCCACCGCCCTCCGACGCTCCCCCCCCCCGATGCCCTGCGAGAAACAGCGGACTATGCAGGGCCTCCACCCCCCCCCCCCCCGACGCACAGCGACAAACACCGAGCTACGCAGGGGGAGGAGTGCCATCCGAACACCTGAGCCGCCGGGAACCCGAAGATGCCGCCCGCAAAAAAAAAAAACTACCCGCCTGCACCCTCCCCACACTGCCACGCTGCCGCCCTGTGCCCTCCCAACGCTGCCGCAGGTAAACCTTGCTAGCGCCCGTTTCATGGCTCACAGAAACGGGCCTTTTTTACTAGTATTATTATGTTTCTCAGACCATATTTTCAGATGTCAAACTTATGTTTTCCATTTCCTCTTCCCCGCAGAATCCTATGGAGTACAGCCACCTAAGTGATTTTCAGTAAGTCTAAATGTGCCAGTGACTGAAGTGTGGACAAGCATTTTTGCCCACAGTCTGACCAGAAATCCTAGCAGAAGCATGCTCAACGTTCCTTCTCTGCCCAAATGCAGATGCTGGTGACATCAGGAAAGTGACCCTGCAACCTAAAAAAAGATAAATGAGGTTCATGCCTATTGCAATGAACCTGAGAATGTACTACATGATTCTGATCGTGAGCAGGCTCTAATATACAGGGTTTATGCTCGGCCTCTAAGCCATGTTATTTTACACCCACATTGCAATTATTTCATTCACCCAAATCACCATATATATTTTGGTCCTAAATTTTCCCAAGCCCCCAATACGTAGTGCATTAAGTTCTCCATTTGACCCATAAACGAACACTATAGATATATAAAATACTAATGCACATTCCCCTGATACAATACTGAAGGCAGAGGGGGGCTGGGCGTCCAGGAACAACATGTGCTTTCAGTGTTCTCTATCTCCACCTGCTGGTAGGCGGATACAACCAACCAGTTAATGGATTCATCTGCTGTTGATGACAAGGAAGCAATGATGATATGTCAGAATATTGAAAATCCAGCCCCAACTAAAAAAAAAAAAAAAACAGCATTAGCCAGACAAGCTTTCACCATTTTCCCAAGATTTCCAGAGGTTAAATAGCCAAACCAAAATATTAAGAATGATCTGTAACTCATGCCTAGGAATTTAACAAGGCCCACAACAAGGCTGTCAGTACAGGAAATAAGGTATAAGGCATGCATCAGTTTAACATCTTCCAATTAAACTAGAGACTAACCCTGGGAATCTATATATCGCTCCTTGATTTCCATGCGAAAATCAAAATATATGAAAACTCTAACTAGTGTAGGAGAAAGCAAACCCAATGTAATATATATAAACCCAAATAGAGGAGTTTGACTCTTATATATCCTGATAGTGTGGAGGTGTTCCTTTAAATTGGTGAAAAACAGATAGATTCACCCTTAAAGCTATTAAATCTTAACAAAACGAACCTCAAATCTCCCAGCAAAGAACTCTGCAAAAATATTGTCAATCCCCTGCATAAATGGGAGTGGAATACTATCATAGGTTCTGTTCAAGAGAGAATAGAGAAAAAACCCCCAACGTAAAAACTCATCAGCTAGATGAGAAAACCGAAAGGGATAAAAAACTCTCTTTCTCTCTTGAGCTTTGTATATAACTAATATATTTAAACGAACACCAGTATACCCAAACTATCCCAAAATAACTGACTTCAGCCAGTAAAGGACTGCCTACCTAAGTCCCATACGGGGGGGAAAACTAGAAGTTGAATTGTTGTACAGCTTTAAATATATATAATGATTTTGAACAGTATTTACAGCAGTAATGAGGAAAACCCTCTTTCAAATGCCAAAGAAATACTAATACAAAAAAATATACTTAGCTTGAATCGAATGAAACAACTTCAAGAAAACCCTCAGTCACAAGGACCCCCCACGTAGGAACTCCGGAGCCCTGAGTAAACGCTGCGGTAAAAAACCGCCAACCCTTCGACAAAAGCGCCTTGTTTCGCCACCCTCGTGGCTGCCTCAGGAAGGGCGCTAAAAATCCATCTGGAAAAACCCAATTCACTCTGCGAACTAAACTAGCTGTGAAGTAAATCCCAAAGATGGCACAGGAACTAAAACTCCGAGTGAAATACAGCTTTTATTTTAAAAAACGTAACGGAACGTCATGACGTCATAACGTAAAAACGTCATGACGCCAAAACGTAACCTATCCTAATGTCTAAACAGCCAAGAACACCACGCCTCCCTAGAGGATTCTCATTAATAGTAAGCATTCCATTCAATGTTCCTATTTAATCCTTGAGGAGCGACTGTTTTAAGTGTGTAAATCCAACGCTGTTCCCTACGCCAAAGTATTGTTTTTAAATCCCCCCCTCTCTTACCCATATGTACTTGATCAATAATCATACATTGTAACTGATTAAACTGATGTTGAGCTTGTGCACAATGGCGGGTCATAGGTGCTTCCAATTTAGAATTTGTAATGCAATGTCTATGTTCAATGACCCTAGTTTTGAATTGGCGAGTGGTATGTCCTACATAGAGCAGATTACACGGACACTTAAAAAGGTAAACCACATTCTTTGATTCACATGAAGTTCTATGTTTTAATTTGTATGTCTTGCCACTGGTAGACTTAAATTCTGTGCTTTCAACTGTAACAGAACAGATTGAACAATGTCCACATTTCTTATGGTATCCCTCTGTTTGCCTGGTTTCAGACCATACATCTGCCATACTCAATTGATCTTGTAGATTTTGATTTCGAACGTAAGTTAATCTAAGATGATGGTCTTGAAATGCTTCCTGAGTAAGCATAATATTCCAATGTTTCCTAAGGATAGCTGAAATTTGAGAAGATCTATTTGTAAATTTCAAGACACAAGGGATCACCCTATCCATATTGTTAGCTCTGCTTTGATATTCATCTTGAATTAAGAGATCTCTGTGATGATACAGAGCTCTTTTGTAAGATTGTTTTACAAGCTTGTCCGGATATCCCCTGTCTTTAAACTTACGTTGAAGTTCCCCTGCTGATTGTTTAAATGTTTGGGTAGTGTCACAAATTCTGCGATACCGCAAGAATTGCGAATAGGGTAAACTACGTTTAAGATGATGAGGATGCATACTGTCATACTTCAATAAAGAGTTCCTGTCCGTTGGTTTCACAAAAACTTCCGTCTTTAGAACCCCCCCATCTTTCTTATCGAGAACATCCAAAAAATTAATGCTCTGTAAATGGAAGTTACATTCGAATTTGATAGTGGCGTGACATTCATTAAGGGTGGAAACAAAATCTTTCAATTGTTGTTCAGAGCCCTGCCACACTAAAAACACGTCGTCGATGTACCGGCCCCAATATTGCACCAGAGCAAATCCTGTGTTGGTATAGATGTACTGTTCTTCAAACTGTCCCATAAAGATGTTTGCAACTGAAGGGGCAAAAGACGCTCCCATAGCTATCCCAGATATTTGTAAATACAGCTCCTCATTTAAGATGAAATGATTATTATACAGAGCTAGCTGAGTGAGATGAATGAGGAAATCTGTAGGTACCACATGAGGACGAAAACGTTCATCAAGGGCCTTTTTTACTGCTTCAAGAGCTTCCCTTTGGGGTATGGAGGTGTAGAGAGAACACACATCAAGGGTTACCAACAAACTAGTGTGGTTAACATCCAAACCACTCAAAATCTGTAAAAAATGAGAAGTATCTCTAATATACTTCCTATTCTTTACACAGTCCCAAAGATCCATAAAAGATTACAAGCACCTCCTGGTAGACCTATTGTTTCTTCCAGGAACTCTTTATTGGAAAGAGCCTGCAAATATGTGGATTTTTTCTTGCGGCCTCTGGTTCAGAAAATTCCAGCGTATATTAGAGATACTTCTCATTTTTTACAGATTTTGAGTGGTTTGGATGTTAACCACACTAGTTTGTTGGTAACCCTTGATGTGTGTTCTCTCTACACCTCCATACCCCAAAGGGAAGCTCTTGAAGCAGTAAAAAAGGCCCTTGATGAACGTTTTCGTCCTCATGTGGTACCTACAGATTTCCTCATTCATCTCACTCAGCTAGCTCTGTATAATAATCATTTCATCTTTAATGAGGAGCTGTATTTACAAATATCTGGGATAGCTATGGGAGCGTCTTTTGCCCCTTCAGTTGCAAACATCTTTATGGGACAGTTTGAAGAACAGTACATCTATACCAACACAGGATTTGCTCTGGTGCAATATTGGGGCCGGTACATCGACGACGTGTTTTTAGTGTGGCAGGGCTCTGAACAACAATTGAAAGATTTTGTTTCCACCCTTAATGAATGTCACGCCACTATCAAATTCGAATGTAACTTCCATTTACAGAGCATTAATTTTTGGATGTTCTCGTTAAGAAAGATGGGGGGGTTCTAAAGACGGAAGTTTTTGTGAAACCAACGGACAGGAACTCTTTATTGAAGTATGACAGTATGCATCCTCATCATCTTAAACGTAGTTTACCCTATTCGCAATTCTTGCGGTATCGCAGAATTTGTGACACTACCCAAACATTTAAACAATCAGCAGGGGAACTTCAACGTAAGTTTAAAGACAGGGGATATCCGGACAAGCTTGTAAAACAATCTTACAAAAGAGCTCTGTATCATCACAGAGATCTCTTAATTCAAGATGAATATCAAAGCAGAGCTAACAATATGGATAGGGTGATCCCTTGTGTCTTGAAATTTACAAATAGATCTTCTCAAATTTCAGCTATCCTTAGGAAACATTGGAATATTATGCTTACTCAGGAAGCATTTCAAGACCATCATCTTAGATTAACTTACGTTCGAAATCAAAATCTACAAGATCAATTGAGTATGGCAGATGTATGGTCTGAAACCAGGCAAACAGAGGGATACCATAAGAAATGTGGACATTGTTCAATCTGTTCTGTTACAGTTGAAAGCACAGAATTTAAGTCTACCAGTGGCAAGACATACAAATTAAAACATAGAACTTCATGTGAATCAAAGAATGTGGTTTACCTTTTTAGGTGTCCGTGTAATCTGCTCTATGTAGGACATACCACTCGCCAATTCAAAACTAGGGTCATTGAACATAGACATTGCATTACAAATTCTAAATTGGAAGCACCTATGACCCGCCATTGTGCACAAGCTCAACATCAGTTTAATCAGTTACAATGTATGATTATTGATCAAGTACATATGGGTAAGAGAGGGGGGGATTTAAAAACAATACTTTGGCGTAGGGAACAGCGTTGGATTTACACACTTAAAACAGTCGCTCCTCAAGGATTAAATAGGAATATTGAATGGAATGCTTACTATTAATGAGAATCCTCTAGGGAGGCGTGGTGTTCTTGGCTGTTTAGACATTAGGATAGGTTACGTTTTGGCGTCATGACGTTTTTACGTTATGACGTCATGACGTTCCGTTACGTTTTTTAAAATAAAAGCTGTATTTCACTCGGAGTTTTAGTTCCTGTGCCATCTTTGGGATTTACTTCACAGCTAGTTTAGTTCGCAGAGTGAATTGGGTTTTTCCAGATGGATTTTTAGCGCCCTTCCTGAGGCAGCCACGAGGGTGGCGAAACAAGGCGCTTTTGTCGAAGGGTTGGCGGTTTTTTGCCGCAGCGTTTACTCAGGGCTCCGGAGTTCCTACATGGGGGGTCCTTGTGACTGAGGGTTTTCTTGAAGTTGTTTCATTCGATTCAAGCTAAGTATATTTTTTTGTATTAGTATTTCTTTGGCATTTGAAAGAGGGTTTTCCTCATTACTGCTGTAAATACTGTTCAAAATCATTATATATATTTAAAGCTGTACAACAATTCAACTTCTAGTTTTCCCCCCCGTATGGGACTTAGGTAGGCAGTCCTTTACTGGCTGAAGTCAGTTATTTTGGGATAGTTTGGGTATACTGGTGTTCGTTTAAATATATTAGTTATATACAAAGCTCAAGAGAGAAAGAGAGTTTTTTATCCCTTTCGGTTTTCTCATCTAGCTGATGAGTTTTTACGTTGGGGGTTTTTTCTCTATTCTCTCTTGAACAGAACCTATGATAGTATTCCACTCCCATTTATGCAGGGGATTGACAATATTTTTGCAGAGTTCTTTGCTGGGAGATTTGAGGTTCGTTTTGTTAAGATTTAATAGCTTTAAGGGTGAATCTATCTGTTTTTCACCAATTTAAAGGAACACCTCCACACTATCAGGATATATAAGAGTCAAACTCCTCTATTTGGGTTTATAAAAATCAAAATATATGCCATAACAATGCACATAACTTACATAAGAACATAAGAGTAGCCATACTGGGTCAGACAAATGGTCCATCTAGCCCAGTATCCTATTTTCTAAACAGTGGCCAAACCATGTCACAAGTACCTGGCAGAAACCCAAATCATGGAAACATTCCATGTAGAACCCCAAAGAATAGCAAGATTCTGGAATCCTAAAGAGCAACAAGATTCCATGCAGAATCTCAAGGAGTAGCAACATTCCATGCTACCAATCCCAGGGCAAGCAGATGCTTCCCATGTCTGTCTCAATAGCAGACTATGGACTTTTCCTCAGGAATTTCTCAAAACCGTTTTTAAACCCAGATACGCTAACCATTGTTACCACATCCTCTGGCAAAGCGTTCCAGAGCTTAACTAATGCATACCTAACACAGCAAAATTTGCCTATCAGAGGACACGCTAAAGCGTTCCACGTAGTTTTGCCACCTGCATGCGCTAACCATGTAGTAACTATTTTTAAAAATTATGTGGTGGGGAGCGGCATCTCAAGGGCGGAGAACGAACATGGATGCACTAATCAGCTAGAATGCTGACATCACCGCAATGGTAACTGGTTAACCTGACCATAATGCGAGAGCCCTAAACAGGAGGCAGTAAATGCTCCCGCTGCAATTTTTTTTCCGTGGCCACGCACTAATGCTAACATATATTCAAGAAGGCTCGAAAGGAAAATGAAGTATCTACTTTGCAACACACAGAGCAGATACTTCGCTCCACGGCACATTTTCCTTTAAGGCATCTTTGAAGGTGCCTACACTGATTTTACCTACAAGTTCAAACAAAGCGCATTTATCACAATAAATTCTCTACTAAATTCAACCTAACGTCTCCTGGTTCTTGTGTTGGATGTGCCATCGGACACGCTACTTCTGTTTTTGCTGTGAGTTTTCGTAGTGGTGTCTTCGTTCCTCCACCTGGTTTGTCTTTTACTGAACATATATGGAAGAAATGGGGAGGGGAGGAGAAAATCCTTTTTGATGGCTGCGCTCAGGACTTAATTTGAGGGGGGGGGGGATGGCCTGGAATGCAGTTCAACCATTTATTTTCACATTCCAGTGCAGCAGGGGCATTCTGCTCTATGCCCTCCATTCCAAGCAGCCTACAGGGAAGAGAAGGGAAGGTGTTGAGCCTGGGACAGAGTAGAGAACAGATACAAACTCCTTAATCCAGCCCCTCGTCTCCTGTTGCTTCTGGCCCACCCAAGTCTCTCCTGGCTGTAGTAGCGTACCAAGGGCGGGGTGGTGGGGGCAGTCCGCCCTGGGTGCAGGCAGCAAGGGGATGCGTGGAGCAGGTGTGCGGCCGTCGGCTCTGCCAGTCTCCTGCCCCCTCTAATGTTGCTTCCTGTTCCGGGGCAGGGGACCGGACTCGTAACCACTTGAAACCACTCGCCTCCATCTACCCTCCTCTCTTCCTTCCCGTTCACATTAATTGATTTGATTTGCTTACTTTATTTATTTTTTGTCTATTAGATTGTAAGCTCTTTGAGCAGGGACTGTCTTTCTTCTATGTTTGTGCAGCGCTGCGTATGCCTTGTAGCGCTATAGAAATGCTAAATAGTAGTAGTAGTAGTAGTAGCTGACAGCCATGCGCCTGCTCCGCACACCCCCTTGTTGGGGGGAAAAGTCTGGTGATGCACTTCAGGGAGGGGTGACGCGCCGGGGGGGGGGGGGGGGTTGATGTACTTCGGGGGGGGGGGGGGGGTACAGCAGCAACCTGCCCCAGGTAGTGAACAGGCTAGGAACACTACTGCCTGGCTCCGCAGTTCCACTTCCTTTTTAGAAATACTACCTCCCAATTTTAACCCTTAACAGAATCATGGCCTGGGTGGCCATGATCCTCTTCCAGGGCCCGCTGTGTCCGAATTTAAGAAAGCGTGGAACAGGCACGTGGGATCTCTTAGGTAAAGGAGTTAGTGGTTACTGAGGATGGGCAGACTACAGTGGGGGAAATAAGTATTTGATCCCTTGCTGATTTTGTAAGTTTGCCCACTGACAAAGACATGAGCAGCCCATAATTGAAGGGTAGGTTATTGGTAACAGTGAGAGATAGCACATCACAAATTAAATCCGGAAAATCACATTGTGGAAAGTATATGAATTTATTTGCATTCTGCAGAGGGAAATAAGTATTTAATCCCTCTGGCAAACAAGACCTAATACTTGGTGGCAAAACCCTTGTTGGCAAGCACAGCGGTCAGACGTCTTCTGTAGTTGATGATGAGGTTTGCACACATGTCAGGAGGAATTTTGGTCCACTCCTCTTTGCAGATCATCTCTAAATCATTAAGAGTTCTGGGCTGTCGCTTGGCAACTCGCAGCTTCAGCTCCCTCCATAAGTTTTCAATGGGGTTAAGGTCTGGTGACTGGCTAGGCCACTCCATGACCCTAATGTGCTTCTTCCTGAGCCACTCCTTTGTTGCCTTGGCTGTATGTTTTGGGTCATTGTCGTGCTGGAAGACCCAGCCACGACCCATTTTTAAGGCCCTGGCGGAGGGAAGGAGGTTGTCACTCAGAATTGTACGGTACATGGCCCCATCCATTCTCCCATTGATGCGGTGAAGTAGTCCTGTGCCCTTAGCAGAGAAACACCCCCAAAACATAACATTTCCACCTCCATGCTTGACAGTGGGGACGGTGTTCTTTGGGTCATAGGCAGCATTTCTCTTCCTCCAAACACGGCGAGTTGAGTTCATGCCAAAGAGCTCAATTTTTGTCTCATCTGACCACAGCACCTTCTCCCAATCACTCTCGGCATCATCCAGGTGTTCACTGGCAAACTTCAGACGGGCCGTCACATGTGCCTTCCGGAGCAGGGGGACCTTGCGGGCACTGCAGGATTGCAATCCGTTATGTCGTAATGTGTTACCAATGGTTTTCGTGGTGACAGTGGTCCCAGCTGCCTTGAGATCATTGACAAGTTCCCCCCTTGTAGTTGTAGGCTGATTTCTAACCTTCCTCATGATCAAGGATACCCCACGAGGTGAGATTTTGCGTGGAGCCCCAGATCTTTGTCGATTGACAGTCATTTTGTACTTCTTCCATTTTCTTACTATGGCACCAACAGTTGTCTCCTTCTCGCCCAGCGTCTTACTGATGGTTTTGTAGCCCATTCCAGCCTTGTGCAGGTGTATGATCTTGTCCCTGACATCCTTAGACAGCTCCTTGCTCTTGGCCATTTTGTAGAGGTTAGAGTCTGACTGATTCACTGAGTCTGTGGACAGGTGTCTTTCATACAGGTGACCATTGCCGACAGCTGTCTGTCATGCAGGTAACGAGTTGATTTGGAGCATCTACCTGGTCTGTAGGGGCCAGATCTCTTACTGGTTGGTGGGGGATCAAATACTTATTTCCCTCTGCAGAATGCAAATAAATTCATATACTTTCCACAATGTGATTTTCCGGATTTAATTTGTGATGTGCTATCTCTCACTGTTACCAATAACCTACCCTTCAATTATGGGCTGCTCATGTCTTTGTCAGTGGGCAAACTTACAAAATCAGCAAGGGATCAAATACTTATTTCCCCCACTGTATATATTGGCCATTAGGCCCTTATCTGCCTTCATGTTTCTATCTACAAATTAAGCTCTGGCTGCACAAAAAATGGACTTAGCACACCTGCGTAAGGACACATTAAACACATTTCTTAGCGCAGCTGAGTAAAACAGTCCCTCAGGGCTGGATTTACTAAAGTGTGCTACTGTGAACTAATTAATACATATTATTAGTAAAGAAGTCCCATTGCGTAAAATGGTGCCTGCAGTTATCATGCTAATTGAGTTAAATGCCTTTTAGTAAATCGAAGGTTAACTTTGTAAAGCAGATACCTGCTTCTTTTCAAAGTTCAGGCACATGGGCCAAACCACAATGCACTGCAGACTTCCTGTGTGGAGGAAGTTTTTCCCTGGAGCTTTTGCCAATAATTGAATAGTTCTTTTCAAAAGTACATCTAGTAATATGATAGAAATCATAACCAGTACTGGTAAAGAAGCAATAAAGAAACAGAAGTGAATTTGAAAATATATGTAAAAACAAAATGTTAGCTCCTCAAATATTTTGGGTTAAAAAAAGGTTTTCCACAAAACTAGCACACAGCACGGTGTGATCGTAGGACAACGAAATGAAACAAAAAAAGGCCTTTGCTAAAAAAAAATATTTGAAAAAAATAAAGTATCCACACTCGTCCTTCCCTACTCCCCTTCCCGTGCGCTCCGATCCATGGATAAATCCTTCTTATCTGTTCCCTTCTCCACTACTGCCAACTCCAGACTTCGCTCCTTCTGTCTCGCTGCACCCTACGCCTGGAATAAACTTCCTGAGCCCCTACGTCTTGCCCCATCCTTGACCATCTTTAAATATAGATTGAAAGCCCACCTCTTCAAAATTGCTTTTGACTTGTAACCACTTATACCTCTCGCTTCTACCTACCCTCCTCTCCTCTTTCCTCTACACATTAATTGATTTGCTTGCTTTATTATTATTGTCTATTAGATTGTAAGCTCTTTGAGCAGGGACTGTCTTTCTTCTATGTTTGTGCAGCGCTGCGTATGCTTTGTAGCGCTATATAAATGCTAAATAGTAGTAGTAAAGAATCACATAACCCAACATAGCCAAATTTCACCTAGCATGGCTGCAACGGGGGTCGACAAATCTCTAAGGGGTCCTTTTACCAAGCTTCAGTAAGCACTAACGCATGCTTACCGCAGCTAAAAACGGTTTACTGTAGTAAAATCCCAATGTGCTCACACTACGCACGCGCTAAAAAAAAATACGTTTCATTTTTTTGCCGAGGGGGGCATTTCTAGAGGGGATGTAGAATGGGCACATCTACGCTAATCAGTTAACGCAACCACACTCTCGCACAATGATTAGCGAATGATTAGCCCGTGAGTCCTTACCACCTGCAAAATGGGTGGCTCTAATGACAACATGTCCTACTGGCAACATTCGCACAAGGCCATTAATACCAAAAACAGAAAATCAGCCATTTTCCGCCAGCGGCAAAATGTGGCCTTAGCGCACGGGAAAGACCCATGTAACGGTGCGCTAAGACCACCTTTTGCCACAGCTTTGTAAAAGGGCCCCTAAAACAGAACATACAATTGAGTCAATAACCTAGTACATCAAATCCAACATCAGTCATGATCAGCTTCAAAACAAAACACAACTGGAATAAACATTGAAAACGCAAAATACATTCAATATTGCTTATAAACACATAATAATCCATAATTCAGAGGTGATTTCTCAATACCCAGTAAGTGGAAATTGAGAAACCACTTCTGAGTCATAGAGCAGGTGTAATACACGTGTGTCATTACATCATTTTGCTAGTTCTACCCCTGATGCAGCCCAAGTTGAGCGAAACATGGCCTTGTCAGGTTTTGGGTTTTTAATATTTTCATTTATGTTGGTTTTGTACTGCTACCTGCTAGTTTTGGTGCAGATCTCAGCCTCTCCTCCTTATCCATATGTTTTTCAATACTGATCAAATAACATAAAAGCGGGGAAAGCAAGAGAAACATTCATTTTATATAAAATTAAATATTTCCCACAGAAGGCCACGTCCAAAACCTGCTACGAACAATTAAAAGTGAGCTCTCAGAAGTGCTTAGAATCTTACTAAGGGGCACAGCAATCAGCAGACCCCTTTAACTTAACCCCTTAGCCTGTCAGGCCTCTTCCCTCTCCCTATACTGATTGGTCTGGCTGCTGCTAGCGCCAGTGAAGATGGGGCTTTGTTGCAACTGGTTTACACGTTTGTGCAGCAGGAGAGGTCAGAAGTATGGAAACAATACCCCAAAATATCAAGACAGTTCACAAGGAGGCTAGTTTATAAAGCAGGCAAACAGTTCACAGAATTTATACTTGCCTGACCTCAATCGGCCAGCCTCACCTCACCGCCACTGGGTTGTCAGAAACAAGAAAATCCAGAAGCAAGGTGATGGGCCATAAAACAATGTCACAAGTGCAGAGAGAGACAGTTTCACAAGTCTCTAGATGTCTATGCTAATACAATGAATCCCTGTCCAAGAAGCATTAGAGGCAACAGGAAATAGAGGGGACCTTTTACAAAGTCGCAGTAAAACGTGGCCTGTGGTACTGCGGGCGCATTGTTTGGGCACGCTCTGAGCCACTTTTTACTGCAGCTGGGGGAAAGGCCATTTTTTTAAAGGGCCGGTAAATGGGCATGTGCAAAAATTAAAACTAGTGTGCCTATTTACGCCTGCGCCCTTACGGAGTGGTAAGGGCTCATGCGCTGCGCACACGGTAGCCATGCATCACACCAACGTGGCCGTGCTGCCGACTGCCGCCGGGAACGCCCTGCGGTAGAAAATAGAAAAGTGTTTTTTTACCGCGTGATTCGCTGCACACTAAACTCGGAATTACCGCTGGGTGAATGCGCTACCCCAGCGGTAGTTCCGATTTGGCAAGCGTTAGCCCTCCCTTCGGCTTTGTAACAGGGCCCCAAAGTGACTTGCCCAGCAGGTCGCAACAGATGGTGGAAGCCTGATCTATACTCAAGTCTTCTAATTCTCAAGTCCATTTGCCAAGTTGTCTCCCTCGGAAAGGACCCCCTACCAGTGCTGCTTAACAGTGCTATGTCTGTTTTTCCCTTCTGTATTTTGATATTGGTGCATTCCAAGAACTAGCAAGCTGAGCCTTATCAGGCATCAATTCTGGTCGCCGCATCTCAAAAACGATATAGTGGAATTAGAAAAGGTGCAGAGAAGGGCGACGAAAATGATAAAGGGGATGGGACGACTTCCCTATGAGGAAAGGCTAAAGCGGCTAGGGCTCTTCAGCTTGGAGAAAAGGTGGCTGAGGGGAGATATGATAGAGGTCTATAAAATAATGAGTGGAATTGAACGGGTAGATGTGAAGTGTCTGTTCACGCTTTCCACAAATACTAGGACTAGGGGGCATGCAATGAAGCTACAATGTAGTAAATTTAAAACGAATCGGAGAAAATGTTTCTTCACTCAACATGTAATTAAACTCTGGAATTCGTTGCCAGAGAATGTGGTAAAGGCGGTTAGCTTAGCAGAGTTTAAAAAAGGTTTGGACGGCTTCCTAAAGGAAAAGTCCATAGACCGTTATTAAATGGACTTGGGGAAAATCCACTATTTCTGGGATAAGCAGTATAAAATGTTTTGTACATTTTTGGGATCTTGCCAGGTATTTGTGACCTGGATTGGCCACTGTTGGAAACAGAATGCTGAGCTCGATGGACCTTTGGTCTTTCCCAGTATGGCAATACTTATGTACTTACGTTTCAGGGCTGTCGGAAGGCTCAAGTGAGGTGGGCAACCCTCTGGGGTGCCAACACATAAGGAAACTGAACACTTGACACTCCTTGCCATTATTGTACTGGCAGGACTCTGGAGCTGTACCACGGTCAGGCTGGCTGATTGGCAGCGACACCCAATTCGGCCCCATCCTGCCTCGCACAAGACTTCCTAGGACACTGGTTGGCCTGGCAGCAGACCTGCCTCCCATACTGGGTTTGGGTCCACGGCATTTCGAAATTATTTTCTAAATATTTATTTTTATTTATAGCTTCATGGGCCTTTAAAAAAAAAAATGAACCCAGTGAAATGTTATTTTTCTACCTTCAAGTCCTCCTATTTTCTAAATCAGTGTTTCCCCAAGTCCAGTCCTGGAGTACCCCTTGCCAGTCAGGTTTTCAGGATATCCACAATGAATATGCATGAAAGAGATTTGCATATAATGGAAGCAGTATATGCAAATCAAGTTCATGTATATTCATTGTGGATATCCTGAAAACCTGACTTGGGAAACACTGTTCTAAACTTCTCTTTCAGCGCAAACAAGATCGCTATCGCTTTAAGTGAAACCTACAGTGAAAGCAGCAAAAGCCAACAGAGCAGCTGCTTTTTTATTAATGGCTAGTAAACTCAATTCCAATTCCAGTAATTGTAACTGCCCTGTAATTAAATAAATTGGGCATATAGTGTACTGCATTAGACAAGGGTCTATGTGCTAGCTCCAAAATGCAGCTGACTGCCATTAAACGTGATTTTGAAATCCTGCAAATTCACGGCAGGGGCTTCTAAATTATTTTGCCATTTTCAGAGCACTCTGCACCAAGGGCACATTACAACAAATTACCTAGGTACAACAAACCCTTACCCCAAAGAGCTAACAATTTGGGTGTGAGCCTGAAGATAAAGTGACTAGCAGAGTTATCGGTGGAAAAAGTCCAATTTGAACCCTGGCCTCCTGGTTACAAGCCCATTTTTCTAATTATTAAGCCAAGGATATAAAAATGCCAGGTGCCAGGATGCATCAAATTTGGTTCCTCCTGCAGCAACTTCCTTTAAGTTACCACTGTACCGGCTGCAATTACCGATTAACCTTCCTCCCTCAGAAAATATGAATTGTAAGATTAACCATTCCGTGTTTTTCTTATTTTCTTTGAGATTGTTTTCCTGATCTTGGATCCCCCAATTGTGGACAATAATGTAGACTAACAAAGATGATATTTTTCCTTAATGTTTGTTTTAATTGATATTTTCTCTTTTCTTTCCCATTTATGTATTGGACATAAATGTAATATAAAACGAATAAATAAAATAATAAAAAAAAAAATTTGGTTCCTCCCACTGGAACACCGACTGGAAAAGTCATCAACTCTGTTAAGGGTCATTTTACAAAGCCCACGTTGGGCTTACCGCTCGCTAAAAGTACCGCCGGGCTACCGCAGCAGCCTGGACGTTTCCCACCCCCAGAACGCATCATATCCAGCGCTACAAAAATATTTTTATTTTTGTAGTGCTGGTTTGTACCTGGTAGTAATCAGGCAGTGCTGCGCTCTTCCCGGTGTTAACGCGGGAGCCCTTATTGCCACCTAAGTGCTTCCCCCCCCCCTCCCCGAAATAGCCGCACAGCCATTTCTTGAAGAAAACAAAGACCTGTCTTTTACCCGTTGCGATAAAAGGGGGCCTCAGCGTGTGTGTAAAACACGCACTGATGCCAGCGCAGGCCCCCCTTTTGCCGCAGCATCATAAAAGGGGCCCTTACTGCACTCGGGTGCAGCCTTCTATCACAGAGGACAGCAGCTGCCCCCTACTGGCTGCAACCGGACACTCGCATGTTCAGGCCCTATGTTTATGCTTATTTAAAGTTTGATATACCGCTATATTCCGAAGTCAGGTTACAGCAGTAGGTGAGACACGCTAGCTGCTCTTCTGTTATCTGTGAAGGGAAGGGGTGAGCAAGGATAAGGGACAGATAACTAGTTTGGAGTCAAGGATAAATAGAAAAAGGTATAGGGGATGCAGGACCACCGAGAGACTGGGCCCCCCCACCCAAGGTTGCCGGGCCCCCCCTCCACCCCGGGCCCTGTGCACTGACCTTAAGTGCCTCACCTTCGAAAGCGCAGCAACAAGCAGCGGCAGACCACTCCTTCCTTCCGTGTCCCGCCCTCGCGGAAGTTACGTCAGGTAAGGGCGGGACACGGAAGGAAGGAGTGGTCTGCCGCTGCTTGCTGCGCTTTCGAAGGTGAGGCGCTTAAGTTCAATGCCAGGGAGTGACAGAGGGCGGGCGGGCCGGGAATTTTGTCCCCCCTCCCCCTCTTGGCGGCCCTGAGGGGATGGACTGAGAAGGAGAAAGGCCCCTGTGTATGTACTGTATATGCTGAAGACAGGAGATGAAACAGGGAGGAAAAATAGGGGAAAGCCACATCTGTCTTTCTCACCACACCCCCACCACTGGTTCTTCCCTTCCTTGGGACATCCTTCACTAAGCCATTTATTTTGACAACTCCGTGAGCCGGCTGTCACATAATAGGTAAACGACCGTACTGTGCAAGAATATGCAAACTGACAGATACTCCACATATGTGTGCTGTTTATGATAGCTGTTAAAAATGTTTATAATTTATTTCACATTAAGGCTAACATAAGCAAGAGTGCACATTTATTGCGCACACACACACACACACAGAGACGATGCTGTAGGTGGACCAACATATGCAGTAAAACCCGCACTCATTCCCTCTCCCTCTCTAAGGAGCGAATGAGTGTGTGGGTGGCCCGTCATGAACAACACGTACCAGTGACATCTCTATAACCAGGGGCTCCATTTAAATATATGAATGTAGCAGTATCATCAAATTAACATTCCTTTGTGGCTGTGCAAGCAAGGTACAGAACTATAATTGTCTTCCACTGTTTTCAAAGCAGAAGACTTCTAGTGCTGGGTAATAAGACACAGCGCTTAAGAGCCTAAATCCATAGCTACCTTGGGTCTGTATGCCAGGAGGGAACCTGCTGTTACGGCACCTGAAATGTGTCCAAGCCATCCACAGTAGTTTTCTTCATAAAAATTAACCCCTTTCAGTCACTCAAACCATCTTTCAAAGAGAAGGTGTTCTCCCATTGTTCTTGCTGACCATAAGCATTTGAGAGTGAACATTGCATGGTAAGTTCACCTTCACCTGGCATTCAAGGCAGAGTAATATTTTTTTTGTTACATTTGTACCCCGCGCTTTCCCACTCATGGCAGGCTCAATGCGGCTTACATGGGGCAATGGAGGGTTAAGTGACTTGCCCAGAGTCACAAGGAGCTGCCTGTGCCTGAAGTGGGAATCAAACTCAGTTCCTCAGTTCCCCAGGACCAAAGTCCACCACCCTAACCACTAGGCCACTCCTCCACTGTTGCTACTATTGGAGATTCTACATGGAATGTTGCTATTCCACTAGCAACATTCCATGTAGAAGTCGGCCCTTGCAGATCACTAATGTGGCCGCGCAGGCTTCTGCTTCTGTGAGTCTGACGTCCTGCACGTACGAGCAGGACATCAGACTCACAGAAACAGAAGCCTGCGCAGCCTTCTACATGGAATGTTGCTAGTGGAATAGCAACACTCCATGTAGAATCTCCAATAGTAGCAACATTCCATGTAGAATCTCCAATAGTATCTATTTGATTTTTGTTACATTTGTACCCTGCGCTTTCCCAGTCTTGGCAGGCTCAATGCAGCTTACATGGGGCAATGGAGGGTTAAGTGACTTGCCCAGAGTCACAAGGAGCTGCCTGTGCCTGAAGTGGGAATCGAACTCAGTTCCTCAGTTCCCCAGGACCAAAGTCCACCACCTTAACCACTAGGCAACTCCTCCACTCTAGACGGTGGCCAATAAGAGCCCATCCTGCCTTCCCAGCCGCCCTCCTCACTGGTGGTCTACCAGTTTGCGTGGTTGAGCACATTAACTGCTATCTTAAACCAACACCAGCTTTCCCCATCCTTGACTTTTTTCACTCATACCCTCAACAATTCCCATTCACAATACTAAATTAAATAAGCACAGGTATACAAGCATCATAAAAGCAAAAATAATAAAATAAATAAACTAAGACAATGCAGCACCCTACTCTACTCCACCAGAAATTTAGCGATGAAATTGATACCCGGCTCCAACGAGAGAGAATTTGGGGGTTACAAAACGCAAAGGGGTCCCCTTTTACCAAGCTGCGCTAAGTAATAGCATGTGCAAATACAGCTTAAAAGGTTGTTACGAGGCACGCTCAGGTGTCCTGTGGTAAGCGCCGCATTAGCTCCAGATTACTGCAGAGGGCATGTGTCTGGGAGGGAGAGTGGGCATGTCGCCTACAATATAGGTAGTGTTAGGGGCCAAAACTCTAATGCTTTTTTAATCTCCATGTGGTCATGAATACAAAAATCGCCCTTTTTACTGTGACACTAAAAATGGCTTTAGTGCAGTTTTTTCCTCTGAAATGATTCCTCTTAGTATATTTATTCAAAAGGAGTGAAGCCTGTGAAACTGGGATTACCTTAATCAGTGGGAATTGGATTAGAGACTCAAGTGTTTGTATTGTTAAATAATTTCTGGTTTTAAAAAAGAAAAAAAATGAAATCAGGTGTATTATTTCCACTAATATTGGACAATAAGTATGTTTCCAACTAAATTAATTGACTATACACCGTCTTGGGTTTGAAGAAGCCAACCAGACGATCAATGTGGAATAATGATTCAGATAAATAATAACTGGGGATAATCAGGTTAATACCACGTTTTCTTTGTTTACTGTTGTTTAATTGATCTCCTTGTCTTGTTTCACTCTCCCTATTTTGTGGTCTAAGGAAGAGTTTATAATTACCTGATTGAAATAATTCTTGTATTATTTTGTCTGTATTTCTGGCAAGTTATTTTAGTGCTTGTAAAATTAAATTCTTATAAATAAAATTTTTTAAAAATGGCTTTAGTGCACAGGAAAGACCCGCAAAAGGGCATGCTAAGGCAACTGTTTAGTGCTGAATTATATATTAGATATTTAAACAGATGTATTTATTGAAAAAAAAAAAACCCAACAAAGTATACTTCCATAACTCAAAATGTATTAAAGCAAAATTAAACTTTGAGACGAAAAGAGTAAGGACCCTGTTTACTAAGGTGTGTTAGTGTTTTTAGTGCGCCTACACCTAGCGCGTGCACTAAGCAAGTAGGCGCCTATAGGAATATTATAAGCATGTATATGGTTAACGTGCGTTAAAAACGTTAATGCGCCTATAACGCTGCTTATAAAACAGGGCCCTAAGTCATTAAGAGGCCCTTTTACAAAGCTGTGGTAAGCACTAATATATGCTTACCACATGTTAAAAACCACTATCGTGAGCCATGCACGTGCGTCCCGCAGAAGTTTTGGCACCTGTGCGTGTTTCCCATGAACCGAAAAAATTAATTTCTTAGGGGGCACATTTGAGGGGGTGGAGAGTAGGTGTGCCCAGCGCTAGTCAGTGCAGCTACACAGCCGTACTTTAACCGTTTAGCGCAAGGTCAGTGCGTGAGCCCTTACCACCTAGAAAATAGGTGTCGGTAAAGGCTCGTGCGCTAATGGTCACACGGCCATTATTGCAAAAATGGAAAATGTGGTTATTTTACAGTCGCACTAAAAGCGGCCTCAGAGTGCAGAAACCTCACGTGCTAGTCACAGCGCAGGACACGTTTTAGCGCAGCTTTGCAAAAGGGCCCCTAAGTTACTTTAATCAAAACACAAGATTCTGAACCCATCTGTACAAAGACCAAAAAAAAGCATTTCGTGACTGATTGAGCATACGAGCCCAATGACAAAATACACACTACACACAATACAAAACAACCTTTAAAAAATAAATAAATAAAATAAACACTATTAGAAAGTGAAAACACACTGTCTCATCCTCTCATCCCAACGAACTGCGACACCTGGATGCTGCAGCCATCGTCTGGGGAGCTGGTGCGGTCGGTTGAAGAGCAGCTTTCACCTCCTCCTGCAGACTGCTATTTCGACTTGGCCGGTTCGGCAGCTCTCATCTCATTCTGCCTCACACAATGGGTCGAAACCTTCTCAGCCTCAGAGTTTGCACAGGCAGCCACAGAGATTCAGCCTACTCCAAGGCTTCTACATATCGCCTGAAGTCCTTCCTCGCGACATATTTGCGGACCATTTTTAAACTCTTTTCACCTGTCAACTTATTATCTTATTTTATCTGTTTCACTGATTCTATCTATATCACCTCTGATTTGGCAATAGCCTATCAGTGCACTGTAAGCCACTTTGAGCCTGCAAAACTGTGGGAAAAACGTGGGGTATAAATGTACAAATAAATAAATAAATACAACATGAACAAACCCACTAACATAAGCACCCCAGACTACACCCTTCCTGTTTCAGACAGCCTGAAAATTCTCGGAGTCACAATAGACCGAAACCTCACGCTAGAAAGTCAAGCGAAATCTGTAACAAAGAAAATGTTCCACTCAATGTGGAAACTCAAACGTATAAAACCTCTCTTCCCAAAGGAAATATTTCACAACTTGGTAGAATCAATGGTACTGAGCCACCTAGACTCCTGTAATGGAAACTATGCGGGATGCAAATAAATAATCATAAAGAAACTTCAAAAACTGCTCAAAACACCGCAGCCAGGCTTATATTTGGTAAAACGAGATTCGAAAGCGCCAAACCCCTACGAGAAGAACTGCACTGGCTCCCAATCAAAGAACGTATTGCGTTCAAAATCTGCACTCTGGTTCATAAAATCATGTACGGCGAAGCCCCGGGTTACATGTTCAACCTCATAGACGTACCAACCAGAAACACAACAAGATCAACACGCTCATACCTAAACCTTCACCACCCAAGCTGCAAAGGACTCAAATACAAATCGACCTATGCATCCAGCTTCTCCTACATAAGCACGCAACTTTGGAACGCACTACCAAACGCCGCAAAAACAACGTATGACCTACCAAACTTCTGGAAATCACTAAAGACTATCTTGTTCAAAAAGGCATACCCTAACGACCCGACTTAAACACCTGAATCCTGCAGCACAACGATACTAATACTTGAACTAGACATAACTTAACGCTTCCTCCTTTCTATTCTCTTATGTGTCTGTCACACATGCACCTTATTATACCATAATGTCACTCTGTATTTGTCATACCGGAAAGGCGATCGCCTCATGGTACTATGCAAGCCACGCTGAACCTGCAAATAGGTGGGAAAATGTGGGATACAAATGCAACAAATAAATAAATAAACAAGAAACAACCTGTACTTGCTGCTCTTCTATATTTAATTACATATTTAGTAAGTGAAAATTTAAAAGATCCATAGAAATATAGTTAGTATAATTGCAGTTAAACTATGTAGCAAAACTTAGATCATGCAATTTTTAACATTATCTGTCTCCCTTTCATACCTCCTTTCTTCCAACACAACAGCAGCAGCCCGTGGAGCCTTCAAACTCTGCTGCTGAAGGCCCCGTCATCCTGCCCCATACTGCAACAGGAAGTGATGGGGGGGGGGGGGGGGGGGGAAATGGCATAGCCTTCAGCAGCACAGAAGTGTGAAGACTCCATGGTGCTTGATACCTATGCTGTCAACCTGTCATCAAAAAGAAGAAAAAGGTACTCAAAGACTTATCACCTTCTCTTACATGAGCACGCAGTTGTGGAATGCATTACCTACAGCCCTGAAAGCTATTGGCCAAATAACCAACTTCCACAAAGCTTTGAAGACACATCTCTTCAATAAGGCCTACAAAGAGAATCCATTGCCTTACAATTACCTCACCAACCCACCCAGTTATTAAAGTCCACCTTCTATCCTGCCTAACAACTTCCTTCTTTCCTCTCTCAATCTTTGTACCTTTTTTTTTTGTTTTGTTTTTTTTGTTACATTTGTACCCCGCGCTTTCCCACTCATGGCAGGCTCAATGCGGCTTACATGGGGCAATGGAGGGTTAAGTGACTTGCCCAGAGTCACAAGGAGCTGCCCGTGCCTGAAGTGGTAATCAAACTCAGTTCCCAGGTTCCTCAGGACCAGAGTCCACCACCCTAACCACTAGGCCACTCCTCCCCATGATATCTGATATCACGGAATGATTATGTCATAACCAAACTCTGTAAGCCACACTGAGCCTGCAAATAGGTGGGGAAATGTGGGATACAAATGCAATAAATAAATAAATTATATAATTCCATATTATATCAGGCTGCATTAGAAGGCAAAAAAGGCATCTTGTGGCCTGAAGACCACAGGTTCCTCCTCCCCTGCTTTTAGGATTTAAGCAATACAGCTTGTACATGTCTGGCATTAATCCAGTCATTTTTCTGTTTGGCTTCATGACAACACATCATCCAGATGTCGACCACAGTGTTATGTTCTGCAGACATCAAGTAGCCATTTTTCCCCTATTCATACATATTTTCAGACAAGGAACCAGGCAAATGTATTTGTAAATGTAACAGTGTGACCAAAACATTTTAACTCCATACAAACTGATCCCGAAGGCTTTCCTTACTTTAACTTACAGCCATAGACTACTGCAACTCACTCTACGCCGGCTGCAAAGAGCAAATACTCAAAAAAACTCCAAACAGCCCAGAACAACACGGCAGCCAGACTCATATTTGGAAAATCAAAATACGAAAGTGCAAAACCCCTACGAGAAAAGCTACACTGGCTCCCACTCAAAGATACACATCACGTTCAAAGTATGTACCCTAGTTCACAAAATCATCCATGGCGATGCCCCAGCCTATATGTAAGACCTGATAGACCTACCACACAGGAATGCTAAAAAAATCATCTCGCACATTCCTTAATCTTCATTTCCCCAACTGTAAAGGTCTAAAATACAAATCAATGCACGCGTCAACCTTTTCCTAGATGAGCACGCAATTCTGGAACGTGTTGCCACGCAACCTAAGAGCGATCTATGAACTGACCAACTTCCGCAAACTACTGAAGACCCATCTCTTTGACAAGATATACCACAAAGATCAACACATGTGAAACTCCCCACATATATCCAGAAATCTCTATATATAAAAGGCACCACCAACGTTCTAAATGAAGCCTCCAGCCGGAAGTGTGAAGGGGGAGAGATATCCGGTTTCCCCATGAGTCTCTGCCCCGCCCTCGCTCTCTCTGTAACACAAACAGTGAAGGAAAACACAGCAAAGCACGAAATCAAATCGCTCTCTCTGTAACAGTGAAGGACTCAGAGTGGGGAGGGGACAGAGGGCAGAAGCCCTCACTATCTCTGTAACACAAACACAGCACAGCAGGAAACTTAACACTGAAGGACTCGACTCCGAGGGGGGAGGGGACAGAGAGGACAGACAGCACAGGGGAAGGAAGAGAGGGCAGAGGGCAGGGACACACACACTCCCACATGCACACAGAAGAAAACCTTGCTAGCCCCCGTTTCATTTGCATCAGAAACGGGGCTTTTTTACTAGTGTTTAATAATGCCTTCTGTTATATTACTATCATGTATTCCATTACCATGCAACACAAAATCCTTCTGTAATACCAAATGTCTATTCTCTTCTTATTTCCACTATCCATGATGTATTGTAAGCCACATTGAGCCTGCAAAGAGGTGGGAAAATGTGGGATACAAATGCAATAAATAAATAAATAGAAACGACGGTTATCAGCAACCCTAGTCTGACACTAAATGGGAACAAAACGAAAGACGATTCTGAAGTCCAAGATTGATTTGTGGTGTATAGTTTTGATTTTAATCCACTATAAATGACATGCACCAAAGAGCACAAGAATAAATGCGAGCCGCAGACAGTAATCAGTGTGAACGCCCTGGGTCAAATTTAAATTACAGTAAAAGTCTGCTAGTCAGTGTGCAAGAACATTTTCAAAAACAGCTCATCCTCTGCGACATAATCTATTTTCCTGAAACTTCAGGAAGAGAAGAAAATCCACAGGGCTAAAAAAAAAAAAATGATGCAAGCAAAAAGCATGGCCGATTTACAGTGGCTTAAAAAGGCAAAATTTAAGCATTGGGAGGGGGGAGGAGTGGTTGGTCCCCCAGGTTTCAGTACACTTCTATACACACTTTTTCTACACTCTTTTTCTTCCTCCAGAAAGCCAAGGAAATTAAATCCTTCAGCAAATGGTGAGTCGCTTCCAAGATGTAACTGATGGTCATCGTCTACTTTTTTTTTCTCAAAATCTAAATTTAGCCATTTGGCTAACCTGTAAGTGCCAACACATTAATATTTTTCTAGCCTATCAAAACACAGAAGTTGGCAGGTTAAGAACCACTTGATCCACCCTGTCTGCCCATCTGTACCAGTCTCCTTGCCTTCTCTCGTTCCACCCTCTTGCCCTAAAACTAAGGTTCCTTTGTGTCTACTGCAAGATTGAATGCCATCAAAGTTTTGACATCTACCGTTTCTACTGAAAGTATTCTCCACATGTCCACCATATATATATATATATATATCTGGCAGTGCTTCCCAATCTTTTTGTGGCTGTGATCCCATGATTGTGGCCAAATAAACTTGTGTGACCCCCTTGAGGTGCAGAATAATGATGCACCTATGAACAGCCCACCTAGGTTGTGACCCCAGACGCAGGTTTTAAGACCCCATTTTCAATCCCCACTCACAATTTGAGAAGCTCTGCTCTAAGGGGCTCTGGAACTCTTTGCCGGAGGATGTAGTAACAGCAGTTAGTGTATCTGGGTTTTAAAAATAGGTTTGGACGAGTTCCCGGAGGAGAAGTCCATAGTCTTCTATTGAGACAGACATGGGGAAACTGTTTGCCCTGGGATTGGTAGCATGGAACGCTGCTACTATTTGAGATTCTGAATGGAATGTTGCTACTCTTTGGGGTTCTACATGGAACGTTGCCATGATTTGGGTTTCTGCCATGTACTTGTGACCTGGCTTGGCCACGGTTGGAAACAGGATACTGGGCTAGATGGACCACTGGTCTGGCCCAGTATTTATTTATGTATGTATTTATTTGTTGCATTTGTATCCCACATTTTCCCACCTATCTGCAGGCTCAATGTGGCTTACATATTGCCGTAATGGTGATCGCCATTATCGGAATGAGAAATACAGAGTGGAATTGCATTAACGTTCATAAGCGACAGAGTACTTTAAGCACTCAGGTATAGAGAGTTCATTTCCGGAGTAAGAAATAAAGTGGTATTGCGTTAAAGTTCAATGGTGACAGAGTAAATTAAGCAGTCAAGTATCGAGGGTTCGGCTTTGTCCAGTTCTGGTTTAAGTTTCGTTACAGTATGGCTACGCTTATGTTCTTATGTACTTTCAATATACTGAGGAAAATCAGGGATCTGAAAAATGTGATCAGTGAGATTTTCTGCATGTATTTCCAAGTTAGTAATGCCACAAAGCACAAACGTCCTCCTTCCTCCCATCTCAATTTATGAAACCCTTTCTTGCACTTTAAAGCTTCCAAATCTAATTTGTGGTCCTCATGAACAGATGAGTAATAACACTTTGCCAAGCCACTGTCCCTCAGTTGCCCATCTACAGTTCAAACAAACTTGGTGGAACTCCATCACAAAGTATTTGTTGACACATAGCTGTGATTTTTTTTTTTTTTTTTTACATTATAGCGAGTTTCCTACAGGAAAAAGCAAAGTCAGAGATAAGGAAAATCCCTTAGTGATGTGACATAAATGTCTGGCAATCTAGCATTCCGGTGCTGAATTGTTCTATATGTATTTTCTCATGACTTGTTAATCTAAGCTGCATCCCTATGTATCAAAGTTTTCGACTGGGTCAATGAAAGGTATTTCAGCTCACAGTAAACCCAGCTTACTCCATGGCACATTACAATTACTTCCAACAGAACCCAGACTCTACTGCTGAAACACATTAGTCAATGCTATCAATCCACACATATCAGCACAATGTGTAAAACTTTTTTTTTTAAATAACAATGTTTTGTAGAAACATATGCTTTTTCGTTGTTAAAATTATTTGTTATTTTTAGAGAAACATTTTTTTTAAACAGTGCCCTCAGTAACAACCATTATTTTTAGGCAATACTGTTCAATTGCCGAGTGGCATAGCACCTCTTTCATCGGGCTACTCTCATATATATATATATATATTTTTTTTTTAAGTGCTTTAATACGTGTGCCAAAGTGCAAAATGCTACACAAATAGCTAAATGTAAGAATGCAAAAATGAAAAACAAAAACTTATCTGAACAATATTGATTGACGACTGTCACTTCGCCCTCATTTGGTGATGTATAAGACCAGTTGGTAAACTTCCCCTGGGAACGCCCCGACACCACAGGTTTCAAGAAATCTTTTCATCAGGGACTTGGGGTTACCATATGTCCGGATTTACCCGGACATGTCCTCTTTTTGAGGGCATGTCCGGGCAACCGGACGGGTTTTGCCAATCTGCCTGTTTGTCCGGATTTCTGGACGAACGGGCAGATTGCAAGCCTCCCATCCCCTTACTTACTAGTGCCCTGGTGGTCTAGTGACCTCTTCCGCCTTCGGGACAGGAAACAGCCCCCTCTTTCCTGCCCGGAGCGCTGCCCTGCATGTATCCTTCCTGTTGGTGATCCTCAGAGCCGATTCAAAATGGCCACCGGGAGTTGGAGTGACCTCACAAGACTTCAACTCTCAGCAGCCATTTTGACTCGGCGCCGAGGATCACCAACAGGAAGGATACATGCAGGGCAGCGCTCCGGGCAGGAAAGAGGGGGCTCTTTCCTGCCCCGAAGAGGTCACTAGACCACCAGGGCAGTAGTAAGGTAAGGGGAGGGGGTGACGGGGAGGGGGGGCGACGGGGTATGTGACAGGGAGAGGGGAAAATGTGACAGGGGGTGGAGCGAGGGTGTGACAGGGAGCGGGGCGGGTGTGTGGTGGGGGCGTGGAGTGTCCTCCTTTTTGGGGGACAAAATATGGTAACCCTAGGTTACTGGGCAAGCAGAGAGGGATTCAGCACGGACCTTAACTTGAACAGAAGACATGGCCACACTGCATTTCGACATATGATAACGAAAGCCATTAAATAGTCCACTCAATGCAGAGCAGCAAATAGCTTTTGATGCAAACATATGGGAAATTTTTCACCAGGTCCAGGGCAGTGTAGAATTTAGCATAATAAGAGCTTTTAAAATTTAGTTTGCCAGTTTTGTCAACTTCTGCAACTAGAAAGAACTGTTACACGGGAATGTTCTACGCTGTCTTTTATGGTATTCTTTGTACTGTACTGACATTTATCATATTTCTGTTATGATTGTTATGAGAGGCTTTTAAATGTGTATTTTTTTTAATATTGTTTCATGTTAGTCCTTTTATTTGCCATTTCCACGTTTACCTCAATAAATAAATAAAAACTGGCGAGAAATAACAGATCATGTGTGCACGTCCAAAAAAAAAATTCTAAAAGCGTCAGTACGCATCGGTCCCTCTTCCTTCGAAGCTGAGCGGGCATTCTCCAACTGCACTGCTGCCAGTAGGGGGTGGTGCTTCAATACTGTCTTTTCTATCACTAGGGGCGGGCAGGTTCCCCTGAGTCCTGCAGAGTTTGCCTGCCCCTCTCTATTGAATATGTGATAGTCAAACAGCACCTCCCCACTGACAGGACTACAGGTGGAGTACTCCCGCTCAGCTTAGTGGGAACAGTGCATATCAGCCTCAAAAAAATTTTTTTTTTTTAAATATTTTATTTATTAAACTAGTAAAAAAAGGCCCGTTTCAGTATGAAAGGAAATGGGCGCTAGCAAGGTTTTCCTCCCACCCCCCTGCTCTCTCCCTGTGTCCCCCCTCCAAGTCCCACGGCTCCCTTTTCTCCCCTCCAATTTCCATGGCATCCTCCCTCCCTCTGTCACTGTCCTTCACTCTGTCCTCCCTCCAAGTTCCAGTCCCCCCTCCCTCCCCCAACATGCACGTCGGCCCCCCTCCAAAATCGCCAACCCCCCCCCCCCTCTTACCGGGGTCCCGGCGGCAGCACTGAAGCGCGAGCAGGCTCAGCGAGTCTGCTGCCTTCCCTTCTGTTCGCTCTGAGCTGTGACTCTGGTCCCGCCCCTGCGGAAACAGGAAATGAGGGCGGGACCAGAGTCACAGCTCAGAGCGAACAGAAGAGATGGCAGCAGACTCGCTGAGCCTGCTCGCTCTTCAATGCTTCCAGGCCAGTGACGTCAGTGTTATCTACTGCACGAAGCAGACCACCTCCGGTGGAAGCCACGGTCCCAGGCAGCTTCAGAACATTGGAGGTGAGAATTATTATATAGGATTTTTACAGTTTACTTCAAGCACAAATCTTGAGTTCAGAAAAAGATGATTATTAGTCAATACATAATCACAAGGAAAATAGTATAGATTACATAATTAATCAAATTATTGTCTATTTACTCATCTTTAGTCCACAATTCCGGGGCAACATACAATATTTAAGGAAACTGAATATATTAGAACAGAATTAAACTTCTAATTCTAGAATAAGGCGGCTGATAAGAGCGACCAGGTGCCTAAAAAATTCTAATGTACAAGAAATCTTTGAGAGGCTGATTTTTATATGCAGAATACCAGGTGCTGATGTGTGTTGACACGTTCATTTTTGTTCTGAGCTTACCGCAAAAACTTTTGCGCACACGTGTTTGGTAGGCTCCCCACAATTACAACACAGATTCTGCGCGCATAAAATTTGCATACACTTAGCTTTCTGAATGGCACGGTATTATACTCATGGGAGAAAAGACAGCCACATAAAGCTCAACTGTGTGGCTTTTTGCATCAGCTTCTCTGTCCTACAGTTTAGTTTCTTGGGTAAAACCAAACTGGAACCTTCAAATCACAACTCATCCTGATGGCAGCTTTCAAGGTTGGGAAGTAAGACCAATGTCGGGCACACTTCTACAGTCTAGGACCCAAAAATGGTGAAAAAAACCCATCAGATCAGGATCAAGACTGGAGTGGGAGTTTTGACAGACTGCAACAACTGCAGTGCTGGACAGACTTCTACAATCTGTGCCCCAAAATAAGCAGGGAGACATTAAGTATACCAGTGTTTAATCATGAAGACTGCCAGATTCAACATCGGTCATCTTTTTAGGCAGACTGGATGGACCATGCAAGCCTTTATCTGCCAACACTTACTCTGTTACTAAGTAAAGGAAAGTTGGCATCAGAGGGAACAGCTGAGCCACAGATCACAGAGTAGGCCTTTAAAATTTTACAACCTGTAATCAAAATCTTTAAAAAAAAAAACACAAGGGCAATTTAAAGTGTTATTTCTAAAATTACCAGAGCCAAACTCTTTGCAGAAAACTGTTCACTGCTTCTTTATAATATTCTGACTGCATAAAAGGCAGCAGTAAATACATTTACTACTCCTGCCAGAATCCTGCGGGGGAAAAAAAATTCTGCGCACAAAATTTGCAAATCCTGCAAATTTATTTGCAGACAATTCTATACATTGCGCCTAAAAAAAACTGGCGCTCTAAAAACTTCTTTAAGCACTATTCTATAAGCTGTGCCTAAAGTTAGGCGCAGTTTATAGAATGGCGCTTAATTACACGGGTCGCAAGTAAATTTAGGCACGTCCATTTGCACCAACAAAAACGTGGTACAAATGCTCCGCCTAAATTTACACGTGGATTGCCCTTATTCTATATTTGCGCACGCCCACTCCCATAGCCTGCCCCAAAAACACCCATGACCCTTCCATTTCAGTGCCCCCTTTTTCGGGATGTGCACAAAACTTACATGTGTACATGTTAACCGATTTCAATTAACGCCAACAATTTCCTGTTAAAAAGCCAATTAGTGCAAATAATTGCACATGCAATTTTTGGCAATTGTTATAGAATTAAGGGTCATGCCTATTACTACTACTACCACTACTTATTTCTGTAGCGCTACTAGACGTACGCAGCGCTGTACACTTGAACATGAAGAGACAGTCCCTGCTCGACAGAGCTTACAATCTAATTAGGACAGACAAGCAGGACAAATAAGGGATAAGGACAAAGAAAAGCAAGATTCCGGAATCCCAAAGAGTAGCAAGATTCCATGTAGAATCCAAAATAGTAGTAAGATTCCGGAAGTCCAAAGAGTATCAAGATTCTATGCAGAATCCCAAATAGTAACAAGATTCCGGGATCCTAAAGACTACTACTATTACTACTTTTCATTTCTAAAGCGCTACTAGACGTACGCAGCACTGTACACTTGAACATGAAGAGACAGTCCCTGCTCGACAGAGCTTACAATTTAATTAGGACAGACAAACAGGACAAATGAGGGATATGAACAAAGAGTAGAAAGATTCCGGAATCCCAAAGAGTAGCAAGATTCCGGAATCCCACAGTAGCAAGATTCTGTGTGGAATCCCAAAGAGTAGCAAGATTCCGGAATCCCAAAGACTACTACTGCTACTAATCATCATTTCTATAGCGCTACTAGACATACGCAGCGCTGTACACTTGAACATGTAGAGACAGTCCCTGCTCGACAGAGCTTACAATCTAATTAGGACAAACAGGACAAATAAGGGATAAGGACAAAAAGTTGCAAGATTCCATGCATAATCCTAAAGAGTAGCAAGATTCTGTGCGGAATCCCAAAGACTACTACTACTTATCATTTCTATAGCGCTACTGGACGTACGCAGCGCTGTACACTTGAACATGAAGAGACAGTCCCTGCTCGACAGAGCTTACAATCTAATTAGGACAGACAAACAGGACAAACAAGAGATAAGGGAATATTAAAGTGAGGATGATAAAATAAGGGTTCTGAACAAGTGAATAAGGGTTAGGAGTTAAAAGCAGCATCAAAAAGGTGGGCTTTTAGCTTAGATTTGAAGACGGCCAGAGATGGAGCTTGACCTACCGGCTCAGGAAGTCTATTCCAGGCATAGGGTGCAGCAAGATAAAAGGAATGGAGTCTGGAGTTAGCAGTGGAAGAGAAGGGTGCAGATAAAAGAGATTTACCCAGTGAACGGAGTTCCTATAACTATAACTTCAAAATAACCGTCAGAAGCAGAAGGTTAGAGAACGGAGAAGATGGGGGCGTTTTTCAAATGGTCAGCAGAATTGTGAATTACAGGAGCATTTTAACGGGTCAAATTCACATAAAAGGAAACATTCGCATTGTTTCTCTTTGAAAATTAACAAGTCCGACCCCTACTGTTAATGTCAATGGCTGAGTGGAGGGCGAAATAACACACACAGGTGTGAAAATCAAATTTAGGCACACAGAGCCAGATGCACTAACTCCACAGAAAGAGCCCTTCCCTTACCGATCCCTTAGCAAATCGGTAAAAAACAGGCATGCATGAAGGAAATCGCATGCAAATGAACTGCTCGCTGTTAGCTCATTTGCACGCGATTTCCTTCCTAAGGAGGGGAAGCCAGTCGGCCAGCTGAGCATGCGCAGAGCAGCCAAGCGTTATGCTGGCTGCTCTGCGCATGCCAAAGACGGCTTCATACACGCAGACAAGCTGGGTGTATAATAGCCGTTAATAAATTGCCGGGCATTTTGTGCAGCAGAGGGAGAGAGAGAGACCCTAGAAAGAGAGAATCGGTGATCGGGACGTGCGAGGACGACCAAATCAAAACTATTTGGACGTCCCTTTCGATTATGCCCCTCCCTGGCCAATCCCTTCGTTGTTCTGCCATTGCTCCGCCCCCAACGTCATGATGATTGACGCGAGGGCGGGGCCCAGAGCGATTTCCCACCCACCCCCCGCCTCCCTGCCTCCCTCCCTGCCAACCCGTTCGTTGTTCTGCCATTGCTCCGCCCTTGAGGGCGGGGCCCGGAGCGGTTTTGGTGGCTTCACCACCATGAACCTTCGAACCTTTTTGAAGGAAGTCAGGGCTTGGCTTCACTGACGTCAGTGTCCTCAGAACGTTGAGGGTGAGTTTTATTATAGTAGATAAAGTACTTTGTAGTTCACATCAAGAGAGGTTTGTTTTGTTGTACAGCACCAATTTTAACATCCAGAGATGGCCAGTTCAAAGCCCACTGCTGCTCCTTGTGACCTTGGGCAAAATTAGATTGTGAGCCCTCCAGGGACAGGGAAATATCCAGCATACCTGAATGAAACTCACCTTGAGCTACTACTGAAAAAGGTGTCAGCAAAATCTAATTAAATAAATAAATATGTTAAGCTAATTATTCAAAGGCATTCAAGCCCAAGAAGAAAGCATTGGAAAGCAGTGATCTGACATACACTAAGGATTACTGATGCACTTTTAGTCACACATTAATTCAGTTTCCCAAGAATAACATTTGAATCAGTTTGTTGACTTGAAAGCACATAAATGTTTTCTACCTTGGACAGCATGAAGAATGAAAAGGAAGAACATACTGAAATTATTTACCCACACAACTATTTCTCGACACGAATCTAGTAAATGTCCTCTGTATTTACTGAGTGCAAGTTAGCAAAAGGAGCAAGCCCGTGATCTCTGAAGCCCTCTCTTGTTGACATGCCCCCGTGCGAGTACCACATGATAGACATCCTTCATTCAGATTTGACCTATCTACCGCCAGTGATTCTGAAAAGCCATGCCCATTGGTACTGGTGTTTTTCTTCTTTTCCTATCAAAGGAAAAACCTCACATTTGAACACCCAGTCTGTTAAATATTTAATGGCCTCCTGGGATACCAAGTAATGGAGTTCAATACAGTATCAGAAGTCAAGCAATCTTGAGATCAGCAAGGATGACCTCCAGTTAGGAAGTAGTACAAGAGCAGAGAGAGAGGGGCTGACGGAATTTCGGTTTCAGTGTTTCATGTTTGGTCTTATGTCAGTTTTGGCCAAAAATACCAGTGGATTTTCAACTGGAACCAAAACTTCATGCTGGCTCCCCTGGCTTGCCCCTGGCACACAGAAGGAGCACCCCTGGGCGTACCATCCATCCCCTGGTGCCATAGTGGGTAGTCAGGGCAGGAGCGATCCCCAGTTGCTCCTGCCCATGTCCTCTCCACCGCCAAAATGGCTGCCTCAATCTCTAGTGGCAGTCTTGCGAGACTGCTGCTGGAGGTCGCGGCAGCCATTTTGATTTTGGAACTGGAACATGAGAGATCACAGCAGACATTTTGGCAGCAGAGAGGATATGGGCAAGAGTGACTGGAGACTCCTGCCCCCAACTACTCACTAGACCAGTGATGGGCAACCTTTTGAGCTTGGTGTATCAAAATTCGCCAAAAAAACGGCATAACTCGGGTGGTGTGTCACTTCAAGAAAAATCACTGCTACTAGGACCGCCCCTGGGCCCCCCCCCACCCGAGATTGCTGCCCACCCGAGGTCGCCGGGCCCCCCACCTCCACCTGCTACCAGGCCCGGAACTAACCTTAAAGCCTCCTTTCACGTCGCAGCAAGCAGCAGCAGGGCAGACCTCTCCTCCTTCCTTCTGTGCTCCGCCCTCGCGGACGTTACGTCAGGAAAGGGCAGGACACGGAAGGAAGGAGTGGCCTGCCCTGCTGCTGCGATGTGAAAGGAGGCTTTAAGGTTAGTTTCCGGGAGCGAGGAAGGAGGGCGGACCACACTGCGGCGGCGCCGCGTGTCATCGAAAATGGCTACGCGTGTCAGTGCTGACACGTGTGTCATAGGTTCGCCATCAGGGCACTAGACCACCAGAGGATGGATGACAGCCTAAATGTCATCCAAACAAACAGATGTACATTATAGCAAAACTCCTGCATAAACTTTCAAGTGATGTATCATGCTACCAAACCAAATATCACATTGGGACCCTCTTCCAGAACCCATCAGCCCCCCCTTCTTTTCTCCATAGCATTGTGCCAGCTCCCACAGTCAACTTAAACTGTATTTCACAAAAGGGAAAATGGGTCACAACTGGTGAGCATTAGCAGTAATTTGAGAGACTGAGATCATACTCCACATACCCTGGCTTAGGAGTGAGGGCCATTCCCGTCATGATACGTACAAAACTAACCCATTTTGAGAAATTGCCCCTGAGAAAGAACATAAGTATACCATTACCCTCCAAGCAAGATAGCTGATGTTCCCTTCTTTCAAAGTCAACTAAAGGAACCATCTACACCACAGGGTCAATCCCAGGAGAGAAAACACAGTGGTAAGAAAACTCAAACGGGAGGCAGTTAACATTTGTGGTTCCATTATATAATTTTGGTATTTTTAAGCCATCCAAATTTCTATTTCATATTCCATACTGTGTTGCATGGCACATTACTTTAGAAAGAATAACTCATTCCTTTTATTTGTACTGCGCACCTGATTCTCTCAAGTTTACACCATAAGAGCAAGCTGAGCAGCAATATACCCTGTAATTTCTTAAGAATTTACGAGAACGGACAGTCTACCTAATAGAGGTCAGCATTTGTTAGCGTTTTAAATCCGGACAGTTGAGTGTTTGCTCAAGGGATCAATTCCTCATGTCCTGGGGGTTCTTGAAGTAATGACAGAGTGGAACAAAGATGAAAGCATTCAAAAACAAGAGTGGCCAAGTCTTCTCGGTGGTGTTAGTCAAGATATGAAATAATTTCAGATAACTCCAGCAGCAGTGGTTTCAACTGGTCTGACATATACAGGCATAGTATTTACAAGCTGTTTCACTGCTATGTTTAAGTGCTATGCTAAGCTAAGCATGGTCTATTCTTTGTCAACATTACATTTCAAGGTTCACAGATTTCATCAGCCTTTCCCTCCATCCTGAAATGTTTTTCTTTTAGTATGGATTCAACGAGGAGCTTTAAGATCATGGGTATCAATCCAGTGGACAAACTGAATGATACCTCTCATGTGAACTTCAAATATTCAGCATTAAGTACCAGGATTTTAAAGCACGTGGCTTCTCCAAAGCTCACCTGAAGAAAGGATCTTTTCACTCCTTCTCTGTTGAATGAACTCCTCTATTAGCAGGAACTATACCCAGTGAACCTCGTCCAGAGGTAAGATATAGTAGGGTTTCACATTCTCCTTTTGCTCACTGTTCAAACTGCCATCGGTGACTTCAAACTTCACAGGCAAGGGTCCATACTCCTCTTAGGAGCTTACAGCCTCACTTGGAAATTGACAATTCTACTGGATTCTATGTCTTTCATTTTCATTTCATTTTCACTCACTGCAGGGCCACCGAGAGGAGGGGACGGGGGGGGGGGGGAGACAAAATTCCCCAGGCCCGGGCCTCCGGAGGGGACCGGCGCCCGCCCTCCGTCGCTCCCTGGCATTGAACTTAAGCACCTCACCTTCGAAAGCGCAGCAAGCAGCGGCAGACCACTCCTTCCTTCCTTGTCCCGCCCTCACCTGACGTAACTTCCGCAAGGGCGGGACACGGAAGGAAGGAGTGGTCTGCCGCTGCTTGCTGCGCTCTCGAAGGTGAGGCGCTTAAGGTCAGTGCAGAGGGCCCGGGGGTGGAGAGAGGGCCCAGTGGCGGGTGGGCCCCGGGGGCAGCCTTGTCCCGGGTGTGGCCCAGTCTCTCGGAGGCCCTGACTCACTGCAGTTGCTCATGCACAGATCTCCAGCTTCGGTCTAATCAAAAACATTCTGTAGCTAGAGCAAGGGTTTTCAACTAGGTCAAATGAGTTTACAGGAGATCCACAACGAATATGCACGAGGTAGATCTACATATAATGGACATCATGCATACGAATCAATCGTCTGCATACTTGCTATGGATCTCCTGAAAACCACACTAGCTGACTATGCCTTGAAGGCTGGGTTGAAAACCACTGCTCTAGAGCACGCTCACATCTTCTGTTGGGCACTATCACTCAGGTTCAATAAAACGGGGGCTCGCACTCTCTAAAACCAACCATGTGACATGATTGCAACAACAGACTTAACTGGACGCAAATGTCATGGTGACAACTTCAGAAGTTGGAGAACAAGGGCAATGCCAAGCAGACTTCTATGGTCTATGCCCTGAAAATGGCAAGGACAAATCAAGATCAAGTATTCATATGTAGTATCACATCATACCTTGTTGAGCAGACTGGATGGACCATACAGATCATTACCTGCCGTCATCTATGTTACTATGTATACATTACCAGTTCATACTATCTTCAGACACCCAACAACACAGGAGTCAACAGGAGCGTTTTTAAATGCTGACCATTGCCAGCAAAGTCAGACCTGAATATTCGAAACCGGACCATGTCAAGGCACCAGCATTCAAATATCCAAGTGAGCCGTGATATCCGTATTATTCGTGTATGGCTGAAGTTCAGTGCCACTCCTGCACAGCTAAACAGGCAAAAGTTAGGACTGCTATTAACGCAGTTAATTATGCGGGCACCAGCACTAAATATCTCCAGAGCTCACATAACTTTCAGGGCTGCCCCGACACTACCCGCGGACCACCCCTCAACTGGCTGGTTTCACTATGGCCAGTTAGAACTGATATTCAGCTACACTGCCCACTGAATATCAAAGGCCGGCCAGCCAGCTCAGCACGACGCTTTTATTTACCCCTTGTCACGTTTCTCTCAAACCTCTAGGTTAGGTTAGTGAGCCCTTGGGCCACTGCCGAGGAGTGGCAAGAGAATCACCCCAAACACAGGACAGGCAGAACACACATCCCAGCATCCCCGGGCCGGAACACTCAGACGGAGGCTGCCACCAAGGCAGCTCAGGCTGGCACCAGCTGGACCGGAAATAGCCCAAACTTCACCTGTACCTAACCACCGTTCCTCAGGGGTTGAGCCCCAGAGTGCGGGCGGTCGGCAGGACTTACCGGACAGGGCAGGAAAGCAGAACTGCAGGGACCAGCAGGATAAAGGAACCAGGAACCCAGCTGGAGCAGGGCAGGCAGCCGGCAGCAGAGTAAGCCAGGAACCAAGCCGGGTCTGGATAGGCAGCAAACAGTAGAGTAAGTCAGTAAACAAGCAGGGTCAAAACCTAAATCAGGGAAAACTCAGCAGCACTGCAAACGACTTCCACCAAAGGAAACTCCTCTGAGGACCTCTGTTGCAAGGCAACTAGGGATCTTCCCAAGTGGTTAATAAAGGCAGTCCACACGGGAGTTCACCAGGTACGGGTACTGCTTGGTTCCAAAAAACTCCCAAAACAATCTGGAGGGCTGGAAGATCCAGACCGGACCAGCATATCTTCTGGAACATGGGAAACGGTAAACCATCAATTCGCAGCATTCCCCAGGTCTAACCCCCGGGGACCGAGGTGACTGCGAGCCAGGAACCTGGGCACAACCGTGACACCCCTCCACAGAATATGAGGCTCATGTTTGGTTGAACTCTCAGAAGGGCAAAAGACCCTTTCCCTCCAAAATCTGGAGCTTTTAATAATCTATGGAGCTCACCTGAATTCTCCCCTGGGCACAGGTGGGAGCCCAGCTAGAACAATCATAAACTTTGACCCCTTTATGCTGCTTCTAGGGCAATTCCATCCCTGCAAGGGAATAACAGCTGTGAGGGCTTCAGAGACACCTGGGTCAGGAGAGTAGCAGGGACAACTGTTATCACCACATTATAATTTAGACAGTCTTGAGTGATTTTCCTTGCAACATTCCATTGTTCACTCAGGCAAAAGGTGGTTAATGAAAAAACAACACTCCCATTCCCAGATCATGCTATAAACACACTAAAGTGAAGCGGGGCCCCCTTTTCATGGTACTGTGAGTATCCCAGATAAATCGAGAAGTCACAGATCTAGCAATGCTACAAAGACCCCATTCTCTTCACCGCAAGAGCAAGTTGAGTAAGTGCAGCAGCCTGAGAAGCAGGTTCAATTTATTTATTTGTTACACTTGTATCCCATATTTTCCCACCTATTTGCAGGCTCAATGTGGCTTACATAGTACCATAAAGGCGATCGCCAAGTCCGGTATGGAAACAAATACAATTTGATGTTAGGTCGGGAAGGTTGGTATATTCGGGTACATAGGGATCGAGGGTAGGAAGGAATATATAGTGTCCAGTCTGATAAACTTTCTGTGCGTGCATGCGTCTGACATCAGACGCACGCACAGAAACTTGATCAGACCATCAGCAATCAGCAAGCAACGCCGGCGCAGACGAGAATAGCACTTCGGCTGTCGGGGGTTGGGGTCCCCCGTCAGCACAGGTACGCGACGGCGGCGGGGGAGGGTTTTCGCCGGAAAGAGGGGGGGTCGACAGGGTCGCGGCAGGGGGGTCCAGGGGTCAGTAACGCGGAGGGGGGGTGTTGAAATCGGAGGGAGGGGGAGTCTGTAACTCGGTGGGAGGGGCGTGAGGCGGCCTTGAACTGGAAGGGAGGGAGGGGGGTCTGGAACTCGGAAGGAAGGGAGGGTTGCGGCAGGGGAGTCCAGGGGTCAGTAACGCGGAGGGGGAGGTGTTGAAATCAGAGGGAGGGAGGAGTCTGTAACTTGACGGGAGGGGCCTAAGGAGGCCTTGAACTGGAAGGGAGGGAGGGGGTCTGGAACTTGGAGGGAAGGAAGGGAGGGAGGGAGGTGTGGGTCTCGGAGGGGACAGAGCGAGACAGCGAGGAAGGGTGGGGGATTACCTTGCTAGCGCACGTTTCATTGCCTACCGAAACGGGCCTTTTTTACTAGTTGCATATAATATGCAAACTGCTTTGACTATAACCACAGAAAGGAGGTGTATCAGATTTCGTCCCCTATCCCCTTTCCCTTGAACTGTAAATTTGAAAAATGGCAGGGGGTGTACACTTATTGGGCACATTTGGTTCATCAGTTTGTCTTTAAAAATGTAGTGCATGCTAAAACAGTTTATGGATGTTAACCTAAGAAAGTGTGTGTGCTAAGTTAATTAGTATATATTAACATTTTTTTACATTCATTAAAAATTTTCTCAGAAAATATATGCGTGAAAAGAACCGACAAACGCCCCAAAATCTGGGAAAAAGTGTCAAACCAACCAAAAATGTTTGTCCTTTGCACATCCTTTAAAATTGGCCAGTGATACTTGACCTACAAGAACACAACCTTGTGAATTAATCATGTGCTCGAAAAGACCGGCTGTTTCCTCTCAAATTTACATACAGGGCTAGATCACTCTCCTTCAGAATAAAGAAATGTTCCAGCTGATGGTCTTCCTGAGTTATAACACTGTTATTCCATAATACAATGAATGTGTTCAGTACAACAGGCTAAAGTATGCCAGAATTACCACATCCACACAGAAGTGGTCCTTTTAAACTTCATGGTTTACTGATGCAATGTCTGTGTGAGGAGGGGGAAAGGGGGAGATGATCCACTGTACACATCTGTTCTTTGTGGGAAAAGGCTCCGCTTGGAGCGCTGTCAACATGTTTTTATTACCAGTAATTAAACCTGTCACACAGCTGTTTTCTGTTGGTTAATTATCTGTATTGCAACACTTCCCTATATAAACTGCCTCTAGACAAAACTATGGAATCTTGTTATCATCTTATTTTCTTTTCCATGTTTTATTTTGTTTGATTTCTATTCATGTCCAGCTGAAATCTTGATTGCTAAGGGAGATGCCACTTCAGTTTTCATTTTACTGTTGTTTTCTAGCTCCAATAAAATACCCTCAGAAGTTTATTCCATCCCGGCTCCAATTCCTCTTCCCTTAACATTTACTCTTCACCCACAAGGGAACAAAGACGTTTATTTAATTCACGTTACAAAGGACAGTAGGAGGAAAAGGTCAAGAAGGTATAAAGTCATTTAATTCAGACTGTATAACGAAACCAAACAGCACAAACCCGAAAGCTTTGCACTGCGGAAGCACCTCTGGAACCCTTCCATTGACAAACATATTTACGGCAAGTATCGAAATTTCTGTCCAGCTATTTACACAACTTTTTTAACATCATGGCTCCACAATGCTACTCCTTTTTTTGAAAGTGAAATCTGTGTGTATGGCTCCCACTCCCAAGCTCGGTTTACAAGCTTTGTACGGTTCCAAACATTAAGTACAGAAGCTCTTTGTGTATTCGATCCTCCAAGGGCCTTCCTTTCTCCTAGCCATCAAGAGCCAAGAGGGTTTCATCTTACAGCAGCTACGGAAACATATTTAATATTATCTAAATGTTTAGAAGAAAATTAATGCTCAGAAAGATAAATATGCTGAACAGTTTCATCATTATTACTGAACTGCTTCTGGAAGACCATGAGTTTTTCACTATCTCACACAATGGCAGCAGTAATCTTACTAATGACGATTTAGAAGATTCCAGCGAGCAGGTGTCATGGAATACATCCAAAGAAAGTTTCATCTACTTAATGAACAATACCCTATCTAAGGGGCCCTTTCTCAAAAGTGCAGTAAAAAAAAAATGGCCTTATCGCGTCCTGACAAGGGCCTTTCCCACACACTAAGGCCATTTTTACCATGGCCGTAAAATGGCCTATTTGCTATTTTCTGTATTAATGGCCATACACTAATGTTGATATTAGTGTGTGACCATTTTTTTTTTCAAATTACTGAGTGAGCATTTACCACCATCCATTTTTTTAGGCGGTAAGGGTACACGCTTCACCCACACTCTGCCCCTGACTGACATGCTCCCTCAAAAAAAAAAAAAAAACTAGACATTTTTTTTTTTCACGGTTAGCGCACACACATTTGGAAGTTATCGTAAGATGCCCGAGTGCATCTCATGGTACTCCACTTTTAGCAACTTAGTAAAGGACCTCTACGAAACTGTTAATTCTTCGGTTTAACTAGTCAAGAAATTTGTGACCTAGTTCTGCCATTCTCTCCTGAAGAACTTCACATCACACCAGTCTATGTAATTGAAAAATGATCCAATTTCCTAGTCACTACTCAACGGTTCACCACCAAATTACCCAAATAATTGCAGTGCCAAGTCCCTTATATGAATGTTTATATACTGAACCTCAAAGGCCTTCTCCTGAAGCACCACATACCTGTGGAGAATCTTGTGGGCTACCAATAAGGTTCAATGCCAGAGATCACATCACAGTCTAAGGTTCCAGACCAAGGTCTGAGAAATGAAGAATGTCATACACCAGCAACTTATTCTCCTACCTGGGAGGAGGCTATTCAGTTTTGTATGACAAGAATGGTGATATGGTTTTAAAGTGACTGGAGGAGTGGCCTAGTGGTTAGGGTGGTGGACCTTGGTCCTGGGGAACTGAGGAACTGAGTTCGATTCCCACTTCAGACACAGGCAGTTCCTTGTGACTCTGGGCAAGTCACTTAACCCTCCATTGCCCCATGGAAGCCGCATTGAGCCTGCCATGAGTAGGAAAGCGCAGGGTACAAATGTAACAAAAATAAAATAGATACTATTGGAGATTCTACATGGAATGTTGCCATTCCACTAGCAACATTCCATGTAGAAGGCTGCGCAGGCTTCTGTTTCTGTGAGTCTGACGTCCTGCATGTACATGCAGGACGTCAGACTCACAGAAGCAGAAGCCTGCGCGGCCACATTAGTGATCTGCAAGGGCCGACTTCTACATGGAATGTTGCTAGTGGAATAGCAACATTCCATGTAGAATCTCAAATAGTAGCAACAGTGGAGGAGTGGCCTAGTGGTTAGGGTGGTGGACCTTGGTCCTGGGGAACTGAGGAACTGAGTTCGATTCCCACTTCAGGCACAGGCAGTTCCTTGTGACTCTGGGCAAGTCACTTAACCCTCCATTGCCCCATGTAAGCCGCATTGAGCCTGCCATGAGTGGGAAAGCGCGGGGTACAAATGTAACAAAAAAAAAGTCTGCCTATCATTCATGTCTGCAACCTTCTTGAACTGAAATCTACAGTGGATAAAAGACTAAATTCTACCCTTCCGGAGGTGTACTGGGATAGTGAATGGAATTTAGCACGGGAAAAGGGAAAGGATCAATGGCGATTTCAAATTGAGGGCAATCTCATTAAAAACTAGATGTGGCAAATGTCATCATTGCTTTATTTTAAATACCTCGGTGACACTGTTGAAGCTTACAATGAAATAACATGAATAGTCCCACGGATATCGTTAAAGTTAGACAAATAACGCATGTAAATAAAGATTAGTACACCAAACAAAAGAGATGTCCTTTTATTGGTCTAATATAATTAATTCTTGACTAGCTTTTGGGAAATGGATTATATTAGTCAAATAAAAAGGTATCATCTTTTGTTCGCTGTTTCTAAGCCAATCATGTGAATACTACTGCGTAAATCTAACTTATTTTTTTTAGGGATGTGCATTCATTAGCATGCAGTCATTGCTGAACCTTAAAAACTGTAATGTGTTCTGACTCAATGTACTGCACACTAACCTATGGATTACACACACACATAAAATCTGTATCTACACTTATGTGTTAAATGAACTGGGGAAAATGTCTGAACATTGTGAAGCAAGTCTGAAAATGAACCAAAGGCGGTAATATTCAGTGACTATCAGCATTAAATATGCAGCTATGTGCGGACAGATAGCAACTAGCTATTGTGTGGCCGTTCCGGGGGTGGAGTCAGCACATAACAGGATGTCGATAATCAGCCCTTAACCGGGTAAATTAAACCAGAGAAAGATAGGACTCCTATTTATGAAATCCTATTTGCCCGGTTAAGTGCCCACTCCACCCCACCGGAACACAGTGGGTAGAGGGGATATTCATTGGCACTATCCCCCGGATTCCATATAGCACGATTTACATTGCGCACAGAAATTCAGTCATATTCTGGATTTGCGCGTGCAACTTAACTAGCTAACAAGCCAATCAGCACCGATAATTGCCAATTAACAAATTGACAGAATTGGCATTAATTAGAATTTACACACACAACTAAGTGTATTCTGTAAAGTAATGCTCGTAAATTCTAACGTGCATAGCTGAAAAGGAGGCGTTAGCCACGGACGAGGAATAGGCAGGTTGTGGGTGTTTCTAAAAACTATGGGTTGTTATAGAAAATACCCAGTCCACGCCTAATTTATGCATCAGCATTTACACCAAGTTTTACTTGGTGTAACTGCCCGCGACTAACTTTAGTTGTGTGGACGGGCGCTAGGCGTAATCTATAAACGGCACCTAAATTTAAGCGTACTTTATAGAATATGCCTAGGACTCCCTTCTTGGGCCTTGTGGGCAATGCGGACTTCCCGGCGGGCATGGGATACTCGATGTTTACTAAATGGCAACAGAACGGGTGTAGAATACTGGGTCACCTTTTAGTAGAGAGTGGGGATAATATAGAGTCTTTTGATCAAATAAAAGAGAGATGGGATATCCCTAACAACAACTTGCTGCATTATATACAGGTGAGGCATTATCAATCTTCCCTTAAAGGGAAATATGGGGACAAGTGGACGTGGGGCCTATTGGATAAGATTCTGCTTCGCACTCCATTTAAAGTAAACAGCATCTCCACATGGTATAAGATACTACAAATGCACACTCCAACAGGGGGGATGGAACGGTTGATAGAGCAGTGGAATAGGGAATTGAATACGAAATACACAATTCAAACATTTAATCGGCTTTTTAACACATTATATGCCATGGTCAAGACAGCAGATTTACAGGAAACGCAGTACAAAATAATGCACAGAGCTTATATTACCAAAGCTAAAGGGGCAGCTATGGGTTTATGGGGGGATGGACAATGCAACAGATGCCGCCGGGGAGGGGGTACCTTTCTCCACTCTTTTTTGGAGTGTTCGAGCCTATCTATCTGGAATGAGGCATTTCAAATAATACAACAGGTCACTCACAAGCAGATAGAGTGGGACTATACAACATTACTACTGGGAGATCAAACTCTTTTGTTGACACAGGGCCTATTGCAACCATACAGGAGATTCATATATATAACATTATTGCTAGTCAAAAAGACTATTTTGCAATTTTGGACCTCCGCTGAGAGTGTACCAATTGAAGCCTGGAAGACCAGGATGCAGGAAGTCGGCAAATATGAAAGCCGGATCTATGCCAAATCTCTAAAATCCATAAACAAGCAATATTCGAAGGTGTGGACAGATTGTTTACAGCAGTTAGGGTAAAGAGGGAAGGTGGCGGGGATGGGATGGGAGGGAATAGGGTGTGTTTTTGAAGCGAATGGTGTGAGAAGGAATGGGAGGGAATGGAATGCATGAGATGAATGGATAGGGGGTATTTAAAAAAAAAAAAAAAGCCGACACGTTTATGGCATCACAAAACCTAAGTTGTTAAATCTTTGTTTATTATTGGATGCTGTTCAGGCCATCTACTGTATGGAACTGCTTTTGATACTACCTGAAACATTGTAGATGTGCATATGTATCGTATTGGTGACAATAAAAATTAAAATAAAAAAAAAAAGAATACGCCTAGGAGTACTTCTTATCCGTGTCGATTTTTTTAGGCATAATATATAGAATTTATTTTATTTTTATTTTATACCCCACATTTTCCCACTAGTTGTAGGCTCAATGTGGCTTACATAGAACCGTTGGGAAGACTACAGTACAGAAAAGTACAATTAAACAATGTAAGAGGAAGGGAATAAACAAATAGGTATCATTTAAACATGTAAGGTAGCAAAAGATAATACAAAGTTACATGTTAATAACAGTGGTGTAGCCAAGGGTGGGCCCAGACCCACCCACTCTGGGTTCAGGCCCACCCAGTAGCAGCATACCTATGATGTGGCTGGCAGGGATCCCCAAGCACCACCAGCCGAAAACTCCCAACAAGTGTCCCTCCTGCATACCTTGTAAATAGCAGATCTTCGCCTGCAGCGAGTAGCGACTGATACATACTGCTCGCACCAGCCCCACAGCCTTCCCTCTCATGTATTTCTGCCTAGGCGGAAACAGGAAGTTGCATCAGAGGGAAGGCTGTGGGGCCAACATGAGCAGTGTGTAATAGCTGCTGCTCGCTGCTGGTGAACATCTGCTATTTAAAAGGTATACGGGAGAGGGGGGATGTTTGAGAGACCATATGGCATGCAGGCGAGAGAAGGAGAGACCAAATCACCTGTGGGACGGGGCGAGGTTCTTCTGCCCATCCATCTTGGGCCCAGGCCCACCCAAAATTGGGTGTCTGGCTACGCCCCTGGTTAATAAGGTCGATGAATCTTGCTGAAAACCAGGAATGAGTGGGTTAGGTTGTGTCAGGAAAGTAAGAATCTAGCCCTATATGGGTAAGTGCTGCTGAAGATTCTCTCAGGGCCCGAACAGCATGAAGTTAACCAGAACAGCCTCTCTTAACCGGCTAACTCATTTTGAATATCAACCCCAGGGTTGGCGTTAGGGGTGGGCAAACAGGGCAATTGCCCTGGGCCTTCATATGTCTCTGAGGGCCCCAAACCTGCCTGAAGTTGAAAGAGGGACAATCTGCAAGCAAGCTTTGGGGACCCCTCCCTAGCATCTGCTCTGGGCCCCGTCATATCTAGCACCAGTCCTGATCGACCCCCAAATTATTTCCCATGAAACATCCCTAGAGTTTTTCCATTTGTATCTGCAGTATTTTTGCTACTTCTCAGTGCTAAGGTTAGAGTCAAAACCAGTGTAAAATAAAATTTTTGTTTTAATATAGAATACTGTTCATTTAAAAAATAATGTGTAAAAACAATGATATGTACTGTGTGCTTCGCATGCTCAAAGCTGAACAAACCACGTCAAGGAAGCCATGTTTTTCTCAATACTTAAACTAGAATCTGGACATCTATGGCAGGTCAAAGTGCTCTGCAATGAAAGCTGCCAACAAACAGATATCTAAAACCTTAGAAACTGCCTGCAGAGATAGAGAGTACATGCCCTACATATTCTAATAAATATATTGTATGCGTTTATTTAATGGTTTTGTGATTTCTACCCCATCATTTCTTGATTAGCTTTCGAAGGTCGCCCTTCTTCCTCAGATCAGAAAAATTTTTCCAATCTGAGGAAGAAGGGCAACCTTCGAAAGCTAATCAAGAAATGTATTAAGTTATGTCCAATAAAAAAGGTATCATCTTATTTTCTTTTCCATGTTTTATTTTGTTTGATACCTCATCCTAGAACGCTAACATTTAATCACTGAACTGTCATATTTTGTCCAGCTTAGATTTGCTTGATAAAAGTTCATCTGTAACAGAAACAAAGGATAATTCTTATTTCGATACTGCTGCAAAGTCCCACAGACGAGTCAATATTTGTTTGAAGTCCCGGTCCATAATCATATATTACAATAAACGCATGTACATTGCTTTACGCAAATCTTCAGACCCTTGTAGATTGTTCACATTCTGCTGTCAAAATGCATTAAAGTGAGAGTTTGTTTCACTGATCTACACAACTCTACAACTTTCTAGCTGAACATTATAGAAATATTCAAAAAAGAAAAGAAGAATAAAAAAAAAACAAAATATCTTGATTGTGTAAATATTCACACCCTTTATCCCAGCAAAACAAATTTAGCTCCAGTTCCAAAAATTAAAGTCCATAATAAACTAAATAGAGCCCCCTCCCCCCCATACCCAATCTCAGCAGCTGAGTTTTTTTTGGTTTTTTTTTGTTACATTTGTACCCTGCGCTTTCCCACTCATGGCAGGCTCAATGCGGCTTACATGGGGCAATGGAGGGTTAAGTGACTTGCGCAGAGTCCCACTAACAACATTCCATGTAGAAGTCGGCCCTTGCAGATCACCAATGTGGCCGCGCAGGCTTCTGCTTCTGTGAGTCTGACGTCCTGCACGTACGTGCAGGACGTCAGACTCACAGAAACAGAAGCCTGCGCAGCCTTCTACATGGAGTGTTGCTAGTGGAATAGCAACATTCCATGTATCTCCAATAGTATCTATTTTATTTTTTGTTACATTTGTACCCCGCGCTTTCCCACTCATGGCAGGCTCAATGCGGCTTACATGGGGCAATAGAGGGTTAAGTGACTTGCTCAGAGTCACAAGGAGCTGCCTGTGCCTGAAGTGGGAATCAAACTCAGTTCCTCAGGACCAAAGTCCACCACCCTAACCACTAGGCCACTCCTCCACTCCACTCCTTCCGAGTTGATCGGAACACTCCAAGAGGAAGACTCAAGCTAACTCTATTATATACCGGAGTTGCCTACCCCTGCTCTATACCCTTGTCATGTTATTCCCTCCCTCTGATCATAATCAGATCAGTCAAGAAAAACTCACCTTTATTGAGGCTGCTTTTAAACCGCCACTTCTGATCACAGCCTTGTTGGTTTTAACCGCTTTCTACATAAAACCCATCTATTCAAGGAAGCTTATCCAAACACCATGACTTAACTCTACGAACCACCTATTCATCACCTGATCCTCCGACAATGGCAATAACTCAGACGCCTTCTCTAACTTTTCCCTATGCTTACCCTGACCCTATCCCCTGATTATCTCATGGTAGCCTAAAACTAGCACCTCCTCCTTTCTCCTCTACCCCCTCTCCCTTATAATATTACCTATCTATACATCCCCATTACTCTGCTAAGCTTAGCCTGCTTTCTCTACACTATACTATGTAATCCTACTACTAGGTAAGCCGCATTGAACCTGTTATAAGTGGGAAAGTGCGGGGTACAAATGTAATAAATAAATGAGGCAACCATGAAGCCAAACACGGAGCTGCTGAAATAACTCCAGGATGAAGTTTTACAAATGGGGAAAGTTACTGGAAAATTTTTACATTAATATCCCTTGGGGTACTCTCATCTCCACCATTGTCTCAATGACACCCTTCCTCTAAAGTCAGCTGTGAGTTAAGGAAACAGTACTGAGGCCCAAGGTTACTTTAAAAGAATTAGGGAGGTCTCTGGCTGAGACAGGAGAAAATGTTGACTGATCAACCATTTCAAGGTTACTCCACAAACATGGCCTTAATGGGAGAATAGAAAGAAGAAAGACACCTTAAAAAAAAAGTCTTATGGTGTGCCACATTGCATTTGCAAAGAAAAATTTAGGAGATATAGAGGGGCATTTTCGATATAACCTTTAAGTCCGACTTTGGACATGTTACTAAAAATGTTCACAATCCGAACAGCAAATATAGTGATTTTCGAAACAGCAGAACGTCTATCTTTGTTTTCAAAAATGGCCACTTGCTAGATATTTTTGTGCTCTGTGCATTTATCTTTTTCATCCGTAAAAAAAAACACAAAAACGTCCAAGTGACAAATGCACAAAATCAAGCCATTAGGATGTAGCAGAAGTCAGCATTCTTAGTAGACCGGCCACACAGACATCCCAGCAGAGCAGTGGGGTACCCTAGGGGGCGCCGCAGTGGACTTTACATAAAAGCTCACAGAATACATCCGCTCTGCGCCTAATTTAGACATCGGGATTTATGCCAAGTATAACGTGATGTAAATGGCCACGACTAAATTTGGTCACGTGGAGAGGCACTCAGCATAATTCTATACACCACGCAGACATTTAAATGTATTTTATAAAATTTAGGTGTAGAGAATACGCATAGGCGTAGTTTTTCCATGTGGAATTTTCAGCTGCCATATATAGAATCTAGCCCTATCTGTAATCTAGGATGTATGTCCATCATAATGTATATTGGCCTTCCGCACAGGATCCCCAATATTTCAGAGGCAAAAGGTAATAAGATCACTGCAGACATACCAAACAAAACATGTCTTTTTTCCATTCTCACACAAATTATCAAGAATGGACTTAGGTCCCGTAGAGTCCAGAGACTAGAAATTGCTTGCATCGGAAGAAGAACAATAGAAGATTATTTCCACTCAAGCTACAAAAGTCAAATGTGAATCCTTTGCTATCAGCCCTAAGGGAATAGGGGGAGAATGGCCTAACAACCCAGGCCAGGTTAATCACTTCCTGTGTACATAATCCATAACCTACATCACTTCCTTCCCCTGCACTATGCATTTTCTCATTTCTCTAATGTGTAATGATGAAATGTGTGTCTTGTCTTATCTTAAGCTCCGTAGTCAAGTCAGTTAGTTACAGCTGCCAGCTGAAGAAGCCATCTGATTTCTTCAAAGTAATAGCTGTGCGAACAGCTTGTGTACGTATAAGGCCTTTTTGTTATTACTATATCTGCATTTTTGGAAAATTTGAACCAGAGAATTTTAATTCCCACTCCTTTAACAGCAGATGCTATGCAATAAAACCCCAAGCCTTAGCCCTATTTGAACCCCAGATCTCAAAACATGTTCATTATACAATAAAGCTGCAGGTCATACTGGAATCAAACTGCAAGGAAGCCATCAGAATGTGTTCCCTGTAGAAAATAAATGTTGCCGTGGCAGTGACCGCACCCATTCCAAAGCAGCAGTCGGCAAGCCAAGATTCCTTGAATGAGAAAGCTCCAAGACATTCCATTAAAATCATGTAAAAACGACCGCCCCTTAAAACGTCAGAAACAGACAAGGGACAGAATCCTTTCAGCTGTACGGCCATCGCGTGCTGAATATTTGATTTTGTTTTCATATGCTCATTCTTTCAAAACAAGCATTTAAGCTTCAAAAGAAATGCTGCCCTAATGCTTCTGACAAAGTGGACATTAAAGCAAGTAAAAAAAAGATTTACTTTTCAAGAAAGATGCCACAAAGGGAAGAAAATTATCAAGGACAATACTGATCATATTCTGCTATCCTTCGTCACATGTTGGAATTACCAGCGCCAACTTTCCTGTGTGTTGTGGCATGAACGTCAGTTTTAGAAATCAGATCCAAGTTAAAATCTTAATGCACATGCTTTTGTAACAAGTTGTTGTACCTTTAAAGTTTTTAATGTTGCTCCGTGCTTTAAATAGCATATAATTAAATGCATTTTTTGGGGTTTTGCCGGGTTCTTGAAGCCTGGATTGGCCGCTGTCCGAGACAGGATGCTGGGCTTGATGGACCCTTGGTCTTTTCCCAGTATGGCGGTGCTTATGTGCTTATGGACATACTTAAAAAAAAACAAATTTAAAATAATTTTAACCCTTTCGGCAGGAGGAGGGGTGGGGGGCAGACTAAAAAGCAACATCAGGAAATACTTTTTCATAGAGAGGATGGGGGATGCCTGGAATGCTGTTTGTGGGAGGTGGTTGGGGATGAAAATGTCACAATTCTGAAAGGCGTGAGATATACACAGAGAATACCTATATGGGAAGAGGATGGAATCAAGTTTTAGAGCAGCATTTCCCAAACTGTGTGCCGCAGCGAACTCTCAGGAGTGCCATTACAAATCTCGACCTCCCTCCTGCCACCCACGATCCAACATCGCTCTCTACTTTCCCCTCCCGCAGGTCCGGAATCTGCCGCTTCCTGCTTCTACACCTGCCTCCGCTGCAGTGCTTGCTACTTATGTGTTTGGGCCATCCCTGATTCACACAGGCACTGCGGGGACTTCTCTCTGCTGCGTCCAGTCCTTGCAACAGGAAGTTGCATCAGAGAGGGCCGGACGTGGCAGACTGAGAAAGCCCTGGAGTGCCTGCCTGTGTGAACCGCGGACGGCCTGGAAATATAAGCTGCAAGCACTGCAGCGACGGTGGGAGAAGGAGAAGGAAGCGGCAGCGATCCTGGACCTGCAGGAAGGAAGGTAGCGAGTGATGCTGGATTTATGAGAGGGGCTGCAGGGAATGATGTGCTGGACTTTCTGGGAAGAGGGGGCTGCAGGAAAGGGAGACCTATGTGGCAGGGGGGGTGTGGAGAACCTTGTGGCCGGGGGGGGGGATGCAGACACCCACGTGGCCGGGGGGATGGAAACCCATGTGGCGGGGGGGGGGGGGTGCCACGAAAACTTGCTTGGCCACTAAGGGTGCCATGAACCGAAAAAGTTTGGGAACTCCTAGTTTAGACTATGTCCCACTAAAAGTAAAAACACACACAAGAGAGTATTTGGGGGTAACCTGCACGGAGCAGCAGGCCCAACCACTGCCACCCCTACAGGCAGAGTGGATGGACCATGCTGGTCTTCATCTGCTGTCATTTACATTATTATGGGCTCTTATGTCACCTGGAACATACAGATCTTTTCCATTAGATTTGGAGGTAAGCGTTTCCAAAGAGAAGTATTCCAGCTTTGAAAGGCTGCAAAGAACAGACTATCAAAAAACTCCAAACAGCCCAGAATACTGCTGCCAGACTCATATTTGGAAAAACTAAATATGAAAGTGCAAAACCACTAAGAGAGAAACTTCACTGGCTCCCACTTACGGAACGCATTGCGTTCAAGATCTGCACGATTGTACACAAAATCATTCACACAGACGCCCCAACCTACATGCTAAACCTCGTGGATCTACCGCCCAGAAACGCTACAAGATCATCTCGCAAATTTCTCAACCTGCACTTCCCCAGCTGTAAAGGACTAAAATACAAGCTGATGCACGCCACCACCTTCTCATACACGAGCACGCAGTTATGGAATGCACTACCTACAGACCTGAAAACAATCGACGAAATAACTAACTTTCGCAAATCTCTGAAGACATATTTCTTCAACAACGCCTACAAAGAGAACCTATAACCTCACTAATCCACTTCACCAACCCACCCAGCTTTGAAAGTTCACCTTCTATACTCAACCCTAATCACCCCCCTTCTTTCTTCCTTTACTTAATCTCTGCACATCACCAATTGTATCTGATATCCTGGAATGACAATGTCATAACAAAACTATGTAAGCCACATTGAGCCTGCAAATAGGTGGTAAAATGTGGGATACAAATGCAATAAATAAATAAAGAAAGAAAGAATGCTACATGTTGCCTTTGAAAAACAGGAATGCTCCTTCGGCTGCCACAATTTACTCCCGCAGTTTGAAGAACCCACACAACTGAGCTAAGGTATCATCTGTCATCCAGAGTCCCGTAAACATATATGCACAGAACTGCAAAGAGTACATATGCTGAGCATATAGTACAACAGAGAACACGGTACGTATGATCCAGTTCTTAAAAAGAGAATTACAGGTTAGCAGGGCAGCTGGCACTTTAACACAGGGTGAACACGCCTCTCAATGTAAAGGCTGCCAGCCTTTGCAGACAAAAAAGACACCACAGCGTTAACAACATGAACCAGAACATCACTGCTGATCGAATCCATACTGAGTCACCTACGCTTAGGGTGAGTGGCCTAGTGGTTAGGGTGGTGGACTTTGGTCCTGGGGAACTGAGGAACTGAGTTCGATTCCCACTTCAGGCACAGGCAGCTCCTTGTGACTCTGGGCAAGTCACTTAACCCTCCATTGCCCCATGTAAGCCACATGAGTGGGAAAGCGCGGGGTACAAATGTAACAAAAATAAAATAGATACTATTGGAGATTCTACATGGAATGTTGCTACTATTGGAGATTCTACATGGAATGTTGCTATTCCACTAGCAACATTCCATGTAGAAGGCTGCGCAGGCTTCTGTTTCTGTGAGTCTGACGTCCTGCACATACGTGCAGGACGTCAGACTCACAGAAGCAGAAGCCTGCACGGCCACATTGGTGATCTGCAAGGGCCGACTTCTACATGGAATGTTGCTAGTGGAATAGCAATATTCCATGTAGAATCTCAAATAGTAGCAACAGTGGACGAATGGCCTAGTGGTTAGGGTGGTGGACTTTGGTCCTGGGGAACTGAGAAACTGAGTTTGATTCCCACTTCTGGCACAGGCAGCTCCTTGTGACTCTGGGCAAGTCACTTAACCCTCCATTGCCCCATGTAAGCCGCATTGAGCCTCCCATGAGTGGGAAAGCGCGGGGTACAAATGTAACAAAAACAAAAGAATAAAAACAGTGTTCTTTAATTTGGTCACCTATTGTATTGTACAACACAATAGTAAACTGACTTCATGTTTAATTTTGAAAGGCAATAAATCCTCAAGAAAATAAATTAAGGGAAACTATGTAAATGTGTGATGTTTTACAGTGCAGCAACTTTTAACATAAAAAGATCTGAGCACGCTATGCTCCAATGGCATTCTCCCAAGGTGTTGAGGGATGCAATACATTTTGCAGTGCAGTGAAAGAATTCTGCTAAGGGCGGCATCTTTCTGTAGGGCAGATGGCAGGCACTGTTTGGTTTTGTCTGAAACCCTATGTTCTGCTATCTAAGGCGTGTTCGTGGATTTATCTGTTTGACTTTCAAAGGTGGTGCTGGATATGGCAGCCAAGCATGGCTATTCGCTTCCGCAGCTTTCCCGAGAACATCAGCGGAGAGGAAGTGTAACAAAACACATGCAATCTCCCTGTCCTTCAGCACACATTTGGACTGTTAAAACACTGTTTAAAATGTTTTGATAAATGAAGAGGAATTTTACAATACACACTTGAAAAGTGACTGGTGTTTTCTCTATAATTCATAGTTAAGCATAACATTCAAAACAACTTAAACCAGAATCTGGAATCAGATCCAGAATTAGGGGTTGTGAATTTTCTATAGAGGCCAACCGCATCTCAGTTTCGGTTCCAGTGCGGAGTGGAGGAGTAGCCTAGTGGTTAGTGCAGTGGACTTTGATCCCGGGGAACCGCGTTCGATTCCCACTGCAGCTCCTTGTGACTGTGGGCAAGTCACTTAACCCTCCATTGCCCCAGGTACAAATAAGTACCTGTATATAATATGTAAGCTGCATTGAGCCTGCCATGAGTTGGAAAGCGCGGGGTACAAATGTAACAAAAATAAAATAGATACTATTGGAGATTCTACATGGAATGTTGCTACTATTGGAGATTCTACATGGAATGTTGCTACTATTGGAGATTCTACATGGAATGTTGCTATTCCACTAGCAACATTCCATGTAGAAGGCTGCGCAGGCTTCTGTTTCTGTGAGTCTGACGTCCTGCACGTACGTGCAGGACGTCAGACTCACAGAAGCAGAAGCCTGCGCGGCCACATTGCTGATCTGCAAGGGCAGGCTTCTACATGGAATGTTGCTAGTGGAGGAGTAGCCTAGTAGTTAGTGCAGTGGACTTTGATCCCGGGGAACCGCGTTCGATTCCCACTGCAGCTCCTTGTGACTGTGGGCAAGTCACTTAACCCTCCATTGCCCCAGGTACAAATAAGTACCTGAATATCTGTAAACTGCTTTGAATGTAGTTGCAAAATACCACAGAAAGGCGGTATATCAAGTCCCATTTCCCTAAAACCGGGCGTGGTTAAGAGATGGGTGTCCTTGGCCGATAATGGAAAAAAGAAGGGCGGCTCTGACGAACATTTGGCCAACTTTACTTGGTCCATTTATTTTCAGGACCAAGCCTCAAAAAGGTGCCCAAACTGACCAGATGACCAGCGGAGGGCACTCCCCCCCAGTGGTCACCAACCCTCTCCCACCCTAAAAAAAAATTTTAAACATTTTTTTGCCAGCCTCTATGCCAGCCTTGGAAGCTGCACTAGAAAGGAAATTAGCTCGCTCCAAATCTACTGGGGATGCTACGGAGGCAGTGCTCACATGCCAGGAGAAAAGGGAGTCTCAGAGCAACGGTAACATCTACTGGCCAGATGTAGGGCCCCCTAACTACAGGGTTCTAGAAGAAGAATGAAGTGACCAACTGAGGATGGCAACTTCAATGACTGGCCTAAGTGAGTTTGGAAGGGAGGTAAAATAGAATTTAAAACAGTTTCCAGGTTGGTGTGAAGGAAGGCTCACAACAGTGCATGCCGGCCCTGGTTCTAACTGAGCTGGAAGTGCAAAGCAGCAGGAGGAAACTGCCGGGTCATTAAAAAACGGAAATTAGGTTTCAAAGATGATATACTGAGAACTCGGATAGGAAATAACACACTTAACTGCTGAGCCACTATATGCTTCCTTGTAACTCTCAAATTAAGAAAAGCCTCATTTTGGTGCGTCTGGATCAGTCCAAGTCACAACACACTCAGGGCTTTAGATTTTAAAAACAAATGTTACAATTGCTTTAAAAAAAAAAAAACAGCCTCAGGACAGTCTCTGTCCAACTTCAGTATGAAGCTCATAATTAGGGTAGAACTCACAGCCAACCCTCCCCTCAGATCTTTGACAGATGTTTCTCCGCTGCTGGAAAGGACATTTCTGAGTTCTGTCCTCTTCCACCTTCCCCAATCCTTTTCTCAGCTGGAGGCAGGCTAAGCTTTAAGTGGAGGGGACACTGCCTCGGGACAGTTCTTCAGAACACCTCTTAAACATGACCAAGGCAGATATAGATGGCATCTTAAAAGTCAGTCCACCCCGTTTCCTCTGATTTTGAATTCTGGCATGCAACCTTACGGTATCTTTGATAAAAGATGAATCATAGTCCTGGAGTCTGCCTCCAGATAATATACTCTCTATTGTCCTTTAATTGTTGGTCAGGCAGTTGGACCAGCAACAGCATTCTAAAATCACTCCAGACTGATGGCTTGATGCTTAAAAGATTGGCTTGGGAACTTCCCAAGTCAAACGTTCATATCCCTCAATTATGATGCCAAACGTCACTACTGCTAGTTTCCAGCTTTCCTCTTTGAGCACTGCTGTCTCGGTGCTCCCGAAGCTTACAGTTTCATCTTCATCCGATATATCACCTATCACATTGATATCTAAGCAGTTTACACATCAATGTAAAACACAGAACAAGGGTAGCAAATGGCAGTAAAGGAACACAAGAAAGGCCCAGGTACAATATGTCATCAATTGGTATTTAAAAATAGCAATAACCACAATAATGACACAAAAGGAACGGTAGAGGTATTAACACTTCAAGATCCATAAATACCACTGTAGAAAAATAGGAAAGAATAATAACTCATTAGTCAATATTTTATTTTTGTTACATTTGTACCCCGCGCTTTCCCACTCATGGGAGGCTCAATGCGGCTTACATGGGGCAATGGAGGGTTAAGTGACTTGCCCAGAGTCGCAAGGAGCTGCCTGTGCCTGAAGTGGGAATCGAACTCAGTTCCTCAGGACCAAAGTCCACCACCCTAACCCACTAGGCCACTCCTTCACTGTTGCTACTATTGGAGATTCTACATGGAATGTTGTTATTCCACTAGCAACATTCCATGTAGAAGGCTGCGCAGGCTTCTGTTTCTGTGAGTCTGACGTCCTGCAGATACGTGCAGGACGTCAGACTCACAGAAGCAGAAGCCTGCGCGGCTACATTGGTGGTCTGCAAGGGCTGACTTCTACATGGAATGTTGTTAGTGGAATAGAATCTCAAATAGTAGCAACAGTGGAGGAGTGGCCTAGTGGTTAGGGTGGTGGACTTTGGTCCTGAGGAACTGAGTTCGATTCCCACTTCAGGCACAGGCAGCTCCTTGTGACTCTGGGCAAGTCACTTAACCCTTCATTGCCCCATGTAAGCCGCATTGAGCCTGCCATGAGTGGGAAAGCGCAGGGTACAAATGTAACAAAAAAAAAAAAAATCAGGAGTAATTTAAGGAAATACAGATGCATGGAAACTACTTCCTACTACTTATCATTTCTATAGCGCTACTAGACGTACACAGGATGGTCAATGAGTGAAACAGCCTCCCAGTGAAGGTGGTGGTGACAAGGACTGTGCCTGAATTAAAAAAAAAAAATAACACGGGACAAGCACAGAAGATCTCCGAGGGAGAGGTTGTAGAGATTATTAGCTGGACTGGACAGGTGATATGATCTTCCATTTGCTACATTTTCTTTGCTTGTAGAAATTTTCAGCTTCACTAAGCAGGCCTCAAATTCAACCCTTGGATATCCAATACCTCTTTTAGAAACGACCATCAGCAACCTATTGTCTGCAAACTACTGAATAGCTGCCTCCACCTGACCCGATGGTCCACTACTTCCCTCATCCATCCAAATCACCAACTGCATATTATCTGCATATATTCTCCTGAATCAATCTTACCAGAGGGAACAATAAATGCTGAATAAAAGCAGAAATAATGGCCTCTCCTGTGATACTCTTCAGTTCACAAGCTTTGATTGAAAGATCCTTCCTTAAAAAGCCACAGAGAAAGTCAACCGCCTCAATACCAACCCCTGAATCCCCAACGAGTAGCATCTATCCAATAAAATCCCACTGTCTACCGAATCAAACCAACTTGAGAGATCCATTAACACCAGCAGGACACACCTTTATTCATTCATTGCCAAACATCCTCACTCTCTGCCCCAAGTATTATTTCAGTACAGCGGCCATGCCTGAAACCTACTTGGTAGAAACTGAGACCCCCCCAATCTACTTGAAGATTGATGTAAATCTGAACTGCCCCTGTCTTTTCTAAAACGTTTACTAAAAGAGGAATACTAGTGATAATTCTCACATCATGTGAGACCGATTCCAACTTTTTCATAACTTGGGTCAGTCACCACGTTACTTTTCAAATGGGCAGTGGGAAAAGGGCATAATTCTATTTACTTCACTCTCAGCGAGCAACAGCGATCTGGTCCTGAACTCATTCACTGTTCACAAAGTCTTACAAGACCAGCGTAGAAGTGTGGGCACCACATGGCTCAAACCCACTGAGAGTCGCACGTTATCAGAGTCAAAAAAAACACAGACAATACTGGCAACAAGTCTTAAAATAAGGTAAGGAGAGTGTAGTGGGGGAAACAGAGTCATGAAGCCACAGCTAAGGTTAATAAACCCAGGAACTGACCCCTGTGCCTTACAATGGGAAAACACTGTTCAATAACTTCCTTTCCACCAAAATACTTGTCTATTGCTCATTAGTTTTAAATCTTTCCGATATCTGAATGTCTCGGTCCCATTCTTCCTTCCGTTTCCCCTAAGCCACAGATTCCCAAACTTTTTACTATGGTGGTACCCCAAAAACATTTTTTTCATACACCGAGGAACCTTCAATTTAGGTAACCATATCCAAGTTCATACAAACAGATTCTGCAATTTAATTTACCGAGGAACCCTGAAGAGAGTTTGAAGAGCCCTAGGGTTCAGCGGAAACCAGTTTGTGAATTACTGCCCTAGGCTATATATACTAAAGCCCTTAAATCTCAATAGGGCTAGTGGTATAGAATCTACACCAATCTGGTAGTCTTCTTCCAAACTGATTCCATTCACATTATATTCTTTTGGAGGTAAGGCTTCCAGAATTGGGCAACAATAGCCCAAATGAAGGCCACCAATGTTATGCACGTTAAAATCCGTTCGTACAATATGTAATAATCCGGCATTCCCACCAGGTCAGGACAAGAGTGTATTCACTCAGTGGGCAAAGAAGGGAATAGTATACCTAGCACACGTAGTGAATGAAGAGGGCAAGATGTATTCATACCCGGAGCTACAAATGAAATATAGGATTCCGCCAGACCACTATTTCGCGTATTATCAATTAAAGCATTATGTAGCTTCATTAGAATGGACAGATTTAACAGAAGATGTGGTGGAGGTCCTCTCAGAGGACTATACCCTAGGGGCTCAATCACCAGTGCCACTCAAATTCCACCATCGACAGCTAAAAGATATGACAGTGGAGATTGATGTGGCTAAATTGGCTGCAGAGTGGTCTGAGGATCTTGGATGTGAGGTTGCCGCGGACATCTGTAATGAGTTCATGAAGTCATTGTATAGGTGGAGACTCTCCATTCCACAGAGAGAGAGATTGTATAGATGGATACACGGACGCATATATCCCCTCACAGAGCGCACAGGGCAGGGTTTGCGGAGCGCGGAGAATGCCCGAAATGCAAACAAGACTCAGCTAACCTGGGGCATATGTTCTGGCACTGTAGGTTTGTAGAGAGGTTCTGGAGCAGGGTAATAGGAGGGATGGAGGGGATGTGGCACTGCACTATCACCTGGAATCCTCTGATGCTCTTTAATAGATTTGAGTATTCAAGAGACCCTCCAGAAGGATTCAAAGCTTTCACTAGACTTGCAATCTAGTTTGGGATTACCACTATTTTACAATATTGGAGAACGGAAGTAGAACCACCACTACAAGTATGGAGATCACAGTTAATAAAACAAATGCGGGTAGACAGATGCGGGATTGGTGATTTTGAGAGTCTGCCAGGTCGGAAGTTCCAGGCTCAATGGGAACCTTTCTGGGATACTCTGACCCCTGGAGGGAGAAGCCTCCTACTGAACTTCTAGTGGGAATGGACGTGACCCATTATCTAGAGTGCAGACTACAGTGAGGCAGCGATACTTAAGCAAGAGATAAATCAATGATGTGGGATCGGGGCATGCGGGACATGTAAGAAGGCCATTGGTGTGGAGGATTAAATGAGACTAGAAGCTACACACAAACTCCTGAGAGACATTGGAGAAGGAATTACAAGGGGACGGGTAAGGGTGGGCAGGGGGAAGGTTATGGGGGGGTAGACTGTGCACATATCAGAGAATTGACACATGGAAGCAGAATCGATTTTAGAATGCGCACCGATAGCATGAAAGGTTTACCTCTACAGGGAAGAAATTTGTTTACTGCGCAACATTTAATTTCACGGATTTCAATACAGAGAATATACATTACGACAGATGCCAGACTTTGTGGTGTGGTAATAACGTGTTATGTTTCATTTATTGAATTGGTGATAGCAGCATCGTATATGTTGACACTAGCTGGTCCTTAATAAAAACGATTCTGTTTCTGGTCTAAGGTAATGGGAGGGAGAGGGGGGGAGAAAATGTAAAACACTGATGATAACAGTCATGATGCATTTGTCTCAACATGTTCTGTATCCAAACGTTGAGTTTAAATATGATAAGTGTATTAACATGTTGAATCATCAATAAAAACTGTTGAACCATAAAATCCGTTTGTACATGTATGTTACTGCCTATGAACTGTCTACATTATTATATATTAAAATACAATGAAATTCAAAGTTGGGTTCCGCAGAAATAATAAGAGCGTATACTCCAGCTGCCATGTGTGCCAATTTACTGTAATACATCACTCGTATGGACCTTAGATTCCGGAGCTGCAAATGGACCTGGTTTTCAGGATATCTCAGATATATTCATATAATTTATTTGCATGCAGTGTTTTTATTTTAGCTAGTTTCAAAACCAGACCTGTCCGACCTACCTCAAGGACCAAAGACTTAAATACACCCCTTGAGAGTGTTAAAACTGACCAGCACCCAAATTTCTTACATATACGTACACACAGGTAGGTGTTAACGCATTTAATAATAAAAAGGACAAAAAAAACATATAGCCAGCTTTCATAAGTACAGAAGTAGGAAGGTGTGGTCGCCGTGTTAGTCCACTTTTAAGGTTATCAATAGAAATCAAACAAAATAAAACATGGAAAAGAAAATAAGATGATACCTTTTTTTATTGGACATAACTTTATACATTTCTTGATTAGCTTTCGAAGGTTGCCCTTCTTCCTCAGATCACCCCACCCCTCACCTATCCACACCCATCCTGTTAGAATATCAATGATATGCTTTGATGTCCCCATGCATACTTCCTACCCACCCCCCTCCTCCCACCCTGTCAGACTGTCATAGTAATGCTTGAATGTTTTCACTTATATACACTGTCAGCTAGCACATTTGCTTATTTCTGATCTGACGAAGAAGGGCAACCTTCGAAAGCTAATCAAGAAATGTATTAAGTTATGTCCAATAAAAAAGGTGTCATCTTATTTTCTTTTCCATGTTTTATTTTGTTTGATTTCTATTGATAAGTACAGAATAAACAATAATAGGCTCAATATGCCTTATTTTCATTTCAAATGCCAATTGTGAACTTTGACTCGAGCATTCAGTTTACATAAATGATAACTGCCATTTGACAGTTCTGGGAAGCCATGAAGAGTAGGCATTTGGTGGAGGTAACAAGGAATGAAACAACATCATTAAACTAGTACAATAAACACACACAGATCAATGATATAACTCCATTAGTACTGGTATATCGTTTTCTTCAAGTAAATAATATGCACAAAGGTATGGTTTTGAAGACACTCAATGAAGTGCGTTACATTAACAAAGGTGTTTAGACTGGCACATCTTGTATATAATGTTTTACGAGAGGCTACATCATTTCGCTCAGAGCTCCCGTTAAGATTCTGCAATATGAAGTTATTTCTTAACGGTTACATGAAAGAATGATCTTAACTTGAATAAGCGAGAACAATTCAGTCATCGTTCCTGAGCTATTATGTAACGCTTAGTCGGCATTGATTTCCACGCTGAATTTTTAGGCGTCATATGTAGATTCTCCACTGATCAATTAAAGGGGTGCAGGAATCAAAACAGGCTAAGAACCCCTGTACTATGGGGATGACCGTACCACTCACAGGGGGAGACGTAGGGCTTCAGATTCCAGAACTCTTAGTCGCTTAAGGTTTGCACTGCCACTTCCATCAGTTAAATTATCCATTAGCAAAACTGAGTGATGTGGGTGAGTTTGCAGGACACAGACTGGGAGAAATATGTCTGAAAATACAGGTGATCTGAGGAAGTTTTTATTCACTGGACATTCATCATTTTGATAACCAATTACATGCTTACCACATGTGGCTATTACTGCAAGCCAATTTCATCAGCAGCAAAATTGTGACTCCTTTATATCAAAATATTACACACTTATTTTTCATATAGTTGTCCAATACATAAGAAATTCTTCAGATCACTTATATTTCCAGACTACATTAGGTGATGTGCCAGCGAAGGTTTTTTTTTTTTTTTGGTCTGATTACATATATTCCATCGGTGGAATTTGGGAGAAACATGTTCCAGACCGGTTTTAGGTGTTTCAGGATAAAAACTCTATACACAGCCAGAAAACGCCATCAGGAAAAGTTGTAATTAGAGGCAAATAAAAGCCAATCGAGTCAGTTCACTCCCAGTCAGTCTGACAGCTGCTGGACAATTACTTTGCTGATTTTACTACTACTACTATTTAGCATTTCTATAGCGCCACAAGGCGTACGCAGCGCTGCACAAACATAGAAGAAAGACAGTCCCTGCTCAAAGAGCTTACAATCTAATAGACAAAAAATAAATAAAGTAAGCAAATCAAATCAATTAATGTGAACGGGAAGGAGGAGAGGAGGGTAGGTGGAGGCTTAGTCCACCAATAAGAGCCAACCTCATCAGTGATGTCACAATGGCTTGATTGCATGATACTTGGCTCACTTCTGATATTGTGATGTCATAAGGGAAAGGGGGAAAGGGAAATGGGACTTGATATACCGTCTTTCTGAGGTTTTTGCAACTGTTACATATATTCAAGTATTATTTTGTACCAGGGGCAATAGAGGGTTTAGTGACTTACCCAGAGTCACAAGGAGCTGCACTGCACTAACCAATAGGCTACTCCTCTACTACTACTACTAGTACTATTTAGCATTTCTATAGTGCTACAAGGCGTACGCAGCGCTGCACAAACATAGAAGAAAGACAGTCCCTGCTCAAAGAGCTTACAATCTAATAGACAAAAAATAAAGTAAGCAAATCAAATCAATTAATGTGTACAGGAAGGAGGAGAGGAGGGTAGGTGGAGGCGAATGGTTACAAGTGGTTACGAGTCGAAAGCAATGTTAAAGAGGTGGGCTTTCAGTCTAGATTTAAAGGTGGCCAAGGATAGGGCAAGACGAAGGGGCTCAGGAAGTTTATTCCAGGCGTAGGGTGCAGCGAGACAGAAGGCGCGAAGTCTGTAACATAGCACCAAAGTTCAGAAGCAATAAAGACTTATGCGCTTAACTCTTTCAAGGAATGTTGATTTTAGCATCCTGTGGCCGCCGACTGGCATGCCAAGTATGAAGAGCCGGTGATCTATTTACATTTTGGTAGACTCCTGCATAGAAAAGCACATCTTTGCATTTCTTTACAGCTCCGTTTTTTTTTTAAAGAGAGCTTAGAAAATGCGACAGCCAGACATATGCTGCGCATTATTTCCCCGGGTCTTCGAGATGAATAGAGCAGAGTGAAAAAAAAAATAGTCTAGCACAGCACAAATAAGAATGGAGCTGTTCTTCAACAAGAATCATATTACAGAATGGAAAGTGTGTTTCCTTATTTTGTTTGCTGGTTTGTGGGGGGAAGGGTGTTGCGTTGCCTTTTTATATTTTTCCCCGAGAAGTGAAATTTTTGCTTTTCTGTGCTTGTTCACAATTGCTGGAGCCTCTTTACTTTTCTTTCTCATAGCGCTGATGATTCATCCTTTACCCCTTCTCCTCCACCTCGCACTGAAGCCACTCTGTTCTCCTGTTGTGGAGAGGCCACGTCAGCAGGAAGCAGCGATGCTGGCTGCCAGGTCGCATTCATGACCGGTCTGCAGCAGGCAACACAAAGCCTCTGCCTTCAGTTTCCACAGAAAGGAGAGGGGTTTTTTCATGGCTGGGCAAAGGAAACCAACAACAAGAAGGCAGGTCTTACACATCTCTACTTCAGACAGTCACAGCAGATCATAGGCTCACTTGGCTTTCTGTCCCAAAGTGGTTCCCCCCAAATAACAATTCTGAATTTGGTTTTATTTTTGCCTTTTTTTTAAATGTTGAACAACCAAACTTCCCCCCCCCCCCCCCCCCCCCAAAGTCTGAAAAATTCTTGTATACTTTGTATGCTCCCTTGGGAAAAATAAGTGTACTCCTACCGTACAACAATTAACCCCTTGTTCTCTCACAGCAAGACCGTTCCAGCTCGCAAAGCACACTGGCACAAATGAGACTTCAGACCCAAGGGGCTTTGAAACATTCAGCCGTGGTGGTTTGGCTACACAATCTGCAGAATCAGTAAATGAGGTTGAAGCCTTGATATTTCAGCGCTTTCCCACTCATGGCAGGCTCAATGCGGCTTAAATGGGGCAATGGAGGGTTAAGTGACTTGCCCAGAGTCACAAGGAGCTGCCTGTGCCTGAAGTGGGAATTCAACTTAATTCTTCAGTTCCCCAGGACCAAAGTCCACCACCCTAACCACTAGGCCACTCCTCCACTGTTGCTACTATTTGAGATTCTACATGGAATGTTGCTATTCCACTAGCAACATTCCATGTAGAAGTCAGCCCTTGCAGATCACCAATGTGGCTGCGCAGGCTTCTGCTTCTGTGAGTCTGACATCCTGCACGTCCTATTCCACTAGCAACATTCCATGTAGAGTTCGGCCCTTGCAGATCACCAGTGTGGCCGCGCAGGCTTCTGCTTCTGTGAGTCTGACGTCCTGCATGTAAATGCAGGACGTCAGACTCACAGAAACAGAAGCCTGCGCAGCCTTCTACATGGAATGTTGCTAGTGGAATAGCAACATTCCATGTAGAATCTCCAATAGTAGCAACATTCCATGTAGAATGTCCAATAGTAGCAACATCCCATATAGAATCTCCAATAGTATCTATTTTATTTTTGTTACATTTGTACCCTGCGCTTTCCCACTCATGGCAGGCTCAATGCGGCTTAAATGGGGCAATGGAGGGTTAAGTGACTTGCCCAGAGTCACAAGGAGCTGCCTGTGCCTGAAGTGGGAATCAAACAGTTCCTCAGTTCCCCAGGACCAAAGTCCACCACCCTAACCACTAGGCCATATTAATTTGGTCGATGCACTGTACACAAAAGGGTAGATTTCCAAATAAGACAAGTTAACTGTTTCTTATCACAGAAAGTACAATTTCCTTTATATATTGCTTGCATAGCCACCGCACTAAGCGGCCCTTTGACGAAAGCGCATCAAGCCTACCACGGGCTTGCCATGCAGCAATTCGGCTCCACCACTGGACTCCAGGGTGAGTCTGGCCATAGTTCCTGCCCCCACGTGCGCCATTTCCAGCAGGACAAAAATGGTTTTTTTTCTTTGAGAGGCAGGGCGCACCTGCCAGTAATCGGTTACTACTGGGCTACAGCAGGGGCCTTTACCGCCTCCTAAATAGGAGGGGCTCCCAGGCTCCCCCAGGAAATGGCCGCACATCAAGTGTTTTAACTTACCGTACGGCCTTTCCTTCCTTTAAAAAAAAAAGCCTTTTACTGGCAGCGGTAAAAGGGGGCCTCGACAAACTCGGTAAAAGAAGCCCTAACTAAAGTTCCGTTCCAACAGGCCTGTGCAATGACTGCATTTCATCTTACGCTGTATTCAAATTTTGTAAGCTGTATACAGAGGAACCTGATAAAGTCTGCAGACTCAGGAAAGGATGGGCTGTTGTTAGCGATGACATATCATTCGCCAATAACAGCATGCACTATGGTCAAAGAAGGTACACTCTTCTTAACGAATAGGCATTATCCCCCCTGATATTCAGCCAGCAGCGGTCAGCGGTTTTTTTTAAGCGCTGATCGTCACCAGCTAAATTATTCTCCCGATAGTCGGTGCCAGGCCATGTCCTGGTATCAGCACTTAATATCGGGGAATAATTCTGGGCGGGCAAGCTGCTGGAGCTTATATGGGCCAAACTGATATTCACCTGAGCCCGCATAAGAAAGTTATGCGGGCCCCGGTTGAATATTGGACCAGAACCCACATTTAAAAAAAAAAAAAAAAGAAAGCTGTTTTTTTCCCCGGCCTGCGACAACAGCCCCGGAACACCCTTCCCCAACAACATCTCTGTTCCGTCTCCCCCCCACACACACACAATAGCCCCATCCTACCCCCACCTCCTGGTCAGGATAGGACCCTCCCCCCGGGGTCTACCTGACCTCCCTGGTGGTCCAACGGGGCGTCGGGAGCAGGAACAAAGGCCCTTTGATCCTGGCCCTAGTGGCAGCTTTTTGAAAATGGCTGCCGCCCTGGCAGTACTGCAAGTAACATGAGAGATCACAGCAGCCATTTTCAAGAAGCTGCTGCTAGGGGGCAGGAGTAAGAGGGTTTCACTCCTGCCTCTGATGCTTTATGTTCTACCAGTGAGAGGGTTAAGCGACTTGACCAAGGTCACAAGAAGCAGCAGTGTCAGAAGCAGAAGTGAACCCTGGCTTCCCTGGTTTACAGCCTGCCGCTCTAACCACTACATAAGTACATAAGTACATAAGTAGTGCCATACTGGGAAAGACCAAAGGTCCATCTAGCCCAGCATCCTGTCACCGACAGTGGCCAATCCAGGTCAAGGGCACCTGGCACGCTCCCCAAACGTAAAAACATTCCAGACAAGTTATACCTAAAAATGAGGAATTTTTCCAGTCCATTTAATAGCGGTCTATGGACTTGTCCATTAGGAATCTATCTAACCCCTTTTTAAACTCCGTCAAGCTAACCGCCCGTACCACGTTCTCCGGCAATGAATTCCAGAGTCTAATTACACGTTGGGTGAAGAAAAATTTTCTCCAATTCGTTTTAAATTTACCACACTGTAGCTTCAACTCATGCCCTCTAGTCCTAGTATTTTTGGATAGCGTGAACAGTCGCTTCACATCCACCCGATCCATTCCACTCATTATTTTATACACTTCTATCATATCTCCCCTCAGCCGTCTCTTCTCCAAGCTGAAAAGCCCTAGCCTTCTCAGCCTCTCTTCATAGGAAAGTCGTCCCATCCCCACTATCATTTTCGTCGCCCTTCGCTGTACCTTTTCCAATTCTACTATATCTTTTTTGAGTAACTAGGGTTACTTCTCTACCCTAACGACATCAGAATGACAAGGCAAAATGTCCATAGGTAAAAACAGAATGCAAAGCTGCAAAGCACAACTCACTCCTATGGGAAGAAAACACAAGCAGCTGCAATTCCCCATCTCCCAGTTTTAATTCAATCTTACCACAGACTGACACCCAACAAATCATACAAAAAAGGCTTCAGCTACAAACCTTGCAGCATTTTGCTGGAAATGTGGGAGTTTCAGAGCTGCCAAGGGGTCCCAATTTTTGACAGGGAGATTTTAGTACACGCTCGACCCTGCCCGCTCTACCTCACGCCATCTTTCTCTTTTGATGTAGGCACAGGAAAAAAAAAAAAAAAGATTTTAAATGCTCCCAGGTTTCAACCTAATTCATGTTTATTGTGGGATATAAATGACAAATAGGTAAATAAATAAATAGAAACTCTGAATGTTGAGCACCTGATTCGCATCACATGATGTCTGTTTTAGAGGTCTTGGAGGAGTGGCCTAGTGGTTAGGGTGGTGGACTTTGGTCCTGGGGAACTGAGGAACTGAGTTCGATTCCCACTTCAGGCACAGGCAGCTCCTTGTGACTCTGGGCAAGTCACTTAACCCTCCATTGCCCCATGTAAGCCGCATTGAGCCTGCCATGAGTGGGAAAGCGCAGGGTACAAATGTAACAAAAAATAAAATAGATACTATTGGAGATTCTACATGGAATGTTGCTACTATTGGAGGTTCTACATGGAATGTTGCTATTCCATTAGCAACATTCCATGTAGAAGGCTGCGCAGGCTTCTGTTTCTGTGAGTCTGACGTCCTGCACGTACGTGCAGGACCTCAGACTCACAGAAGCAGAAGCCTGCGCGGCCACATTGGTGATCTGCAAGGGCCGACTTCTACATGGAATGTTGGAATAGCAACATTCCATGTAGAATCTCCAATAGTAGCAACAGTGGAGGAGTGGCCTAGTGGTTAGGGTGGTGGACTTTGGTCCTGAGGAACTGAGTTCGATTCCCACTTCAGGCACAGGCAGCTCCTTGTGACTCTGGGCAAGTCACTTAACCCTCCATTGCCCCATGTAAGCCGCATTGAGCCTGCCATGAGTGGGAAAGCGCGGGGTACAAATGTAACAAAAAAAACACCACGGCACAAATATAACAGTGACAGGGTGTCCCTAATAACCAGACCCTCCAAATGACACACTGATGATGATTTCTAACAAATTACTACTCTACCTAAGAAACGTTATTCCGTTATTATACTTCCTCTTTGTACTTCCGTCTGCTGCACAAGCTGGCCTGTTTGAAAATATAAGTGAATTAAATAAAAAATGCTACCAACAATAAATGTGGATGCAGCAGCTCATAGGTTTGTTTGCTTCGTTTTGAGTGGAAAGGGGAAACAGAGACTAACCTATCGGCTTCAACTTTTTGACTTCATCCCGTCTCCTGTTTTCATCCAACTTCCTTGGCAGTGGCTGTGACAAAAAAAAAAAAGCAAGCGTGGGGCCGCTGCAGCCTTCAGGCATGCGCTGTCGGTTCTGCTGGTCCTCTGCCCCCACTGACGTCAACTTCCAGTTCCGGGGACAGAAGAGCGGCAGAACTGACAGCACTTGCCTGAAGGCTGCAGCTGCCCGGCGCTTGTTTTGTTGTTTTGCCGCCACAGCTGCTCATTGGGAGAAGCAGCAGCGGTGGTGGCAGTTTGAGAAAAAAACATTTCCTATCTCAGGGGGAGACTTTCCCGCTTTAGTGGGAGTCTCCTGCTGAATGCGGGAGACTTGGCAAGTCTGGAGTCTGGGACATTTTATTTATTTTAGTTACATTTGTACCCCGCACTTTCCCACTCATGGCAGGCTCAATGTGGCTTACATGGGGCAATGGAGGGTTAAGTGACTTGCCAAGAGTCACAAGGAGCTGCCTGTGCTTGAAGTGGGAATCGAACTCAGTTCCTCAGTTCCCCAGGACCAAAGTCCACCACCCTAACCACTAGGCCACTCCTCCACTGTTGCTACTATTTGAGATTCTACATGGAATGTTGCTATTCCACTAGAGGTCGGCCCTTGCAGATCACCAATGTGGCCGCGCAGGCTTCTACATGGAATGTTGCTAGTGAAATAGCAACATTCCATGTAGAATCTCCAATAGTAGCAACATTCCATGTAGAATCTCCAATAGTATCTATTTTATTTTTGTTACATTTGTACCCCGTGCTTTCCCACTCATGGCAGGCTCAATGCGGCTTACATGGGGCAATGGAGGGTTAAGTGACTTGCCCAGAGTCACAAGGAGCTGCCTGTGCCTGAAGTGGGAATTGAACTCAGTTCCTCAGTTCCCCAGGACCAAAGTCCACCACCCTAACCACTAGGCCACTCCTCCACATCCAAAATCAACAGGAAAAGTCACACATGTCATATCTCAAGAGTATCATCTCAGGGTGCTTCCACGGCTACTTTAATCCTATACTTGATAAACAAGGAAGGAACCCTACACTGTCCAACAATGTGGGGAAGGGACATAGGTCAACCAAACACACTAGGACTCCAGAGGTAGAACAGGTAAAAAAAAAAAAAGTCTTTATTGCCCAAAAGAACCAGATACTATAGACTCAACACAGTCCTGTGTTTTGGCAAAAAAAATGCCTGATTCAGAAGTCTGAGTATCTGTTAAGATTTCTCAACCTCTCTCCACAGAAATAACAAAAACAGCTGTTACAGTAGTTAGTCCAACTCACTACACAAAAAGCCAAAGAGTCACTTTAGCTTTTTTTGCACTGATTTGGGACAACTACTGTAACAGTTGTTCTTGTGTTACATTAGCAACAACTAGCATAGGTAAGAGGGTTGTGCTTATGCCAGCCATTCTACTACTACTTACTACTACTTATCATTTCTATAGCGCTACTAGACTTACACAGCACTGTACACTTGAACACGAAGAGACAGTCCATGCTCGACAGAGCTTACAATCTAATTAGGACTGACAAACTGGACAAATAAGAGATAAGCACAAAGAGTAACAAGATTCCGGAATCCCAAAGAGTAGCAAGATTTTGTGCAGAACCCCAAAGAGTAGCAAGATTCCAGAATCCCAGAGACTACTACTACTACTTATCATTTCTATAGCGCTACTAGACGTACGCAGTGCTGTACACTTGAACATGAAGCGACAGTCCCTGCTCAACAAAGCTTACAATCTAATTAGGACAGACAAACAGGACAAATAAGGGATAAGGACAAAGAGTAGCAAGATTCAGTAATCTCAAAGAGTAGCAAGGTTCCAGAATCCCAAAGAGTAACAAGATTCTGGAATCCCAAAGAGCAGCAAGATTCCAGAATCCCAAAGAGTAGCAAGATTTTGGAATCCCAGAGACTACTACTACAACTTACTACTACTTATCATTTCTATAGCGCTACTAGACGTATGCAGCGCTATACACTTGAACATGAAGAGACAGTCCCTGCTCAACAGAGCTTACAATATAATTAGGACAGACAAACAGGACAAATAAGGAATAAGGACAAAGAGTAGCAAGGTTCCGGAATCCCAAAGAGTAACAAGATTCCGGAATCCCAAAGAGTAGCAAGATTCCAGAATCCCAAAGAGTAGCAAGATTCCAGAATCCCACTACTACTTATCATTTCTATAGCGCTACTAGACATACGCAGCGCAGTACACTTGAACAAGAAGAGATTGAACATGAAGCTTACAATCTGATTGGGACAGACATTCTCAACCCAGTCCTTGGGGTACACCTAGTCCCATCGGGTTTTCAGGATATTCACAATGAATATTCATGAGTTAGACTGTATGCAATTGAGGCAGTGCATGCAAATCTATTCATGCATATTCATTGTGGATATCCTGAAAACCCGATGGGATCAGGTATACCCCGAGGACTGGGTTGGAAATGGCTGGCCTACGCTTTCCACTGAGGTCAAGTTCATACACCCTGAGGGAGCATGCTGCTTCTTCATATTTTAAGTTCTTCAATAATAAGATTAATGCTCCCTTCAGCACTCTTTGCCACCTAGTGGTCTGGAAATTTAGCACCAGAGTGCAAAAAGCCAGGCTCTAGACCAGGGGTGGGCAAGCACGGTCCTCAAGGGCTAAGTCAGGTTTTCAAAATTTCCACAATAAGTATACATGAGATCTATTTGCATACAATGGACGCAGTACATGCAAATCAATCTCATGCATATTCATTGTGGAACTGCACGGCTGGCGGAGTTGCTCAAGCCCTGCCAACCAAAGAGATTCACCACCAGAGCCCCGTCGATGCTGACCAAACAGCAGGAAGTCAGCGGCATGCTCCAGCCACCAATGCCAGCGCTTCCGCACATGCTCAGTTCAGCTGGAAAATGGCCAATTTTTTCATTTTGTAGGCAGTAAGGACTCATGCGCTAATCCTGAGCTAATCAGTTTGGGACTTATTCTATAAAGGTTATGCTCCTAAATTTATGCTCCTAAATTACAAGCATACTCTATGCTCCAAAATCGATTATGCTCATAATTTAGGAGCATAAATTTAGGTGCATAAATTTTAGGAGCATAAATTTAAGAGCATAACCTTTATAGAAAAAGGCCCTTAGTGAGCATTAATGCAGACGCACTGACTGATTAGCACGGAAATGTCCACTCTCCAACCCCAGATATGCTCCGTGAAAATAAATATATATATATATATATATTCTTTAGCGCGTGGTTTGCATGAACACTTTGGAGGACCCCTGGAGGAAAGGAGAAACAGGGGTGATAAGATGCAGACGTTCAAATATGCGAAAGGTATTAATCTGCAAACGAATCTTTTCCGGAGATGCGAAGGCGATAGAACGAGAGGACATGAAATGAGATTGAAGGGGGGCAGACTCTGGAAAACTGTCAGGAAGTACTTTTTCACGGAGAGAATGGTGGATGCTTGGAATGCCCTCCCGCGGGAGGTGGTGGAGATGAAAACGGTAACAGAATTCAAACATGCGTGGGATAAACATAAAGGAATCCTGTTCAGAAGGAATGTATCCTTGGGAGCTTAGCCGAGTTTAGGTGGCACAGCCAGTGGTGGGAGGTGGGGCTAGTGGTTGGGAGGCGGGGATAGTGCTGGGCAGACTTATACGGTCTGTGCCAGAGCCGGTGGTGGGAGGCGGACTGGTGGTTGGGAGGCGGGGATAGTGCTGGGCACACTTATACGGTCTGTGCCAGAGCCGGTGGTGGGAGGCGGGGATAGTGCTGGCCAGACTTATACGGTCTGTGCCAGAGCCGGTGGTGGGAGGCGGACTGGTGGTTGGGAGGCGGGGATAGTGCTGGGCAGACTTATACGGTCTGTGCCAGAGCCGGTGGTGGGAGGCGGACTGGTGGTTGGGAGGCGGGGATAGTGCTGGGCAGACTTATACGGTCTGTGCCAGAGCCGGTGGTGGGAGGCGGACTGGTGGTTGGGAGGCGGGGATAGTGCTGGGCAGACTTATACGGTCTGTGCCAGAGCCGGTGGTGGGAGGCGGACTGGTGGTTGGGAGGCGGGGATAGTGCTGGGCAGACTTATACGGTCTGCCAGAGCCGGTGGTGGGAGGCGGGGCTGGTGGTTGGGAGGCGGGGATAGTGCTGGCCAGACTTATACAGTCTGTGCCCTGAAGAGGACAGGTACAAATAAAAAGTAGCACATATGAATTTATCTTGTTGGATGGACCGTGCAGGTCTTTTTCTGCCATCATCTACTATGTTACTTTGCAAAAGTACCGCGGGATGCCTCAACTCGCCCCGCAGTAAGCCCTTTTAAACATGTACATGCAAAAGCTCCTGCTCTTACTGCGATTCCATGGGTGAGCGTACAGTTATGAAACTACAAGTGCCTGCATACAACAGGGCCAAAGCAAGATCAGTTCAGCCTGTCCTCAATGACCCAGAATCATCTGGTAACCATTTAAAATGACTGTGGCTTCTGCCAAAGTCACCCTTCTGCTATTTGTTCTACCCTCACACATGGAAATTATTAGAATGAGCAAGCGCAGATTTTCTAACAATGATCAGAAAGGCAGGAACCTAGGCAGCTACCTCTGGGATTATCTTCTGGTAATTCTTTTCTCTGCCAGAAAGTTGCAAAAGTCCTTCAAGAAGGGAAGGGGTGAAGGAAGGAAAAGAACAACAAGCCTTCCAAATTAGGAGCCCTAAGAATGGAGACACTGTTAATTCTTCATTTCCATTTCTAAAAATGTGATATTTCCAACAGGAAAACTGTGAATGTTTTTGTTTCTGGTGTGATCCAGTGAGGTAATTAAATTTGCTGATGACACAAAGCTGCAAGAAGATTGTGAAAAACTGCAAGAGGACCTTACGAGACTGGGCATCCAAATGGCCGACGATATTTCGTGTCAGCAAGTGCAAAGTGATGCATGTGGGAAAGAGGAACCCAAACTATAGCTACGTGATGCAAAGTTTATTTATTTATTTGTTACATTTGTTTCCCACATTTTCCCACCTATTTGCAGGCTCAATGTGGCTTACATAGTACCGGAGAGGCCTTTGCAGGCTCCGGTGTGAACAAATACAGGGTGATGTTGTGGTAAGATCAAGTTCATGTGGCACAGCCACATTAGGGAGTCGGAGAACGGAAGAGTTGTGTAATGTCCATTACTGACCAGGAAAAAGATCTAGGTGTCATCGTTGATGATACTTCGAAACCCTCTGCTCAGTGTGCAGCGGCAGCTAAGAAAGCAAACAGAATGTTTTGTATTATTAGGAAAGGAATGGAAAACAAAAATGAGAATGTTATAATGCTTTTGTATCGCATAATACTGTGTGCAATTCTGGTCACCGCATCTCAAAAAAGATATAGCGCAATTGGAAAAGGTACAGAGAAGGGCGACAAAAATGATAACGGGGATGGGACGACTTCCCTATGAGGAAAGACTAAAGTGGCTAGGGTTCTTCAACTTGGAGAAGAGATGGCTGAGAGGAGATATGATAGAGATCTATAAAATAATGAGTGGAATGGAATGAGTGGACGTGAATCGCTTGTTTACTCTTTCCAAAAATACTAGGCCTAGGGGGCACGCAATGAAGCTATTAAGTAGCAAATTTAAAACAAACCGGAGAATATATTTCTTCATTCAACATGTGGTTACATGCGGTTAGCTTAGCAGGGTTTTAAAAAAAAGGCCTGGATAGCTTCGTAAAAGAAAAGTCCATTACTAATTTCTATTTTACTGTTTTGGAATCTTGCCAGGTACTCGTAACTTGGATTGGCCACTGCTGGAAACAGGATACTGAGCTTGATGGATCTTCGGTTTGTCCCAGTATGGCAACACTTATGTTCTTATGATTTGGTAAATCTACCCACTCGTGTTTTGATAGCTTATGAACAGCAGATAATTTTTGGTGGAGCAGCACTAAGAATAGAATTTGCAGTCCCTGCGTGTCATTTCCCAGGATCATTTCAGGGATCTTTCTGACTTTTGCCATAGAAAAAGAATTCTTGCTACCATACTGAGAGAGGTCTGAAGAACAGAAGCAGGGACCCACATGGGTGCAACATGCATGCTAGTAGCACTGGAGAACCAGACTCCCTTATAAATAGCTGTCAGGGAAAGGCTGGACACTGAGCAGTACTTAACTCTTTTTATACGGGCACCTAGGGAATAAATACCCTGCAGGACCCTCCTCCAATGCTTGCTTAGGTTTGCCACTGAAAGTCCATATGCACCTCTCCTCAGGGGCAGCTAGGTATATTTGCGTCTGTTCTGGAAACTTCAATGGGGTCAGTTTTACCAGCAGCCATTGGCAGGTTCATGCTTATGGACGGTGGCAGGTTGAAAATCCCACTAAATTGTTCTATTTGGATGGTGGCGGGGGGGGGGGGGGGCCAGGGGGGGGGGGGAACAGCAGTATTAAGGATGCTGAATAACAGCAGACAGCAGCTAGCATTTAAATTAATAGGCTGATTGCTGACACTAAGCATTCAGTCCAATATTTTTCTCTGTCCATTTCTTCAGGAATCACAACGCTAGTACCTAGTCAATGTTTATCTTCTGGCCACAAGCTGCCTCCAAAGGAACTATTTATCAGAGATTTTTTGATGTCCGGGATTTGCGTTACAAGACGTATGAGGAGAGACTTGCTGACCTGAACATGTATACCCTGGAGGAAAGGAGAAACAGGGGTGATATGATACAGACGTTCAAACCTTTTCTGGAGATGGGAAGGCGGTAGAACTAGAGGAGGGCACGATACGAGATTGAAGGGGGGCAGACTCAAGAAAAATGTCAGGAAGTATTTTTTCACGGAGAGAGTGGTGGATGCTTGGAATGCTCTCCCGCGGGACGTGGTGGAGAGGAAAACGGTAACGGAATTCAAACATGCGTGGGATAAACATAAAGGAATCCTGTTCCGAGGGAATGGATCCTCAGAAGCTTAGCTGAGATTAGGTGGCAGAGCCGGTGGTGGGAGGCGGGGCTGGTGGTTGGGAGGCGAGGATAGTACTGGGCAGACTTATACGGTCTGTCCCAGAGCCGGTGGTTGGGAGGCAGGGATAGTGCTGGGCAGACTTATATGGTCTGTGCCCTGAAAATGACAGATACAAATCAAGGTAAGGTACACACAAAATGTAGCACATATGAGTTTATCTTGTTGGGCAGACTGGATGGACCATGCAGGTCTTTTTCTGCCATCATCTACTATGTTACTATGTTTTAATTGAAACCTCATAGCCACCAGAAGTTACCGATTTCAACTTTCCATCATAACCCTTCTTCTTCGTAATATGTTCCAAATTTCTTATCATGGGGCCCATTTCCAGCTCTTTTCCTATAGGTGAGAGACACTGCTGCCTGGTATGTGAAAGCCCCATTTTGGTACATTACCGGAACTGGAATTAGCCGGCAGGATCTATGTGCCAACCACAATGAAACTGAGCCTTAGCAGCAGATCTATTGCTAAGTGAAAGGGCAGGAGAAAACCCCCCCCAAAAAAACGCGAAAAACCTCAGTGTGCAGGGGCTCTAATGAACTGAGGGCATTAAAGAAAAGGGGCAGAAACATAAGAATATTAAATGCAACGCAGAAAGCAATAATGAAGTGGAGGAGTGGCCTAGTAGTTAGAGTGGTGGACTTTGGTCCTGGGGAACTGGGTTCCATTCCCACTGCAGGCACAGGCAGCTCCTTGTGACTCTGGGCAAGTCACTTAACCCTCCATTGCCCCATGTAAGCCGCATTGAGCCTGCCATGAGTGGGAAAGCGCAGGGTACAAATGTAACAAAAATAAAATAGATACTCTTGGAGATTCTACATGGAATGTTGCTACTCTTGGAGATTCTACATGGAATGTTGCTACTATTGGAGATTCTACATGGAATGTTGCTATTCCACTACGTGCAGGACGTCAGACTCACAGAAACAGAAGCCTGCGCAGCCACATTGAGTGGCCTAGTGGTTAGAGTGGTGGACTTTGGTCCTGTGGAACTGGGTTCCATTCCCACTGCAGGCACAGGCAGCTCCTTGTGACTCTGGGCAAGTCACTTAACCCTCCATTGCCCCATGTACAAATAAGTACCTGTATATAATTTGTAAGCCGCATTGAACCTGCTATGAGTGGGAAAGCGCGGGGTACAAATGTAAGAAACAAAAAACAATAATCATTGTCGGCAAAACCACAAAACAGTCCCCACTTGAGACATCAGCAGGGGCTGATGTTTGGGCAGACAGAATCACTTAAAAAGCCCCAGTCCGGCTTTATGTTTTTAGCAGACATCTGAATAAACAGATTCACCAGCAGTTCACTGCAGCTTAGAAAGAAACCTCCTCATCTTCACAGACTGGGGGGAAAAAACACTATTTCAGAGAAGTTTTCATTGTTAGTATCAAGTCAGGGTTAGATCTCATAGGCTATCGGTTTACAGCAAAGCGAAAGATATTTCACTGACTGGCAAATCCACATCCAGAAAACACCTCTGTCTTGCTAGTGTGAAGCTGGTCTGCAACTTTTTTTTTTTTTGTACCCCGCGCTTTCCCACTCATGGCAGGCTCAATGCGGCTTACATGGGGCAATGGAGGGTTAAGTGACTTGCCCAGAGTCACAAGGAGCTGCCTGTGCCTGAAGTGGGAATTGAACTCAGTTCCCCAGGACCAAAGTCCACCACCCTAGGCCACTCCTAGGCCACTCCTAGGCCTAACCACTAGGCCACTCCTCCACTGTTGCTACTATTGGAGATTCTACATGGAATGTTGCTATTCCACTAGCAACATTCCATGTAGAAGTCGGCCCTTGCAGATCACCAATGTGGCCGCGCAGGCTTCTACATGGAATGTTGCTAGTGGAATAGCAACATTCCATGTAGAATCTCCAAGAGTAGCAACATTCCATTTAGAATCTCCAATAGTAGCAACATTCCATGTAGAATCTCCAATAGTATCTATTTTATTTTTGTTACATTTGTACCCCGCGCTTTCCCACTCATGGCAGGCTCAATGCGGCTTACATGGGGCAATGGAGGGTTAAGTGACTTGCCCAGAGTCACAAGGAGCTGCCTGTGCCTGCAGTGGGAATGGAACCCAGTTCCCCAGGACCAAAGTCCACCACTCTAACCACTAGGCCACTCCTCCACTCATGTGTTACCCACTTCTAGCTCATAGGCAAGGTGACTGAATGAAATCCATATTTTTGTACCTGGGTTCTGCATAGTGTAAAACAGACTAGGCACTGAAATATTCATTCTGTGACCAATATCACCAAGAAAATAAAATATTCACTGTCCAGCCAAAGCAAGTGTGTCCTGTGATGTCAGTTACAGAAAACACATTCTGAGCTTTAGCTTCCACTTTCTCTGTGCAGCATATTAGCCATCTTTTCAAATTATTGGGGGCGCTAAACCCAATGAAAATGACCTCTCCCAGGACCCTCAAGTCATGCACTGAGGGTGCAAGAATTAACCCGGAAAACACAGCAGCTAGATTTTACCATACAGAGCTGGCTTAATGGCAGCCAGGCTGCTTCAGGCTTTTCTCTTGCGATTACTTCGATGCCACCAGGTTCCCAAAGTGAAACTACAGCCTCGTAAGGCGATTATTCTTGATGCGCCATGGTTCTTAGTTTCAACGTCAGGCTGTGGCAATGGGGTCCCTACTATACAACCCAGGGGTCCTTTTACTAAGCTGCGGTAAAAAGTGGCCTGTGGTAATGTAGGCACATGATTTGGACACGCGCTGGTCCATTTTCTCAGCATACCTAGAAAAAAAGGCATTTTTTATTTTTGGTGCCGGAAAATGGATGTGCGGCAAATTTAAAATCAGCATGCGTCCATTTTCAGCCTGAGACCTTAACACCACACACTGACTTGGCAATGAGTGTCCAGCGCACGCCAACTGCCAATTACTGCCGGGTAAGCACCCCGCAGTAGAAAATATTTTCTATCGCATTTTTTTGGGAGCACTCCAAAATTGGAATTAGCGCCTGGGGCGTGTGGTAGCCAGGCGATAGTGTCAATTTGACACGTGTAGGTGCCCACGCGCCTTGGTAAAAGGGCCCCTGTGTTTCTTGGGTTCCCTGCATTTTGCAGGAAACAATTTTGAGCCGGGATAAGGAGGACTGCTTCCCCCAGGGGCGTAGCTAGATGGAGCCCCCGCAGATTTAGAGCTGGTCCCCGCTTTCACCCCCCCTCTGCCGCCAACCCTCCCCCGCCGCTGTCAGGTACCTTTGCTGGCGGGGGTCCCCAACCCTAGCCAGCCGAAGTCCACTTCAGCGCCAGTCTCCGGCACATTGCTGATCTCGATTCTGTTTCTGTGAATCCTGATGTCCTCATCAGGACTTGCAGAAACAGAATCCAGATCAGCAAACGCGCCGGACTCGGAGACCGGCGCTGAAGGGGACTTTGGCTGGCGGGGGTTGGGGACCCCCGCCAGCAAAGGTACCTAGCAGTGGCAGGTTGGCAGCTGCAGGGGGGGGTGTCGAAAGGGAAGGGGGAGGCGGCAGTGCTGGGGGAGGGATCAAAAGTGGTGGGGGGGGGGGAGGGCAGCGGTGCCAGGGGGGGCTAAAATGTGCCCTCTCACTTCGGGTTCTGGACCCCTCTCCCGCTGAAGTCTGGCTACACCCCTGGCTTCCCCGCTGTTATTTATACCCCATGCCAGGTATACTTCCGTGGCTTGTGAAACCCCTGACCACTAGTATTTACAGCGCTGTTCTAATTGACCACTAGTCATATATTATTCCTCAGACGCTCCATTACGCTCTCACTGCCCATCGGTTTCAAAGACTAGCACTTAATTAGTCTCAGAAAAAATTATCCTCAAAAAAGTCAACATACCAGATCTATCCTGATTTACTGTGGTTGTCACATTCTTCTAACAAGACTCTAGCAGTGCGCTGTATTATGTAACATTGATAATACAGACCGGCACTGTGGCGTGCCTCGCAGTCTCATACAATTTGTCAAGTGCAAGGATAACCTACACAATAACATATTACATCGTGACAGAAAAAGACAAGCAGGTTCATCCAGACTGCTCAGTTATTCCTGCTCATACCGCCAGCTGCAAGTCATGGGATATCGTACTTTATCCAGGGCAGTTTGTGTCAGTTTCTTCCACTTATGCCACCCTCGGCAGGGGGGGGGGGGGCAGCAAAGCATGCAAGATTCCCTTTTCAGATGAACCCAGCATCCCTCCTCTCCAATTTCCCCAAAACAGGTCCTGCAAATGCCACCAATTCCAACAGAGCAATCATCTGAACATCCGCCACCCTCCCCCCACCCCGACCCAGGTCCTCAGAGTCTCTCTGGATGGCCCCTCAACACTGACCCTGTAGACATAAGGCGCATGCATGAGCACGCATTTGTGCAAAATTGATTTCATGAGCATAAACCTACAAATTAATAAGAAATCGCTTAGGGGGGTTACAGAGGATGGGCAGACTGGATGGGTCATATGGCCTTTATCTGCCATCATGTTTCTAAGTCAATTTGTATGCATTAGAAAAAAAGTCCGCAAAAACAACAAAAAAAAAAGCAGGAAAAAGGCCATATAAAACAAATCTGAAATTCTGCCCTGTGCACATTCCAATAAGACGGGAGTAATCTGGCAGACAGCTCTGTGTTTCCACTATGACTTTAGTTATTACTGGGCTTGCAGCCTGCCAGACAAACCCAGCTGCTAATGAATTCAGGTACTGCAGCCTGCCAGTCAGATCCAGGTGTTAATGAATTCAGACAAACAGACCTAGCTAGTTGATCCAACTGAATGCCTGTACTTCCAGACCAGATGTAAACTAGGGGCTTTTTCTGCCTGCGGCTCAGGATAAAAGCATGCGCCATACTTTTTTCTCCAAGAATCTGGGCAGATATTTTCCATGGCAGTGTATTTTCCAGAGGCCCACTGCTTCATTTTGGGAAGTGAAGAAATGGGAATTCAACAGTTTTCCCCTACTTCCCTGAGCACTTCATCTGTCCTACCTAGGATAAGGTGACATGAGGCTTCACCTGTACCTACCTAGGAATGCCCTCCTCTCCCTCCACCACAACCAGCATAGCCACTGAAAGAGCACAGACCACGCTTCCCTCCATATCTCATCCCAAATAACACTTAAGCAGCAACAGCTGTCCTTTCTTCCCTCCCAGGGGCTGCCAGCGTTCACAGTATTGTCAGCCAGCCTGAGGAGCAGAAGCAGGCCTGGGCCCAGTGCCATAGCGAGGGCGGCTGACACCCGGGCGGTTCGCACGCTGCGCACCACCCCTCGGCACACGCACGCATGCACCCCCCCCCCCAAGCGCATTCTTACCAAAGGGGACGGGCAGGAGGGCCGCTCCGCCCCGAGTGCACGTCGCTGGGAGCTGCGTCGGCTCCGCTGGTTCCCTGCTCTCTCTGCCCTGGAACAGGAAGTAACTTGTTCCGGGGCAGAGAGAGCAGTGAACCAGCGGAGCCGACACCCCCCCAGCGGCGTGCACCCGGGGCAGACCACCCCCCCCCCCCTTTCTATGTCACTGCCTGGGCCATCGAGCCTGGGTCTTCTACATAGCCATGTCCAGCTGTACTGGTGAACCATCAATCCAGACAAAGTAAAAGAGGAGGAAAAGTCCCTCACGCAAACGTGAGCACGGAAGAACAAAATGAGGAGAACTCAAGGAGGATGTTCAATGAGTCTTTAATTCTGCCAAGTATGAAAACAACCCAACACGGCCGTGTTTCAGCACTAGGGCCTGCCTCAGGGGTCAATATATCTCTTGTACACTTGACAACAGGACTGTATAAGAGAAGAAAACAAGGTCCTCGCTGTGGAATCGCTGTACAGTCTTTGAGGAAAAAAGCCGCTGTGTTTGACCGCCGTTCAATCGGCAATCGTCAGTGATGTAATCCAACCCAATTTCAACATTTTAACGAAAATAAATCCACGATTCAGGTACTTCAGGCTAAATGAAGCGAATATTCAAAAGATCACATGCCAGTATTTTAAATTACTATAAGAGGTAAGAAAACAAAACTGTTTCTTCGTTTTTCTGATTTTGGTTTCATAGGGGGTCTTTTACTAAGGCGCGCTCACATTTTTAGCGCGCACTAAACGTTAGAGATGCCAATGTATTCCTATGGACCTCTCTAAAGTTTAGAGTGCGCCTGTTTTTAGCACACGCTAAAAATGTGAGTGCGCTTTAGTAAAAGAACCCCATAGCGAAGGTACACGCATGAAATCTACAATCAAATTCAGCATTCTAGAACACTAACTTCGATTCTGTAAAGGTTGCCAGAAATTGCACGTTCAAATTTAAGCATGGTGCCAATTTGTGCACACAACGTAACAAGATAATGAGCAAATTAGTGCCAGTAATTGGCATTTCAACAAGCAATTACTGGCACTAATTAGATTTAACTGGGTGTTACGTACATAAAGTTAGGTGCATGAGCCACGCCTAACATTTACACGTGGCACGGAAAGAGGACAGTCATGGGCATTTCGGGGCAGAACAGCGGTGTGGTTTTGAGCTGCACATGTAATTACAGAATAAGGGTGGCTCCACGCATAAATTTAGGTGCGGAAAACTGCCACACGCTTTTGTCGGTGCAAATGGTGGCGCCTAAATTTATGCACGACCGCAACACTTAAGTGTTATTCTATAAATTGTGCCAAACTTTAGGCGCAGGTTATAGAATAACGCTTAAGCAGGTTTTTTTAGGCCACATATATAGAAACTAGACATAAACGTACAGATGTTTAGCTGCAAATTCTTCATTTCATTCCCCTTACCTTGAATGCACTGAAGGGTCCCGTCCTCTGCCCTGATGGTGAAGGTTTCACCCGGATTAACTTGAACCAAAATGACCTGTCAAAATAACACATTCATGATGAACTGAAAAGGCTAAGGAGTAAAACTGGCAGGTTCTAACATCACTTTACATTTCAATATAAATCAATTCTGGAAATGTAAAATTACAGTAGCCCAATATTTTAAAGCACTTTTGTGATCTGCGGAATATCAATCATGTAAGTGCTTTTTGGGTGTTTGGGGTTTTTTTGTTTTGTTTTTAAACTCTGGAGCAATTATACAGATAAATTTGCTTATAAGTTACTATATAGCCAAAGTTAGCCATTTAAAATTAGAACAGGCTTAGGGGTAAGGGATTAAAGTTAAACCCATACCCAAGTGGTCAAACAGTGGGTATCTGGGGTATATTCAGGGTTCAATAGTCAAAAGGTTTAACCAGGCAGGAGAGACTCCTACCTGGTTAAACCCCATTGAGCAAGCCAGCCGCTAAAATTCAGAGGCACTGAACTGGGTACTACCATACTGGGTCAGACCAATGGTCCATCTAGCCCACTATCCTGTTTCCAACAGTAGCCAATCCAGGTCACAACTATCAAACATATAAACGGCGAGTGACCGACTCACTCGCAAATGCGCAGTAGAGACTTCCCTCTCTGTCCCGCCCCCACGTCAATACGTGATGACGGGGGTGGGACAGAGAGGGAAACTGCGCAACGTCGCCGAGGTCGCTACCACTCCCCCCCGCCCGAGGTCGCCGCTACCGCTCCCCCCACCCAGTGTTGCCGCCGCCAGTCCTCCACCCGGCCCACATTACGTCACACGAGGGTGGGACACAGGCAGAGAAGGAAGGCCGACAGCAGCTCAGCTGATCTCTCTGCCCTGCTGCGTTCCGGCGAATGGATGTAAGTTCAGTAGCGGAGAGAGGGCCTGGGCCGGGTGGAGGGCTGGCGGCAGCGGCGACTCCGGGGGTGGGGTGGGGGGAGCGGTGGTGACCACGCAGGGGGAGGCCAGCATTGACCTCCAAAAACCCCAATACCAGCCCGTTTTAATGGGCTCAACGGCTAGTGTGGCAGAAACCCAATTAGTAGCCATGTGCGTCTCAACAACAGACTATGGACTTTTCCTCCAGGAACGTGTCCAAAACTTTTTAAAACCCAGATACACTAACAGTTGTTAGCACATCCTCTGGCAACGAGTTCCAGAGGTAACCAGACATTCTTTAACCAGCTGGGGCCAGAGCCAGTTAGCAGCAATATTCAGTCTACTAACCAGGCGTAAAGTTAGGAGAGTAAAAAGACAGTCCTAACTTCATGCACCAAGTTAAGCAGGCACCAGTCTGAATATCGGCTAGTGCCCGATTAACTTCCCGGTCATATTAAATATCCAGGTTAGATCAGACCACAGCTGGAAGCAGCTTACAAGTGACTTACCTCTGAGGGCTGAATATCATCCTCTTAATGATCCCATTTATCCATTTACTGCTGCTGAATATATATATAAACACATATAAACACCCCAGACTACACCCTTCCTGTTTCAGACAACGTGAAAATTCTTGGTGTTACAACAGACCTCACGCTAGAGAGCCAAACGAAAAACACTACAAAGAAAATGTTTCATTCAATGTGGAAACTTAAACGAGTAAAACCCTTTCTTCCCGAGGGAAATATTCCGTAATCTGGTACAATCATGGTTCTAAGTCACCTAGACTATTGCAATGCAATCTACGCTGGATACAAAGAACAAATCTTGAAAAAACTCCAAACCGCCCAAAGCACCGCTGACAGACTCATATTCGGAAGAACGAAACATGATAGTGCTAAACCCTTACGAGAAAAACTACATCGGCTCCCAATCAAAGAGCGAATCGAGTTCAAGATCTGCACCCTAGTTCATAAAATTATTCATGAAGAGGCACCAGCCTACATGGCAGACATTACAGATGTCCCAACCAGGAACACAGAAAGATCAGCACGCTCTTACCTAAATCTTCACTTCCCAAGCTGTAAAGGACTAAAATATTTAAAAACTTATGCATCCAGCTTCTCTTACATAAGCACGCAATTATGGAATGCGCTTCCAAACGTAACGAAAGGAATGCATGACCTAACAAAGTTCCGGAAATCGTTAAAAACTTACCTGTTCACAAAGGCATACCAGAAAGAACCAACCTAAACTCCCGAACTCTACAAAACACTCGAAGCACCTACCAGAACTGGACAAAATCGAACTCTGTCTCCTTCTATCCTGATTACGTAAAATATTTTATCATCTATGAACATTAACACTAAACCACTCTGTACTATGTAAGCCACATTGAGCCTGTAAATAGGTGGGAAAATGTGGGATACAAGTCCAACAAATAATAATAATAATAATATATAACTTGAAAAGGTAACATCCTTTTAAAGGTATACAGTGGACCTGCTCCGAATTTTGGAGTTAAATGTTCCTTTAGTTTTTTCCCGAACATTATAACAGTTTCATATAAACACGCACTTAAAAAGGCCACAAGCAGATCTGTCAAACTGCAGATATGTGTTCAAAAGTGAAATAAATGTTTTATTTAAATGACAATATACAGCGACCTTTATAGAATTCACGTTTAGCACGGATCATCCCAGCCCCTATCTTTGGGCAATCTATATAGAATTCCCAGAAAATACTCAAGTACATCTCCAGAGGGTAAAGTATTTGTATTCTCATCATCATTAAAGCACATACTTTTAAGCGCACATCCCCAGATTAGGTAAACTTGAGCACAAAATCTCATGCTTAACGCACAAAATTGTGCAGGCAAGTTATAGAATAGAGCTTAATGTAGGGGGGGGGGGGGTCCTTTGACTAAGCTGCAATAAAGGGAGGCCTGCACTAGCCTCAGTGCATGCTTTTGACACGCTCTGAGGCTCCCTTTTACCGTAGCGGGTAAAAGACGGAATTTTTTCTGGAAAAGAAATCGCCATGCGGTAAGTGAACCACTTGCCACGTGGCCATTTCGGGGAGGGGAGGGGAGAGGGGGGAACACTTACCACCATCCATTGAGGTGGCGGTAAGGGCTCCCACGCTAAGACAGCGGTAACCTGGCAGCGCACCTCGCCACCTGATTACTGCCAGGTAAGCACCGGTGCTACAAAAATAGAAAATAATTTTGTAGCGCCAGAAATGGCACGAACCGGGGGGGTGGGAACTACTGCTGGGCTCTTGCAGGTAGCCTGGTGGTAGTTCCAGATTGGCACCAACCAGGGGCGTAGCCAGACTTCAGTGGGAGGGGGGTCCAAAGCCTGAGGTGAGGGGCACATTTTATCCCCCCCCCCCCCCGGCGCCGCCAACCCCGCAGCCGCCACCAACTTTGCTCCCCCTGCCGACGACCCTCTTGACACCCCCCCCTCCTGCCGCCAACCCGCCATCACCTACCTTTGCTGGCGGGGAACCCCAACCTCCGCCAGCCGAGGTCCTTCTTCTTCCCGCAAAAGGCTTGCTTCTGTTTCTGACGCCCTGCACGTTGTACATGCAGGACGTCAGAAACAACAGCAAGCCTTTTGCGAGAAGAAGAGGACCTTGGCTAGCGGGGGTTAGGGTCCCCCCCCCAGCAAAGGCAGGCGACGGCGGGTTGGGGGGGGGGGTCGAGAGGGTCATCGGCAAGGGGGTCCAGGGCCAAATCTACGGAGGCCCAGCCCCCCCCCCCAGGCCCCATGTAGCTACGTCACTGGCGCTAACCCTTTAGTAAAAGGGCTCTGTAATTATTATTTAGGCACTAGGTACCAATAATGGGCCTTAAGTGCCACTCATTTGCAGTTATGCACTTAAATGCACTTAGGAGCTATTCTCAAAAATTAACTCCTAAGTTCAGTAGCACGTAACTGCAAAGGGGGCAGACACACACAAGGGTCTGTTGCGTGCCTTGCAGTTGCGTGCATAGGTTATAGAATAATAGCACTAAGCGAGCGACATTTAGGTGCACTCATTCACACCAGCCATTTGGCAGACATAAGTGCTCACGCCTAAAGTTGAGCTTAAGAACGCTAATGTATGCTAGCGTTCTAGAACAGCAATTATACGCACCTAGCGCCCCAATTACTGGCACTTTCCTGTACTATACAATTTGTGTGAACGTGTGCCTCATTTGATTTTCATTAACTTCGGCTCTTAATATGCAAATTTATGTTAATGAACTTTAGTACATGAACCCCTTAAGATACCCATTTTCTAATCTGTGAATCAAAATGAATAAGTTCAAGATATCTTTTTCACTGGCATCTCACTGGCATCCCATCAGTTCTCATGTGCCTGTCAAGTACACAGAGCAGTACCCAGAGTTCCTCAGGGGCTTAAGAGCTAAGTCTATAGAGTGGGTATTAACTTTTATGCACCAATTAGAATAATCTTAAAGCCGATGGCTAAACTTTAACCTTTGAGCACCAGTTCAATAATAATCACTTCAATGACAATACTGGAGTTGAAAAAAATATATAGCATAGAGTAACTTATCAAAAAGCTCAGCAGTGCTACTCAATGAGTATGACTAATCTCATCAAGATTTAGACACCATCATCGCCATTGGCCTTTTCCGTGTTCAAAATGTCTAATATTTTTGTAATTTTATCATTTTTATACCCACTCTAATCAGACTAAAGAAATGAACTTGTTGAAAATGAAGAAGACCAATGACGATGACGGTGTCTAAATCTTGATGAGATTAGTCATACTCATTGAGTAGCACTGCTGAGGTCTTTGATTAGTTATTCTATGTTATATATTTTTCCATCTCCAGTTTTGTCACTGAAGCCAATTAAAATAAAGACACATAAGTATGTAAATACCAACACCAGCTTGGAGAAGAGACAGCTGAGGGGAGATATGATAGAGGTCTATAAAATGAGTGGAATGAAATGGGTGGATGTGAATTGCTTGTTTACTCTTTCCAAAAATACTAGGACTAGGGAGCTTGTAATGAAGCTACTAAGTAGTAAATGTTTCTTCACTTAGGGCCGGATTCTACATAAAATGCGGCAAGTAGCATTAATTAAACTGTATGCGCGGTCAATTTACGCACACTACTCAACTGAGTAATGAACCAATCATTGATAATTGGCCAATAACCAATTATCATCACTAACTGGCAGTGATTGGAGTCTACACGTGCTTCTTTTTACACATATTCTAAAAAGAGGCATGCGTAAATTACAACGCGGCATAGCTGAAAAGGGGGTGCAGCCATTGAAGGAGCATGGGTGTACTGGAAGCATTACTCAAATTTACATGTTGTTATGAAATTCGGGGGGACACGCCTACATTTAGGTGCGGGTATTTATACCAGGTTTTCGGTGGCGTAAACGGCCGTGCCTTCATGTAGACACATGTTCCCCGTTCCTATGATCTATTTTATACACCGCACCTAACTTTTGGCATGTTTTATAGAATATCGCTAGGTGCTACTTTAGACACCATTTACACAATCTGGCCCTAAATGTTTAATTAAACTCTGGAATTCATTGCCAGAGAATGTGGTAAAAGCGGTTAGCTTAGCAGGGTTTAAAAAAGGCTTGGATAATTTCCTAAAAGAAAAGGCCATAAGCCAATATTAAGACGGGCTTAGGAATATCCACTGCTTATGTCTAGAACACGCAGAACATAATCTGTTTGGGAACAGGATACTGGGCTTGACCGACCTTTGGTCTGTCCCAGTATGACAACGCTTATGTTCTTATAAGAGTGTGCGCAAGCAGCATAGCGTGTAATTGTAACAGGGGTGTTTACATGGGAGGCATGTGAAAGGAGCATGGGCAGTGCTACCAAGTTACGCATGCCCTTGCTGCATTTAAGCACCCACAGTTGTGTCAGGCCTACAGCTGGTGTATCTGCAGGTACATATATGTAAGTTATGCCGCTACCAGTCACACTAGTATTCTATCACGAAATGTGGACGCCCAAACGCCGTTACAGAACAGACTTTCACTGCATAGCATTGGGGCATTTAAAAGCGGGTGTCCAGTTAAGAATTATCTCATTAATGTAGAACCAGAGGTCAGACGAGGAGGAGGAAGCCCTAAACTTACCCAGCAACCTGACAGCTGAAATCTGTTTTGCCCTCCTGGGATTGTACCATGCACCTCCACCAGTCGCTTCAACTCAGCTGACTTTCTTAGTTGTTTAGGTAGCAATCACTTATATATAACTTCTAAAGGGCCATTCAGAACAAAATGGCCTGCATTTTAAACAGCTTAAGGACAACTTCATGTAAAATAATTACTGTATAGTGTGTGAGAGATTTTAAAACACAGTAATTAGGCTGAAACCTTCCGCCTTGTTTGCATTTCTGTAAACATAAATTGTTAGGTATACGATAACAAAGGACAATATGGATACCATCATTTTAGGGACGCAACAATATTTTCAGAAAACTTAGATTATAGGTCATTTGAAGCAACATATATTGACCACAATAAATGGTTCTCTAAAAACTAAAAGTACAGACAACCTCCCTCTGCAAAATCAAGCTTTAAAAGCTGTACATTCATTTCCTTTTCCCTCTGCACATGAAACAGAACAGGGACCACGCCAGCAATTGCCAAAGTAAACATGCAACGCATATTAGAGGAGACTGGGCACAGAGACGAGAGCAGTCTGTCCTAAAGCTACCCCTCGGCTCCACCCTGGCGCATATTTTTCACGGTTATTTCTGGACAAGTCATGCACTAGATCTTGTAACATAAAATGGTCACTTCAGTTCTGCCGTTAACCCTTCTGACCCCCTTCCAGTGCATCAATGAACGGAATCACAGGTAAGAAATCCTTCAAGCTGGAAGTGTAAATGCCATAAGATTCTGAGATTATGCAGAGAGGTGTGGTAGCTGTGTTAGTCCACTCTTAAAGGTTATCAGTAGAAATCAAACAAAATAAAACATGGAAAAGAAAATAAGATGATACCTTTTTTATTGGACATAACTTAATACATTTCTTGATTAGTTTTCGAAGGTTGCCCTTCTTCGTCAGATCGGAAATAAGCAAATGTGCTAGCTGACAGTGTATATAAGTGAAAACATTCAAGCATTACTATGACAGTCTGACAGGGTGGGAGGATGGGGGTGGGTAGGAGGTATGCATGGGGACATCAAAGCATATCATTGATATTCTAACAGGGTGGGTGTGGATAGGTGAGGGGTGGGGTGATCAACAGAGACATACAGCTTTATGGTTTATAATGAGTTAGAAAATCCAGATCCTTATTAAGTCCTGTTTGTTGGGTGTCAAAATATTCAATCATTCTTATTTCAATTATGCAGAAATGAACATGTTTTTCCTCCCATCATTGTGCCTTGCTTACTATAGGTCAAGTAAATGAAATCCCTGCTGTTTTATATCTGACAGGATAAACATACATGTAACAGCAAAAAGTCACATTTATCTTAATCCGTTGAGGCAGGGAATTACACTAACAAAGCATAGCACTCAACTCCATAGCTTCTCTTGGCAAACTGATTTCAACATATTAGAGCTAAAGCAACATGTGCTTAAGAGAAGCAACACTGCAGCATCTCATTTCCTTTCACCCTTGTTCGCCCGCTTACCATCATGCTGTAGGAATTCATTGAGGAGAGCAGCAGCCTCGGCCGGGATGAGAGCTCAAAGTTGCGCCGAGGCCTTAAGCCTTCCAAACCCAACAGGTGCACAGGGCCTGACCAGCACCATGTTTCAGCAAGGTGAATGGAGAGAGAGCGCTTTAGCTTTCCAGTTGTCTGGCATGAAAAACAGCTTCATCCCAGGCTCTGATTTCCTGCCGTAATCCTGCTTCGAGTTGCCGTGGAAACCAGACCACAATCAAGCAAAGTCAACCTCAGGCATCAACTCGGCTTGAGCATCTTACCGGTCCAGCCTCGTTCAGCAGCAAACACAAAAAAAGGTTTAGCATCTTACGTGTGTACCGAGTTCACCCACGAGAAGTCTGCAAGATGTCTTCAGAGAAGGTCAGTTTGTTTGCAGGCTGGGGGGGGGCGAGGGGGGGAGGCTATGGCTGCCACAGTGCTCCAGCTGTAAATGTAATGGTGGTTTTCAACAAAAAATAGAGGCTTGATGATTCTTCCCTGACAACCGTCATGAATGAGCCAGCAACAAGCCTTGCATCACCCTGGAGGATGAGTCAAACACTGGCGGCCTTCTGTGATACTTAACCCTTTTCACCATCCAGGCCCTTTCCTTTCTCTCATAAAGCAGAAAGGCTTGCTAAAAAGTTCCTTTATATAGACAGCACACATCACAATTAGAACAATTAGATTTTTATCTATATTCTATTTACTACTCTCCTTAACTGCCTAACGGCTGAAAGAAATTTCCTCTACATGAAGAAACCAGTTATTTTTGCTGATGCTTCTTGTCATGGCTTTCAAGAGATTCTGTGAGGGAGGGGGCGGGGAGGAAGGAAGGAAGGATATTGCACATTTTGACTCAGCACATTAAGTTTACTCAAGGAGCTATTTCAGTCACGGAGAAGAAAAATGACAAAGCATAGGGCTGCATGGGTGATGGGCAGCACCTCTCTCTCATTTTCAGCCAGTTACTTTCTCCCTATGAATTTTAAAAATGAGAATACACACCCCCTTCCAAACACATCATGCGCTTTTGGAGGAAAAAGCAGATAGACTCTGGGCTCTTATGCATGCCCCAACTGTTGGCATCACCATAGAGCTTGAGGAAGTCATCAAAAACATCTGTTCATGATAAGTACATAAGTATTGCCATATTGGGAAAGACCAAAGGTCCATCAAGCCCAGCATCCTGTTTCCAACAGTGGCCAATCCAGGTCACAAATACCTGGCAGAAACTCAAATAGTAGCAACATTCCATGTAGAACCCCAAAGAGTAGCAACATTCCATTCAGATTCTCAAATAGTAGCAACATTCCATATAGAACCCCAAAGATTAGCAAGATTCCATTCAGAATCTCAAATAGTAGCATAAGTACATAAGTATTGCCATACTGGGACAGACCACAGGTCCATCAAGCCCAGCATCCTGTTTCCAACAGTGGCCAATCCAGGTCACAAATACCTGGCAAGATCCAAAAAAGTACAGAACATTTTATGCTGCTTATCCCAGAAATAAACAGTGGATTTTCCCCAAGTCACCTGCTCTGAAGTTGGTGTATATATCTGCTAAGATACAGGCTCTGCAGATTGTTCAGAATGCAGCAGCTCATTGTGGGAACGAAGAGATTTTTTTAAAATTTTTTATTTATACTTTATTCATTTATCATTTATGCAAAGAACATAAATACATCTTAAGAGAAAAAGAAAACATTTACATGAAAATGGGGCATAATTCCGTCAATAAGGAAAAAAAAATTAAAAATCTCTAAATTTTTAGTCCACTAATATCGATCCAAGATCCAGGAAATATCAAATAAAATACAATAAAGTAAATTAATAGATAATCAAGTAGACAGAGCCAGAGGGAACGCAGCTGGGCTTCACGCTAGCCATCAGGAACTACTGCAATACTTCTTTAGAGGTAATAAAATCTGATAACGTCTCTGGTTCAAAGAAAATGTAATTAACAGAATTCAAAGAAATGTAACATTTACAGGGGAACCTTAACATAAAGGTCCCGCCAATAAGTAATACTCTTTCTTTTAACAACAAAAATTTCTTTCTTTTTCTTTGAGTTTCTCGAGCAAAATCAGGAAACACTTGTACTTTTGCTCCCAGGAAGGGTGAATTAGCGTGACGAAAATAAAGCCTAAAAATGTTATTTCGGTCCAATTGCAGGGCAAAAGTGACCAAAAGCGTAGTTCTCTCAGTTCAAATCAGATAGGGGGTTAACAGGCAATTTTGTCTCTCCAGCTCCAGAGATATACAGTAGTCTTGTAATAGGTGGATATCCCCCAGAGGGAATACCCAGTACTTCATTAAGGTATTTTTTAAACATATCTAGAGCTGGCATGAGAGGCGATTTAGGAAAATTAAGGAAACGTAAATTGTTTCCCCTAATCTGATTTTCCAGGTACTCTATTTTTCGCTTTTGGAGACTACTATCTTTCATCAATACTTGTGTAGAAGAGTTCACCATTTTAAGGTCATTATCAAAAAGTTCCATCTTTGTGGATTGTTCTGCAATTTTTCCTTCTAAATCATTTTGTAATCGCTTTAGCTCCGTTACTTCACCTCTCAAAATACCTGTTATTTGCAGCAGGTTGGTATTCAGTCCCTGTATTGCCTCCCATAAAGAATCCATTGTAACGGTCGCTAGTTTACTCAATACTCCAAGAGTCATGGAAGGTGCGACAGGACTTCTTTCAGACATTACTGTCTGAGATGACAAACTCACTGGCATCGACATGGCGGTAGGGCCCCCACTCGCAGTTGCAGATGACCGACTTCCAGACTCAGCTTGCTGCGCTCTCTCCCCCGCGGTTTCACTTCCCAGTCTTGGAGGAGCTATTATCGGAGGAGGGCTCAAAGAAGCTCCCTCGGCGCTTAGGTCAAATTGTTCTCCCGGACCTCCCAAAGCATTCACTCCGGCTCCCGGCGTTCGGAGCCCAGATTCTTCAAGCGTCAGTTGCCGCAGGAGAGGTGAGTCAACCCTGCCTGTGGAGGAAGGCACTCCGAGTTTACCTTTCCGCTTCCCCATTACAGGACCGCGGTTTCTCGATTGGCAAACTTTCGTGAAGTTTCTGGAGCTCTTTCCTGCACGTCTGCTCAGGCAGCCATCTTGGATCAGTGTCGGGAACGAAGAGATTTGAGCATATTTCTCCTACTTTGAAATGTTTGCACTGGTTGCCAGTAAAATTTCATGTACAGTATAAAATACTAACTTTGATCCGTCAACATATATGTGGTTTAACTGCGCAATGTTTTATAGACTCTCTGATCATGTATGATCCACAACGAGATCTTCACTCCAGATTAAAGAAGAAGCTGTTTGTCATTTATTAGGAATGTGGAATCGTACTTTTACAGTAGCTGGGAGGAATTTGGGGAACCTTCTTCCAGCTTATTTAAGACTTTGCACTATCAACAATTTAAGAAATTGTTAAAAACTTTTTATTTTGTAAAAGCATTTATTGACAGATAAAAACAAGTCTGTTTCTTTGGCAGTTCTATTTTGTCTATGGCAATTAAGATTTATAGTTTTACGTGATTGTTAGTGTGTGTTTCGATATTGTGAATGTTTTGCTTGTAACCCGCTTTGACTCTAAAGCGAGATATAAATCTACGAAATAAATGAATGTGTATTGCAACTTCGCCTCCTCTCCACCCCTCAGCATCGCCTCAATGCAAGTCCATGTATAAATCTGCATGATCTCTTAATGTACGTATTTTTTATACAAGCATAGAGCTGCACAGTTTTATAAAGGCCCTTTTTGTATGTAAATCAGGATTTACACTTCAAAGGGCCTTCATAAAATTGCCACCAAAGTGTCTAAATGACCAAATGATTTTGTCAAACAGCAAGGAAAACAGGTGGTATATTAGTAGAGGCCAGCACTGCACTTTGTTTACTGCGCAAATCCACTCTACTTGGCAATACATGCCAATGAATAAAGTCTGAAATGGTCCCAAAACATCAAGGAAATTGTGAACATTGCTGGCTGAAAATGTTGGTGAAGCTTCAGGAACATTAAACTCCGAAAGGTCAGAAATTCATAACTACTTCTACTAGCGGGAAAGAATATTTGTCTTTCAAGCATCAAGTTATAAAAAAAAACTCCACACGTTTCATAAGAACATTACACCTAAATACGATTTGCAGTCTTTCTTTTTCAGCCCTTTGTTGGTAGCTCTATGGATTCACAAGAATAATGACTGTCAACGGCCCTCCTGGTGGTAAATTTATGGACAGCAAACACTGAAGGGGGAATTCTGCCCCTGGTAGCTGGAAAGCAGATTCAAACGGCAAGAGTATGATCTAATGGAAAGAGTTTTAGAGATACAAAAGAAAGAAAACTTGCCGACTTTGAACAAATGGCCGCATCAATAACCAATTAACAAAAATGAAGGTTCTAAGTTCACCCCCTCTCCATTTATTTAAGTGACCATAAACCATTTCAGTTCAGCATCATCTGGTATTACACAATACAATTTTAACAGCGTTGTACAGTAACAAAGTAAATAACACGTTACAATACTTAAGTAAACATTTAATGACGTTTACTTGTTACCAAAGCCATGGCAAGCATGAGCACTTTTACTTGTAACGAAGTATTATCTGAACCAGTTTTAAATACTTTTACCTCTTCACGTGCTGCTTCGTTACGAGTAAAAGGCTGAAGTATTAAATTTTCCTCCCCCCTCCTTCTTCTCACACAGCTCTGACATCTCCCCTCCCGCTTTCCCCCCATGAGGTCCTTAAAAGTTGCATTCAGTATCTAACAGTGGTTAAGGCTTCCTCTCTCCCTCTCCTCATCTGGTCCTTAAGTTAAAACACGACTTCCGTAAGTTTCCGAGGGAGGCCCAGGCCGAGTCGGGCAGCTCATTACTTACTGTTCGAACATCTGCTCCAGGTCCTTGAGCTGCTTCCTGGAGAACTCTTTGAACTCCGTGTTCAGGTTCATACCATCAGGCTGGGCAGCTGCAGCTGGTGGTCACCAACGCGATGATGCCCTCGGAGGCAGCTTGGCGCTCGGCTCCAAGTCTGTGTCCGCGAAGCCATCAACTGCTGCCTACTTCCGCTTTCCTCCCTCTTCCCTGCTGCCAAGCTGGCTAGCTCGAGCCGCCTCTGCAGACAGCGTTCCCTGCTTCAGCAGCGTGTGTACAGTGCCCTGGCGGACTACAGGGCCTTCTCCCTGCCACGTGCCACCCATGTGGAGGAAGCGGGACGCAGCGGAGAGAAGGCGTCTTAACCCGCCAGAGGTTGCTCGCCTTAAAGCGCTACAGCTCCTCAGCCCTGCTGGAGACTGCCTGTCTTGATCTTCGCTACTGCGGATGTCAGCTTTGATTTAGACACACAAAAAAAAAAAAAAAAAAGCTTTGAGGTATTTATCTTATTTTGTTTTCCCAACAGCATCCAGTTTAAAGACTTATAGCAAGGGTGAACAGTTCACTCTCACATTTAGGGGGTCTTTTACTACGGTGTACTAAAAATCAGCTAGTATTAACAGTGGCGTTCCTTGCCTGGATGGCACCCGGGGCAGAGCGCCAATGCGCCCCCCCCCCCCCACTAAATTACACCTTCCCCCCCTCCGGCGAAATGACCCCCCCCCCCAGGGTGCACGCCGCTGGGGGGGGGGGTGCCGCGGCACGCGCCTGCTCCGAGTTCGCTAAACTTCTTTGCGCGTTCGCTACAGCTCCCTCTACCCCAGAACAGGAAGTAACCTGTTCCGGGGCAGAGGGAGCTGCAGTGAACGAGCAAAGAAGTTTAGCGAACTCGGAGCAGGCACGCGCCGCGGCACCCTCCAGTGGCGTGCACCCGGGGCGGACCGCCCCCACCGTCCCCCCCCCCCTTGGTACGCCACTGGGTAATAAACACTGAGACACCCATATTACTACTACTACTACTATTTAGCATTTCTATAGCGCTACAAGGCATACGCAGCGCTGCACAAACATAGAAGAAAGACAGTCCCTGCTCAAAGAGCTTACAATCTATAGTGGGTATCTTAGCATTTAAGGTGTTAGGGTGTCAGGTACAAGAGGATCTTCGCCTCGTCCTTCCGCTGTTGGAGTCCTAAGCACCGGAATGCACTCCCGCAACACCTTAAAACCCAAGCGGACCACTCCCTCTTCAAGAAGTTGTTAAAGACCTATTTCTTTGCCAAGACCTACTCCCCACTTTTCACAGTTGACTAATGCACCCTCCTTGACATTTACACCCTGTTAGATGTTTTTCATCCTGCCTCCTCCTTGTATACTTTTCTAAGTTTCCTATTTTGTGATTTTATTTAACTTTTTGTAAGCCACATTGTGCCTGCATGTGTTGGAACATGTGGGATATAAGCAAACCATAAATCAATTAATTAATTAATTTAGCGCCAGCTGATTTTTAATGCGAGCTGAAAACACTAGCGCACCTAAGTAAAAGATCCCCTTAATACGTTATTTAACCACTGACTGCCAGTGTTCACAAGCCTATCTTGACTGAGGGAAACATTTAAAACTGCAGGATTTAATCCCCAAAATATGGCAATATAAAAAAAAAATGAAAACTTCATGTCTCCCCACCTCGAGCCATACCACCAGTCACAGAAGAAAAAGGACACAGCAACCCCATGAATGCACGTGTAGCAAAGAGCAGGGGTGGGCAAATGGCCTTCAAAAACAATCTAAGGGACAATACTGGAGGTGGACGTAAAAAAAAAAATCGGTTTTATTCATATATTGCCAAAAACGTCGGGATTCTAAAGACTCTCGTTCGCATCTGCTCAATGTATCTCTTTAACGGCACAATACAGGATGCGTTTGCCACTTTTCCGGTGTTGTGTCATGCTGACAGTTCAATGCTGCAAGGCGAGTACTGTGTATTTCATTTCTATGCTCCTAGATTCTTCTTTTTCATACTTTTAAAGCTTTTAAAACACTGCAGCCGGACTCATGTTTGGAAAAACAAAATACAAAAGTGCCTAACCCCTAAGAGAAAGAATATACTGGCTTCCACTTAAAGAGCGTGTTGCGTTCAAGGTCTGCACTCTGGTTCATAAAATCATTCACGGAGATGCCCCGGCCTACATGTCAGACCTTATTGACTTGCCACTCAGGAACGCTAATAGATCAGCACGCACTTTCCTGAATCTTCACTTTCCTAGCTGTAAAGGACTGAAATACAGATTAATACATGCGTCCAGCTTTTCCTACACGAGTACGCAGTTGTGGAATGCATTACCACTTGACCTGAAAACAATCTACGACCTAATCAACTTTCGCAAGTCAATGAAGACCCATCTCTTCAACAAGGCATTCCATAACGTTCCAGAACAGGAGCTGTAGCGCATCACCATTTATCTGATATTCCGAATGTTATCTCTCTATACCTGATTGCCCAATTCTATTATGTCATCCATATTCTTTAAGTAATACCAATTGTATCTTTTACACTGCTATGGCGAATGCCATGACGGAACATTGTAAGCCACATTGAGCCTGCAAATGGGTGGGAAAATGTGTGATACAAATACAACAAATAAATAAATAAATAAAAATACAAAGGTAGGTCTATGCACAGTACCTGCTCTAATACAACAGTGCACAGACATATATATATTTTTTTTCTCAAAAGGGAACATGGCGTTTATTGCATTGGGTTGCATTGCGTAGTCTTTGTACATATTTTTATCTTATTACTGATACTGTGGGATGTTATCCGGGTTGTAAAATAACTTCTTAGGTAGCGCACATATGATATACTGTAAGGTTTATTCAGCAGTGAATTTAAGATTTAGCCATGTCATTTTTAATAATTCATTCTCTATAGTCGCATTCAAACCTCTTTTTTTTTTTTTGTCCGATGCAGATTGCACTAGGGTACTTCAACTATTGCAATCCCGATTTGGTTTCTTCATTCTATTAAGCCTGCACAGATTCCGCTTTTAAGGGTTAGGACATAATGAAGCTTGGCTGCCATTCGGATATTTCCACTGGCAACAGATTCTCAGCAAAATAAAAGGAACTTTGATCAAGTGCTTGATTTTAACTGATGTTAATCTACTGTGTTCACTGCTGTGATACAACTGTCATTAGCGGTATATCAAGTTTAATAAACAAACACACATTTTGCAGTACATAAGTATTGCCATACTGGGAAAGACCAAAGGTCCATCGAGCTCAGCATCCTGTTTCCAACAGTGGCCAATCCAGGTCACAAATACCCGGCAAGATCCCCAAAATGTACAAAACATTTTATACTGCTTATCCCAGAAATAGTGGATTGTCCCCAAGTCCATTTAATAACGGTCTATGGACTTTTCCTTTAGGAAGCCGTCCAAACCTTTTTTAAACTCCACTAAGCTAACCGCCTTTACCACATAGTCTTTTTACTTTTACCTGAGTAAAGTTTTTATGTGATTTTCATTGTACTTTTTACTTTTACTTAAGTAACATAGTAGATGACAGAAGAGACTTGTACGGTCTATCCAGTCTGCCCAATGAGATAAACTCATTACATACAGTATGTGATACTTCATAGGTATATCTGGTCTTGATTTGTCCTTGCCACTTTCAGGGCACAGACCGTAGATGTCTGTCCAGCACTGTCCTTGTTCTAAAATTTCTGAAGTTAACGTCAAAGCCCCTGAAAAGCTCCACTCCAGCCCACCCAAATCTATTCAACCATGATCAGGGCACAGACTGTAAAAGTTTGCTCAGTACTGGCTTTGCTTCCCAAATACCAGTGTTGCTTTCGAATCTCCGCTAAGCTTCTTTGGATCCAAATATGCATTTAGCTTTACTTTTACTTAAGTACTTTGACCTAGTACTTTAAACAACAGCGAGTTTTAAACAGCACCCAAGTCACTGGCCAGACCTCATCTGGAGTGCTGTGTATAATTCTGGAGACAGCACCTTCAAAAGGGTAGAAACAGCATGGAGCTGGCCCAGAGGGCAGCTGATAAAGTGGTCTGTGGCCTTCCTCCATTAAGCACACGGGGACAGACTTAAAGATCTCAATACATATAACTTTGGAAGAAAGAAAGGAGATATGATAGAGACAATTAAATACCTCCATGGCATCAATGCACAAGAGGCAGGTCTCAAGTGGAAGCGGGCTAGAAGGACCATCAATCTGACCCAGTATGGCTGTTCGTATGTTCTTATGTACAAAGCTCTGGAACAAAGGGTCCTAGGATGAAGGTCGGCGGGAACAGACTCAGGATTAATTCAAGAAAAAGGTGTTGGATGTGTGGAACATCTATTATGTTACTAGACTAAAAATAGGCATTTTCTCCTTCTACAACATATGGTATCTAAAGGGATTTCAATTTAGCTCACGATTTTTTTTCATTAGTAGCTCAAGGTGATTTAAGGTCAGGTGCTGTAGGTATTTTTCTGCCCTGGGAGAGCTTACAATCTAACACCCCTGTTTACTACTACTACTACTAACATTTGTAAAGCGCTACTAGGGTTACGCAGCGCTGTACAATTTAACAAAGAAGGACAGTCCCTGCTCAAAGGAGCTTACAATCTAAAGGACAAAAAAGTGCAGTCAATCAAATTGGGGCAGTCTAGATTTCCTGAATGGAGGTATAATGGTTAGGTGCCGAAAGTGACACTGAAGGGGTGGGCTTTGAGCAAGGATTTGAAGATGGGCAGGGAGGGGGCTTGGCGTATGGGCTCAGGGAGTTTATTCCAAGCATAGGGTGAGGCGAGGCAGAAAGGGCGGAGCCTGGAGTTGGCGGTGGTGGAGAAGGGTACTGAGAGGAGGGATTTGTCCTGTGAGCAGAGGTTACGGGTAGGAGTGTGAGGTGAGCTGCGCTGCCGCTGCAGTAATGCAGACGCAACCTATTCACTTTGAATGGACTGGTTCGGTATTGCCACATGGCTTTGTAAACGGGGGGTAAGTTTGTACCAGAGGCAATGGAGGGATAATTGACTTGCTGAAGATCACATGGCATCTGTGTGAGATTTGAACCCTGCTCTAGCTACTAAGCTACACCTCAATATACTTTTGAAGGTCAGGCAGGCAAAAAAAAAAAGAGGAACCACAAGGAAATAGAAAATCTGGTGAGGGGAAGACACACTAGTAGATTAAGCCACGGAAAGAATGCAGCTCTCGAGACATATTTGTCATAATGGCTGCTAGAGACGCAGATTATGTACAGGCTCCGAATTCCAAGGACAAGCTCAAAGTTTATTAATTGGCAGTACTCTTTGCACACTGTGAAGGGAAAAATATGAAACACATTTTCCAGCTAACGCCCCCTCCTCTCCAACAGACCAGTACAAAAAATATGCACGGCTCTAATTCAAGGCTTACTTGTGCACCATGACATCAGTGCCTCAAAGCAAGCCAAGTTTAGTACTACATCTGGGAATTGTGTGTCAGGACATTGTGACTTCTTTTGTGTATACACACCAACTACATACTCGGTGATAAGTGAACTAAGATTTATGTCCCAAGGCCTCCAAACATCAAGCAAGGCCCCTGTGCTCTACAGAAACCTTTCCAAGATTGGGTGGAAGTATTTTAAGGGAAAGGTTGTACTTTTTGTGTACTGCTCTGCGTTTCAAGAGCGCAAGCAACGCGGTAACGTCTCTACAGTTATCACAGTTTCTCAAATTGTGGGTTGGGACCCTCAAAAGGTCACAACCTAGGTGGCCTCTCCATAGGTGCATCATTATTCTGCACCTCCGGGAGGGGGAGACATACAATTTCAATTTGGCCGCAATCATGGGATCACAGCCACAAAGAGATTGGCAATAGCAAGACATTCTCTATCAAGACCAGAAAACATCTGGGACAACAGCCTCGCTAGTTTTAGTAACTGTCGGTATCAGGCAGACGTGCCAATTTCCCGTATTTGGTGGCAGATTCCAATTTGGGCTGGTCAACTCCCTCACTTCCACTGAGGTGGCCCAAATTCCCACCCAATGACTAAGCAGAGCACCCCCTCCCCCCCTTTCCTCTTTCCGTGCACACCTAGGTTTGGAGTCTTGTGCACCTAGCCACAAACCATGTTCACTCTGGTGGATCCTCTTCTACTTCTATCCCTCTGCCTGTCGGCGTACCTCAGGGTTCTGTTCTTGGTCCCCTCCTCTTTTCTATCTACACTGCTTCCCTTGGTTCATTAATCTCATCCCATGGCTTTTCCTACCATCTCTATGCTGATGACTCCCAAATCTACCTTTCTACCCCTGATATCTCACCTTGCATCCAAACCAAAGTTTCAGCGTGCTTGTCTGACATTGCTGTCTGGATGTCTCAACGCCACCTGAAATTAAATATGACCAAAACCGAGCTTCTCATTTTCCCCCCCAAACCCACCTCCCCGCTCCCCTCGTTTTCTATTTCTGTTGATGGCTCTCTCATTCTCCCTGTCTCCTCAGCTCGAAACCTTGAGGTCATCTTTGACTCTTCTCTCTCCTTCTCTGCTCATATCCAGCAGATTGCCAAGACCTGTTGTTTCTTTCTTTACAACATCCGTAAAATCCGCCCCTTTCTTTCCGAGCACTCTACCAAAACCCTCATCCACACCCTTGTCACCTCTCGTTTAGACTATTGCAATCTGCTTCTTGCTGGCCTCCCACTTAGTCACCTCTCCCCTCTCCAGTCGGTTCAAAACTCTGCTGCCCGTCTCATCTTCCGCCAGGGTCGCTTTACTCATACTACCCCTCTCCTCACGACCCTTCACTGGGTCCCTATCCGTTTTCGCATCCTGTTCAAACTTCTTCTACTAACCTATAAATGTACTCACTCTGCTGCTCCCCAGTATCTCTCCACACTCGTCCTTCCCTACACCCCTTCCCGTGCACTCCGCTCCATGGATAAATCCATCTGTTCCCTTCTCCACTACTGCCAACTCCAGACTTCGCGCCTTCTGTCTCGCTGCACCCTACGCCTGGAATAAACTTCCTGAGCCCCTACGTCTTGCCCCATCCTTGGCCACCTTTAAATCTAGACTGAAAGCCCACCTCTTTAACATTGCTTTTGACTCGTAACCACTTGTAACCACTCGCCTCCACCTACCCTCCTCTCCTCCTTCCTGTACACATTAATTGATTTGATTACTTTATTTTTTGTCTATTAGATTATAAGCTCTTTGAGCAGGGACTGTCTTTCTTCTATGTTTGTGCAGCGCTGCGTACGCCTTGTAGTGCTATAGAAATGCTAAATAGTAGTAGTTGTGAGCAAGCTGTAGAGCTAGATGGTCCAAGAAGCCAAAAAAGCACTAGAAGTCCATTCCATTCTGTCCTGTCTAAATGTAGTACAAGGCCTACAAGAATGTTCCTTCCATTCACACATGGAATTTCTGTCTACAGGTTTACCTCATTTATTGCATTTGCTTATTCTTGGTTATTTTACTACTAGCCGTTGAGCCCGTGTAAACGCCCCCCCCAGTGTCGTACTCACTCGCAAATGCGCAGTAGAGACTTCAATACGTGGTGAGGGGGGCGGGACAGAGCGGGAAGTCTCTACTGCGCATGCCGCAGACGTACTCGCAACTGCTCCGCCCCCCCCCCCTCCGAGGTCACTGCTACCGCTCCCCCCACCCGGAGTCGCCGCCCCCCCCCCCCCCAGCCCGAGCACTGTCTGTTATTGAACTTACATGGCACCACGCAGACGCAGCAGGCACATCAGCAAAGCTGCCATCGGGACGGGCTTCCTTCTCTGCCTGTGTCCCGCCCTCGTGAGACGTAACGCGGCGAGGGCGGGACACAGGCAGAGAAGGAAGCCCGTCCCGACGGCAGCTTTGCTGATGTGCCTGCTGCGTCTGCGTGGTGCCATGTAAGTTCAATAAGAAAGACAGTGCTCGGGCCGGGTGGAGGGGCGGCGACTCCGGGGGGGGGGGGGGAGGGCGGAGCAGTTGCGAGTACGTCTGCGGCATGCGCAGTAGAGACTTCCTGCTCTGTCCCGCCCCCCTCATCACGTATTGATGCAGGGGCGGGGCAGAGCGGGAAGTCTCTACTGCGCATTTGCGAGTGAGTACGACACTCGCCTTTTATATGTTTGATTGTTACGCTGTTAACAAAATTGTAAGTTTTATGTTAAACTGTACCTGCTCCGCCTTGGGTGAATCTCTTCACGAAGGCGGTTAATAAATCCCAATAAATAAATAAAACATATGATCATGACAGAAGGGATGTTGCCTTGGGTTTCGTCCTTAAAACAGGACAACTAGAAACTGGAAGGGCAGAACAGTACATGGAGAACTCTAAAGGCGGCACTGACCTATTCCAGATAAGCTTCCCCTAAACGTTCGCTGCCTGCCACTGCTGGAAACAGGAAGGAGGGCCAGGTGGATCTTCGGTCTCACCCAATTTGGAAATTCTAATGCTAAAATGGTTATCAAAAAGATGTATTTGCTGCAGGGCACAGGGTAATGTTTCCTGTTCCAGGGCAGACAGCTAGGTTGAGAAGGAAGGGAGGGAAGGGAAAAAAGGAAGACAGGAAGGAAAGAGGAAATTCATAATGAGATCCCTAAGCATTCCAAATCTCTGCATAATGAACTCCAGCATTAATGCCACAGAGCCTGATTTGCCCAAATTCTCTTTGGCCTCTTGCAGATCTAGCTATTTGGGAAAACATTCATCGAAAAAATAAAATAGTCATCATAATCTGGGGAGGGGGGGTGGGTGGGGAAGAAGTTACCATAAACACTCCATTTATGCCTGCTCCACCACCCACAGCCATGACTATAATCGGCCATTCACTCAGATACATGAATGCTCTTTTCACCCCTGGCAGCCCTCGCACCTGAATCATTGCCATTCGACCACACCTCACGTATTAATATTTCAAGTACACCTACTTTCTACATAGCATCCATATCTATTTTTCTTTCCAAAACGTCATGAACTGACGTACACAGCACACATCTATGCCATTTATCTACAAGGCTGTGATTTAATAACGAGGCAAACAGGCCACCTCCGACACACAACTCACAGCAAAGTCTAAGCCAGTCAGTCACTTCCTTACCATAAATTGCTGTGATCGACTACTGAGAACATTTTATCCGACCACACAACAGTGGACTAAATTCAGTAAGAGCGCTACGTGCTTTTTTATAAACAGCGCTCCGAGTTTAGCACCAGGATCCACAATCAGTTTTGGATGCGAGCATTTATACCAACTGAAACTTGATGTAAATCACTGCGCCTAAATTAGGCGCAGATATGCCATATTCTATAACACTGCGCGCAAATTCTAGGGATCCCCCGACCTGCCCATGCCGCTCCAATGGCCACGCCCTTTTTCCGGATCAGCGATTCAACATTTATGAGTGCATCTTTATAAAAGTGCCCAGTAAGATGCGCACGTAAATTCCAAATTGTTGTCAAATTAGCGCCAATAATAGTTAGCGCCCAATTATAGGTGCTAATTAGCTTGTTATTAAATTACATTGCATGCGCCCACAATGGTGCGCACAATTTTGAGCACCATGTATAGAATTTGGGGGATTATGGGGATAATTATACAAAGCACTTGTATACTACCTTTTCACTATAGGGCACACAAAGCAACTCACAGGTAAGCATCATATACAATTAATTATCACACATACGAAAAATTGCTATTAGAAAACTCCATGGCTATAAACATGTGAACAAGTATATCTGTCAACAAGAGCGTATTTATACTTTTACATAGCCCGCATGCCAGGGGCGTAGCCAGACGTCGGCAGGAGGAGGGGCCAGAGCCCAAGGTGGAAGGGCACTGTTTAGCCACCTCCCCCCGACACCCCCCCGACGCCGCAACTGCAACCCCCCCTGCCACTTGGACCGCCGCCGCAACCGCCCTGCCGCCGCATCAGGTACCTTGTTTGCTGGCAGGGATCCCCAATCCCCGCCAGCCGAAGAGTCTTCTTCAGCGCCGGTCGACTCCAGCGCCTTCGTTGTGGGATCATCTGTTTCTGATGCCTTACGTCCTGCAAGGGGCTACATGCACGGTGCAGGACGTAAGGCGTCAGAAACAAATGATCCTACAACGAAGGCGCCGGAGTAGACTCGCACTGAAGAAAACTCTTCAGCTGGCGGGACTGGGGACCCCTGCCAGCAAACAAGGTACCTGATGGGGTGGCGCGGCGGGCGGCGACGGTGGGTCAAATGTAGAGGGGGCCAGGGCATAATCTGTGGGGGCCCATGCCCCCGTGGCCCCACATAGCTACGCCACTGCCATATGCAGGCCAACGATGTCTGGGCACAGCTGGAATGGAGTTTGATGCACTTAGGAAATAGAAATCCACTGGAGACGTATGTGTTAGGCGGGGAGAGTCTGATAGGTACGGGCGGAGAGAGGGATCTTGGGGTGATAGCATCTGAGGATTTGAAGGCGACGAAACAGTGTGACAAGGCGGTGGCCGTAGCTAGAAGGTTGTTAGGCTGTATAGAGAGAGGTGTGACCAGCAGAAGAAAGGGGGTGTTGATGCCCCTGTATAAGTCGTTGGTGAGGCCCCACCTGGAGTATTGTGTTCAGTTTTGGAGGCCGTATCTTGTTAAGGATGTAAAAAGAATTGAAGCGGTGCAAAGAAAATTCACGAGAATGGTATGGGATTTGCGTTACAAGACGTATGAGGAGAGACTTGCTGAACTAAACATGTATACTCTGGAGGAAAGGAGAAACAGGGGTGATATGATACAGACGTTCAAATATTTGAAAGGTATTAATCCGCAAACGAATCTTTTCCGGAGATGGGAAGGTGGTAGAACGAGAGGACATGAAATGAGATTGAAGGGGGGCAGACTCAAGAAAAATGTCAGGAAGTATTTTTTCACGGAGAGAGTAGTGGATGCTTGGAATGCCCTCCCGCAGGAGGTGGTGGAAATGAGAACGGTGACGGAATTCAAACATGCGTGGGATAAGCATAAAGGAATCCTGTGCCGAAGGAATGGATCCTCAGGAGCTTAGTCAAGATCGGGAGGCGGGGCTGGTGGTTGGGAGGCGGGGATAGTGCTGGGCAGACTTGTACGGTCTGTGCCAGAGCCGGTGGTGGGAGGCGGGACTGGTGGGTGGGAGGCAGGGATAGTGCTGGGCAGACTTATACGGTCTGTGCCAGAGCCGGTGGTTGGGAGGCGGGGCTGGTGGTTGGGAGGCGGGGCTGGTGGTTGGGAGGTGGGGATGGTGCTGGGCAGACTTGTGCGGTCTGTGCCGGAGCCGGTGGTTGGGAGGCGATATGGGGATGGGCACCTATGTTCCTTTATAAAACAGCTGTATTCTTGGAAGTTATTGATGCCCTATTATATAAAATGACCCCCCCCCCCCCCCCCGTGAGGGCAATTATTTAAACAGTAAAACAGTAGAAACAATCTTCGCAAACAGCACAGATGCAAACAAACACAATGAAGATGACAATGAAAAAAACACAGTGAGTAAAGGTGCTACTAAAACCTTTTAATCAAACCAAGGCGTGACTCAATACGGGCCTGTGTTTCGGCCTACATCAGGAGTCTAATGTCTCTGGCAAAACTGTGTTTTGGTTACTAAACACTAAAGACGTTGCTGGCCAATGGGCATTAGCGAGTGAACTTCACTTGCTCTTGTTTCCACAAACGTTCGTGAAGCTATCACTGGAAACAGCGCTTTATAAATCCGCCCCTTTCTTTCCGAGCACTCTACCAAAACCCTCATCCACACCCTTGTCACCTCTCGTTTAGACTACTGCAATCTGCTTCTTGCTGGCCTCCCACTTAGTCACCTCTCCCCTCTCCAGTCGGTTCAAAACTCTGCTGCCCGTCTCATCTTCCGCCAGGGTTGCTTTACTCATACTACCCCTCTCCTCAAGTCGCTGCAATGGCTCCCTATCCGTTTTCGCATCCTGTTCAAACTTCTTCTACTAACCTATAAATGTATTCACTCTGCTGCTCCCCAGTATCTCTCCACACTCGTCCTTCCCTACACCCCTTCCCGTGCACTCCGCTCCATGGATAAATCCTTCTTATCTGTTCCCTTCTCCACTACTGCCAACTCCAGACTTCGTGCCTTCTGTCTCGCTGCACCCTACGCCTGGAATAAACTTCCTGAGCCCCTACGTCTTGCCCCATCCTTGGCCACCTTTAAATCTAGACTGAAAGCCCACCTCTTTAACATTGCTTTTGACTCGTAACCACTCGCCTCCACCTACCCTCCTCTCCTCCTTCCTGTACACATTAATTGATTTGATTACTTTATTTTTTGTCTATTAGATTGTAAGCTCTTTGAGCAGGGACTGTCTTTCTTCTATGTTTGTGCAGCGCTGCATACGCCTTGTAGCGCTATAGAAATGCTAAATAGTAGTAGTAGAAACAGGAGAATATAACACTGAGTATCTAACATTCATCTACATGCATAACTTTATCTGAAAATTTGTGGAGGAATTCAAAGGGGAGGGGTTGAGGAGGGGTTTTCATTCATACACGTCCTTTTGAAAATATGCATGTATGGTAAAGAGCAGATGTGAATGTGAGCACATAAATTCCCAGAACATTTGCTGGTGCTCGTGCTGGGGAAAAGTAGATGCACTTAGGTGTAAAACAAAATGGCCTCCACTACCGAAGCTAAGAGATCAGCACTCAACTGTCTACTATCCATGGTAACACACAGCAAAGAGGATAATATAGACCCACAAAACATATACAGGGGCGTAGCCAGACTTCAACGATAGAGGGGTCCTGAGGGGGCACATTTTAGCCCCCCCCCCGGGCACCGCCAACCCCCCCCCCCCCCCATTGCTGACACCTCCCCCCCGCCCGCCATTGCCGACACCTCCAACAACTTTGACCCCCCCCCCCTGCCGATGACCCTCTCGACCCCCCGCCCGCCGTCACCTACCTTTGCTGGTGGTGGACCCCAACCCCCACCAGCCGAAGTCTTCTTCCTTTGTTTGGTTTCTTCTGGCTGAGTCTGACAATGTGCAGGACGTCAGACTCACAGAAACAGAACGAAGCCTTGCGATCTGCAAAGGTAGCAGGCGGCGGGTTGGCGGCGGGAGGGAGGGGTTGAGAGGGTCACCGGCAGGGGGGTCCAGGCCCAAATCTACAGGGGCCCAGGCCCCCGTGGCCCCATAGCAGCTACGCCCCTGATATATAAGAAGCTCAGAACAGCACAAAAAGGAGCTCCAGAAAAGTATGAAAAGGAATCTCTAGAATAAAAGGGGTGACGAGGAAGGGGACAGATTCAGGAATATTTTAAGAAAGGGAAGTGAAATGGGTGGAACGTGGGAAAAAGATCATGCTTAAAGGCAAAGCAGTAAGGGAGATCTCGGAAGGTTATCAGGGAAAGATGTCACGATGGCAGAACGGGGTATGGAAAGAAAAACAGCTAACCGGGTAAAGTATAGGAACAAGACTTATCAGGCGTGTCAGCAAAGGAAGGAAGAGCAAAGATTGAACTTTAAAGTAAAGAGCAGGAGAGGAAAAATCAGAAATGCTAAGGAGGTCATTTTATAACAGGTTACCTAGGTACACATTTGTGGGCTATATTACAAAAAAGTAAGTAATACAAATATTTCATTTTGGATGATTATGGTATTATTTTGGTGTATGGTAGATATTGTTAAAATGATCTCTTCTATGCCTTTTCATTATTATGAGTCCATTTTTGAACGGCTCCTGAGGACGCCAGTCGGTGAAACACAGTCATATGTAGAGCTCTTTGAATCAAGTGTTGGAACATTTCATCTTGAATCGCTGCATCTCTATGGCAAAGCAGAATCCAAATATCCAGAAAGTGGGACTCAGCATTGTGAGTGACTAAACTGCTCCGATTGCGTTAAACAAGTACTTGAAGAGGAATTTGTTGTGCCAGGATTTCTTAGCGACTGGACATTTTATTCCGTATAGGCATAAGAAGAGACTGTGATTTTCCACTGGTTGTTATTGCTTATTACAACAGATGAACTTTATGTGAAACCCTATATATGAAAAATGCAGAAACTGAATGATTAATGTGAAGATAAGTTTAGTTCTCAGATAAAGTGATAGGATGTTATCTGATGTGTAATGTAACGAGATCTCAGCATCCTGAGTGGATTTGTAGTTAATTGTGGGGCCGTTTTATTAAGCCACGTAGGCGTCTACGCGTGCCCAACGAGCGTCAATTTGGAGTTACCACCCGGCTACCGCAAGGCCTGGGCAGTACTTTCGTTTTATTACGTGCGTCGGAAAATAATTTTTATTTTCCTGCGTGCGGCGGAAACCGGGCGGTAATTGTCATTCTACACGCATAGACGATTACCTTACGGTTACCGCGTGAGACCTTACCACTAAGTCAACGGCTGGCGGTAAGGTCTCAGACTCAAAATGAAAGCGCGCCAATTTTTATTTTGCTGCACATCCATTTTTTTTAAAAGGCCTTTTTTACAGGCGCGGTGAAAAATGGATCTGTGCGCGCTCAAAACTCGCGCCTACACTAGCGCAGCCCATTTTTCATAGCACCTTAGTAAAAGGATCCCTGTGTGTTTTAGGTTCATTCTCAATTAAATTAATTTTGAATAATGCATAGTTATATAATCTTTTGAACTCTCCTTAATATGCTTTTTATGTATACAAGAGGAAAAGTGACAAATAATATATATCCCTAAATTTTGTATTTTACTATATTACAAAAAGAGACATAGGAAAGAACAGTTTTAGCAATCAAGATATACATATTAATCACCTCATCAGTGTTTTACAAGGCTTAGCTATGTCTCGCCAAGCCTGGTTTCATTACATATTTGCATATAGTGGAAAAAAAAATCAATATGAACATGACCTCCTTCCACACATTCTTTTTCAGTTTTACTGTACATTGCACATTGTCTGCATTTCTGTGGTTATCACCAAGTGAGGGGGAAAAAAAGTCACAAATTCCAGCTAAAATTGCTTTCTGAAAACAGCTTTTAGCAGTCTTTTCATGATTACCACCACACAGTTTGGGAAAAGTAAAACCTTCCAGCCTTTCTTGGCCCTCTCAAGCTCAAGGCTCCCGTCCATCGCGTGGGATCTTCATCATCAAGTGATCTTGGACCTCAAAGATCCATAGAGTTTGTGTTCAGTTACGACGCTGAAGTGCCACCTCTCGACTGTGGATGAAGCCATTATGGCAATAAATCTGACCAGCATTTTCTGCCAACCAATCAGTGAAGCCATTTGCCCTAAGAAACAGCTAATAAAGTTGTCATGCAGACAAGGTCACAGGGGCAAAAGGGGGGAGGGGGGGAAAAAGTAGAAATATAACTTTTTACTTCCAACTAACTTGTACAGTTTCAATGTGACTCATAACATCTTTACGGGGCTTTTTACTAAAGCGTGTTAACTTTTTTGACTGGGCACAAACAGAATAAAAGAAAACAATGCAAGCTCTTTGTACAGCGTTCGAGTAACAACATACATTACCAGAAAAATAGCAACATGAACCGACTCGATACAGAACGCGCCCTCTCCCAGACCTCCTAACACATTTGAAACTTCAAATTTTTAAGAGACATTTTAATCTATAAATCCCCACCACCACCACCACATTTCTCACCCAAACCCCATCAACCAAAGAGCTAACGAGGGAAGAGAAAGAGAGAGAGAAAAGGGGGGAAAAACCCCACCATCACCACAAGCCTCAGCACGAACAGTGCGAGACAAAGGGCTCCCAAATTGCTTCCCATTTGGCCAGAGTTTTGTGACATAGAGCCCATCGCCTCTCCATTTCACAAACGTATCACAACTTATTGACCCATTTTATCAAGGAAGGGACCTGAGAAGACCTCCACTGCGCGGCCAATGTGACCCTAAGAGCCAACATTGCGTGTCGAACCAACAGAGACTGTGATGTGGTCAAACCCGGAGGTTTCTGGGGAAAAAGGAAAAATTCAGGTGCCCATTTGATAGGCCGTCCAATCCACCTTTGAAGACGGTACAGGACCGCCTTCCAAAATGCCACAACTTGAACACATGACCACCAAATATGACCCACAGTACCCATCTCTGTCCACAGTTCCTCCAACATAAGGGGGATGCTGTCTCAAACATATGATTCAGGCGAACTGGTGTCAGATACCACCTACAGAAAACTTTTTGTATTTATTGCATCTTAAGGGCAAAGCCTGTACAGGAAATGCTGGGAGTATGGCAAGCATTTGCCCTGCATTTACCACACAGGGCAGACAGTGGCGTAGTCAAGAATTTTCAACAGGGAGTACATCTCTAGCACAGCCCACAAAGCTCTCGCAATTTCCTCTCTGCCCCCTACTCCCACCCCTTTACAGACCAGTATCTGGACTCTCTCTTCCCAGCACACAAAACTCTTACAATTTCCTGCCTCCGCTCCCCCACCGTTTACAGTCCAGTACTCTCTCCCGTCCCGCAAACCTCTCGCAATTCCCTCCCTCCCCTCATCTTAAAATCACCTCCAGTCTTCACCCAGACAGCGATAGCAGCACTCATAGGCTGCCTGTGGCCTGCTCTTGGGCTTCCCCTCTGAACCGTCCCGCCCTTCAGAAAACCAGAAATTGCGCCGGAAGGGGTGGGAAGCTTCGTAGAGAAAGCCTCGGTGCAGGCTACAGGCAGCCTATGAGCGCCGCTGCCGCTGGTGCTGCCTGGGCAAAGACTGGAGGTGATTTTAAGGCATGAGAGGGTTGGGGAGAGGAGGGAAACTGCAAGAGATTTGCGGGTCTGGGCCAGGAAAGGAAGGGAGAGATGTCAGACCATGCACTGAGGGCAGGAGGGAGAAGGGAAGGAAATGCAGCATGGCATCATTAATATTAATAGACTGACAGGGGGTACGCATGCAAGGCACGCACCTTGAAAAATTAGGCCACTGAGGGTAGAAACTTACCACATGGTAAATGCATCAGCGTTGCCAATGCACGTACCATAGCTCCGTGCATAAGAAGATACCAGAAGACGCCTCACCCAATCACCCTTGCAGAACTGCTCTCCCCCTCAAAGCACCACATTGCGATCCCTCTCCCAAACCTCACAGTGCAGAACCTTCCTCCCTCACCTCTACGCTGTGAAAATCCCCCACAGCCTCTAGGGTCATAAAAAAAAGAGCTGTCCCACACCCTAGCTGTCAGGGATGGCCACACCTCATCTCCACCCATGACCCGCTCAGATCCTGCCCCTACTTGCCCTAAGCAGTTACTGCATGCTAACAGGTAAACAGGTCCCCTAAGTATCCAGCAAAACAATTATGTGAAACCTAAACTACAAAGCACTTTCCTCGCTGAGACAAATGACACCCAGGATCATTTTCTAAAGTGATTTTTCAGGCACGTGGCAATATACATCTGTGCAATGGCTCTTTTAAGAGCACCTCGCAAATGTGGGGTTTACAGTGGAAACAAGATTGCAGGATACTATTTGATCATATCAACACAGCAACCCAGGCGCCCAAAGGATTTAAAGAATTTGCAAGAAGGGCAGTCATCACAGGGAAAAAGGTGATTTTGTTGGAATGGCTGTCCAGGCATGCTCCCACAATATACCAGTGGAATGGGAATGGAAAGGATAGAAACCTCAAAGATGGGCACGAAGAGAGGCCAACAATTTCAACAAAGATGGTCTGCATTTTGGCAGACCTTGACACCAGCGGCAAGAGGACATTTACTGAACGTTTAAAAATCTTAGATGTATTTAGGGGAGAAGCGGAAGCTAGTAGCAACTAAGACCCGGGAGGGACAGGGGTGGGGGGGGGTGGGGGAGCACAAATAGACAAATGTACATAGTGTTGTTATCAGCATGGAACAGTGAAATTCAGGTTGTAACCTGTTAGCTTCAATGTATAGAATGAGAATCGGGCACATTTGTTAATAAAAATGACTGAACCATAAAACTGCACCGGGCGTAACTGTACGCATAATGGCTTGCATGCAAATACTTCCACTGTAGATATTGGCAGGGGAGATGTCTGAGTGGAGCTGGGAGGTATGCAAGGGAATTATAATACGTTAATTTACACATGTACTTCTGTAATCGATGCTTGGACATTTACACCTGCTCTCAAGCAGGCGTTAGATCTGCATCTGCAAGGTTAAGCATGATTTATGCTAATATTTTATAAACTATACAAAAGGCTTTTACAACGATGAGAGATTGTGATATGAGCAGAATAAGTGCCTGACATACATTTGAGGCTTTTCTTTCTGCAAAAACTGCCTTTTTTTTTTTTAGCTTGAATGCTAAGTATTGCTTTCAGACATGTTGGATATTTGTAGCATTGACAAAGAGGCAACTATTTCTGTATATGGGAAAATTAGGAGGCCGCGCCATGCGGAGAATTCAAAATGGCGTCCGCTGCCAGCTCTGAGCGGGAAGAATCATCGCTCGCCATGCTCGGGCCGGCTCTCACACCTGTACAGCACGATTTACAGAGCCCCGCTGCTGATTTGCGCTTGCCACACCGGGAACAGCGCTTTACAATCTCTGCAGCCATCGCCGAAAACGGCGGGGAAAATTCAAAATGGCGGTTTCGCGCCAAAAACGCCCCGATCGCGGGCCCAACCCGGAGGAGTTAGAAAACACTCTTACCTCACCGGACCGAGTTATCACAGCTCCGGTCCCATAGAAGAATCAAAGGAAAACCTCTGTTCCATTTTTTTTTTTTTTTAAACGCTGTGAGGAAAGCAGAGGTAATAAGAACTCCGGAGGCTCAGATGAGTGGGAAAGGCAGGGAAAGGCGAACCAATGTGCCTGCATCCACTGAGTGGGAAAGGACAGGGAAAAGCAAGCTAATATGTCCACATCCACGGGGGCATGGGTAAGGCAGGGAAAGGGCTAACCTCTGTGCCTTCAAAGTGAAGCTGCTATAGCCTCTAACACCCCGGCTAACAACTGGCAAGCCAGGAGCCACCCCCAGGCAGATTTTTGATGGAGCTCGAAGAAGCTGCAGCCACCCTGCTTGGGGAGATAGAGAATACTGAAGAGGCAGTGGAGCTGGCTGGCCATGAGGCACTGTGAAAAAAGTTGAGTGCTCTCTATCTCCCCCTACTGGTTGATGGACACAACCCATACGTAATGGCTTCATCTGCTTGATGACAAGGAAAAAGTAGATGCAAACTAGGTACCTTCCAGTCCACTTAACCTAGACACCCTGTTATAAAATGACCTTCATAATGCATATGGTATAGTGCGCTTCAATTATAGGCACATCTGAAAAAAATGTTTCTGTTAAAGTTCTGAGAAAAAAAAAAAAGTAACAGGTGCAAGTAGTAAACATTACGAACGGATCATGCATTTCCGATTCTCAATTCAACAGTACTGACCTGCTGTGATCCATCTGCGTTCACCATGTGGGGCATCATGGCTACCTCCCTACTCAGCAATGGTGGCAGCTCCAGCGGAATTTGGTCTGTCATCATCATTGTGACGTACATTCATGGAGAATTTTCATCAATGGACTTCCTGAAAGTAACCAAGAAAAGTGCAAATTGAATAGGAGCTAAGGGGTCCATTAACAGAGCAGCCAAACACATCCACCGGAGCAAGTTCCGGGTCAAGAGTGCACCATTTTGGGGGGGGGGGGGGGGGGGAGAAAAACCTGGAAGTGGTTAGTGTGGCGATAACCCTGCCCGCTTACTGCCGGGTTACCGCAGAAGTCCTTACCGTCACCTCAATGGGTGGCGGTAAGGGCTCCCTGCCGCACGGCCATGCGGTAAGAGTTTTCTTACCAAATGGCCGTTTTGTTTTGGGGGCTTTTTACCCATTGTGGTAAAAAGGGCCCTGGCACGAGGGAAAAATAGCCTCCGCCCACTACCACAGGGCCCTTTTTTCCCCGCAGTCTGGTAAAAGAACCCTAAGTAATACAAAGACAATAATACAGTATAAAATGATGTATATATTCCCGCAATACTGTAACCTTACCCTTGAATTTACAAATCAAAGTAGTTTTTATATCCAGGGTAAAGTTGTAAAGAGAACGACAAAACATTTGGGATCTCTTTTTTTTTTTTTGGCAGAAACAAAAAAAAAAAAAAAAAGTAAACAAGGAGCAGATAGTCGATCAAGATGATGCTATTCTTCTGTAGCCAAAAATACATACTGTAAAATCTCAGTTACACGAATGTGCACTTTTTTTTTTTCAAAGAACATTTGGTGCACTCTGGATGCGCATAATTATTACTACTACTACTACTACTACTATTTAGCATTTCTATAGCACTACAAGGCGTACGCAGCGCTGCACAAACACAGAAGATAGTCCCTGCTCAAAGAGCTTACAATCTAATAGACAAAAAATAAAGTAATCAAATCAATTAATGTGTACAGGAAGGAGGAGAGGAGGGTAGGTGGAGGCGAGTGGTTACAAGTGGTTACGAGTCAAAAGCAATGTTAAAGAGGTGGGCTTTCAGTCTAGATTTAAAGGAGGCCAAGGATGGGGCAAGACGTAGGGGCTCAGGAAGTTTATTCCAGGCGTAGGGTGCAGCGAGACAGAAGGCGCGAAGTCTGGAGTTGGTAGTAGTGGAGAAGGGAACAGATAAGAAGGATTTATCCATAGGAACAAACTTGAGATGTTGTGAGGTAAGGATGGTCACACGGGAAGACAATGAAGGAACCAATCAACTGCTACAGAAGTGCCAGTCAATTTAATAGCTGTTGATTTACCTATTTTTTTTTTTTTTGGTTAATTTACATTTTAGAATACAGTAAGAAATTGTTAAATATTTTTATAAAATTTACAAAATGTTTAAAAAAAAAAAAAAAAAAAGACCAGGAAGTCATTTTTCTGGAAGTGGCCTATTTCTTCAATACAATTTTATATTATCCTTAAATTTTGTAACATCACTGAAACACATCAGAAACTCGCTATAAAATAACTTGAAAAAGATTTTAGTTTCCGGGAGAACTGCCACATATTTTTGCTTCCGATAGAACTTCAGTAGAGTGCCTAAGTTTTAGAATTAAATGTTTCATAGCTCACATACATGATTAGCATAATGCTTCCAATCTCACCCTGTGTATTCTACACAAGCAATTAGATTTTCACATTTGTGTTAAAATTAAAATGCAAATTATACATGAGTGTGCATTACATTCCAGATTTTACGGTATTCTGTACCTACAGCCATTGTGCAGATCTTAGGCTACTGAAAATATGAAAGATAAACATCAAAACAGAACTGAGACGCCCCAGGTGTCATTCATGCAGAGGCAAGCCATGCATATTAAAATATAAGGCCATTTCTAAGCCAATAGAAATTACTTATTAATTCACTGGTGTTACATTTGTCGATTTTTGTCTGCCTGTATCTCTTTTTGGAAAAATGGAAGAACTCTATAAATCAATCTGTGCAATAATGGAACTTGATTAGATGGCATTTAATACTACCATGAACATTTCTAGACGTGAAGACCAGAAAATTATAACAAGCAACAACTATCTAGTCTTCAATTATGTTTACAGTTTCAAATACATGGAAAAGGCCTCTTAGATCCCATGCCGTCTTAAAATTCTATTTACCAAGCAAGTTGTTCAGCTACATCCAGCAGGGGATCTGCGGTATTCAAGGAACCACCTACCACAAAACATCATCGCTCTGCCTCTGCTGAAAGAAATATCCTTCAGAAGATGGTACTGTGGAAGAGAATGCTACTCCGAAAGAGGGCTGATACATTAATGGAGTGGAGGAGTGGCCTAGTGGTTAGGGTGGTGGACTTTGGTCCTGGGGAACTGAGTTCGATTCCCACTTCAGGCACAGGCAGCTCCTTGTGACTCTGGGCAAGTCACTCAACCCTTCATTGCCCCATCGCATTGAGCCTGCCATGAGTGGGAAAGCGCGGGGTACAAATGTAACAAAAAATAAAAAAATAAAATGAAAAAACAGAGAATGTGCCAGAAGAAAACAGGCATTCAAAGAAATATCAATTCGGTTGATTCATTTGGTAATCAATAATTTTTCTGTAAATATCAATGACTGCAGTTTTCAAGCTCTGAATAAAGACGATGTTTTAAGCATGAGGAGAATAGTTTTATACCAGAGAATCTAGGTAGGTAAGGCGGTAAAAGCTGAGATGCCCATTATAGTCCTATGGGCGTCTTGGCATTTACTGCCAGCTGATTTCTACCATGAGCTAAAAATGCTACCGTGGCTTAGTAAAACACCCCCAATATAGTTGTAAACACTAACGATCCTGTTTACTAAGGCGCGTTAGCATTTTTAACGCACCTACAATTAGCATGCAAGCTAACCGTGTACGCGCCTATAGGGATATTGTAGGCATGTACACAGTTAACGTGCATACATGGTTAACACCCGTTAAGATACTAATGTGCCTATAACGCAGCTTAGTAAACAGGCCTTAAAGCGGTAGCAAATTAAAAGACAATAAGAATGCCATATATACAACGGAAGGACAGAGAACAGGAAGATCAGAGCAACTTGTCAAAATAATAGTGAGACTGGCTGTACAACTCCTATGGAGGAACTAATTAAAAAAAGAAAAAACAAGAGAAAGGTAGGTGAACCCACATGGAAAGGAGACGTGGAGGGGCATAATTGAACGGGACGCCCAAGATTTCCTGGGGCCGTTCTCGCAGGAGGGCTCCGTGAAGAATTCAGTAATCGTCAGATGGTTATGTTTTAATATTAAGACATGAGTGGAGAGAGTTTCTTCAAAACGAAGGTTCTAGACGTCAAAAAACTAACTTTATCAAGATGAAGAAACAATGGTGGATATATAGTTTGCAGACCATCGATCCAATGAAAGGCCTTAACGAAAATATAGAATTGAACACTATTATTTGAAAGAATGGACACAAACAAATACATCCGCTTCTGTCAGTGGGTACATAGACTATGCTATGTCTTTTTCTTTTTGTTTTGATTAGAAACGGCATTAAGGACCTTTAAGTGGGAAAAATCCACAATTCCGAGAATAACACGTATAGAATGTTTGTACGTTTGGGAAGCTTGCCAGGTGCCCCCTTTGCCTGGATTGGCCGCTGTCGTGGACAGGATGCTGGGCTCGATGAACCCTTGGTCTTTTCCCAGTGTGGCATTACTTATGTACTTATATACATATGCTGCATATCAACTCATGGACGTGCCATCACCTCATAAATCAACAAAAATTACCACGATCACTACTTCATCACAACGGCTATCTCGTTTCCGACACAGCTGGCATTTTCAGTACAGACAAACCATGCAGAACTGTTTGATGCTTCCTCTGTCCTGAATGTTCCCTGTCTAATTGTCAGTGCACCATATATAAACACAATGCATTGATTTCTATCAATTTTTAAATAAGAGGCTTTCTCCCTTTTTATCTGTGTCTTAATTATAGGGCCTAAGTTCAACCGAAGTTTGAAAAACATAATAAAAAGACAGAGAACAACATAATAAGAAGACAGGACAGACATGGGCTAGAAAGTATTCACAGATTCCACCACAAACCTCTGCATTTGTGTCTTACCCCTATGTGTGTCTGGTTTTAGTGCTGGAAATGAGTGTGTTAGTTTTATATATAGCAGGAAAAGGACTTGCTAAGAAAACCTGAAGGTCTAGCTGTTAAGTAGTAACAACTGCAAGCGACTGCTAAGACGTACATCACTACCTAGAACACAATTTGCTCCCTAAAGACCCCTCTGTGCATTTATTTATTTATTTATTTATTAGGATTTATTTACCTCCTTTTTGAAGGCATTCACTCAAGGCGGTGTACAGTAATAATAAATCAGACATGAGCAATCGACAATTACAGCAGTAAAAATATTCAAATAACAATACAAAGTATGGCATAGTATACGACTTACGATGTCAACAGAATACGTAATGGAACATTTTAATTGACAGTGAAGGGTATAAGCAAAGATGGAACATATGTACACCCATCACGCAAATGGCAGCTTCCATAAACCAAATATTTTCCACTTTCATTGGTAAGCAAGACTAAAGCACACATGTTCTTAGCTGACCCCTAACTCCATCTATCTTCTCTAAAAGAAAGTCTAAAGAGTTGCAAGCCCATAAATCAATCATGAGGTTTGAGAGAACAGAAAGCAAAAAGAAACATACTCAGCTGGATCAAGGGCTTCCTAACCACCAGAACATACCAAGTGAAATCTAACTCAAACATACCACTACCGTGGAAAGCAGATTGCAGAGAGTACCTCAAGGATCACCAATATCACCGATCCTCTTCAACTTAATGATGACCCCGCTAGCAATGTCCCTATCCACCCAAGGCTTCAACCCATTCATCTATGCAGACGACGTTACAATATACATTCCTTTCAAACATGACCCGACAGAAATCACCAACGAAATCAATCTCAGCATGAGCACCATGACCTCATGGGCAAATGAGTTCCAACTAAAACTCAACACAGAAAAAACACATTGCCTCATCCTCTCATCCCTACATAACACGAACAAACCCACAAATTTAAATACACCAGATCACACGCTCCCTATATCAGATAGCCTGAAAATCCTCGGGGTTACAATCGACCATAACCTTACACTCAAGAGCCAAGTGAACTCTACAACCAAGAAAATGTTCCACTCAATGTGGAAACTCAAACGCATGAAACCATTCTTCCTGAGGGAAATATTCCGCAACCTGGTACAATCAATGGTACCAAGCCACGCTGACTACTGCAATGAAATCTATGCGGGATGCAAAGAGCAACTCACAAAGAAACTTCAGACCGCTGAAAACACTGCAGCCAGACTCATATTTGGCAAAACTCAATTCGAAAGCACCAAACCCCTCCAAGAAAAATTGCACTGGCTCCCAATCAAAGAATGTATTGCTTTCAAGATCTGCACCCTGGTCCACAAAATTATTTACGGTGAAGCCCCGGGATAAATGACCGACCTCACAGACCTACCAACCAGAAACACAGTCGCATCAACATGGACATACCTAAATCTCCACTATCCAAGCTGTAAAGGTCTCAAATACAAATCAACCTATGCATCCAGCTTCTCCTACATAAGCACACAACTGTGGAATGCATTACCAAAAACTGTGAAAACAACGTATGACCACCTCAACTTCCAGAAGCTACTAAAGACCAACCTGTTCAATAAGGCATACCCTACCGACCCAACTTAAGTGCCTGAACCCTGCAACACAACGTAACTAAAGCTCGTAATGAACACTACATAACTCTCCTTCTCTGATTCACAATGTGTCTGTAACATATGAACCTCATTCGACTATAACATCACTTTGTGCTTGTTTCTCTACCAGAGTTGGCAAACGCCTTCACAGTACAATGTAAGCTACATTGAGTCTGCAAATAGGTGGGAAAATGTGGGATACAAATGCAACAATCAAGAAGGGAAAAAAAACCCGCTTCACTTATGGTAATACAGCAAAAAATAGCGGGTAAAGTCAAACTCGATGCATGACAATGGAAAAAATAAAGGAAGGGGGGGAAGAGAGACCTCAGACTGGCCGCGTACAGCCAAATCAATGGGATTATTCGTGCGAAAATGCAAATATGCACCATCACCATATTTTAATCACTGGTCCTCGACCCACCACCTCCCTGGATATTAAACAATTTTTGTTTTTTGTTTTTATAATCAAATTCATACAAAAACGTGCTACATGTACCCTCTCAGGACATAAAAAGCAGACTTGATGACTTATCTTATGGCAGTTTCAAAAAACGGGCCTCCCCAACGGTCCGTTTCGCCAATCACAAGCTTCGTCAGGGGAAAGACGCCCTAATAGAGAACACTGCTCATAGAATCAACAGCAACCTTTTGAGCGGACAGCAGGACAAGCAGGGAGGTGGTGGGTCGAGGACCAGTGATTAAAATATGGTGATGGTGCATATGTGCATTTTCGCACGAATAATCCCATTGATTTGGCTGTACGTGGCCAGTCTGAGGTCTCTCTTCCCCCCTTCCTTTATTTTTTCCATTGTCATGCATCGAGTTTGACTTTACCCACTATTTTTTGCTGGATTCAAATGCAACAAATAAATAAATAAAATAAACTTCAACCAAAATAGATACATATTCTAGTACCGTATTTTTCGGACTATAAGACGCACCGGACCATAAGATGCACCTAGGTTTTAGAGGAGGGAAATAGGAAAAAAAAATTTTCCTTTTTCCCTCCTCTAAAACCTAGGTGCTCTGGTGCGTCTTGTCCAAATCCCTCCCTCCGAGTTCGGGATCGCCCTCCCCCCGGCCCTGTCACCACTTCTCCATACTCACGTCACGTGATCTTCCCTTGGTGGTCTAGTGACGTCGGAGCAGGAAAGAACCCCCTCTTTCCTGCCCAGCGCGCTGCTCTCCATCCTCCTGTATGCAGCCTGACGGTCTCGGTGAGATTCAAAATGGCCGCTGAGAATTGAAGTCTCAGCGGCCATTTTGAACCTCGCCGAGACCGTCAGGCTGCATACAGGAGGATGGAGAGCAGCGCACTGGGCAGGAAAGAGGGGGCTCTTTCCTGCCCCGACGTCACTAGACCACCAGGGAAGATCGCGTGACATGAGTACGGAGAAGTGGTGACAGGGCCGGGGGGAGGACGATCCCAAACTCGGAGGGTGGGCGGCCAGCCAGCCAGCCAAATCTACCTTCGGACTATAAGACGCACCCCCCATTTTCCTCCCAAATTTTGGGGGAAAAAAGTGCGTCTTATAGTCCGAAAAATACGGTAAATGCTGTGGCATACACTTGTGGAAAGTCCCTGATGGGCCACAAGCTGCTTTCTGATGAGACTTAGAATAGTCACAGGTCAATCAAAAGCAGAATATAAGCGTTGCCATACTGGGACAGACCTAAGGTCCATCAAACCCAGCATCCTGTTTACAACAGTGGTCAATCCAGGTTACAAGTACTCGGCAAGATCCCAAAGGAGTAAAACAAATTTTATGTTTCTTATCCCAGAAATAAGTAGTGGATTTTCCCATCTTAATAATGGCTTGTGGACTTTACTTTTAGGAAATTATGCAAACTTTTTCAAACCCTACTAAGCTAACTGCTTTCGCCACATTATCAACAAATTCCAGAGTTTAATTGCAAGTTGAGTAAAGAAACATTTTTTTCCGATTTGTTTAAAATTTACTACTTAGTAGCTTCATTGAATGCCCCCGTAGTCCTTGTGTTTTTGGAAAGAGTAAACACCTGCCTGTTCCACTTCGCTCATTATTTTATAGACCTCTATCATACCCCACTCCCAACCCCAGCCATCTCCTCTCCAAGCAGAAGAGCCCTAGCCTCTCCAGCCTTTCCTCATAAGAAAATCGTCCCATCCCCTTTATCATTTTCATGTTGCCCCTTTCTGTACCCTTTCTAATTCTGCTATATCTTTGTTGAGATGCAGTGACCAGAAGTGCACACAGTATTCAAGGTGTGGTTGCATCATGAAGTGATTATTGTCAGTTTTGTTTTTTATACCTTTCCTAATTAATTAATATGTTTCTTACATTTGTATCCCACATTTTCCCACCTTTTGCAGGCTCAATGTGGCTTACATATAACCGTTAACGGTGTTAGCCAATTACGGTTTGAACAAATACATAGTATGAATGAATACAAAGTGATATTGTGGTATAATGAGGTACATGTATGGTAGGAAACAGTTGGGGGAACTTAGAGAGGGAAAGAGGGAAGAAGAGTCAGGTAATGTCCGTTGCAGTCTTTGGTTATGTTGTGTCACAAGTGACCGGTATTTTTATGTCGGGTCGTTCGGGTATGCTCTTCTGAACAGGTCTGTCTTTAGTGCTTTCCGAAAATTTAGGTGGTCGAGCGTAGTCTTTACTGCTTTTGGCAATGCGTTCCAAAGTTGTGCGCTTAGGTAGGAAAAGCTGGTTGCATAGGTGGATTTGTATTTCAGTCCTTTGCTGCTTGGGTAGTGGAGGTTTAGATATGATCGTGCAGATTCTGTGGAGTTTCTGGTTGGTAGGTCGATGAGGTCTGTCATGTAGCCCGGTGCCTCGCCGTAAATAATTTTGTGAACAGTCGTGAAGATTTTGAAAGTGATGCGTTCTTTGATTGGTAGCCAGTGCAACTTTTTCTCTTAGTGGTTTGGCACTGTCGAAACGTGTTTTTCCAAATATAAGCCTGGCTGCTGTATTTTGGGCGGTCTAAAGTTTCTTTATGATTTGATCCTTGCATCCCGCATAGATTCCATTACAGTAATCTGCGTGGCTAATCATTCCTAACATTCTATTTGCTTTCTGAGCTGCCACTACACACTGAGCAGGGGGTTTCAACAATGACCCCTAGATCCTTCTCATGGAATGTGGAACTTTGCATCACGTAGCTATAGTTTGGGTTCCTCTTTCCTACACGCATCACATGCTTTTGCTCATATTAAATGTCCTCTGTCATTTGGATGCCCAGTCTCCCAAATCTCATAAGGTCCTCTTGCAACTTCCTCTTCTGATTTAACAGCTTTGAATAAGTTTGTGTCATCAGCAAATTTAATTACTTTACTAGATCATTTATAAATATGCTAAAAGGCAGCAACCCCAGCACAGAAAAGCTAGAACTTGCTCAACATTATTAATAACTTTAAACTCAAACTACTTTGACATCAGATTTGTACAGTATTTACTAATGGTTAGTGCATGCGAATAGTGTTAGTACCTGCTGTGTGCTACAGGGATATTTTATTCTTATGGGCCCTGCAGCAGATAGAACACTGAAGGAGTGGAGGAGTGGCCTAGTGGTTAGAGCACAGGTCTTGCAATCCAGAGGTGGCCGGTTCAAATCCCGCTGCTGCTCCTTGTGATCTTTGGCAAGTCACTTAACCCTCCATTGCCTCAGGTACAAACTTAGATTGTGAGACCTCCTGGGACAGAGGAATATCCAGAGTACCTGAATGTAACTCACCTTGAGCTACTACTGAAAAAGGTGTGAGCAAAATCTAAATAAAATAATGTCATTAGCACAGGCTAGCAGTTGGTAAATGACCCCCTAAAAATATCAATACATTGCTTTGCTCTGCATTTTTTAACAATATTTAGGAAGGTAAAGAAATCTCAGGGGCCCTTTTACTAAGGCGCGTAGGCGCCTATGCGTGTCCAATGCACATCGAATTGGCACGATTGCCAAGCTACCACATGCCCCAGGCGGTAATTTCATTTTTGGCACGTTCCAAAAACACACAGTAGAAAATATTTTCTATATTCTACCACGGCGCGCTTACCTGGAGGTAATCAGCACTTCGCGCATGTTAGTTACCGCCCAGTTAGCGTGCAAGACCTTACCGCTAAGTTAATGGGTGGTGTTAAGGTCTCAGGACGAAAATGGACGCGCGCTAGTTTTCATTTTGCCACACCTCCATTTTCCGGCACAATTTTTAAAAAAACGCTTTTTTCCATTCACGCTAAGGAACTGGATCAGCATGCGTCCAAAACACGCGCCTACACCAGCGCAGGCCACTTTTTGGCATGCCTTAGTGAAGGGGCATCTCAATCAGCATCCTCTATTCACTTTACTGCCAACTGGATTTTAAGTTTTGAAATCTGCTATTTAGTCAGACATTCTCCCTTTAGAAAACCTTAAGCTATCTTAAGGAAAGAGTAACTAGAGATGTAACTCCCTTGCAAGACATATGTGAAGATTTCCATAACAAAACACTTGGTCTCAGCTCTATATAAACACCTAACAGGTGCAGATCCACCTGAACATGACCATAGGGCTAAATGGGTTGATGATTTGGGTGCGGAGTACAATGAGTCAGATTGGATGGCAATAGAAGCTTTATTACCTAAGCCAACATCCAGGAAAACCATGTAAAAACGGTATTCCACTGGTACTTAATCCCTAAAATATTAAATGGTATTCTACGGTTTCCCAAAATTGTTGGAGGGGTTGTATTAGTAGAGGGACTATGGTACATATTTGGTGGACATGTCCCAAAGTGAAAGATTATTGGAAAGGTATTTAATTCAGGCTTCGCTTGCTTATGGGGCTTTTGATTTCATGGGATCCAGGGATATATATATATATTTTAATTACAGGTTACACTTGAGCTTGAATCACATTAATGTGATTCTGCTTCAGTGCCGGAAGGCTGGTTCTTGTGACATCCTGGAAAGACCCAGGTATTCCCTCAATGAATAAATGGTTGAACAAACCGAGATATATTTATGAGATGGAATATCTAACAGCAGTGCGCATTGGAAGACACTGATCAAATGGAATAAGGTTTGGGGTGCCCTTTAAAGGGTAAACTGTGATTAACCTTAACATCTAACAATCACTATAAATTACTAAGGGCTCTGTTTACTAAGCCACATTATAGGTGTGTAAGGGCATTTTTACTGTGCGCTAACACTAGAGACACCCATAGGAATATATGGATGTCTCTAACATTTAGCACGTGCTAAAAACGCTAGCGCACCTTAGTAAACAGGGCCCTAAGTTTGTGAATTAGTTTGTTCCTCCATTTTCATCCTAATTTTTATTGCCTTTTTTGTTGTATAGTTTTGTGGTTTTCTTCAAGAAAACTTTAAAATCAAGGGCGTTCATTATGTTCATGATACGTCTATAAATCAGCCTGAAACCAGACTATTATTGTTTGTATAGATTACAATCTGTTGTATAAATGTTGTAGTAAGCTTAAATGCTGTGTCTTCATTATAGCTCTTTGAAATACAAAAAAAAACTCAAACAAAAAATAAAATATTAAGCTAATCAGAGGTGCTGCCCATGTGTCCCTCTCAGATACCCACACATGGTCAAGCAGGAACATCCAAAGAGTGGATCTGCACAAGACTTTCTATAAATCTGGAGACATCTATAATAAAAGGGCCATAACAAAATGGAAGAAGTGATTGACGCAGTTAAATATGTTGTTGCAACGTTGATTTGTATACTGAACCTTGCTGTATGAAGGCTCCAAGTTGAATTGTATTGTGCATTTCGTCAATAAAAAAGTTTAAACATAAAAGGGCCATAACTTGTATTTCAAAAAAATGTAAAAACATATAAAAATAAATTGACTTAAGAGAAAAATATAACCCAGGAGAAAGAGCAAAGCCAAGGAACTGACAAACTACTATTCTATTTATTTTGTTATAAATTTCCCATTACAATTGAGTATCCTAGGCGAAGTACAACAACACATTTTAGTTGAGTGGAGGTTGGGGTTTTTTTTTAGACTGCCAATAGAGGTTCCACTCCAGTGTATTCTGGAGATTAAGAGCATTTTTCACGGAGGAATTTTTTCTCCACGTCTTTGAATTTAAGGGTATTACAGTGTTTTTGTCTGGTACTTCAGAACACTAATTTTCAGTTGCTACATATATTTTTGGGAATCTCTGTGCCTAGTGCCTACCCATATTACCCACTGCCCTCTCCCCCCAAAAATGGTTCTATCTATACTATTGGTTTAATCCCAGCTTTAGACTTACATCGTTAAAGGACTGTTTTCACTATACAAGGCATACTCTTATATACTCTCTCTCCCTTCATCTCTGAGCACTCTACCAGAACCCTTATCCACACTTCTCGTCTTGATTATTGTAACCTGCTTCTCACCGGCCTCCCACTTAGCCATCTCTCTCCTCTTCAATCAGTCCAAAACTCTGCTGCGCGACTCATTTTCCGCCAAAGTCGCTATGCTCACATTAGCCCTCTCCTCAAGTCACTCCACTGGCTCCCTATCCGTTTCCGCATTCAATTCAAACTTCTATTACTGCATTCACTCTACTGCTCCCCAGTACCTCGCTACTCTTGTTTCTCCCTACGCCCCCCCTCGGGTACTCCGTTCTGTGGATAAATCTCTCGTCTGTCCCTTCTCCTCTACTGCTAATTCTAGACTCCGTTCCTTTTATCTTGCTGCACCTCAGGCCTGGAATAGACTTCCCGAGTCTGTACGTCTAGCCCCGTCTTTGGCCGTTTTCAAGTCCAAACTTAAAGCCCACCTCTTTACCACTGCTTTTGACTCCTAACCCTCACTTGCCCTGTCCTTTTATCCTCACCTCTTTATTCCCTTACCCTTAGTTGTTCTGTCTGTTTACCTGTCTTACCTAGATTATAAGCTCTTTGAGCAGGGACTGTCTTTTTGTGTATGGTGTACAGTGCTGCGTATGCCTTGTAGCGCTATAGAAATGATAAGTAGAAGTACTCTTTAGAACACCATAATAAATCATGAAAATATAGCTTTTCAGCATTCACACTGGCTTATTTCCCCCGCAATTCTTTTCTGCTGTACCACTGAATGGGCCTCTTTTATGAAACCACACCAGCAGCTCCCGCGTGCCAATGCAGACGAAGCCCTTTCAAAATGGGCTTTGTCGGCATTGCTGCACCGGAACCGCTAGCGTTGGTTTGATAAAAGAGGCCCCAACATCCCTTTACTTGTCCAGTTATTTTCTTCGAAATATTCTTTCCATTATTTTTTCTTGTGTGTTCAATTTGATGGATACAGCCAGAGATTAGCTTCTTCAAGATCCAGTACCACTGATCCAATTGGCATACAGAGGGTCCATGATGTGTATCGCAACCAAGGTTTCTCCTCCTAGCAAACCAAGCTTAGCTCCAAAATATCTAGAAAGTCATAGAACCAAACATTCTAACCTAATTCTAATCCTGGCAACTCCACGTTCCACTACTCAGCTAGTGATCCCAGATCTTTATATTAATTCAAGATGTGTACTGAAACGCATAAATAGTTGCATATGAAACTAGAAAAAAACTTTTACATAAAGCAGGAAAAAAACACACACACATACAACCAAGATCTACTGGGGAACAAGTCCACAAAAATACTGGTATTTATTTTTGCATACATTATTACATCCTACTACTACTACTACTACTACTACTATTTAGCTTTTCTATAGCGCTACAAGGCATACGCAGCGCTGCACAAACATAGAAGAAAGACAGTCCCTGCTCAAAGAGCTTACAATCTAATAGACAAAAAATAAATAAAGTAAGCAAATCAAATCAATTAATGTGAACGGGAAGGAGGAGAGGAGGGTAGGTGGAGGCTTAGTCCACCAATAAGAGCCAACCTCATCAGTGATGTCACAATGGCTTGATTGCCTGATACTTGGCTCACTTCTGATATTGTGATGTCATAAGGGAAAGGGGGAAAGGGAAATGGGACTTGATATACCGTCTTTCTGAGGTTTTTGCAACTACATTCAAAGCGGTTTACATATATTCAGGTATTATTTTGTACCAGGGGCAATGGAGGGTTTAGTGACTTACCCAGAGTCACAAGGAGCTGCACTGCACTAACCAATAGGCTACTCCTCTACTACTACTACTAGTACTATTTAGCATTTCTATAGCGCTACAAGGCGTACGCAGCGCTGCACAAACATAGAAGAAAGACAGTCCCTGCTCAAAGAGCTTACAATCTAGAGCGGGGGCTCTCAACCCAATCTTTATGACACACTCAACTAGTTAAGTTTTCTGGATAACAATTTTATGTAAATAAGCAATTAATATGCATAAAACAGATTTGCTCTTACTGCTTCCATTTCGTGCACATCCATGATCAACAGCTGGAAAACCTGACTAGGTGGTTGGGTGTTGCCGGAGATCTGGGTTGAGAATGTCTAATCGAAGGGTTCCAGTGTTCAACAAATATACCATACTCAAGGAAAGAAGAAAAGGCTTCCATAGAGCAGCCCGTCTCCATCTGGGTCTTTTCTTTATCTACTCTTTTGTTTCTGTGGGGATTTTTTTTTTCCTTTTTTGTTTTGTTTTAGTATGAACCACATTCTGGAGTGGAGGAGTGGCCTACTGGTTAGGATGGTGGACTCTGGTCCTGGGGAACTGAGGAACTGAGTTCGATTCCCACTTCAGGCACAGGCAGCTCCTTGTGACTCTGGGCAAGTCACTTAACCCTCCATTGCCCCATGTAAGCCGCATTGAGCCTGCCATGAGTGGGAAAGCGCAGGGTACAAATGTAACAAAAATAAAATAGATACTACTGGAGATTCTACATGGAATGTTGCTATTCCACTAGCAACATTCCATGTAGAAGGCTGCGCAGGCTTCTGTTTCTGTGAGTCTGACGTCCTGCACGTACGTGCAGGACGTCAGACTCACAGAAGCAGAAGCCTGCGCGGCCACAATGGTGATCTGCAAGGGCCGACTTCTACATGGAATGTTGCTAGTGGGACTGGGCTAGTCACTTAACCCTCCATTGCCCCATGTAAGCCGCATTGAGCCTGCCATGAGTGGGAAAGCGCAGGGTACAAATGTAACAAAAATAAAATAGATACTATTGGAGATGCTACATGGAATGTTGCTACTATTGGAGATTCTACATGGAATGTTGCTATTCCTCTAGCAACATTCCATGTAGAAGGCTGCGCAGGCTTCTGTTTCTGTGAGTCTGACGTCCTGCACGTACGTGCAGGACGTCAGACTCACAGAAGCAGAAGCCTGCGCGGCCACATTGGTGATCTGCAAGGGCCGACTTCTACATGGAATGTTGCTAGTGGAATAGCAACATTCCATGTAGAATCTCAAATAGTAGCAACAGTGGAGGAGTGGCCTAGTGGTTAGGGTGGTGGACTCTGGTCCTGGGGAACTGAGGAACTGAGTTCGATTCCCACTTCAGGCACAGGCAGCTCCTTGTGACTCTGGGCGTCACTTAACCCTCCATTGCCCCATGTAAGCCGCATTGAGCCTGCCATGAGTGGGAAAGCGCAGGGTACAAACATAACAAAGTTAACATATGCTAAGGGGTCCTTTTTTTTTTTTTTTTTTTTATTATTATTAAATTTCAAAATAATACATTCACAATAATAAATGTATAGAAATCAGGAAATACATCCAAAAGATTAAAAAACCATCCATTACATTTCCATGGATTTTCAAAAAAAAAAAAAAATCTTTCTTACTTAGTCCACTATAAACGATCAAGATACAAGGTATTGATCATAGGAAACAAAAAGAGTAAAGAAACTCTTACAATAAACATAAGGAGGACAGAATCACAAGTTTGCCTGCGGTTTCAACTCCCTACTGATGCCTCCGAGGCTTGAAGATCCCTGCTTTCTTTACTTACTAATAGGAGCTTCAATTTTTCTGGACCAAAAAAAACATAATGAACATTACCAAAAGAAACAAGACATCTGCATGCAAATTTCAACTTAAATGATCCTCCCAGGGAGAGAGTTCGAGGCCTAAGCCCCAAAAATTCTCGCCTTTTCTTTTGTGTAGATTTGCTGACGTCAGGAAAAATCTGTATCTTTGAGCCAAAAAATTGAGCTTCCCTAGATTTGAAGTAAAGGCGAAATATATTATTTCGATCAGTCTCGAATGCAAAGGATACCAGGAGAGTAGTGCGTTCAGTTATAGTCTCTAATGATGTTTCAAGAATTTGAGTGAGATTTAAGTATGGAGCAATCTCCAGATTTGTTTTAATTCCAGTAATATAATAAGCTTTAACGATCGGAGGAAAAGCTTCTTTTGGAATCTTTAAGATTTCTAGGAAATATTTCTGTAACATCTCTAATGGAGGTAATAGAGGGCTTTTAGGAAAGTTTAAGAATCGCAAGTTGTTTCGTCTAAGTTGATTGTCCAAAAATTCTACTTTCCTTTGGTCCCTTTCTTTCTCCATACGAACATTATCAACTAGAGTTTGTCATTTTTTAATTGCAATAGAATTTAACTCACTTTTCTCCTCTTGCTTCGCCATTCTCGACTCCATTAGCTGTTGAGAATGTTTAACATCGCTAAGGGGTCCTTTTAATAAGCTGCAGTAAAAGGAGCCCTGTGGTAGTGGCGGAGACCAGATTTGCCACGCGCCAAGACCCCTTTTACCGCAGTGGGTAAAAGTGAAGAAAAACGAAACAGCTTTGTGGTAAGTACGTGCCTGCTGTGTGGCCATTTCACAGGCAGCCCTTACCGCCACCCTTTGAATAAGGTGGCGGCAAGGGCTCCTGAGCTAACCCGGTGGTAAAAATGAACAAAAATTTCCGGTCGTGCCAGAAATGCTACGTGCTGGGGGTGGAACCTCCATCGGAGACCGCATTAGGCCGGCAGTAGTTCCGATTTGCCGCGCGGCACCCCTTTAGTAAACAGGCTCCTAAATTAGTATGCGATAAACAAAAGAAAAACACACATACCCCGGGTTTCAACATATGGCATGTTGAGGCGCACGTGTAGACTTTTGTGCACGCCTTAATTGTTTAACGAGCCACTTAGCCATATGCAACTCGTCACTGGTTCCACACTTGAAATGCCAGCTTGTATTTTGATTCCATTTTAATTTTCTGCTAATCTGCATGACTGTGGTTCACCCACAGACAATTTAGCTTGGCTCTCACACTCAACCCCATACGGTGATCCTACACTTGGTCTTCAAAACCCGATAGTTCCTTCTAACTTGTCTTTGACACCTATGGCAGTGTTTCCAAAACCTACATTTTCAAAAATGTACCATGCCTTTCGTGGAACAGGCAGCGTGGACATGGGATAAGACTCATGGTCAAAAGCAGACAGACAAATGCAAATTCTATAAGAGAGAGCTGGAAACAACTGTGTATCTACGTGCTTGATGAGAGAAAATCTATATGTACAAAGGCGTGTAGGTTCATCCACCGAACCTATGTAAACACTATATCATCCCTGCACCAAAAAGGCAACAAGTTCACGACCCTTAGAGAACTGTGGAAAATGAGGAGATTCTGGTCACCTGGGACAGTCCCATTCCAGTCGGTAAAAAAAACTCAATTCAAGACAATCAGATATAACGGTAACGGGGAAAAACACAGGAAGAACATCGATAATAGAAGCATCACTGTCAAGTGAATGTTCTGTACATTGCATACAAGATCCTTAAGTATGAAGAAAATGTGGTAGAAAGATACAGAAATATTTCCTGTCCTGCTGGGTGTCACAGACCCGGATTATAAGGAATTTCCAAGATTAACTTGGCAAGTTGCCTATTCATAGGATGTAATACGAACTCAAGAAGGAAGTTTTCTTTGGAATGATGCAAGCCTTATACCGGGCAATAGAAATAAAGTGGAAAGATGCCCTTGGTTAGGAGTGAGGTTAACTGCTGTTGTGGTAAAAGTAAACTCTTATTATACAGCAATACAAACACAAACTAAGACGCAGTTAAAGCAGTAATATAGCCAGAACCAAAATTCCTTTTTTTTTTTTTTTGAGGGGGGAGGGGCAATGGTTAACATGATTAGGCACCAGGCACAGAAAATCCAAAAAATATATGTAGCAGCTCTAAATTAGTGCTCTAAGGTCTCTAACTGACAAAAACACTCCAATACCACAAAGCTTAAAGAAATGGAGAAAAAAAGATTTCAATGAAAAACGTTCTCAATCTCCAGAATACCCTGGAATGAAGCCTCATGTCTATCATCGGTCTTAGAAAAAAAAAACTCCACTCAAAAAAAAAATCCAAAATGCAATCATCATTCAAAACGACTGCTGTTCAAAAAAACAAAAAAGCAATGAAATACCAACTTACCTGTCAACAAAAAAAGCCTCCAGGACAGAGATGCAAGACTGGAAAACACTAGTTTTGGTGTCCTTTTGTGAAGAAAAATAGTTAAGGGAATAACTTCAGTACTTTTACAATGTAATTCCATTGCTAAGTGTCAATCCTGCTTATTTTCGAACGAGGAGGCCAGCCATCTTCCGAAACAAATCGGGAGATGGCCGGCCATCTCCTAAACCCGGCCAAATCAGTAAAATCGAAAGCCGATTTTGGCCGGCTTCAACTGCTTTCCGTCACAGGGCCAGCCAAAGTTCAAGGGGGTGTGTCGGCAGTGTACCAAAGGCGGGACGGGGGCGTGGTTAAGAGATGGCCAGCTTCGGCCGATGATGGAAAAAAGAAAGCCAGCCCTGATGAGCATTTGGCCGGCTCCACTTAGTCCCTTTTTGTTCACGACCAAGCATCAAAAAGGTGCCCCAACTGACCAGATGACCACCAGAGGGAATCAGGGCTCACCTCCCCTTACTCCCCCAGTGGTCACCAACCCACCTCCCCCCCCCAAAAAAAAAATTTAAAAAAAACATTTTTTTGCCAGCCTCAAATGTCATACCCAGCTCCATCACAGCAGTAAGCAGGTCTTTGGAGCAGTTTTTAGTGGGTGCAGTGCACTTCAGGCAGGCGGACCCAGGCCCATCCTCCCCTACCTGTTACACTTGTGCTGGTAAATGGGAGCCCTCCAACCCCCCCCCCCCCCAAAACCCACTATACCCAGATGTCGGTACCCCCCTTCATCCCTAAGGGCTATGGTAGTGGTGTACAGTTGTGGGCAGTGGGTTTTGGGGAGGTTCTGGAAGGCTGAGCACCTAAGATAAGGGAGCTATGCACCTGGGAGCAATTTCTGAAGTCCACTGCAGTGCCCCCTAGGGTGCCCGGTTGGTGTCCTGGCATGTCAGGGGGGACCAGTGCACTACAAAAGCTGGCTCCTCCCACGACCAAGTGCCTTGGATTTGGCCGGGTTTGAGATGGCCGCCCTTAGAGATGGCTGGCCCTGTTCGATTATGCCCCTCAATATAAATCAAACACTAGTGTCAGCTGCACCAGACACAGTGAACTCAATTACTGGAGCGTAAAATTAAAGGACAAAGTTGTTCTTTGTTCACAAGTACCAAGTTATCAACAACTTACAGGGGCTGCCACTTGCATGACAGTTTCTTGGCAGACAGCAGATTGAATTGTTATTGGCTTCCCAGTCATCTTTACCCCTGGGCTAAGACCGGGTACTCATTTGCCCACTGAAAGTGGATGGATGGCGGAGTTGACCGGAGGTCGGCTACCTGACAGGCATCCCAATGCGGGTTTCAAACTCAGGTCATGGATGCAATAGGCAAGTGGCCTACCGACTGCATCATATTAGGGTACAAAATCTGACGTCTCTCTCAAAAAGTATAGAGTACAGAGTATAGAGGTACAGACTTTGCTCCAAGGTTGACGCTTGAAGACATTTAGAGTTCCTGAGGAAGTTTTTCAACGAAACTCTGCAGTGTTGGACTCTTGATGCTTTAAGGATAGAGACGCTGCCGAGCCATAGTGTGAAGTCTTCACTTTGACTTAGCGACTTTTGAGGGAAGCATATATGGAAGAGACAATCTTACCAGTAATTCTAAGGAAATTCAAGGCAAGCCAAGGAAAGATAAGTGATTAATATTTTTAAGTGCCTCGTGAATATAAGAACTACAAAAGGACTATAAACGGGTCAATATAGAAGTCCTTAGTGTGAGTGAGAGGAACTAGGGGTATGAGATTGACGAGCACAACTGACATTGATTTAGCACTCTAAAGACGCACTATAGTGGTTCTTGTGAAGAAAACGCACAAATATAAAAAAAAAATGTTAATAAAAACCACGGAGAGGCTCTCTGATTGAGAAGCTCAACCACCCCTTGAGATTTACACATGTATGTGTAATTTCTCGCATTTGGGTGAGTAAATACTCTGAGAGCCCTCCAATACACATTACATATGATTGAGTGAATGACATCAGTAAGGGTCAGATGTGCAGCCAATCTTTTAATTGAACCCCAGTATCCATGTTTTCAGCTTTTGGTTTATTTTGTATTTCTCTCAAAAAGTGGCATGTCAAGGGAAATACACAAAACCAAAAGCACGCAGAAGTTCAAAGTGACAAATGCCTGGGAAAGGAAGAGCAGCATAGAAAAAAAAAAAAAGAAGTCAAAGAGACCAACAAGGACAATTCACCTGTCCTCAGAACTAAAACTTACTCTGAAGCATTTATCTCTGCCCATATGAATATATAGCGCATGGCATTCCTTCAGTGTCCAAAAATAACCACTGTACTTTAATCGCCTACAAGCTGCTGAGCTGTTTTCGTTGCTGCATCTACTAACTTTGGGCTTCATTTAACACCTTTTTGAAGGAATTCACTCAAGGCGGAGTACAGTAAGAATAGATCAAACATGAGCAATAGGCAATTACAGCAGTAAAATTATTCAAATAACAATACAAAGTATGGCATAGTATACTACTTACAATGTCAACAAAATATGTAATACAGCATTATAATTGATACTACTACTACTTATCATTTCTATAGCGCTACAAGACGTACGCAGCGCTGAGTGAAGGGTATAAGCAACGATGGAACATATGGATAGGTAAGGGAGTAAGAAGAGTTAAAAAGTAAGGTGACTGATTTAAAGAAAGTTGATAATCCCTGACGAAGCCTCTAGACAGGCGAAACGTGGCCACGTCGGGTTGTGTTGTAAAGTGGCAAGAATATAAGCCTTTTTAATTATTAGAAGACGTGTGGTCTGCTTTTGCGGACTGTACTTTAATCACCTACTCCATTTTACAATAGTAAACCAGGGCACCTAAATTTCTTCTAATACAAGAAAAATTATCAGAAAATCACAAGTACAGTCCCATGAATTCTATCTATGGCACCCAAATTTGGGTGCACCGCCAAGATCGGTGTGCAAATTAATTGTTTAATGAGCTCTTAACCGTCAATAAATGGGTGCCAACAACCATTTATTGATGCTAATTGGCACTCATTAAAATTTGCACACGCATCTGGCTGTGTGCCAGTCTATAAGGCAGGGCGCCTAACTCCCATAGTGCATATCCCAAAAGGGGGTGTGGCCATGGAGGGATACAGGCAGGTCAGGAGCATTCCGAAAATTTACAAGCACCTAACCTGGGCACCAGCATTTACAACAGTTTTCAGCAGGCATACGCCTGGCGCCCAAGGTTAGACATGGGCATCGGAGCATGTGCCCTTTACAGAATATCGCTTAGCTCCAATTTTTGAGCGTTACTTATAGAAGCAGGGCCGTGCCAACACGGTAAGCAGGGTAAGCGCCACAGGGGGGCGCCTGCCTTCAAGGGCGGCGCGCTGTCGAGTTGTATTTTTTTTTTTAAAACCTTACCGCGTTGGCGCCTATGTGCATGTGCTGCTGCTGCCTTCCCGCGAGCAGCGCTGAGTCTGCCCCTGTATCTCTTCTCACCTCCCCCACTCCAAGGCCCCTCCGCGCACTCACGCTGCCTCCATCCTTGATGATAATTTTCTTGACTAGCTCTGCCTCTGTCACCTAGCCCCACCTCCGCCCCGCGCCGATTCCGGTCGCAGCCCAGTTTCCCTGCTCTCATTGGCTCTTCGGCGGCCCTCTGTTGATGCTGGGAACGGAACGCAAAGACCAACCCAAACCCCTTGGCAAAAGACACAAACGGGCCGCCCACCAACCAACCACTACAGTATCCCTGCTCCGGGAAAACTCGTTCTGGGGGCGCGCGCAGGGGGGGCACCAACTGATAGTCTGCAGGGGGGCGCCAGAAACCCTAGGCACGGCCCTGTATAGAAGTCCCTCCATTGGGTCCTGTGTAAACTGTAGCTATAGCACCCTGTTCTGCAGGACTTCAAATCAGTATGTTTTCTCCAGATTTCCGTCTTCTTGTGCGAGAGTTTTCAACTTCCCAAGGTTTTGACTCTCTCACACTTGTTGCTAACAAATTATTTGTTCTCAGAAAATGTCGGGACTCAGTTTAGGAAGAAATAATATTTATTTTCGTTTCACAGCTGTATGTAAGACTACCTCTCACCAGGACCTGCCAGCTGAACGCGAGAAGAGGTACTAATAGTTCAGTGAAGACACCCTCGAGACATGAGCAGTACCTACAGGTATGCACACAGCTGGTTGGTCGAAGCATATGTCGTCTGGAATTTGTTTTCTTGTCTGATATGGAGTACACATTACTTCACATAAAACACATTTGTCTAAATCCACGAGCATAACTATTTTGAAGACCTAAGAGCCAACGTCCCTTCTAAGCAACATTACATTATGCAGAGCCCTCTGCTGGTAGGGAGTAGAGCCTGCCTCTCCCTCACAATTGAGAGCAGAGTACTGTAGCCCCCACACCCACAAACATACACCCACACACACAAGAATACTAGCAAAGGACTCCTGTGCAGCATAATGCTATGAGAGGGAACGTTGCTAATAGCTACCAAAGTATAATCAGAAATAAACAAAAAATGGTTGGCTCTCATTTTAATATTACATATTTGAAGTCCGTGTAGCAAGGGAGTACAATCAGAGCTCGATCAAGGAGTCATTAGCAGTCTGGGGCTGGCTGTCAATCCTGATCTGGAAGTACAGGTACGTTTGTGCATACTGATAAATGTAAATCTGAATCCAGGAAAAATGATCTCCAGTTCCAGTGTTAAGGCATGAAATAAGATCTCTCACTGCAGCATGATAAAAGGTAGGCTTCGCTTCCCACTGCATATATAATCATATGTTTCTGTAACATAGTAAATGACGGCAGATAAAGACCTGAACGGTCCATCCAGTCTGCCCAACAAGATAAACTCATTTTACATGGTATGTGATACTTTATATGTATACCCGAGTTTAATTTGTCTTTGCCGTTCTCAGGGCACAGACCGTAGAAGTCTGCCCAGCACTGTTCTTGTACTAAAAGTTCTGAAGATTCTGGAATCCTAAAGAGTTACAAGATTCCGGAATCCCAATTAGTAGCAACATTCCATGTAGAACCCCAAAGAATTACATAGTAACACAGTAAATGACTGCAGATAAAGACCTTACGGTCCATCCAGTCTGCCCAACAAGATAAACTCATTTTACATGGTGATACTTTATATGTATACCTGAGTTTGATTTGTCTTTGCCTTTCTCAGGGCACAGACCGTAGACGTCAGCCCAGCACTGTTCTTGTACTAAAAGTTCTGAAGCTAACGTCAGAGCCCCTTAAAATTTACACTCCAGCCCATCCATATCTATTCAGTCAGGATCAGGGAACAGACTGTAGAAGTCCGCCCTGCACCAGTTTTATTCTCCAAATACCGGCGTCACCACCCAATCTCCGCTAAGATTCCGTGGATCCATTCCTTCTAAACAGGACTCCTTTGTGTTTATCCCATGCATGTTTGAACTCCATTACCCTTTTCATCTCCACCACCTCTCGCGGGAGGGCATTCCACATATCCACCACCCTCTCCGTGAAAAAATACTTCCTGACATTAGTCCTGAGCTTGCCCTCCCCACCCCCGCACCCCCGCCTTAACCTTTTCTGAGTGCGAACACCTCAAGGCTTTTTCTACACTCACACTAATACCATGTTGTTATTCTTCCAGATGTTCCAGTTTGCTGATATAAGTGTAATATCAAAATTGTTACAACAACAACTTACATTCAAGAAACACTGTTTACATTATTTTAGCATTCATATACAACTCTACAACAAATCACAAACAGGCACAGGTCACTTCCTCCAAAGTGAGTACCTAAGGCAGTGGGAGATAAGTGTGACTCGGCTCATGGTCACAAGGTGGGTGAGTAGAAGAATCAAGGACTGGAATATTTGAAAGGTATTAACCCGCAAACAAACCTCTTCCAGAAACGGGAAGGTGGTTGAACTAGAGGACATGAATTGAGGTTGAAAGGGGGCAGACTCGGGAATAATGTCAGGAAGTAATTTTTTCATGGAGAGAGTGCTAGATACCTGGAATGCACTCTCACAGGAGGTGGTGGAGATGAAGAGAGTAATGGAATCAAACATATAAATGGCGAGTGACCGTGCTCACCCATAAATGCGCAGTAGAGACTTCCCTCTCTGTCCCGCCCCCGCGTCAATACGTGATGATGGGGGCGGGACAGAGAGGGAAACTGCGCGAAGGGGAGGGAGGGAACCGCCAACGTCGCTACCGCCCCCCCCCCCTCCACCCGGCCCGAGCACTCTCTTCGGTATTGAACTTACATCGCCGACACGCAGCAGGCAGATCAGCTGAGCTCCCATCGGCCTTCCTTCCCTGCCTGTGTCCCGCCCTCGCCGACGTTACTTCACACGAGGGCGGGACACAGGCAGAGAAGGAAGACTGACGGGAGCTCTGCTGATCTGCGTGCTGCGTTTCGGCGACGTAAGTTCAATAGCGAAGAGAGGGCCCGGGCCGGGTGGAGGGGTGGCGGCGACTCCGGGGGGGCCTCGGCAGCGGCACCCTCGGGGGGGGGGGCTGCAGCGGCGAGGGGAGGGGCCTTGGAAAAACCCCATACTAGCCCGTTTTAACGGGCTCAACAGCTAGTTCAAAAATAAGTAGGACAAACACAAAGGAATCCTGTTTAGAAGGAATGGATGAGATTAGGAAGCAACACAAGTAATTGGGAAGCAAAGCCATTGCTGGGCAAATTTCTGCGGTCTGCGCCCTGATTGTGACTGAATAGATTCAGATGGGTTGCAGTGGAGCTTTTCAGGGGCTTCAACAACTTCGGGAATTTAGAACAAGGACAGTGCTGGGCTGACTCCTATGGTCTATGCCCTGAAAATGGCAAGGGAAAATCAATACACAAAAAAGGCGGAAGACAACCCAAAACAGACCAAAAACAAGGGAGTTCGAGCGCCAGAAAAGTTTAATAGGACCCTACACGGTCCGTGTTTCGGCCAGCAGGCCTTCCTCAGGGGTCCTGAATCTGACGTTTACAGGTATTCCTCCAAGATATTCATGAAACAAAACGCTGTATGCTGTCAAATGGCGAGCGTGAGCGTATGTACTGGCGAAAAAATCTTTCTGGCGCTCTAACTCCCTTGTTTTTGGTCTGTTTTGGGTTGTCTTCCGCCTTTTTTGTGTTTTGTTTTGTCTTCACGGGAGATTTGGACTTCTCTTTTTGTATGGACGGGAAAATCAATACCAGATATACATATTAAGTATCACATACCATATGAAATGAGTTTATCTTGTTGAGCAGACAGGATGGACCGTGCAGGTCTTTACCTGCCGTCATCCACTACTTTACTATAGAATGCAAGTCTCCTAGATCCCATTCCATCTCCCTAAATACCTGACCACCCCTTCCCCTGTTATACTCAACACAACCGAACGTTGACCTGAAATTCCAAAAAGCAGATGCTTCAGATCATGGAAATGCTGCTATTATGCTCCTGAAGGATCCGTTTCAAGTAATCTGAAGTGAGCACGGCCTCGAGGGTTCCACGAATTACGAGAAATTCCCGCTGATGAGCCGGAATTTGTCACTCAGCACATGCAATGCAAAACATTCTTGGATCTTGAGTTATTCACACGCAAAATCCCACACAAGCTTAAGAGCCAGCTCCTTCACAACCAGTGTTTAAACATGAATGACTATAGTCTGCACAGAGTGGCAGGTGTGGTTCTGGCAACCTTGTTGGGCAAGTCTTTATCTGCTGTCATTTACTGTGTTACCATGTTCAGGGAGGAATAATTTATATACTACTAGTAAAAAAGGCCCGTTTCTGCCTCTGATGAAACGGGTGCTAGCGGGCACGGGACTCCCTTCCCTTCCCCTTACGCTAGTCTCCCTGGTGGTGTAGAGGTACCTGTTCGGTCGGGGCAGGAAAGAAAGAGCCCCCTCTTTCCTGCCCGTAGCGGTGCTGCTAGCTGCCCTGCTGCATCATGTGGGAGTCCGGCTCTCGGCGTTTCAAAATGGCCGCCGAGAGCTGAAGTCTCGCGAGGCAGCTTGAACTCTCGGCGGCCATTTTGAAACTCCGAGAGCAGGACTCACACATGATGCAGCCGGGCAGCTAGCAGCAGCGCTCCGGGCAGGAAAGCGGGGGCTCTTTCGTTCCTGCCCGGGCGAACAGGTACCGCTAGACCACCAGGGATAGTGGCGTAAGGGGAGGGAAGGTGACAGGGGGGAGGGAAGGTGATGAGGGGAAGAGGGGGCGATGGGGGATGGGGTGATGGGCACGTCCTCGGCGGCTGCGATTTGTTGGAAGGGGAGGAGTACTGCTCCCCGTGCGTTCATTTGCCTTGTTGTGTACGTGTTCCGCCCTCGACATCATCACGTGTGACGCGAGGGCGAGGCATGAAGACATGGTGAGTGTTGTGGCTTCACCACCATGAACTTACGAACCGGTGTGCAAGTGCCTGCAGTGACGTCAGTGTCCTCAGAACGTTGAGGGTGCGCTTTATTATAGTAGATTTGGAACCCCAATCATTTTGAAATGTTGGCACCTATGCACACAAATATATAGACAGGACCTAACAGCACAGAAAAAATACATATATTTGTGTAGGTGCAAATACCATTGTGCACCTATATATTTATAAAATAATGCATAACCGTACTTGAACTGAGCAGAGTGCTGCTCCCTGGGATAGGGGTAGGCAGGGATTTGCATTGCAGCACGCTAACCGATTAGCACCTTGAATATTGTGTTCAATTCTGGTCGCCTCATCTCAAAAAAAGATATAGTGGAATTAGAAAAGGTACAGAGAAGGGCGACGAAAATGATAAAGGGGATGGGACAACTTCCCTATGAGGAAAGGCTAAAGCGGCTAGGGCTCTTCAGCTTGGAGAAAAGACAGCTGAGGGGAGAAACGATAGACGTCTATAAAGTAATGAGTGGAGTGGAACAGGTAGACGTGAATCGCTTGTTTACTCTTTCCAAAAATACTAGGACTAGGGGGCATGCGATCAAGAAACAAAGTTGCAAATTTAAAACAAATCGGAGAAAATATTTCTCCACGCAACGTGTAATTAAATTCTGGAATTCATTGCCAGAGAATGTAGTAAAAGCAGTTAGCTTAGCGGGGTTTTAAAAAAATTTGACCGGCTTCCTAAAGGAAAAGTCCACAGACCATTATTAACCTGGAGTTGGGGAAAATCCACTGCTTATTTCTAGGATAAGCAGCATAAAATGTATCGTACTTTCTGGGGATCTTGCCAGGTACTTGTGACCTGGATTGGCCACTGTTGGAAACAGGATGCTGGGTTTGATGGACCTTTGGTCTGTCCCAGTATGGCAATACTTATGTACTTATGCTACTATTTGAGATTCTGAATGGAATCTTGCTAATCTTTGGGGTTCTATATGGAATGTTGCTACTATTTGAGAATCTGAATGGAATGTTGCTACTCTTTGGGGTTCTACATGGAATGTTGCTATTGTTTGGTTTCTGCCAGGTACTTGTGACCTGGATTGGCCACTGTTGGAAACAGGATACCGGGCTTGATGGACCTTCGGTCTGTCCCAGTATGCTAACACTTATGTACTGCCTAAATAATGGGTGGTGGTAGGGGCTCATGCACTAATTGACACGTGCTAATGAGAAAATTAGTGTGTGGCCATTAATAAGCGAAGTAATAAAATCGGCCATTTTACCCCTGTGGAAAAATGGCCTTAGCACGTGAGAATGACGTGGGCATTGCTAAAGCCACTTTTTACTGCAGTTTGGAAAAAAGGGCCCTTTAGTGTGTCTAAATGCAATTCACCTTGAGCTAAATCAAAATGTTTCTTTTATTTTATTTATTTATTTTATTTGTTACATTTATATCCCACCTTTTCCCACTTATTAGTAGGCTCAAAGTGGTTTACATAGTTCCGGAGAGGTGGTTACAGACTCCGGTGTGAATACAGTATAGGGGTACTATTACAGTGACAAGTACAGTAAAGAAGTATCGGTAAATAGGTTGGGGTGATTCAGACAAAATGTCAGGGTGATCATGCGTCGGGGTTGAGTTACTGTCAGTTCCTGATTAAATTGCCATATTTCAATATTCGGTAATTATGTCAGTTCTGTGGGGTATGCCTTCTTGAACAGGTGAGTTTTTAGGGGGGGGGGGGTTTCGGAATTCTAGATGATTATTCGTAGATTTCAGGCAAAAACAGAGATAGGAATACTTTAGTCTTAATTCTCAGACTACTGGGAGATGGTAGGAGCTTGGTGGGAAGAATTATGTTACTAAGAAACTGTCAAGAGTTTTGGTAGGCTGACATGCGAGCTGTGTAAGGTCCTGAATAGAAGCCATAGGGAAGCATTCACCTAATAGTTTAAAGTACCTGGGATTAGAGGACAGAGAGAAATGTTAGGTGACTGCAGTGCAATCAGAAATACGTTCTGGTTTAAAGTTATGCCAGAGGGTTTTACTTGGACTGGGAATGTTAGTAACCAGGACAAAGGAGAAAGTAACTTCCTCATTAAATTAACATGAAGGTTAGTCTTGTGTGGACTGGAGACAGACAAGTTGAAAGAGGGAATTTTTACTGCTTATTTTGGAAAACTACTGGTGTACAATGTTGTACATCTGCTGTAGAAGTTAGATAGCACCTTTAAAGCCTGTAGCTGTAGTCTGTGCCATGGAAGGTCAGAACAGTTGTGCTTAGGGAATGTTGTTTGTTGTACTTTGTACTGTGGATTAGGATGAGTGAGGAAGCTGTGTAGCAAGTTGTTAAATTAAAAAGCCAAGGTGAAGCATCCATTTAAAGTTACAAATATGGCATGTAAATACTATACCAGGATCCTGCGTCAAGAGAGTGTGTTTCACACAGGTACAGTGTGTGCGAGACACAGACTCTCTGTGAGACTGAGTGTATGAGACCAAGAGAGTGTGTGAGTGACTGTGTGACACATAGAGAGTGAATGTGATACAATGTGAGACATAGACTGTGTGAGAGACAGTGTGTGAGAGTAAGCTCTTTGAGCAGGGACTGTCTTTCTTCTATATTTGTGCAGCGCTGCGTATGCCTTGTAGCGCTATAGAAATGCTAAATAGTAGTAGTAGTAGAGAGAGAGAGAAAGACATTGACTGTGAGAGAGAGTGTGTGTGTGTGACAGAGATACCCCCCCCCCTCTGGTGTCAGGCCCCCCCCTCCCTCTCTCTCTCTGGTGTCAGCCCCCCCCCCCCCCCCTCTCTTTCTCTGGTGTCTGAGCGTTACTGTACAGGACGCTGAGCTCTGGCTGTGCTGCAAGGAACTGACCAATCCTATTTAATAGAATGCACCTCCAACATTCTGAAGCCGAGAAACCTCGTGTGGTTGGTCACTTCTGCTTGTGACGAACCCGGACGTACGTGATGTCAATTCAGGAGATGGATACAGAGAGGAGGAATGCCTCAGCCATGCAGTCAGCTTCAGAATGTTGGAGGTGCGTTTTATTATATAGGATTTTTCAACTTAGATCCAAGGACCTAGAAATTTATTTTTAGGAAAACTTCCTGAAGCTGAGTGCTGGATAAGGATAAATTAGACCTTACCTGCTAATTTGCTTTCCTTTAGTCCCTCCGGATCAGGATTGGACTGATGGGTTGTGCACGCCTTCCAGCAGGTGGAGACTGAGAAACTTCTGACTCTAGAGAGCCAATAAGAACCCTGGCCATGTGACCCTAGCCTCAGTATTTTCTCAGTCTCCAGCAGGTAGGAGGTGAGTCCATTAGTAGTGCTGAATAATTTCTGTGTGTGTTTTTTTTTTCTTTTTCTGCGGGGGAAGGGGGATTACTCTCTTGCAATGAAGTGTTACTGGATCTGAACACTCAAAGAACAGTGTTACCAGTCAGCCAAAGTCTGTAGGCATTTGAAGGGTGGGAGGGGTAGCAGGACCAAAATTAGTGGTACAGGGTTATTATTTTCCACATTAGTTACATTTATAAATTAAAATGAAAACAACACACAGCTGAGTCAGAGAAAAACAACTCCATATGGGATCTTAAGAAGTTAAAGGATTGCAGACATGTATGTGAAAGGATGACAATGAGGTCGCATCGATGGAGCAACTGACAGTGTGGTACCCAAAGAATAATGTAATGCAACCAAACTCAGAACAAGATACGCAAACAATAAAGCCCTTTTTAGACAGAGAAAAATAGAAGTTTTACCCCAGAAGTAAAGGAGTCTGGGGCCCTAATACAAAGGCAAACTGAAAAATTGCCAGCGATAGTGTAGACGCATGTTTTGGGCGCGCGCAGAATCATTTTTCAGCGCACCTGTAAAAAAAAATGCCCTTTTTAAATTTTTGCCGAAAATGGATGTGCGGCAAAATGAAAACTGCCAAGTGTGCATTATGGGTCTGAAACCTTAGTGCCAGCCATTGACCTAGCGGTAAGGTCTCACGTAGTAACTGGGCGGTAATGGTCTACGAGAATAAAACGCCGATTACCGCCCGTGCGCCAGAAAATAAAAATATTTTCCGGCGCGTGTAGCAGACACGCATCAAAAATGAAATTACCGCTAGGGCCACGCGGTAGCTGGGTCCTGGCCCCAAGCTTCTATGGGCACGGTCAAACTTAATAGCAGTTATGGGGGCTTCTCCTTGTTCACCTCATTGACAATCTGTTCACAAGTTTTATTTTTGTCTATCTCTGGAATCCCTTTAAAGTGCAGATTACACCGTCTGGAGCGATTTTCCGGATCTTCCAGCGCCTCTTGTAACATTTCACGCTCCTTCCGTTCCTTACTGAGATCTGCACACAATGTCTCTATCTCCCCCCTCCAAGCCCTCCAGTTTTTCCTCGGCCTGTCCCACGCAGTTCCCTATCTCACCGACCTCTTTTCGAATGTCAGCCATCGCCACTTGAATTGTTTTCCGCACCTCAGTCATCTCAGCTTTTAGCGCCTTGAACCATCTGGCTACATCTCCTTTGGCGAGTTCACCATCGCTTTTCTATTAGATCAGCAGGATCTTCCACCTCCGATCCTGAATCCACCGTCACCATATTGGCGGGGGACTTCGCCCATGCCCGACCTGATCCAGCCGCCAGTTTACTCGCAGTCGTTGTAAACTTATACTTTTCCAATCGCCGTCGGGCAGACATTGCCTAACGTCTCTTTAATATACCAAGAATCGGGAGATTAGAGCTCCGAGTACTAAATAGAAATGATTTATAGCCACTGCTCCACTACTACTACTACTTATCATTTCTAAAGCGCTACTAGACATACGCAGCGCTGTACACTTGAACATGAAGAGACCGTCCCTGCTCGACAGCTAAGCTCTCAGGCGTCCATCTTTTTTTTTTTTTGTTACATTTGTACCCCGCGCTTTCCCACTCATGGCAGGCTCAATGCGGCTTACATGGGGCAATGGAGGGTTAAGTGACTTGCCCAGAGTCACAAGGAGCTGCCTGTGCCTGAAGTGGGAATTGAACTCAGTCCCTCAGTTCCCCAGGACCAAAGTCTACCACCCTAACCACTAGACCACTCCTCCACTGTTGCTACTATTTGAGATTCTACATGGAATGTTGCTATTCCACTAGCAACATTCCATGTAGAAGTCCGCCCTTGCAGATCACCAATGTGGCCGCGCAGGCTTCTGCTTCTGTGAGTCTGACGTCCTGCACGTACGTGCAGGACGTCAGACTCACAGAAACAGAAGCCGGCGCAGCCTTCTACATGGAATGCTGCTAGTGGAATAGCATCATTCCATGTAGAATCTCCAATAGTAGCAACATTCCATGTAGAATCTCCAATAGTATCTATTATATTTTTGTTATATTTGTACCCTGCACTTTCCCACTCATGGCAGGCTCAATGCGGCTTCCATGGGGCAATGGAGGGTTAAGTGAGTTGCCCAGAGTCACAAGGAGCTGCCTGTGCCTGAAGTAGGAATCGAACTCCGTTCCTCAGGACCAAAGTTCACCACCCTAACCACTAGGCCACTCCTCCACTGTTGCTACTATTTGAGATTCTACATGGAATGTTGCTATTCCACTAGCAACATTCCATGTAGAAGTCGGCCCTTGCAGATCACCATTGTGGCCGCGCAGGCTTCTGCTTCTGTGAGTCTGACGTCCTGCACGTACGTGCAGGACGTCAGACTCACAGAAACAGAAGCCTGCGCAGCCTTCTACATGGAATGTTGCTAGTGGAATAGCAACATTCCATGTAGAATCTCCAGTAGTATCTATTTTATTTTTGTTACATTTGTACCCTGCACTTTCCCACTCATGGCGGGCTCAATGCGGCTTACATGGGGCAATGGAGGGTTAAGTGACTTGCCCAGAGTCACAAGGAGCTGCCTGTGCCTGAAGTGGGAATCCAACTCAGTTCCTCAGTTCCCCAGGACCAAAGTCCACCACCCTAACCACTAGGCCACTCCTCCACTTCTGACTTCTCCATCTTCTGACGCTGACATCACTTCCTCCCTTACTTTGTTTTTAGGACAATCACATTTGTAGTCACAAACGTGCATAGCTCTAAAAAAATATATAGGTCCGGCTACTGTTCCTCTATAAGTTCTTACTAAGCCTCTCCACCCTAGTAAACTAATAAAAACATAGTCCTGTAACGATATTATTGCATGGACAAAAGGACAGATCTACCAGGTTTGCTACCAAAAGCTGCAAGCCATTGTGCATGTTAAGTGTGAGGCATCAGTTTCTCATCACTAGCCTATGCAGAAGGCAAAACTGATACTAAACTGAACAGGAAAATGTGACTGTTACAGTCAAAACTGGCCTTGTTCCGCAGTACTAACAGACAATGCAACACATGCCTTAGAATAGAAAAGACCTGTTGCTATCGCATGTAGGACAATCCTGTGGGTGGTGCATTGTACGAGCCAGCCAGCATTCTTAACAGGTGGGAGTTATCACGTCTAAAAGTTATAAACAGCCCTTTACATGTGGGAGCTTCTTCAAATTCCAAGGTTGAGAGGTTGAAAATATTTTCAGGCACACACACACAGTCAGAACTGCCTTCAGGAACAGAGAAACTGAGGGGGGGGGGGGGGGGGATGCAACAGTTAGGACTTTGAAAGGAAGCAGAGAAGGCAACAGGGAATAAAAAAAAATTGCAAAGCTAAAATTACTTGCTTGGCTACAAATCTGGATTTGCAAAGCAAAGAGCCCTCTAGGGCCTCTCATTAATTTCTATGGATACATTAATATTGCTGGAGAAATATGTTCTACTAATCATTTCTATAGCGCTACTGGACGTATGCAGCATTGTACAATTTATATGCAGGTACTTTCTCTGTCCCTAGAGGGCTCACAATCTAAGTGTTTTGTACCTGGGGCAATGGATGGTTAAGTGACTTGCCCAAGGTCACAAAGAGCTGCAGTGGGAACTGAACCCAGGTCTCTAGGATCAAGGCCCGTTGCACTAACCATTAGGCTACTCCTCCACTCCATTGGATAGATAAGGCTGCCGCATTCAGAAGACAGGTAACATACATAGTAACATAGTAGATGACGGCAGAAAAAGACCTGCACGGTCCATCTAGTCTGCCCAACAAGATAAACTCATATGTGCTACTTCTTGTGTATACCTTACCTTGATTTGTATCTGCCATTTTCAGGACACAGACCATAGAAGTCTTGCCCAGAACTAGCCCCGCCTCCCAAACACCAGCAAATTCTTTGGTTTGATCTGAATTTGAATAATATTCCAAGGTTTATTCCAAACCCTAAGGGAACCCAAATTCGTGCACAAAAAACATCAAGGGTCCTGGGAATGATTTTGGACTCCTCATTGACGATGGAGCCTGAGGTTAATAGTTTGGTTCAGAAAGCTTTTTTTTTATAACTTAAAACAATTACGCTTAGTGTGAGCATCTTTTTTTCCCCTGATCATTATAAAATAATTGTCTAGCTGTAAATTTTGTCACTAATTGGCTACTGCAATTCTCTTTAATTAGGTATTTCTGCTAAATTAGTACATAGGATTCACCTCATTCAGAATTCGGCAGCAAGATTGATCTATCATATGTCTAAGTTTGACCATATGTCTCTCTCCACTGTTTAGAGAACTGCGCTGGCTCCCAGTGCAGGCTCAAATACATTTTATGTTGATGTGCTTGATTATCCCCTTTGATTAATTTGTAGGGTTTATTTATAGAAAGACATAAGTATAATTATCCGCTTTTGGGATTCCCCTCTGTTAAAAATGTTAAATATAAGTTGTTAGTAACAAATTCAATGCTCAACAGGACTATCCAATTAAGTGCCACCTTATATGAACGGTTGGACAGCCAGATCAATTTAACCAGACAGCAGCCCTTCCTACCTGATTTGCTTTTTGTGAAAGTGGACTGTAAGTTATGACATAGTAACATATAGTAACATAGTAAATGACGACAGATAAAGACCTGAACAGTCCATCTAGTCTGTCCAACAAGATAAACTCATTTTACATGGTATGTGATACTTTATATGTACGCCCGAGTTTGATTTGTCCTTGCCTTTCTCAGGGCACAGACCGTAGAAGTCAGCCCAGCACTGTTCTTGTACAAAAGGTTTTGACGCTAACGTCAAAGCCCCTTAAAATTTACACTCCAGCCCACCCATATCTATTCCATTATGATCAAGTCACAGACCGTAGAAGTCTGGCCAACACTGGTTTTGCTTCCCAATTACCGGTGTTGCCACCCAATCTCCGCTAAGATTCCGTGGATCCATTCCTTCTATGCAGGATTCCCTTGTGTTTATCCTACGCATGTTTGAATCAATTACCGTTTTCATCCCCATCACTTCCAGTGGGAGGGCATTCCACGCATCCACTACCCTCTCCGTGAAAAAAATTCTTCCCAACGTTACTCCTGAGTCTGCCCCCCCCTTCAACCTCAATTCATGTCCTCTAGTTTTACCAGCGTCCCGCCTCCGGAAAAGGTTTGCGGTTTAATGCCTTTCAAATGTTTGAACGTCTGTATCATGTCACCCCTGTGTCTCCTTTCCTGCAAGGTCTACAGGTTCGGGTCGGCAAGTCTCTCCTCGTACAGTTTGATACGATTGAAGACACAGCAGACTGTAAGAAGTTCTCATCCTCATAGAGGCTTGAAAGCAAATATTTCTCCCCACCCCTCAGGACCTACAAAACTAGAACAGTCGATAATCCTTTGTCCCAAACCTCAGCCCCCTGAGAGACCAGCTACACATAAATTAAAAAACCAAATAGATGCTGATGGTAGAAACACCAGAGCTTCCAAATGCTGGTCAAGAGATGCACTGTTGATTCAAGAAGAAGGTATCAGCTGACATTATTTTAAACTTAGCCCACAAAAATGCATAGAAATAACACATGAAGCATAATGCTTTCCTCTGGAAGACACCAGTCCGTGTACAGGCATGTCCAGTTGAAAGCCTGCCCATGTATCATTGTGTGCCCTCCTATTTCCAGACTTCACAGGCCATATACACCAGACAGTACAATTGTCTGAGACCACACAAAAGATGAGAAGAGAAATAGACAAAGCAAAAAAAAAAACCAAAAAACTCCTCCGAAAGCCTATAGGAGATAACCAGCTGCGGGCACATCACACATTCCACATTTTCCTTTCATCTTCTTTTTCTCTCTTTCTTTTTTATCTTTCTTTTTGGCATTTTTTGCTTTTTCTTTTCTGCAATCTATCCACTCCCCCCCTCCCAAACAAAGACTGTATTTTTTCTCCTCCCTATTCCCAGGCCAGTATTAAACATGTTGGGGTCAGGGCAGAAATTTGGGAGGGAACTTCAAAGTCCGTCAGCAGGCTGCATCTTCTTTAGCTTCAGGTTGCTCAGAACAATTGCACTGTTTGCATCCCCCTTCCGCCAACCCTGGCCAGCTCCACAGCTTGCCCAGGCAAAAACAGCCCTGACAGATCTTACCCTCTATATCAGGGCCTGAGCCATGGAGCCTGCCAACTTTCCTCCTTCTTATGCTACCAGTAAAACTCTGAATCTCTCTCTCTCTGTCACACACACAACAGCCCTATAACAATAACATCATCCATTTCGAGGATACTAAGGTGCGCTGAGGTAGTGTAAGCGCGGGTTTTGGGAGCTCATCGATCCATTTTTCAGCGTGCCTGTAAAAAAAAGGCCTTTTTAATTTTTGCCGAAAATGAACATACGGCAAAATCAAAATTGCCGCACGCCCATTTTGGGTCTGCCAGCCATTGACCTAGCGGTAAAGTCTCACGTGGTAACTGGGCAGTAATGACTTACTCGTGTCAAATGCCACTTGGTGCGCATCCGATACGCGTGTCAGAAAATAACAATTATTTTTCGGCCACGCATATCGGATGCATGCCAAAAATAAAATTACCGCAAGAGCCACAAGGCAGCCGGGCGGTAACTCCATTTTGGCGCGCGTGTAGACACTTATGCAGCTTAGTAAAAGGGCCCCTAAGATAAGTAACAAACTTGTAAATGTATTTACCCTGTGAAAGGTGTACTTTTAAAAGCAAACACATATAAACCGTTTCCATCTTCTTTATTTGGTAAATATTTGGTGAAACACGATTCGAAAGTGCCAAACCCCTCCGAGAAAAACTGCACTGGCTCCCAATCAAAGAAAAGATCACCTTCAAAATCTGCACCCTAACCCACAAAATTATCTACAGCGTAGTCCCAGCAAACATGACAGGCCTCATAGATCTACCAACCAGAAACAGAATCGGATTATCACGATCATATCTAAACCTACATTACCCAAATTGCGAAGGACTTAAATACAAAACAACTTACGCACCCTGCTTCTCCTACATAAGCGCACAACTATGGAATGGACTCCCAAAAGCTGTGAAAACAATCCATGAACATCTAAACTTCAGGAAATCACTAAAAGCCAACCTCTTCAAAAAGGCTTACCCCACCAATCCACCGTAAATCACCATACCCAGCAACACTGCATAACCAATGATGGTACGAGACACCTCATTACTACTACTACTACTATTTAGCATTTCTATAGCGCTACAAGGCATACGCAGCGCTGCACAAACATAGAAGAAAGACAGTCCCTGCTCAAAGAGCTTACAATCTAATAGACAAAAAATAAAGTAAGCAAATCAAATCAATTATTGTGTACAGGAAGGAGGAGGGTAGGTGGAGGCAGGTGGTTACAAGTGGTTACGAGTCAAAAGCAATGTTAAAGAAGTGGGCTTTCAGTCTAGATTTAAAGGTGGCCAAGGAAGGGGCAAGACGTAGGGGCTCAGGAAGTTTATTCCAGGCGTAGGGTGCAGCGAGACAGAAGGCGCGAAGTCTGGAGTTGGCAGTAGTGGAGAAGGGAACAGATAAGAAGGATTTATCCATGGAGCGGAGTGCACGGGAAGGGGTGTAGGGAAGGACGAGTGTGGAGAGATACTGGGGAGCAGCAGAGTGAGTACATTTATAGGTTAGTAGAAGAAGTTTGAACAGGATGCGAAAACGGATAGGGTAACCCAATCACCAGTACATCAGCAGCATGCTTTGAAACCCTTTCCCTATACAAACAGCAAGAAATTCTGTTACAAATCTGTGCCTGACACACACCTACCTCATCAGACCACAATATAACCTTGTATCTGTTATCAACCGACTTGGCAAACGCCATTACGGTTCTATGTAAGCTACATTGAGCCTGCGGTGGGAAAATGTGAGGTACAAATGCAACAAATAAATAAATAAATTTATCTTTTTTTTTTGTGTTGACCTGTTAGCAATTGAACAAGCAATATATCCTAAACCAGGGAAACACTTCAAACCACAGACATCTGCACCACATCTAATCCATCTCAGTTTTCACTGAGGACGTTCCCTCATCCCAAGTGAACTATGACCTTTTTTTCTCCAGAGCCTGAGAAAAGTCCAATGACCAAACCTTTATCTCTTGCCCTCTGGTTTTTTTTTTTTAATTCCTCCTCATTATTACTAAGGAAACTGTTTTTCTTTAACTCGTTTGCAACTAGGAACATAATTCACTTGTAAAAACAATCATTTCCTCACACAATATATAACACACACACACACACACATATACCACCCAAAATTACCAGAAGCAACTGAGCAACCCAGCTCAAGAGCAAACAATATTCATTGCTGGCTGCAGTTTCAAATTGCATGACACAATGGAAACTCTCTCTACTCCAGGCTAATTCACTGAAAATTAACACTGTGACAAGTCAGCTCTCCCTCAATACACTCTCTGTCCTGGGGAAAAGAAATCAGATTTCGCCATCACTTATCAAAGAAACCAGAATCCTGTTTAACAGCAGGTCCCCCAAGTCTGCATTCCTGTTACTGGACCTCGCAGCTCAAAGGTTTCTATGTATTTCATTGCTTCTGTATAGGCTAATAGTTTTAAGTAAGCTGTTTTTTTTTTTTTACTTTCACAATGGAAAGCTTTGTGGACAAGGCCAAGATAATGGTATACCACAAACTGTTTCCTTTTAGCTATTATAATGAGCACTTTGATACATAATCAACCTTCAACCAAAACACAGCTTTTATAACTTTTCTTTGAGAGCATGTTTAGAAGAAAAGCAGAGGGAAACGGGTTTGCAAAGAGTCTTAACTTGCCTGTGACTACCATAGGCTGCTCCTTTGCTAGCCAGCTGTTTCTATAGATCAGCTGCCCTTATAATACAATATAATTTGTACCTCAACGTTCTATGGCTGGCTGGGTTTGTAACATCCTGACGTCAGCAATCCTCCAGCTTTCCCTTCCCTCTCACTGTCCCACCCTCGCGTAAAGACGAAATGATGTTAGAGGAGGGCGGAACAGTGAGAGGGAAGGGAACGCTGGAGGCGAGCTGACGTCCAGATGTTACGAACGGATGGGAGGGCAGGGCACAGGACAATCGCTGGACATGGAGGGGAAGCCAGAATCATGGGGCATCGATGGACATGGATGGGAGGATAGGAGAGAATCTCGAGGCACAGATGGGAGGGCAGGGCAGAGGAGAATCGCTGTACATGGAGGGGATGGGAGGCGAGGGGAGAATCGCGGGACACGGATGGGAGGGCAGGGCACAGGACAATCGCTGGACATGGAGGGGAGGACAGAATCGCGGGACATCGAGGGGAGGGAAGGGCAGAGGAGAATCAATGGATATGGATGGGATGGGAGAATCGTGGGACACAGATGGGAGGGCAGGGAAGAGGAGAATCACGGGACACGGATGGGAGGGCAGGGCACAGGACAATAGCTGTACATGGAGGGGATGGGAGGAGAGGAGAGAATCGCAGGACATGGATGGGAGGGCAGGGCAGAGGAGAATCATTGGACATGGAGGGGAGGGCAAGGGAGAGAGGAGAAATCGCTTAGACGAGAGCCTTCCTAGGGCCCGTTTCATTTTTGACGAAACGGGCTTGGTTGCACTAGTAATACAATAAAACAAAGCCAGAGGTGTCAAATCTCATTCCCCATACATGAAAGGCGTTGCTACTGGAAGAAATCCACCTACTGGAAGGCGTGCACAACCCATCTGTCACATTCTGGGCCGGTCCGGAGGGAATCTAAGCTAAGGAATCTATAAGTTACATGCTTAAATGCAAGCCCTGCCCAGACTCATCTATGTTGACACCTACCTGTGAAGTACACGTTACGTACGATAGGTAGGTTTTTGGTACTTAAATGGGGGAGGATAAGAAATCAGCATTATGGATGAGGGAATAGATGAGTAAAAGGGTTAGCCTGGAACATGAAAGAGAAGAAATGAGAGAGGTGTGGAAGAATGATTATCTAAAGGGACATAGTTGGGGTTGAGGACAAAATATTTGCTTGCAGGAGGGAAGAGAGTAAGGGGTGAGAAAGGAGAAATGGCCAGGATGGTAGATGAGAAAGCCAGCTTGATGAGGGAGAGAAAAGGGGAGGGGGATATGCCTGGAAAGCTGAACGTGGGAGAATGACAAAGAAAGAAGAAGTCCGAACAGGGAGTGAACCTGGAAATGTGAGAGAAAGGGAATGAGCAAAGGGAGTGACTGAGTCTTGGGAAGGGAAACGTTAGCTTGTAAGATGGAGTATGAGCTCGAAGGAATGCAGGGAATGAAAAGGGAAAAAGCTAAAAAAAAAGGAGACAGAAGGGAGGGGAAAAAAAGAAGAGTTAACAGTAGACCTGGCAAGAGGAGGGTAAGAGGGATTGCCCCACTACCACCACCCCGACCATCTCCTCCTGCTCAGCCAGTGAATGCTCAGTCAGGAGGAATCTGTTTAGAAAGTAAGCTAACACAAATAAAATCAAGGCCTTCATACATCAACGTTTTCCAGCCCTGTCCAAGGCACCCCACAGAAAGTTAGCTTTTGAAAATATCCACAATGAATATTTATGCGCAGTTAGAATATACTGGCTTCCAATGTAAGCATGTGTATCTCATGCATATTCACTGTGGATATATTAAAAACCTGCTATGGGGATCCCAAGACATGTTTCGGAAGCCCTGCAGGGAAGGCACAAAGGAATTTCTGTATAATTTTATCATGCACAGTCAACGTTCTACATCACATAAGTCATGAAAAGATGCCTTAAAAACTGTCAGTTTTTAGGAATTCATTTGCAAAGCAGAACAACAAATGTCCATTGAGTAGATTCTATCCAAATGACTGTGAGTAAAAACAGATTAATTTATGACCAGCCTAGGTTGAAAACAGAATAGTAGGGGTGGCTGGTTAGTTGAATGATAGGTTACGTTTTGCTGGCGCACCATTCCTGTTGCTAGATATCCGCGTTGTTTTAAGAGCAGGCACATGGGAGCTGGCATCAACGAGTCGCCTACTGACTAGATACAAGAAACAGGTTCAATGTGCCTCTTCAACAGTAGGTCTAATGGTTGCCTTCTTCAGACAGTCTGGCATCCATCCTCCAGCTAATGAGGTTGGTGTGCACAGAAAGCATGTACCCAGGCTACTACTACTTAAACATTTCTAGAGCGCTACTAGGGTTACGCAGCGCTGTACAAAATAAACAAAGAAGGACGGTCCCTGCTCAAAGGAGCTTACAATCTAAAGAACGAAATGACAAGTTGGGCAGTCTAGATTTCCTGGGTAGAGGTTAGGTGCCGAAGGCGACGTTGAAGAGGTGGGCTTTAAGCAGAGATTTGAAGATGGGCAGGGAGGGGGCCTGGCGTATGGCCTCGGGGAGTTTGTTCCACGCGTTGGGTGAGGCGAGACAGAAAGGGCGGAGCCTGGAGTTGGCGGTGGTGGAGAAGGGTACTGAAAGGAGGGATTTGTCTTGAGAGCGGAGGTTACGGGTAGGAACGTAAGGGGAGATAAGGGTTGAGAGGTAAGGAGGGGCTGCAGATCGAGTACATTTGTAGGTTAGTAGCAGAAGCTTGAATTGAATGCGGTACCTGATCGGAAGCCAATGAAGTGACTTGAGGAGAGGGGTGATATGAGTGTATCGGTTCAGGCGGAAGATAAGACGTGCAGCAGAGTTCTGAACAGACTGAAGGGGGGATAGGTGGCTAAGTGGGAGACCAGTGAGGAGTAGGTTGCAGTAGTCAAGGCGAGAGGTAACGAGAGCGTGGATGAGAATTCGGGTGGTGTGCTCAGAGAGGAAAGGGCGGATTTTGCTAATGTTATAGAGGAAGAAGCGACAGGTCTTGGCTATCTGTTGGATATGCGCAGAGAAGGAGAGGGAGGAGTCAAAGATGACACCGAGGTTGCGGGCAGATGAGACGGGGACGATGAGGGTGTTATCAACCGAAATAGAGAGTGGAGGAATTCTAGATGGTGGCTGTACAATTCCGAGCTAAATGAAAGTTACTCTCATATATTAAATAGTCCCAGTAGAAGTGGTTAAGCTGCCAGTGGGTGCACTATAGCTCAGCTAATTCATAGCATAATTATGCAGGGTACAGCTACAGTAATTTATTTATTTATTTTCTGCATTTATATCCCACATTTTCCCACCTCTTTGCAGGCTCAATGTGGCTTACAAATACCATAGTGGCGATCGCCATTTCCGGAGTAACAAATATAAAGTAATGTTCCAATCAGAGTATATAGAATACACAGTAAATTAGAAGAAAATCGGTAATCAATACATTTCAGGTGTTGAAATCACAAGTAACATATAATACTGGGTCAACCGTTGTTTCCTAAACCTGTCTTGTATAAAGTATTCTATTTTTTTTGTTTGATAACCGATCCTGGAGGCACACTTAACCTGTCTCCAATGTTTCCAAATATGCATCCTGCAAAGTCAATGTGGATATCTCGAAAACCAGACTGTTTAGGTGTGTCTCCAAGAGAGGGTTGGGAACCACTGGACTATGAATGATAAAATTACACACGTTTTTTTTTTATTCACATGGATGCTTTCTTCAGACGAACAGAGTGAGCGTGTTTATACATCTGAGGTTACTGAACAGTGTTCATGTCATAACAGACGACCACATGCAAAACTGAGCTCCTACAGCCTCTGGAAAAATACCAAAGATTCCACATCACATTTTGACATCAGTATTAACTTCTCTATCAGCCTTTGGTTTCTGTTTTAACATGTTATAATCAAAGCCACAGTAAAACTGCAACCTCAGCAGTGGAAACAGAAATTCGAAAAGTAGTTTAAAATTTGACTCAACCCTTCACTCCTAGTATTATCCCATCCTTGCGCTTTCTACACAATGAACTGTGCAATGTCAACTTCTCGTTTCTAGCAAAATGACAAAAATAGCTAAAGCTTTCTAATAATCTTCTTCCAAGTTCAGATTTAACACATTATAAACACAGATAAAGAGGACCACTCAACAGCGTTATTGTGTACAAGGAATGACGTCTTCATTTCTCTATGACAAAGAAGGACGTTACAAAGTGGAAATTGTTAATTTATGTGAATGACAACGTTAACCCAGGGGAAGAAGGCAGAGGGGAGGGAGTATGAGGAACAGTGTGTTTTTTCTAGCGAAAAAGGTGCCGGTACTCAAATACCGGGCCACCCGTCAGGGGTGGGGTGATCACTGAGTGACCCACCCCACAATAGCCAGGCCCCCTGCAACTAGTCACAGAATCTATGACAAGGCAGGACTGGTGTAGGGCCTGAGCTCTTTCATTAAAACTTGGGGACCGTGGGTCAATTTTAGCAGGCAATGGAAAAGGTGTCGGTACTCAGTACCCCCCCCCCCCCCAAAGTACCCCCTCAAACCCCCCCCCCCCCGATGAGGAACCACTCTCAAAGCAGCACTTGCCAGTCAGACATGAAGTAGTACTGTAGTGCCCTTCTTTCAGAGGAGATTACTTTAGGGGCCCTTTTACTACGCTGTTTTTGCCGCGTGTTGAGGCCCTTTTTACCACAGAAGGTAAAAAGCCTGGAAAAAGAAATGGCCATGCAATAAGACTACATTTACCGCATGGTCATTCGAGGGGGAGCACTTACCGTCACCCACCGAGTGGCAGTAAGGGCTTCCACGCTAACCCGGCGGTAACCGGGCAGCACGTGGCACTTCCCGATTACCGCCGGGTAACCCCCTGCACAAATATTTTTCAAATACAATAATACCTCGGTTTTCGTTGACTTTGGTTATCGTCGGGTTTTTTCCGCGAAAAATTTGTCTCGGATTTTGTCGGCGTGCCCACGTGACCTCGCTGCTAATTTTGTGAAAACAAAGCGTGACTCATGCGTTCTCCTGCTCATTGATTCATATGGAAATAATTGCCTCAGTTCTCGTCGGTTTCGGATTTCGCCGATTGTTTTCGGACGGATTATCGATGAAAACCAAGGTATCACTGTATTTCCACCAGTGCCAGAAATGCCGCATGCTGGGGGTGGAGCTACCACCAGTGCCCGTATTTACAGCTGTAGTTTCCAGATTGGCGCGTGGCAAGTCCACGGTGAAATTACCGCTGCGTCGCAAAACAGCCCCTTAATACCTGGGATAGTTGAAAAAGGGTCCTGGAAGGCATGTTCCTGAGGCACAAATTCAAGACGCAAAGGAGTCACTGGAGTGAAGGAGTACCATAATGGTTAGGGCAGTGGGCTGAGACCTAAGGAAGTCAGGGTTCAACTCCCACTGCCGCTCCTTGTGATCTTGGGCAAGTTACTTAAAAGACAATTCTGTAAGTTTGCACCTATATTTAGGTACTAATAGCACATATACGTTACAGAATACTAGCATTTAATCACACAATTGGCACCAATAATTGAAAGCTCCGTGCATAAGCATGGATTAATGAGACAGTCAACATGGATTTAGTGAAGGGAAATCTTGCCTCACCAATCTACTACATTTCTTTGAAGGCGATATTGTGTATCTGGAGTTTCAAAAGGCATTTGACAAAGTACCTCATGAGGAAATAGGAGATAGGAGAGCCATGGGATAGGAGGCAGTGTCCTATTGTGGATTAAAAACTGGTTAAAAGATAAAAAAAACAGAGAGTAGGGTTAAATGGTCAGTATTCTCAATCGAGAAAGGTAGATAGTGGGGTTCCCCAGGGGTCTGTGCTGGGACCGCTGCTTTTTAACATATTTAAAACTGATCTAGAGATGGGAACAACTAGTGAGGTAATTAAATTTGCTGATGACACAAAGTTATTCAAAGTCGTTAAGTCGCAAGAGGATTGTGAAAAAGTGAAAGAGAGCCTTACAAGACTGGGAGACTGGGCATCCAAATGGCAGATGACTTTTAATGTGAGCAAGCACAAATTGATGCATATGGGAAAGAGGAACCTAAACTATAAACCATGTGATGCAAGGTTCCACATTAGACATCACCACCCAGGAAATGGATGGAGGCGTCATTGTTGATGATATGTTGGAACCCTCTGCTCAGAATGCACCGGTCTGTATTTATCGAGAGAGCGTAGAATCTCTTCAAAGGTTTTGAACTTAAGTACTTTTTCACATTATTGTGGAGTGTTACCGGATAAGTATATCTATCTGTATAATTTTGTAACCAAGTACCCTTCTACATCATAAAGAATGACAGGCTAACAGGAGGGATTTTTTGTACCAGTTTTTGAGCCGACGATGAAGCAACCCAGCTCATGCTGCTTTTTGCAATTTTGATATTCTTGAGGCTTTTTCCTCCTGTAGGAACAACTGGTTTAAAAAGTCAGACCTTAAGAGATCTCTCTATAATCTTTTTTATATATATTGTTTGTACGTGCTGAGGGTCTACCCTATTTTTTTGGTTTAGTGTGATTCAATAAAGTCCCAGAAAACGGGTTTTTAACATATATGGAGGGGAATAATCGAACGGCGCCGGCAAAATAGATTGCCGGCGATCTATTTTGGCGGCACCGCAAACAGCTGGCCGACCCGTAATATCGAAAAAGATGGCCGGCCATCTTTTCTTTCGATAATACGGTTTGGCCCGGCCAAATGGCAGAGTTTGCCAGGTTTGAGATGGCCGATTTTGTTTTTCAGCGACAATGGAAAAAAATGCCGGCGATTTCAAACCCAGCGAAATCCAAGGCATTTGGTCGTGGGAGGAGCCAGCATTTGTAGTGCACTGGTCCCCCTGACATGCCAGGACAACAACCGGGCACCCTAGGGGGCACTTCTAAAAATTAAAAAATATATATACAAATAGCTCCCAGGTGCATAGCTCCCTTACCTTGGGTGCTGAGCCCCCCATCCCCCCCCCCCCAAACCCACTCCCCACAACTGTACACCATACCATAGCCCTTATGGGTGAAGGGGGGCACCTACATGTGGGTACAGTGGGTTTTGGGGGGGGTTGGAGGGCTCAACTCTTACCACCACAAGTGTAACAGGTAGGGGGGGATGGGCCTGGGTCCGCCTGCCTGAAGCCCACTGCAACCAACAAAAACTGTTCCAGGGACCTGCATACTGCTGTCAGGGAGCTGGGTATGGCATTTGAGGCTGGCATACAGGCTGGCTAAAAAGGTTTTTATTTTTTTTTTAGTGTGGGAGGGGGTTGGTGACCACTGGGGGAGTACGGGGAGCTCATCCCCCATTCCCTCCGGTGGTCATCTGGTGAGTTGGGGCACATTTTTGAGGCTTGGTCATGAAAATAAAAGGACCAAGTAAAACCGGCAAAATATTGATTAACGCCGCTTTTGTTTTTTCCATTATGCGCTGAAGCCGGCCAGCTGGTAGCCACGCCCATGGCCGCCCATGTCCCGCCTTCGTTACATCACCGACATGCCCCCGTGAACTTTCGCCAGCTCGGCGACGGGAACGCGGCGATGGTGTCAAAAAAGCAGCTTTCGATTATACCGATTTTGCCGCTTTTGAGAGATCACCGGCCATCTCCCGATTTATGTCAGAAGATGGCCGGCGATCACTTTCGAAAATAAGCCTGACAGTAACATAGTAGATGACAGCAGAAAAAGACCTGCACGGTCCATCCAGTCTGCCCAACAAGATAAACTCATATGTGCTACTTTTTGTGTATACCTTACCTTGATTTGTATCTGTCATTTTCAGGGCACAGACTGTAGAAGTCTTGCCCAGCACTAGCCCCGCCTCCCAACCACCAGCCCCGCCACCCAATCTCGGCTAAGCTTCTGAGGATCCCTTCCTTCCAAACAGGATTCCTTTATGCTTATCCCACGCATGTTTGAATTCCGTTACCGTTTTCATCTCCACCACCTCCCGCGGGAGGGTGGTGGTGGGTGTATTCTATAAACTACGCCTAGATTTAGGCATATTTTATTTCCAGCGCTGATTTTTTAGGCGTGATATATAGAATCTAGCCCTAACTGGATAACTGTCTGAATAAGCTTAGAGCAGTGAAAAGGTTGTCCTAACTTTATCCAGAAATTTACAAAACACACAGCGGCCATGGCTGAATATTACTGCTAATTTAGCTAGTTTCACTTTACAACCCTTATTAAGTGCTGATCTTTTAACTGCCAGGTGCAGTGAATATCATTCTCTTATTAAATTGGAAGTAAGCCTGTCTCTGGCACAGCAGTTAAAAAAAAAATCAGCATGAAAGACAGCACATATATTTACTACATTCTTATTACATCAGCCCCATAAGAGAGGGGAAGGAGGAGGAAGAGAATATGCATAGATGGAGAAGGGGAGGAAAGAAACCACAAGGCAGGGGGGAGGAAAGTAGATGGGATACTCACACCTCCCCCCCCCCTCCATTCTTTTTTAAAAGCCAGCAACGTTTTTTTAAAGGGCCAAAATCACATTATAGTTTAACAAAATAGTAGTCATGCGTTCCCCCAGTCCTTAAACAAGTTGGCTGGCGCCCAAATATTCTATTTTTCCGCCCCTGATTACAGTAATAATTTCTGGCAATAGTCCCTACCTAAGATAATGGTATCCATAAACACTGGGACCTACACACAATACAAAACACCCCTGCTGAAAACAGGATTCAGAAACTGTTAATGTAGATTAACAAAGAAATCCAAACTTGTATTGAACTTTATAGTCGTTATATAACTTCCCTCTTCATGATCCCTTGACGTGTCTGTTTATATCTATTTCATTGTAAATAACTTCAATCTATATTTGTTTCTTCACCGTAGGTGGCTATCGCCTCACGGCACTATGTAAGCCACATTGAGCCTGCAAATAGGTGGGAAAATGTGGGTACAAATGTAATAAATAAATAATCCACTGAGAGGTTCTGAAATGTCCTACTGTCTGCAGAACCAATTTCGTTCTGTGGGTGTGGAGAGTCTCCTTTCAGTCCCTCAGAGCCAGAAGCATAAAATGTCCACCCTCTTTCTCAGTTTTGCAGAGGTCGTTACAAACCTCAAGAAAACTGCTTCCACAGTTTGTGAGTGGAAATCAAGAAATTCCTTCTGCAGACCCTACAATCCCACCTAGGGTTGCCTGCTCGCACCAGACTGACCTTATTCTGGGCTTTGTCCTATTTCAAGTTGTTCTCATTGTACTGTTGGTTTCCCTCGGATTGGCACGAGTTGAGTGGAACAGAATGGGTACATGCAAATCGGTTGTTTACCCTTTCGAAAGTGCAAAGACCAGGGGTACACACCATGATGTTAGTACGTAGCACACTTCAAACAAAGTATTTTTTTCACTCAAAACACAATTAAGAGGATATGGTAAAAAAAATTAATAAATGATCTAGGTGTCATCATGGACAATATCTTCTGCCCAGTGTACAGTAACGGCCAATAAAAGCAAACACAATGCTAAGAATTATTAGGAAACGAACAGAAAACAAGACAAAGAATATTATACTACTTCTGTATCACTCAATGGTGCAACCTCACCTTGCATACTGTGTGCAGTTCTGGCTGCTGTATCTCAAAAAATATGGTGGAATTAGAAAAAGTTCAAAGAATGACGACCAAAATGATTATAGGGATGGAACTCTTCTCATATCAAGAAAAGAGATTAGGGCTCTTCAACTCAGAGAAAAGACAGCTGAGGGGGGATATGATAGAGGTCTACAACATCCCAAATGAGAAGAACAGGTAAATGTGAATCAATTGTTTACAGACCTGAAAACAATCGACGAAATAACTAACTTTCGCAAATCTCTGAAGACCTATTTCTTCAACAAGGCCTACAAAGAGAACCTATAACCTCACTTCACCAACTCACCCAGTTATGAAAGTCCACCTTCTACACTTAACCCCTAATCACTTCCTTCTTTCTTCCCTTACTTAATCTCTGCACATCACTAATTGTATCTGATATCCTGGAATGACAATGTCATAACAAAACTATGTAAGCCACATTGAGCCTGCAAACAGGTGGGGAAACGTGGGATACAAATGCAATAAATAAAAGTACAAAGTATTTGGTAGTACTTTTAAAACCAATAGGAGAAAATATTTTTCACTGAATGAATAATTAAGGTATGAAACTCGTTGCCAGAAGATGTGGTAACCTATGGCAGATTCTCGAGAATTAACCATGACTCTATCATCTTCCTTTTTGGCCACTCATTGAGAGTTGCTTAGGCTTAAAAAAACATAAAATTCTTACAATGAATTCAACAGTTTAAAAAAGTTTGAACACGTTCCTGGAGGAAAAGTCTACTACAAGGGGAAAGCCACTACTTAATCCTTGGATCAGCAGTATGGAATCTTGCCAGGTATTTGTGACCTGGACTGGTCACTGTAGGAAATAGGATTCTGGACTAAATGGGTTGGAATAAATTCCTGGAAGTAAGGTCCATTGTTATTGAAAGTAAATCCGGGGAAAGCCACTGCTTATCAGCTAAAGTATACAGCACGGAATTTTGCTAATTTTTAGGATCTTCTCAGGTTTTTTTTTTTTTTACTTGGACTGGTCACTGTTGGAAAAGAGGATCCTAGGCTCAATGAACTTTTGATCTGACCCAGTATGGCAGTTCTTATATTCCTATCAGAACTACATTCGACTGCATTCCATGGGCCTGGGAGGACTTAGCCTGCAATAGTTTCTGCTTACGGAGGTTTCTCTTTCAAATTCATTTGAAATAGAATTGGCCGACCAAATTCTAGAGCAAGTGCTTGAACACAGTTTCCCAAATCCGTCTTTGTAACTTCATAGCCAATTGAGTTTTCAGGATATCCACTGATTCACAAGAGTCTTCTCCATGATTTTTGCCAATCTAATCTATCAGCATTGTGCCTCTTCAATGAGTCTGGCATCCATCATTCAGCTAATGATTTATAAACAAGTGTTGTAAAAAAGTGAGCAACATCAGTGCTCATGTATTTATGTACAGTTGTGGAGCAAATAGTCAATGGCCTTGTAGAGTTTCAGGCCTCTTATAACAGTTTCAAACTAACAGATACTGTTGAGAACTCTATCAAACTTACTGTAACCAGAGTTTCATCAGACCAAAGTTGCACTGGAAGAAGAAATTTGATCACAGATATTTTTTTTTCCTACATTTGTACCCCGCGCTTTCCCATTCATAGCTGGTTCAATGCGGCTTACATATTATATACAGGTACTTATTTGTACCTGGGGCAATGGGAGGTTAAGTGACTTGCCCAGAGTCACAAGGAGAATGCCTGTGCCTGCAGCGGGATTCGAACCTAGTTCCCCAGGACCAAAGTCCACCACTCTAACCACTAGGCCACTCCTCCAGAATTATTTTCTGAAAATGGAAGAGGAAAATCCTGGCATGTGATCTCAATAAGGCCAACGGTTTCTCGATCTAGAATTCTTCACAATTTCAAATAATGCTTGAGGTTGTGAGGCCGCTCCTTCTATAGATCCATCAAAATCAGCCAGGACCTATCAATTCCATTACATGTGCACGTTTTCCCTTCCAACACACTCAGCTCAAGAGCATAAGAACATAAAAATAGGTCCGTGACCCTTCTATTCGGCAAAGTCCCCCATCCAGAGCTGATTCTAGGGTATGACGAATCAAAAGCAACTGACCCAGGCTTTGCACTTTGGAATCATGTCAGCCAGTGCTCTACACCCCACCTCCACCCCCCTTGCATGATCATATGGTCCCTCTCCCAGAACAGCAGGACCCCTCCCCAGCCTGCTCCAATCTGAAGTCTGAAAGCAGAGCACCTTCTGGCCTCTTGGGACCTGACACAACCACACGTTCAGACTTCTAACTGAAGTCAGCAGAGGCAGCAGCAGGTATGGGCTTCCTTCCCCTTTCTTGCCACTGGTAGAAGGAAATATTCTGCAGATGAGAAAGCAAGGCATTCACCAATGGGGAAAAGAGGAAAAACAGCCCCACATCTTTTAAGTACCTGACAATGCCTCTGCCTTCACACCTCAACATGTGTTAAAATTACCTATAATACCAACTGATGTGAAATCACAAAATTTTGAAGCGTATAATCTGAACTGATCACCTACATCTTGTCCTGCTTCCTTCACTCCAAATTTAGTCAGATTGACAGTACACTATCGATATTTTAAAGCTGAAGATCAGATCATTCTCTTAGAGCAGGCCTCCCCCTCAGCCAGCTATTTCTCAGGCTAGGAAAAACTAAATGCCATGAAGCAAAGGATACTGGTAGAACACAGCTGTACTCCTGCCAAGCCTGCCATATTTGGAATCTTCCACAAATTGGAAAGGAAAAAAAAACCCATGGCTTAGGAAAACAGTGTAATGTATTCAGTACAAGACTATAAGCAACTTCTGACTACAAACCCACAGCACTGAGGCCAAGATAACTTTAAAATCCTAATTCACTCTCACCCTAGGTGTAGTACGGTGATAAAAATGCAGAAGTAGGATGTTGAGTTCAGCTCTCATCAATTTTTGATCTTTAGAAGAGTTACTTTCTTCTCTCATTCTGCTTTTTCTTCATTTCATAAGCAAGTGCTGAAAAACAGCGAGTGGATATGAACGTGATTCCGAGGCACTGGAATTGTAAAGTTCCTTGGAATACTGTTTTGGCAGAAAATATTATACAAAATAAATATCGTAACTGCTACTACAGTATATTATCCTAGCGAAATGTTATTGCCCTACAGCTGTAGGAAAGCAGGAGGGAATGGCAGCTTATGTAAAGTGTCCGACTTCCCTAGTGGGATGTGTTTTGAAGACATTTTCACCCTAGATTAGAGAGGGGAGGGAGATTCCCCGTCATCCTATCAACTTAAGGCAATTTCAGTTGCTTCTGTTTGCCACAACTTGTTATGCCTTCATCTAGATTCCCGTAGAACTTTTTTTTTTTTTGTTACATTTGCACCCCGCGCTTTCCCACTCATGGCAGGCTCAATGCGACTTACATGGGGCAATGGAGGGTTAAGTGACTTGCCCAGAGTCACAAGGAGCTGCCTGTGCCTGAGGTGGGAATTGAACTCAGTTCCTCAGTTCCCCAGGACCAAAGTCCACCACCCTAACCACTAGGCCACTCCTCCACTGTTGCTACTATTTGAGATTCTACATGGAATGTTGCTATTCCACTAGCAACATTCCACGTAGAAGTCGGCCCTTGCAGATCACCAATGTGGCCGCGCAGGCTTCTGCTTCTGTGAGTCACAGAAACAGAAGCCTGCGCAGCCATCTACATGGAATGTTCCTAGTGGAATAGCAACATTCCATGTAGAATCTCCAATAGTAGCAACATTCCATGTAGAATCTCCAATAGTATCTATTTTATTTTTGTTACATTTGTACCCCGCGCTTTCCCACTCATGGCAGGCTCAATGCGGCTTACATGGGGCAATGGAGGGTTAAGTGACTTGCCCAGAGTCACAAGGAGCTGCCTGTGCCTGAAGTGGGAATCGAACTCAGTTCCTCAGGACCAAAGTCCACCACCCTAACCACTAGGCCACTCCTCCACTCTTTCAACAATTTCTGGCTTCTCAGATCCCTTCCTAGACGTAATACTGCTCTGCTTTGTAAGTGACTAGAGAATAGAGGGGAAGACATATCACCAATAAGTTATGAAGGATACAATGACCACAAATGATACATACATAAAAAGATAGCACAAAATCGAGTAAGTAGATGCATCTTTTTTTTCTTCTTTTAAAAAGGCCATCGCCTATATTAGTGCATCCAAATTCATTCCACTTTGGTCATCCTGCAGAAGTCTTGCGAGGCCAACGCTTAAAGTCTCGGCAGCCATTCTGAAGAGGCGCCAGGAGCGAGCAGGTCAGCAGCAGCACTGGGCAGGAGTGAGGTTCTTTCCTGCCACGAAGACAGAGGCCACTAGACCACCAGGGCGCATTAAGGTACGTGAGGGGAGGGCACCCTGAGGCCCACCAGCCAGTCACAGCCCAGAAACACAGAGAAATTGGCAGGCTGGTAAAAACTGCCCAGATGCCCAGACCCCCGACAGGCCCCTGAAAAAGAGGATATGTCCAGGGGAATCCAGACAATCAGATATGTTCCTAAATATGAAGGGCCAGCATAGCAATGGTGTTCCACAAAAAAAATCTTACTTTAGATCTGGTTTGTGAGGAGCAGATGAGATGTTCAGAATGTCTCTTGATAACATTTCTTGAACACTGGATCATGGAACTACTAGGGTTTATCGGTCAGCATCTACATAAGTACATAAGTAATGCCACACTGGGAAAAGACCAAGGGTCCATCGAGCCCAGCATCCTGTCCACGACAGCGGCCAATCCAGGCCAAGGGCACCTGGCAAGCTTCCCAAATGTACAAACATTCTATACAATCAAGCCATTGTGACATCACTAATGAGGTTGGCTCTTATTGGTGGAATGAGCCACTATGACATCACAATAGGTTAAATCACTGCTCTATGTAATAAAAGTGAGCCAAGTAGAGGACATAAGTACATAAGTAATGCCACACTGGGAAAAGACCAAGGGTCCATCGAGCCCAGCATCCTGTCCACGACAGCGGCCAATGCAGGCCAAGGGCACCTGGCAAGCTTCCCAAACGTACAAACATTCTATTCATGTTATTCCTGGAATTGTGGATTTTCCTTCTTCATCTGAACTGGCTGACTTTCTCTCAGGAATTCTACTAGGCATTTAAAATCAGCTTTTGTAGAATATACAGATTTCTTGGCTCATCTTCTAGATTTGGGGCTACAAAGGCCGATCAATTAAATTTGGGATTTTTTTTTTTTTAATTTAGCTCGTGCCTTTTCTCGGCAGTTCAAGACAAGTTACATTCAGGACATACCTTAGTTCTTAATTTTAGTTCTTCTAACAACAACAATGTCTTGTGAATTGAGTTTATGTACACAAGATAACATTTTCTCCTCCCTAGCAGCACTCGGAGACCCTGTTAAGTCTTCTGGGGCTAAAGGGGAGCCAAGTATGAGACACTTAGAAGCAATTCTAAAGCCACTCTCAATTTATGAGGATGTGTAGCACTTTATTGCTCCCTGACCGATTACCGCTGGGTTACCGTCATGCTAGCCCTTTCCGTGGGGGGGGGGGGGGGGGGGGGGGGGGGGGGGGGGGGGGGGGGGGGGGGGGGCGGGGGGGTATTTTTCACCCAGAAATGGCGCTCGCTCGGGGCGGAACTACTGCCAGTGGCCACAACGGGCCGGCGGTAGTCCCGATTTAGCTTCGGTAAGCCCGACCCCCCTCCTTAGGGATCGATGCTTAAAAGTCACCAGTAAAAAAACGCACGCATTTAGATCCGCAGTTGAAGTTACCAATTTCATAATAGCGAGCGATGCTTAAAGGAAATCGCATGCAAACGAGCTGCACACAATTTCAGCAAGCAGCTCGGTAGGGGAAGTCATTTGATAAGCATCGATGACATACACGTGCCCAAGAAAAAATGCTACAATGTATCTTTTTTTTTATTTTTTATTCCATGACAAACCTTTTTTTACAATTTCTTTTTAAAGGGTTCCACAACAACGAGTGTATTGTTTATACGTGCATGTACAAAAGTTGTGTGTAGCTTTTTTTTCCCCAGCTGTGGGTGCTGCGAGTGCACCTCCACAATGTGCTACAGTCTTTTTTTTTTTGTTCCATGACAACTTTTTCACAGTGCTGTTACCTGCTGGACACACGCTTGTGGCATATTTAACACACGTGTGCAAATGCTATTAAAATATGACAGCAGACTGCTCCGCTGAGAAGTCGCCACCACGCTACAACAGCTCCAGACCTCCCGGAAAATTTAGCACATTAAAAGGTAGGCGCTCCTTTCTACGCATTGCTCAGAACGGCTGTGCGTCACTCGGAATGCTCATTTTAATACTAATCAGCTCATTGTAATACATTTGCATAGGATTATCCTTGGTTGCTACGGCGAACGGTAAGATCGAAGCAGAACCCCTTTCTGCATTACTGAATAATGTGAACGCTAAACTGACTAGAACCAGTCTACAATCTAAATCAGACGTTCTAGCACAGTAAACTTTGTGGCAGGAGCATATCTGAGGTTCAGCGGTAGGAGGGGCAGGGGCTAGTGAGGGGGCACATTATGCCCCCCCCCCGACCGCCGTCAACCATCCCTCCCTACCGCCGTCACCTACCCCCGAGGTCCGCTTCCTCCTGCCGGTTTTTTAAAATATTACTTCAGCTGGCGGGGGACCCCAACCCCCCCCAGCCCAGCCAAGGTCTTCTTTAACTTCTTCATCCTCCTCGTGCTGTGAAAGCTGCATCCTTCCAGTTGGACGGAGTCTGACGTCGCAGCACGTTGAAGAAGTTAAAGAAGACCTCGGCTGGGCTGGCGGGGGTTGGGGTCCCCCGCCAGCTGAAGTAATATTTTAAAAAATGGGCAGGAGGAAGTGGACCTTGGGGGTAGGTGACGGCGGTAGGCGGGGAAAGGGTTGACGGCGGTAGAGGGTTAACGGCGGTAGGGGGGTCCAGGGCGAAATCTGCGGGGGCCCAGGCCCCTGTGGCCCCACGCAGATACGCCCCTGCTTTGTGGCAAATGTATTAGTCACAATATAAATATTAGAATGCAAGTAGAATGTGCAACTGATGTACCTATTTGAGGAAAATGCTATAAACAACTTATGCCCCCCCCCCCCCCCCCCCATTTTTTATTGAAGTAGAAAGTGTTTAGAAAATAGCCCTTGATTCTTGCTTTGCTCCCGGTATCAGGAGACACTCTTGATACCAGTTTAACCTGCAAACAAAAAGTCTAATGGCAGGTGGTGGTCTGTCTTCATCTCTAAAGCTGCATTTTACGCTGCTCTGGCCAACTCAAAATTAATTGCTCTACAGGATGTGCAAGTCTGCAACACATTAACATGCTACTCTGTTGGTAAATAATCATGCTGAGCCAGCGTTCTCTGCCAAGTACTGAATGCCTAAAAGTTATGAAACTGCTTTACGTACATACAAAATAAAGGAACCCGGGAGAGGGGGAAGCACATGCCTTCAAACCACAGGAAATTAAAACAGGGCTATAAAATCATTTTTCAGCAAAAAAAAATTTTTAAAAACCCTTTTTACATACATTTTAGATTTTTTTTTTTTTTCCTTTTTGGTTCATTTTGCTCCACAGTCTCTCTTCCCACTACTTGGGCTTCCAGCCGAATCAGAGCTTGTACCACCACTACCAGGGATTTTCCCAGTTTGTATTCTTCCGTTCTCTTCCTGTCTACCCAATCTTACAGTAATAAATACTCAATACCCTTCGGAACTAGATGAGGTCAAGGATAAACAAAGATTGGATGTTATTTCAGCAACTAAAAAGACCCCAAACCAATGGGAGTGGAGGAGTGGCCTACTGGTTAGGGTGGTGGACTTTGGTCCTGAGGAACTGAGTTCGATTCCCACTTCAGGCACAGGCAGCTCCTTGTGACTCTGGGCAAGTCACTTAACCCTCCATTGCCCCATGTAAGCCGCATTGAGCCTGCCATGAGTGGGAAAGCGCAGGGTACAAATGTAACAAAAATAAAAGAGATACTATTGGAGATTCTACATGGAATGTTGCTACTATTGGAGATTCTACATGGAATGTTGCTATTCCACTAGCAACATTCCATGTAGAAGCCTGCGCGGCCACATTGGTGATCTGCAAGGGCCAACTTCTACATGGAATGTTGCTAGTGGAATCTCAAATAGTAGCAACAGTGGAGAAGTGGCCTAGTGGTTAGGGTGGTGGACTTTGGTCCTGGGGAACTAAGGAACTGAGTTTGATTCCCACTTCAGGCACAGGCAGCTCCTTGTGACTCTGGGCAAGTCACTTAAACCTCCATTGCCCCATGTAAGCCGCATTGAGCCTGCCATGAGTGGGAAAGCGCGGGGTACAAATGTAACAAAAATAAAATAGATACTATTGGAGATTCTACATGGAATGTTGCTACTGTTGGAGATTCTACATGGAATGTTCCTATTCCACTAGCAACATTCCATGTAGAAGGCTGCGCAGGTTTCTGTTTCTGTGAGTCTGACGTACGTCCTGCACGTACGTGCATGACGTCAGACTCACAGAAACAGAAGCCTGCGCGGCAAGGGCACGCTTCTACATGGAATGTTGCTAGTGGAGGAGTAGCCTAGTGGTTAGTGCAGCGGACTTTGATCTTGGGGAACTGAGTTCAATTCCCACTGCAGCTCCTTGTGACTATGGGCAAGTCACTTAACCCTGCATTGCCCCAGGTACAAATAAGTACCTGTATATAATATGTAAGCCGCACTGAGCCTGCCATGAGTGGGAAAGTGTGGGGTACAAATGTAACAAAAATTTTAAAAAATGTACGTGTCAGGAACTTTTCCAAACAAAGAATCAAGGTGCAAATTAAGCTGTTCCACTGGTCTTTGTAAGGATCATATTAGCTCTTCTAAACTTAAATAACAAAATCATATATACCTCTCTATTACTACTACTACTTAACATTTATAAAGCGCTACTAGGGTTACGCAGCGCTGTACAATTTAGACACAAAATACAGATTTGAAAAGGAAAAATTCAAAGAAGAGGGGGAAAAAAGTTGATCTATGATCACTTAAAACAAATATTTCCAGTCAATTAGACCATTGGATTGCTTCAATATTCAAAGATGGGAAAATTTCTTACTGGAAAAATCTGAGACCAGAAACTCTCCAAGTAATCCTCTAAGGGCTTCCTAGAAAAGCACCTATATGGAACATCAAACATATAAATGGCAAGTGACCGACTCACCTGCAAATGCACAGTACAGACTTCCCTCTCTGTCCCGCCCTCGCGTCAAGACGTCATGACGTCAGAGGGCGGAACAGAGAGGGAAACGGAGTCGGACTGTCGGACGACGACGCTGGCGCCTGGAAACGAACATCATGCGAACCAACCTACACCCTCCCCCCCATCCCCGCTCCCCTCCGTGCCGGGCCCCCTGCACTGACCTGACAGCGCCTGTCATCTCCGTGTGGAAGCGCTGCAGGCAGCAGCAAAGCGATTTGCTGCTGCCTGTAGCGCTTTCACACGGAGGTGACAGGCGCTGTCAGGTCAGTGCAGTGAGTGGCGGCGAGGAGGGTAGCTGGACATGGGGTGAGAGCAGGGCAGAGAGGAGGGTTGCTGGACATGGGGGGAGGGGGGAGGCCAAGGGAAAGAGGAGGGTTGCTGGATATGGGGGGGGAGGGATCAGTGGACGGGGTGAGGCCAGGGGAGAGAGGAGGGTTGCAATACTCGCCCTCTTTTACGGGCTTAACGGCTAATATTCTAGAAAGAAAAGTAGGCGTCTACTTTTCTTTACAAAATACTAGCAGAACCCGCCTTATGCAGGCCAGCTTTGCAAATTACACCTGCACAGTAGATACCCCTGCATCTTTGCACATACTTACAGAATAGCACGTAACTGGAAAATGGTTGTTTATGAACGTACGTCTACATATTATGCATCCAATTTCTCCGTTATAGGTAGCAAGCTCTGGAACGCCTTACCAAGATCGATTCGAACAGTCAGTAACCTTTTACCCTTCCGGAAGCTGCTAAAAACTCACCTCTTCAAGCAAGCCTACACAAAGGACTTGACTTAAATTAAGACTCTTCTGCGCCTCCCGGATCAGACCTTATGACAGAACCTGAAATACGCTTCCTCTTTTAGCCCTTTTTGATTTCATCCCTCTTCCAGCCATCATTATAGGTTCTTCCTTAATTACAACACACTATCCCAATTTACAGCCTCTTCCCACTCTCTACATCTACCACCTTCCTCCCTTACCCATCTTACTTACCCACTTTTTACTGTCCACCTCTTTATATGAGTGGAGGAGTGGCCTAGTGGTTAGGGTGGTGGACTTTGGTCCTGGGGAACTGAGGAACTGAGTTTGATTCCCACTTCAGGCACAGGCAGCTCCTTGTGACTCTGGGCAAGTCACTTAACCCTCCATTGCCCCATGTAAGCCGCATTGAGCCCGCCATGAGTGGGAAAGCGCAGGGTACAAATGTAACAAAAATAAAATAGATACTACTGGAAATTCTACATGGAATGTTGCTATTCCACTAGCAACATTCCATGTAGAAGGCTGCGCAGGCTTCTGTTTCTGTGAGTCTGACGTCCTGCACGACGTCAGATTCACAGAAGCAGAAGCCTGCGCGGCCACAATGGTGATCTGCAAGGGTCGACTTCTACGTGGAATGTTGCTAGTGGAATAGCAACATTCCATGTAGAATCTCAAATAGTAGCAACAGTGGAGGAGTGGCCTAGTGGTTAGGGTGGTGGACTTTGGTCCTGGGGAACTGAGTTCAATTCCTGCTTCAGGCACAGGCAGCTCCTTGTGACTCTGGGCAAGTCACTTAACCCTCCATTGCCCCATGTAAGCCGCATTGAGCCTGCCATGAGTGGGAAAGCGCGGGGTACAAATGTAACAAAAATAAATAAAATAAATATATACTACTAGTAAACAAAGGCCCATTTCTGAGAGCAATGAAATGGGTGCTAGCAAGGGTTTCATGGCTCGTCGCGGTTTTACCTGGTTCTTGGCGTGCACCGCTGCTGTTTCCATTGTAGCTCTCTGTGGGTGGCGGTTTTCGTGCCCCGCCCTCGACGTCATCGCGTTTTGACGCGAGGGCGGAGCAGAGCTACAGTGTGGAAATCCAGAGTTTGTGGCCTGAGTAGATCATTGGAGGTGAGAATCTGCTCCGCCCTCAATGTCATAACGTTTGACGCGAGGGCGGGGCCCACAGACTGTGATTTTCATGGCTTCAGAGCTTCGAACATATGAACTGGCTTCAGTGACGTCAGCAGACAATAGAACATTGAGGGTGAGTTTTATATATATAGAAGATAATCTGCTGTTTTATCCAGTTTGTATTCTTGTAAACCTGTTATTTTTGTAAGCCGCACTGAGCCTGCGAATAAGTGGGAAACCGCGGGGTATAAATGTTACAATACAATATATGTGTAAAGATTAGAATGCTGGCAGCTCCTTTTAGAATTACCCACCTGGAGGCTAATTCTCTAAACGGGTCGATTCTAAGGGGTCGATGCACAAAAGTCCCCGGAAACAACAGCTCGCTATTTCCACCTCAGTAAAAGTTACCAAAGTGGAAAAAGCCAGTTATTCCCAATGGAAATCGCGCACAAATGAGCTGCTTGCAAACACAACGAGCAGGGGAAAGCACCAGAGCATGCGTACAGCAGCCACGTGCTAAGTGTGGCTGCTATGCACATACCCAGAACAGCCGAACAATTACCCCAAACCCCTCCCCCTTTTTTCCAGAGACCTATGGAATTTTTTATGTCTAAATGCTTTGAAAATGAGCCCCTTAGCCTACCAAAAATGGTTCATGGCTGGTTAAAATCACCTGTTTGGAGCTAACTGCTAATTTTCAATGGCACGAGAAAGGCAGGGTCCGATCAAACTCGGGTATACATATAAAGTATCAAAAACCATGTAAAACGAGTTTATCTTGTTGGGCAGACTGGATGGACCGTTCAGGTCTTTATCTGCCATCATTTACTATGTTACTCTTTGGGGTTCTACATGGAATGTTGCTACTAATTGGGATTCCAGAATCTTGTAACTCTTTAGGATTCCAGAATCTTCAGAACTTTTAGTACAAGAACAATACTGGGCAGACCTCTACGGTCTGTGCCCTGAGAATGGCAAGGACAAATCAAACTCGGGTATAAAGTATCACATACCATGTAAAATGAGTTTATCTTGTTGGGCAGACTGGATGGACTGTTCAGGTCTTTATCTGCCATCATTTACTATGTTACTCTTTGGGGTTCTACATGAAAGGTTGCTACTAATTGGGATTCCAGAATCTTGTAACTCTTTAGGATTCCAGAATCTTCAGAACTTTTAGTACAAGAACAATACTGGGCAGACCTCTACGGTCTGTGCCCTGAGAACGGCAAGGACAAATCAAACTCGGGTATACATATAAAGTTATCACATAGCATGTAAAATGAGTTTATCTTGTTGGGCAGACTGGATGGACCGTACAAGTCTTTATCTGCCGTCATTTACTATGTTACTATGTTACTTAACTGGTTAGTACTTCTGAAAATAACCAGTTAGATGCTTTATGGAGTGGAAAAGTGGCCTAGTGCTTAATGCAGTGGTCCGAGAACCAGGGGAACTGGGTTCAATCCACTGTGTTTGGCTCTACAGTTCCTTTCTCTGCCTCAGGGATCCTCTGTTCTTGGTTCTGCAGTCCCTGCCTCTAATTAAGAAAAAGATTTATCATTAAGAGACCAGATTTTGTAGCAAGAACCCTGGCCTCGTGTAGAACTTTTAAAAACTAGTACAAAAATCAGAACTAGGAGGGAAGCTTGGCTGAGGTTTAACTTATCTACCAGCTCACTCTAACCCACAGGCAACACGAGCTTAAGGTGTTATTTGGCTCTTTGCAACCCATTCCAGCCAACATCTGAAACAAAACGTGTGTTCTAAAGTTTCACCAAATATTTCTTTCCTAAAATTATTCAACAACAGGCAAATGTCTGGCTTAAAAAATGCACACACAAAATCATATGAGAAAGAAATAAAAAAAAAAAATAGAAAAAAAAGCCAGGAAGTAGTTCAAAAAACCTTTAAAAATACAATGAAAATAATTTTCAGGTATGCCAACTCCATCCTGCTTTCTACTATGCAATATATTAATGCACCATTTACATAAGTAATGCCACACTGGGAAAAGACTGGGTCCATCGAGCCCAGCATCCTGTCCACGACAGCGGCCAATCCAGGCCAAGGGCACCTGGCAAGCTTCCCAAATGTACATTCTATACATGTTATTCCTGGAATTGTGGATTTTATTTTGTTACATTTGTACCCCGCGCTTTCCCACTCATGGCAGGCTCAATGCGGCTTACATGGGGCAATGGAGGGTTAAGTGACTTGCCCAGAATCACAAGGAGCTGCCTGTGCCTGAAGTGGGAATCGAACTCCCAAGTCCATTTAGTAGCGGTTTATGGACTTGTCCTTTAGGAAACCGTCTAACCCCTGATTAGCGATAACTTGCCACAGATTTCCTTACATTCACTCACCAACTCCATAGTAGATTTCTGAATCTATATCTTCCAATGCAGAGATGGGTAAAAAGACTAATTTCATATTGTGATTCCCATGAGCCCTTTCGCATTCAGAACTCCCTAAACAGTACTGCAGAATACTGTGTGCCGTTCTGGTCACAGCATCTCAAAAAAGATATAGTGGAATTAGAAAAGGTATAGGGAAGGGTGGCGAAAATGATAAAGGGGATGGGACGACTTCCCTATGAGGAAAGGCTAAAAGCGGCTAGGGCTCTTCAAGACGGCTGAGGGGAGATATGACAGAGCTCTATAAAATAATGAGTGGAGTGGAACGGGTAGACATGAATCGATCGCTTGTTTACTCTTTCCAAAAATACTAAGGCTAGGGGGAGCGCAATGAAGTTACTAAGTAGTAAATTTAAAACAAACTGGAGAAAATATTTTTTCACTCAACGTGTAATTAAACTCTGGAATTTGTTGACAGAGAATGTGGTAAAAGCAGTTAGTTTTGCAGGGTTTTAAAAAGGTTTGGATAACTTCCTAAAAGTCCATAAGCCATTATTAAGACGGACTTGAGGAAAATCCACTGCTTATTTCTAGGATAAGCAGCATAAAATGTACATAAGTACATAAGTACATAAGTAGTGCCATACTGGGAAAGACCAAAGGTCCATCTAGCCCAGCATCCTGTCACCGACAGTGGCCAATCCAGGTCAAGGGCACCTGGCACGCTCCCCAAACGTAAAAACATTCCAGACAAGTTATACCTAAAAATGAGGAATTTTTCCAGTCCATTTAATAGCGGTCTATGGACTTGTCCTTTAGGAATCTATCTAACCCCTTTTTAAACTCCGTCAAGCTAACCGCCCGTACCACGTTCTCCGGCAATGAATTCCAGAGTCTAATTACACGTTGGGTGAAGAAAAATTTTCTCCGATTCGTTTTAAATTTACCACACTGTAGCTTCAACTCATGCCCTCTAGTCCTAGTATTTTTGGATAGCGTGAACAGTCGCTTCACATCCACCCGATCCATTCCACTCATTATTTTATACACTTCTATCATATCTCCCCTCAGCCGTCTCTTCTCCAAGCTGAAAAGCCCTAGCCTTCTCAGCCTCTCTTCATAGGAAAGTCGTCCCATCCCCACTATCATTTTCGTCGCCCTTCGCTGTACCTTTTCCAATTCTACTATATCTTTTTTGAGATACGGAGACCAGTACTGAACACAATACTCCAGGTGCGGTCGCACCATGTATTACACTGTTTGGAGATCTTACCAGGTACCTGTAACCAGGACTGGCCTCTCATTCATTATTACCCGGGTTCTTTGTCTCCTTCTCTCCCCTGCACTGCCCTCTTGCAGTAACTTTTTTTTCCCTCCTGTTGTCACTCTGTCGGGCCCAAAGTAGTAAACAGCAAAAGACATGTGGGACCAGCTCTCTGCGCGTCACTGCCACTTCCTCTGTCAGCCTCACCTCCTCTGACATAACTTCCTCTTTCAGAGGAGGTGCAGCCTGCACAGGAAGCAACAACTGCGTGCAGACAGCCAGTCCCAAGTCTCTTTGTTGTTTATTACTGTGGGCCCAACAGAGTGACAATGGGAGGGAAAGAGAGAGAAAAAAAGTTACTGCAAGAAGGCGGTGCAGGGGAGAGGAGACAAATAACCTGGGTAATAATGAATGAGAGACGGGAGAGAGAGAGAGACAAGGGAAATCAGGCAAGGAAGCAAGTCCAGTGGGCTGGAAAGACTGAGCAATTAAGTCTCAAAAAGTGCCCGTTTCACTTCGTTCCGGCACAAATCATTTGTTTATGCTTTCCAAAAATACTAGGACTAGGGGGCATGCAATGAAGCTACAAAGTAGTAAATGTAATACGAATCGGAGAAAATGTTTCTTCACTCAACGTGTAATTAAACTCTGGAATTCGTTGCCAGAGAATGTGGTAAAAGCGGTTAGCTCAGCGGGGTTTAAAAAGGGTCTGGACGGCTTCCTAAAGGAAAAGTCCATCGCCCATTATTAAATTGACTTGAGGAAAATCCACTGCTTATTTCTGGGATAAGCAGCATAACATGTATTGAGCTTTTTTGGGATCTTGCCAGGTATTTGTGACCTGGACTGGCCACTGTTGGAAACAGGATGCTGGGCTTGATGGACCTTTGGTCTATCCCAGTGTGGCAATACTTGTGTACTTACGAAAAAGAGACGACTGAGAGGGGATATGATAGAGGTCTACAAAATCCTTAGTGGTGTAGAACGAGTAAACATAAATTGATTTTTTTACTCTTTCAAAAAGTACAAAGACTAGGGGACACTCAAGGACATTACATGATACTGTTTTTAAAATGAACAGGAGGAAATATTTTTTCCCTCAATGAATAGTTAAGCTCTGGAACTCGTTGCAAGAGGATGTGGTATCAGCGATTAGAAGTATCTGGGTTTAAAAAAAGGTTTGGAGAAGTTCCTGGAGGAAAGGTCCATAGTCTATTATTGAGATAGACATGGAAGAAGCCAATGCTTGTCCCTGGGTTTAGTAGCGTGAAATTCTGCTCTATTTGGGATTCTTTCTGTGACCTAAATTGGCCACTGCTGGAAGCAGGATCCTGGGCTAGATGGACCATTGGTCTGACCCAGTAAGGCTATTATTATGTTCTTATGTACAAATTAAACCCTGGTTTTAACGGAGTGGCCTAGTGGTTAGGGTGGTGGACTTTGGTCCTGGGGAACTGAGGAACTGAGTTTGATTCCCACTTCAGGCACAGGCAGCTCCTTGTGACTCTGGGCAAGTCACTTAACCCTCCATTGCCCCATGTAAGCTGCATTGAGCCTGCCATGAGTGGGAAAGCGCGTGTTACAAATGTAACAAAAAAAAAATTCTCTGCTGGAGGGGTAAAAACCACTAACAAAGTCTGGCATTTGCTGAGCATAAGAAATTTCTGAAGCACATCCTGCTCCATATTTTGAGCCAGATTCACTAACCTTTATCCACTTAAGTACAAAGTTGCAGAAAAGTTCATCCAAAATTGTTATGGCCTACTAGGGCCACACCGGGATGTTGGTTTGGAGCTCTGGATACAGCGCAAAACTTTTTCAGTTGTAGGTCAAAGTGAGCTACATTCAGGTACACTAGGGTATCCTCCTGTCCAGAGAGGGTTTTCAATCCGCACCTCAAAAAAGACATAGTGGAATTGGAAAAGGTGCAGAGAAGGGCGACAAAGATGATACAGGGGATGGGACGGCTTCCCTATCAGGATAGGCTGAAGAGGCTGGGGCTCTTCAGCTTGAAGAAAAGGCGGCTGAGGGGAGATATGATAGAGGTCTATAAGATAATGAGTGGAATGGAACGGGTTGATGTGGAGCGTCTGTTTACGCTTTCCAAAAATACTAGGACAAGGGGGCATGCGATGAAACTGCAGTGTAGTAAATTTAAAACGAATCAGAGGAAGTTTTTCTTCACTCAACGCATAGTTAAACTCTGGAATTCGCTGCCGGAAAAGGTGGTTAAGGCGATTAACTTAGCGGACTTCAAAAAAGGGTTGGACAGCTTCCTGTAGGAAAAAGCCATAGAATGTTATTGAATGGACGAGGGAATAATACAGTATTTCTAGGATGGGCGGGACAAATTGCTTGTTCTTTTGGCCGCTGTCAGTGACAGGGTGCTGGGCTCGATGGACCCTTGGTCTGTCCCAGCATGGTAATGCTTATGTACTTAATCTTAAGGGTCAACATTCAAAGGCACTTATCCGGTTAATATCTTAATTGCTGTTAACCAAACAGTGCCACAAGTCAGAGGGTACAGCCAGATATTCACTACTAGCCAGTATTCAAGTACTGGCATTGAAAAGATGGATTATGTTGAACCTCGGCAGCTGGCATTTTCAAAATCCACTGAAGTCTGCTACCACACAACATTGACCGCTAGGGTTAAACCTCGGGGGAACAAGTTTGTACCTGAGACAATGGAGGGTTAAATGACTTGCCTAAAATCACAAGGCGCTGCAGTGGGATTTGAACTGCTTCCCTGGTTCTCAGCCCATTAGGATACTTCTCCACTCCTGTGGGAAATAGTTGGGATTTCCCAAATACCGGCGGTCATAAGATATTCACAATATATCCAGCACAAAGAAAATGATCATCATAGCACGAAAAACACTTATCTGGAGATTGCACAAGATTCATCTACCACAGATGCCGCATTTACTCCTCCACAGACTACTTTGTAAACATTCAAAGTACATTTTTATTCAGCTCTAGAAGCCCTCAGACACTTACGTAAGTAGTCCTGCTGAACACCAGTGTAAGTCTACTCCATAAGTACATAAGTAATGCCATACTGGGAAAAGACCAAAGGTCCATCGAGCCCAGAATCCTGTCCCCGACAGCGGCCAATCCAGGTCAAGGGCACCTGGCAAGTTTCCCAAATGTACAAACATTTTATACAAGTTATTCCCGAAATTGTGGATTTTTCCCAAGTCCATTTAGTAGCGGTCTATGGACATGTCCTTTAGGAAACCGTCCAACCGCTTTTTAAACTCTGCCAAGCTAACCGCCTTCATTCCGTTACTGATGTACTAATCCAGCTCCCAGCCTTTCTTGTGTGTGTGGGTGGGGGGGGAGGGGATGAAATCTAGTTACAACAAACCCTCCTGTTTAACCCTTCACACACAGCAACCTTACCCTCCTTGTAAACACCGACCCAGAATACACAACGCCTCCAAGTCCCCTTTTCTTTTGCTTTTTTGTTTGTTTTATTAATAACTTTGGGGCCCTTTTACTAAAAGTCATCAAGCACGAGACATGGTTAGCACATGGTAACAGGTTACAGTCAGGGCCAGTCTAACCAAATGCGGGGCCCTGTGCACACCAGTTCAGTGGGCCCCCTGCCTGCCACCATAAGCCATAATTTATCAGTTTAAAAGGAGGTTTAGAGCTTTCAGAACCCCACCTCACCCCACACCTTGATATGCATCCACTATGTTTCAGTAGAGAGCGTCACACCGCGGCAGCAATTTTCATATCCCGCCAGCTGCCGAGCCCAGAGACTGCTCGCTGCTGCATCCTGCCCTTGCAGAAGCAGGAAGTGACATCAAAAGGGGGCAGGACACAGCAGTGAGGAGGCTCTGGGCTCGGCAACTGATGGGATATGAAAATCGCTGCCGCTGCCATAAGTACATAAGTATTGCCATACTGGGAAAGACCAAAGGTCCATCGAGCCCAGCATCCTGTTTCCAACAGTGGCCAATCCAGGTCACAAATACCTGGCAAGATCCCCAAAACTACAAAACATTTTATACTGCTTATCCCAGAAATAGTGGATTTTCCCAAGTCCATCTAATAATGGTCTATGGACTTTTCCTTTAGAAAGCCATCCAAACCTTTTTTAAACTCCGCTAAGCTAACCGCCTTTACCACATTCTCTGGCAACGAATTCCAGAGTTTAATTACATGTTGAGTGAAGAAACGTTTTCTCCGATTCGTTTTAAATTTACTACATTGTAGCTTCATCGCATGCCCCCTAGTCCTAGTATTTTTGGAAAGCATAAACAGACGCTTCACATCTACCCGTTCAACTCCACTCATTATTTTATAGACCTCTATCATATCTCCCCTCAGCCGCCTTTTCTCCAAGCTGAAGAGCCCTAGCCGCTTTAGCCTTTCCTCATGGGGAAGTCGTCCCATCCCATTTATCATTTTCGTTACCCTTCTCTGCACCTTTTCTAATTCCACTATGTCTTTTTTTAGATGCGGCGACCAGAATGCCTGATGGTTTCTACTGAGATGTGGGTGCACATTAAGGTACGGAGCAGGGAGGTGTTCCGAGTCAGGAGGACAGATGTGCCAGAGATGTGGGGCCCCTAGGAGCGCGAGGCCCTGTGCAACCGCCCCTGTCACCCCTAAGACCGGCCCTGGTTACAGCTCAAACACATTAAGGGGCTGTGCAGGAGTTTGCTCATTACTGCATTTTACACCATGCATTATTGCATTTGTCAGAATTTTTCTCGGAGGGGGTGTGGCATGGGTGGAGAGTGAGCATAGAACTGTTAGCTGGCTAGCACATTATACTTAGCGTGCACTAACTGGCTACCAGAGAGTTAACGTGGGAGTACTTAGCACTTCCTAAATAAGAGCAATAAGCATCCTGCAGTTATCATGCGCTAATGGTTAAATTAACACTCAGGGTTCTGTTTACTAAGGTGCGCTAGGGAAGCTGAAATTTATCTTTCTCCTCTAGAACTAACAAGTAGAGGTCAGCCATTGCCCTTCTCATTCTCAGTCCCGCATCTGGCGAGACCCATTCTGCTGTAATATCGGGAAGGCCTTAAAAGGACCTCTAAGCCCCCTCATGGTTGACGAAGACGAAGCTCCTTACGCTGATGCAGAAGGTTCCTCAATGGAAAGCACCGCCAGTGCCTCAGAAATATGAGTACTGAGCTCCTCTTTATAAAAGAACCTCAATACTTTCGGATCATCCCCCTCTTAGGACGGAGCTCTCCCTCCTCTAACGGCTCCTTCAACGATGGCTCCTCTAAATAGACCAAGGCCACATCAGATAAGGAGGAAGAAGCAGAGGTAGCCTCATCTGCCCACTCCTGGAGGTCTAAACGAAATCTCTTAGGAGCTGAAGAGGCAGCGGGGTGAGGAACTGAAGAACCTCGCAGCAACTCTGACTGTCCCTGGTTCAGTAAATATGCCTGGTGCAAGAGAAATATAAACTCCAGAGAAAACAAAAATGACTATGCAGCTGAACGCTGTGTCGGGCCCTGAGGCTGTAAAATGATGACTGTACTCCGCCCATGATCAGCCAAGGGCTACACCTCACGGTCAGTCGGCCCTGACAAAATGGTACCCGTTCCCATGCTCTCCTGCATCAAATTGCACACCAGTCCTGCCAGGGAGCCCGAAGACCCCATCATATTCAGATGCTGCGCCAAATCCGAAGATGGGCTGCTGCCAACCATTTCCTCCGCATCCCGCGGGATTCCTGGCTTCCACACACTGCAATGCCCTGACACCAGCCGGCGGGTCCCACAGCGGGAACCAAGCGGTGAATCAGGATCCCTCTCCTGCAGCAAGTAGAACTTGCAGCCCTCCAAGTGGTTCTGAGACAAACTTTAGTCAGATTTACCGCTGCCAGGTGCTTCCCCAAAGCTCAGAGTGTCAACAAGCCTTACCACAGATGAGAAAAGCTCAGGACCAGCACTCTATCTCATGCTCTCCAGCAAACCTCTTTCCTTTGCCTTTCTTTTCTTTTTTTTTTTACGTTGTTTTTCTGGAAAAGGAAACGGGGAAGAGGTGAAGGGAGGGAAGAAGTAAATTCGCGAGGCACCAGAGACAGGGATCTGAAGACCTCCAGATATGATTCTGCAGACAAGCCACCTGCAAAGTTCAACCGGGGACCAGTTGACCAACTGGACCAGGAGCAAATCACTCAGAACCAGAAGCTGAAAAGTGTGTCCATCCACCCACTGGAGATAGAAAATACTGAGGAGCTGGACTAGATGCCAAGAGAGATATGTCTCAGCTCAGTTTTCAGTTCTCTAACTCCACCTGCTGGCTGGTGGACACAACTATCCCACAGGTTCTGGAATAGTGGGAAGCTATGTAATGGAATACATATTTTTTCTCTCTACCCACTCTAATACTGGTTGCGTGTACAGTAATAACCAGACAATCGAGCAGAAACACCAGCACTCACGTAGTCACAGTCTGACAAATTACAGAGGGGACTGAGAAGGTCAGATGTTCGGCTTTGTGGTTTGACATGAGAAGGGAAGGGGACCGGGTGTGAGCTAAATAGAGGATCTGGTTTTCTCAGTTATCATGGATAGGAAGTGGTTATCTTGCAAGCGGTCACACTCTCTTCCTGACAGCTGGATAGCTCCAGGCTGAATGGGCTGTTGGGTTTTTCTGCCCTCATCTATGTTGATAAACTGTATTCACTGGAAAGTCCCCAAAACATTTTGATCTTGGCTGGGACAGAGCAGCAAATTCATTCCTCTTGGCAAACCTCTGGTTTTAATTATTGCAAACTCAGTAACTGCTGAAGGAGAACCGTTCTGTAACACAGGACAAGACAAACCTCAGGCCACTGTGGTAACTAGAATTTTAATTATGTCACTCAGTATTTCCATGTATTAGCAACCTGAAAGGATCAAAAGGAAAAGATGGCATAAGAAGGCCATGTAGGCCAAAAAGGAGAAGAGTCAATGGGGGGGGGGGGGGGGGCGAAGGGGGGGGGAGGATGTGGCAGTAGCATTTTCATTATCAGACTGGAGGGGGAGGGCTGCTGCTTTCTGGTGAACTACAGCACAGTAAGAAAGACTGCAGGTGAGAGGTAGGTGTGAGTCGTGGGGGGGGGGGGGGGTGAGGGGGAAGGGCATGAGAGGCCTGCTGCAGATGAAGGGGTCTGAAAGATTGGGAGACCGCTGGGGTGGGGGAGAATTGAAAGAGGAAGATTGACCTCCCCTTTCCTTTTCACCAAAGACTTTCAGCTACCAGCCCTTCACCGCCTATTCCTTCTCCCGACCATCACCTGTTTGGTGGCTTCTGCAGTTTTCGGCTGGCTCCTGTATCTCAGGAAAGTTAGTAAAGACCTACAGCATAGGAACTTTGAAATGCAAGAGCTGTAATAACCACCCAATGCTCCCTTCCAGGTACAAAGAAAGAACTGTGCTTCCAGCTTCCGATCACAAGGCAAGACTCCCCTGGATTACTCCATGGCACGTCTGCAGCTTAGCAGAGCTGTTTCACGTGCGGCATTCAAGAGGCTGAATCAGGTTCCCATTAGGAAACTGTACTAGAACACAGAAATTATAAGCATTCCTGCAGCTGATTAAAGAAGTTCTAACTAAATAACCAACTTACATCTGGCAAAGCATCATTAAACTGCTGTTAACACCACAACCTCTGTGCACAGTTGACGGCTTACCCGGTGAGTAGCTGCTTGCTTTCTTCTGCTATACAAGATATAATTTGACATATTCAGTGGAGAGGGAGCTTTTATTTCTACAGAATAAGCAGCACAACCACAACCAAAATGTTTCAAGTCAGTTATGTAATTAATAAAAAACTAAGTTTCGACTGGCCCTTTATAGAACAGAGCTAAGCGCACAAACGATGACTAACTTTAGGCGCCGATGGAGTCTATTCTGTAACATAGTAACACAGTAGATGACGGCAGAAAAAGACCTGCACGGTCCATCCAGTCTGCCCAACAAGATAAACTCATATGTGCTACTTTTTGTGTATACCCTACTTTGATTTGTACCTGTCCTCTTCAGGGCACAGACCGTATAAGTCTGCCCAGCACTAGCCCCGCCTCCCCCCACCGGCTCTGACACTCAATCTCGGTTAAGCTTCTGAGGATCCATTCCTTCTGAACAGGATTCCTTTGTTTATCCCACGCATGTTTGAATTCCGATACCATTTTCATTTCCACCACCTCCCGCAGGAGGGCATTCCAAGTATCCACCAATCTCTCCGTGAAAATAATACTTCCTGACATTTTTCTTGAGTCTGCCCCTCTTCAATCTCATTCATGCCCTCTAGTTCTACCGCCTTCCCATCTCCGGAAAAGGTTTGTTTGCGGATTAATACCTTTCAAATATTTGAACGTCTGTATCATATCACCCCTGTTTCTCCTTTCCTCCAGGGTATACATGCTCAGGTCTGCAAGTCTCTCCTCATACGTCTTGTAACGCAAATCCCATATCATTCTCATTGCTTTTCTTTGACCCGCTTAAATTCTTTTTACATCCTTAGCAAGATACGGCCTCCAACACTCAACACAATACTCCAGGTGGGGCCTCACCAACGACTTAAACAGGGGCTTTAAAACCTCTTTTCTTCTGCTGGTCACACCTCTCTCTATACAGCCTAGCAACCTTCTAGCTACGGCCACCGCCTTGTCACACTGTTTCGTCGCCTTCAGATCCTCAGATACTATCACCCCAAGATCCCTCTCCCCGTCCGTACCTATCAGACTCTCACCACCTAACACGTGTCTCTTGTGGATTTCTACTCCCTAAGTGCATCACTTTGCATTTCTTCGCATTGAATTTTAATTGCCAAATCTTAGACAATAGGTGTAAATTCCGGGAACGCCCCCCTGGCCACGCCCCCTTGAATTTACACACAGAACATTACGGAATACTATCTGGGTCAATCTCAAGGCCAATTAACACCAATATCTGGTTATTGGCGCTGACTGGCTCATTAATCAATTAAGTTACGTGCACTTTAATTGTCATATATAGAATCCCCCTAGTTTATTGCTATTTAATATGTGTTAATATATAGGCCCCACTGCCAATAATGGGTGTGCATAAAATCAAGCACATTAATACAGTGTCTAGTTCACATCCTCTCAGAAGTTTATTTATTTAGTTCAGAACATTTATACCCCGCTTTATATCACTTAAAGCAGCCTCAAAGCGGCTTACAATGAACTGTGAAATCAAGTACAATGACAGTTAAGAGGGCAGAAGAATCAGTGGGGGAAGGGAAGGGAGAACAGAAATTGATTACTTAAAAAGAGAAACTGAAAGGAAAGGTGACAAAGTCCAAAATGGGCCATAAATATGATGATAGGAAGGACTTCCGATGATATTTGGGGCCGAGTAGGCTGAACCCTCCTTCGCTGCCCGTAGAGAAAACGGTGGATTGGATAGAGGCAACAGGATGAGAGGAGACCGATCAAGCAGTCCGATGCGAAGAAGCAGACAGCACAAGAAGTTGAAAGCTGCTTCAAGCACAAGAATGGCAGCGGAAACATCCCCAGGCTGCAAGTCGTTCTCTGGTGCCTCTCCAACTCAGCGCTGGGCAAGCGAGTAACACGGGTGGACAGGATGATAAGACGCATGAAACTCTCAGCCACATCTGTGTTCACCATGATCTTGCTGCGACAGTGGCGTTCCTAGGGGCGCTGACACCCGGGGCGGATCGCTGATGCGCAGGGCCCCCCCCCCCCCGGAACAGCGCGACCCCCCCCCCCCCCCCCGCAAAATAACCCCTGGGTGCAGCGCGACCCCCCGACGAAAGAACCCCCCCCCCCCCAGGTGCACGCTGCTGGGGGGGGGGGGGGGGTGCCGCGCGCCTGTCGGCTCTTCGTTTCCATGCTCCCTCTGCCCCGGAACAGGAAGTAACCTGTTCCGGGGCAGAGGGAGCATGAAAACGAAGAGCTGACAGGCACGTGGCACCCCCCCAGCGGCGTGCACCCGGGGCAGACCGCCCCCCCCCCCCTTGGTACGCCACTGTGCTGCGATCGTCATCCAAGGAAACTGCAGCATTATTTAGAAGTGGTCCACTCAGCGTCCAGCAGACCCCGTTATAGTTGCCAGGGTGAAGCAGAAAAGGTGCCCTGCAATGCTCATATGGACATACTTAGTACATATTATGGGCAGCTTTGGAACCTGGAATTGTTTTGTGAAGCCCCAAAGATATGGAATTAAACTGGATATTTCTGTATGCCAGTTGAGAAATTCTCTCTCTCACTCTCAGCACTTCAATACCAAAAAGATGTTTCTGTGCACTGCAGAGGTCATTTTATAACGTGTTTCCTGTGCATAAAGCCTGTTTGACAAGCAGCGCAAGGCGTACTTTTACACGGTCTGCATTTAGGCATTCCTGGGGGGGTGTAACTTCGGCAGACAACAAGCAGAGATGTGATATACAAAGCAGGGCAAAATTCAGAAAACGAAAATGAGCACCAAGCATAATTCTATAAACGGGGTTCCGAGTTGGGTGCCGTCTATAGTACCAGGATCTGCATCCAATGTTGGGTCTCATGATTTACACCAACTGAAACCTGGTATAAATTCCCGCACCTAAATTAGGCACAGATCTACCATATTCTGTAACACTAGGATGGGCCCTGACCCGCCCACGGTCACACCCCCTTTTCAGATCCGCGTGGAAAAATCTACACACACACATTTTTATAGAATTCCAGCTAGGAAGATGTGAAAGTAAATTCAGATCGTCACCAATTAGCACTAAATGAATATCAATCAATGCAAAAGAAATGTTGCAATCCATTCAAGACGAAGAATCATAATGTAAGAGCTGGACTTAGAGCGATTGATATTGAAACAGCTGCCAAACTTTGTGAGCTAAATAAAAAAGAAGTGATAAATATAAAACCAGGTCAGAAGCTTTGCCCTGCCTGCAAGTCGACACTAAATAAAAAGCTAGAACCATCAGCATCATCCCAATCTGAACAAAAAATTAGTGATGCTGAACAAATAGATAAAGTCACAAATCTTCAGCCTGGGCAGTATGTTGCTTGCATTTATGAAAATAAATGGTGGATTGGAAACGTTTGTGAAACGTCAGTTGAACAGAAAGATGCTTTCATAAGCTTTATGCATCCTCGTGGTCCCACTACTTCATTGGTCCCAGAACAACTTATCATTGCTGTTATTCCAGCTCCATCAGTGACATCATCTGGTCGGCAATATAGTTTCCCTGAAACCATTCTCTTGCAGATCAATGATGCTTTCAGAATGATGAAGTAACTGAAGAAGGTAGGCTTGGGATCCTGCAGTAAAGATACCCACCAGTGGCTGTTACTGCATGGCTATCGGGTGTGGCCCCTATGGCGATGGAGATGCTGGTTTCAATGTGATAACCAGTAATGGCTCAGTCATCATGGACCAACGCAATACATCACGCACACAAAATATAACATACTTTGACCTGAGTAAATGGCTACTTAATGGTGGCATTGCAAAACAAAAGCATATCAGTGTTGTACAGCACAATTTTCTCTTTCAGATGATACTGTTCGCAAGCTGATTCAGGCAGACTCTTTTTTAATAATTGGCTTTGAACTTCGGTAGATTTTACCATTTGCGCTGACAGTGCCAACTTTGAAGAGATCCTGCAGGGCGGTTATACATGCTGGTTAGTTGCAAATCTGGCAGTATTATGTCCAGCACAAGCATAATGCTTGTTCAAAATGTCAAGTCCGTATCTTTGTTTGCATGGAAGTTGTTGCGGTCTGAATATTGGTCCAAATATGTTCTGATGAGTCGCGACCAATTTTGATGCATACTTTTAGTCAACTTGTTTGACTGGATTTTGCATCCTTAATGTTAAAATGTATTTCATCGGAATTAGCATCAAAAACTGGACAGGATTTGAATTTTTTTAGCCATTCTTATAAATGTGTTTGGATTTTATTAGACCCCAAAAATGGCATTTTGGTAAATGTCGCGCGCTCATGGACTGACAACCTTTCAGAAAAGGGGGTCTAGATCTGCAACTATTGCAGTTAGAGACCTCAAATTTTGGGAAACTTCGTTTAACACCTGACTCACGCAACAGATAAAATTTGAACAAAATTGGAGAACATGATGGTGGGACGGTTTGGACCACTTGGCATGGAATGACCCGTTGTCATAATACTGTAGGATCCCAAAGCTTATGAGTTTAATTTAACTTAGTTCCAGGCTTTTATATTCCGTTTTATCCTGCTAGATCCAGAGTAGATTACAACAAAAAATAATAATTGTATTAAATAATAAGCATATACACTTAAATAACACAATATGTACAAATAAAATAAAACAAAAGATCAAATACAATCAATTCAAAATAAAATGATACAGTCTAAAATTACAGAGCAAATGACTGTTAGGTATCAATATTAAATGGTATAGTAACAGTTTAAATAACAAGCAAAACTTCCCAGCATTCTTTAAAAAAAAGAAAGAAAGTTTAAAATAGGAGGGTTTTAACGTGATGATGCTTCTCCTTATTTCTAATGGAAACGCATTCCATTCCTGGGCTGCCTGATAACAAAATAGCTTTGGCAGCCTTCCTCACAATGTATATTCTTAGAAGAAAAAGATAAAGAACAGTTAGCTTCTGAACATAATGATCAATTATTATCCAAAAATAACACGAGATGCAGCATATAAATAGGAAAATAATTCAAACAACCCTGCTCGACTTGCTGACATACATGTGACCACTAAACAAAACCAAGTAAAGGGCGAAAATAACAGCACATACAAGAGAAAAAGGAAAAAAAAAGGCGAAAAAAAAAGAAGAGAAAGGCAAGGAGCTAAACACCCCCCCCCCCCCCCCCCCAAGACAAAGTCTCAACAACAGGGACTACAGCAGAAACCATCAATAACCCACTTCCTGTCACTAACACATAGGGAGTCTTTTACAAAGGTGTACTAGCGGTTTTAGTGCTCGCTAAACGCTACAGACACCCATAGAAATAGATGGACGTCTCTAACATTTAGCGTGGTGCTAATTTTAGCACGCATCTGGGGGGGTCGTTCTACCAAGCTACGGGAAAAAAGGGCCCTGCGCTAGCGGCAGGGGCATTTTTCCCGCGTGCCATGGCCTATTTTACCGCAGTGGGTAAAGAGCCCCCAGACACACATGGCCACGCGGTAAGAGAACTCTTACTGTGCTGCCATGGGATGGGGAGCCCTTACTGCCACCCACTGAGGTGGCGATAAGGGCTCCCGCCCTAACCCGGCGGTTAACGGGGCAGCATACAGCGCTGCCTGGTTACCGCCGGGTTACCACCCGCGCAAGCCATTTCCAGGGGTTTCTTTTTCCTCCAGAAACGGCATACGCTTTGGGCTGGACTACCTGCGGCAGCTGCACTGGGCCGGTGGTAGTCCCGGAACAGCGAGACATTCAACATGTGCTGCAGTTTTAGCAGGGGCCAGAGCTCAAAGTGAGGGAGGCCCAGGGCCCCAAGCCCCTCCTCCCCATGGCTGCACCACTAAACAGGAGGTAAGTATATACACAGGAAATGCCACTTTAAAAAATTAAGAGGCCAAAAAGGCAGGCACAGAACAGCCACCGAGAGAGAACCTGGGAGGAAGGGAGAGATGGGGTAAGGCAGGGACCTGGAGCCAAGTATGCCTTTAAAGAGGGCACCTCCAGCCACACACCCCCTGTTCAACTGGCCAAGCTCAGGAGCCTCCCACATTCACGAATCCAGGAGTAGGAAGGAATCCGTCAACCACCTGCTGGAGATAGAGATATACTGAAGAGTGAAGGAGCTGGATGTCCAGGGTCACTGCCTTCGTTCAGTGTTCTCTATCTCCATCTGCTGGCAGGCGAATACAACCCACCAGTTGCTGGATTCATCTGCTGTTGATGGTAAGGAAGACCTTGATCTAGATGTGTTCAGGAGAAGTTTTCGGGTGAAACAAGGCAGTCACGATTTACACAGAAGATATATTTTTTAAAATACACGTAGTCATAGGTAATTTACATGCAAATATTTATGCCTGCTCCCAAGCAGTTTTAAATGTTTGTGGCTTTATTTTTGCCACCATTTCTGCAGCTTTTCAGAACTACTTTCAGAAAGACACAGAGGTGCCCATGTTTCTTTATAAATTAGACCCAAAACAGGTGCTTGTTTGACCTCTAAAACTAGCTGTCCTATTATGAAATTAGGCTCACAGTCATGACATCCTCCCCCCCCCCCCCCCACACCCAAAAGATGGTTATAAACAAGGTACTTGCCGATGGTTATTTTGCTCAGTTTTTTTCAGAGCAAACTGGACAGAAAGACTGCATTTTCCTGCGTCATCTGTGGCCATTTTCACCATCAGAATATATTTACAAAGCTTTTGCAACAAAATAAAAACAAACAATTGTGTTTAGCAAGGAAATGCCGTGAAGGGTAACAATGAGAAAGCAAACGCCAACAGGAATAAGCCCTGGTACAGTCATCCATGGAGGTGCAAAAAACAGGAATTCAGGGAAGAGACTTATGTCTGCTGTTTTTCTTTTTTGTGCAAATCAATTGAAGGCTAGCCAAAAACCTATTAAGGCTTCTTACCAAATACAGGCATAAAATTTGAATATGCACAAAACAATAATTAAGGTTAAATTTAGCTCATACCTTTCCAATTCACACTTAGGTACAACTAGGTATTTCTGTCGCCAGAGGGCTTACCATCTAAATTTGTACCTGAGGCAATGGAGGGTTAAGTGACTTCCCGAGGTCACAAGGAGTATCAGTGGGATTTGAACCCCGGTCTCTCTGGTTCACAGCATGCTTCTCTAACCACCATACTACCCCTCCACCGATTCTTGAGTCCTGCCAGATCAGATCAGGCAACTGGGATTTATCCCTCCTTCCAGCAGATGGAGACACAGCAAAGAATGTTTGCCTTCCCTATATAAGCTGATATAGGAAGGAAGTGCATCTTAGCTCCCCTGTAATTTCTATTATTACTACTACATATATTTCTTTTTTTTTTTTTTTTAAATAACCAACTACGTTCTGCCCTTCCCGGCTTATTAGGAAGGCAAGAAGTATTGCTTTGTCTCCACTTGCTGGCAGGAGGATAAACCTTACTCGTCTGGCCTAACAAGGCCAAACAGGAAAACTATTTTGCACTTTTGACTCTTGAGTGATTCCAACTATGTTTTATTAAATAAAGACCTAATGGATAAATCCAAAGTAGGCCACATTTATTTGTGATCAGGCAAATACATCATTTGCCGCAGAATGCAGGACTGCTGATGGTTTACATCAAGCATTTCACCAGCAATCAGCAAGCAGTCAAAACTCAACTGCAGTGAGATGCTGCAGGCTCGGTCTTGCGTTTTTTTTTTCCCCCGTTCTGTCTATGGCAAATTCCTGAAATACAACCTGACGCGCCACCAGTATTGAGATGCCACCTACTCAAAGCCCACAAATCCAACCAATGTAATTGTGCATAATGAGATCAGTCTAAAAGGAAGTTAAAAACTGCCAAGTCACAACCTGATTTCTTAAACATAATTATAATCTTAATGACTAGGTAGAACAGCCCATAACACTGCATTTAGACTGAGGTAACCATTCTGGCAGCTCTGGCATTTCATATGCTAGATTTTTTGGCAAGGCAAATAGTTGTACAATTAGTGACTCGGGGTTACTAACTGGCTTATATCTTTCTGTCCCATTCAGAACCAAGAGCTCAATCCACCCAAATTTAGGGCTTTGATGAAATATTTTGTCATGAAAGCAATACATCAAATTTGGTGAAGAAAATAATCATCACTCCTAGATCACACAAGGTGACAGCCCACCTCCCCGCTCCCCCTGTTTTCTATTTCTGTTGATGGCTCTCTCATTCTCCCTGTCTCCTCAGCTCGAAACCTTGGGGTCATCTTTGACTCTTCTCGCTCCTTCTCTGCTCATATCCAGCAGATCGCCAAGACCTGTCGTTTCTTTCTTTACAACATCCGTAAAATCCGCCCCTTTCTTTCCGAGCACTCTACCAAAACCCTCATCCACACCCTTGTCACCTCTCGTTTAGACTACTGCAATCTGCTTCTTGCTGGCCTCCCACTTAGTCACCTCTCCCCTCTCCAGTCGGTTCAAAACTCTGCTGCCCGTCTCATCTTCCGCCAGGGTCGCTTTACTCATACTACCCCTCTCCTCAAGACCCTTCACTGGCTCCCTATCCGTTTTCGCATCCTGTTCAAACTTCTTCTACTAACCTATAAATGTACTCACTCTGCTGCTCCCCAGTATCTCTCCACACTCGTCCTTCCCTACACCCCTTCCCGTGCACTCCGCTCCATGGATAAATCCTTCTTATCTGTTCCCTTCTCCACTACTGCCAACTCCAGACTTCTCGCCTTCTGTCTCGCTGCACCCTACGCTTGGAATAAACTTCCTGAGCCCCTACGTCTTGCCCATCCTTGGCCACCTTTAAATCTAGACTGAAAGCCCACCTCTTTAACATTGCTTTTGACTCGTAACCACTCGCCTCCACCTACCCTCCTCTCTTCCTTCCCGTTCACATTAATTGATTTGATTTGCTTACTTTATTTATTTTTTGTCTATTAGATTGTAAGCTCTTTGAGCAGGGACTGTCTTTCTTCTATGTTTGTGCAGTGCAGCGTATGCCTTGTAGCACTATAGAAATGCTAAATAGTAGTAGTAGTAGTAGTGGGGAAAACCAGATGAACTATATGGGCCTAATGTTCTCATCTGCTGTCCACTGGTTAAACCACTGTCTTACCAGTTAAATTGCTTCCTCGGGGTCAATCAGTCATATTCAATGGCACTAAGGGGTCCTTTCACTAAGGCAAACTAGAAAGTAGTTGGCGCTGCGATTAGCATGTGGGTTTGCTGTGTGTGACGGCCATTTTCAAGTATGGCTGAAAAATGGCTGTGTCAGCTTTTTTTTTTTTAATAAGAACATTAAGTATTGCCATACTGGGACAGACCAAAGGTTCATCAAGCCCTGTTTCCAACAGTGGCCAATCCAGTACCTGGCAAGATCTCAAAAAAGTACAATACATTTTATGCTGCTTATCCTAGAAATAAGCAGTGGATTTTCCCCGAGTCTGTTTCTTTTAAGAAGCCATCCAAACCTTTTTTTTAAACCCCGCTAAGCTAACTGCTTTTACTACATTTTCTGGCAACGAATTCCAGAGTTCAGTTTGTGTGAAGAAATATGTTTTCCAATTCATTTTAAATGTACTACTTTGTAGCTTCATTGCATGCCTCCTAGTCCTAGTATTTTTGGAAAGAGTAAACGAGCGACTCACACCTACCCGTTCCATTCTACTCATTATTTTATAGATCTCTATCATATCTCCCCTCAGCCATCTTTTCTCCAAGCTGAGGAGCCCTAGGCGCTTTAGCCTTTCCTCATAGGGAAGTCGTCCCATCCCCTTTATCATTTTCATCGCCCTTCTCTGTAAGTTTTCTAATTCCACTATATGTCACTGAAAAAAGTGCTATTCTATAAGTCATTCTTAAGCTTATGCCCACGGATCGCGCCTAACTTCAGGCACCACTGAAGTGCTTACAATCATAAGCACATATGCACCGCCATACTGGGAAAAGACCAAGGGTCCATCAAGCCCAGCATCCTGTCTCCAACAGCAGCCAATCCAGGCTTCAAGAACCTGGCAAAACCAAAAAAAAAAAAGGATTTTTAATAATGTTCAATTGACTTTTCCTTCAGGAATCTGTCCAAACCCCCCTTAAACTCTGTAAGGCCAGCCGCTGCCACCACATTCTCCGGCAACGAGTTCCAGAGTCTAACTACACGCTGAGCAAAGAAAAACTTTCTCCTATTTATTTTAAATCTACCATATTCTAGCTTCATCTTCTGCATGTTCTGCTTTAAGCGTGGCTTATAGAACAGCGCTTTCTTGGCGCCATATATAGAATCTAGCCGTTACGGCAGACTTCCTTTTATAAAATTGCAAGGACTATATATGCATACAGTCTGTATATACATAAGTTCATCCAAACAGCAGAGGCATTGCCCAGTGCAGAGATAGAGTTCACTCGTACACAACTGTACGTGGGTACTTTCCACGTTGTAATTACTGAACTCATGCATATATCTGCACACAAATTAGACAGCGTATTGTAAAATATCTTCTACAGCAGAAAGAGAATAAAATAGCCAATTCACAGAGCTAAGCACTGATCCAGCCTTCACAGGCAACGTAAGCACGGGTGGGAAATTAGATTATCTTCTGGCCATCTTATACTATAGAACTGAAAATTCATTTTCCATCCTACACTAGCCCTTCCTTCCAATGTTACTCAAGAACTTTAATGAAAGCCAGAACAGGGGGAAGGACGGATCAAGCTCTGCAGTAGGTAGAGAAAATAAGCAGCCCGGACAAGCCTTGAACTCATTATCTGTGGTCCTACTTCTCTTGTTTCTGTTTCAGCTTTTGAGGATCGATTCACCAGAATCATCTGAACCAGTCACTCAGATTGGTTGATCAAGGTTCCAATGGCAAGTCAGGTGCCAACACCATGTGACTTCTCACTTTGATTCTTGAAAACCATACAGCAGGGGTCCTCAAATCCAGTCCTAAAAGTCCACAACCCAGCCTGGTTTTCAGCATTTCCACAATGAATATGTATATCATCTATTTGCATTCACTGCTTCCATTGCATGCAAATGGATCTCATGCATATTCACTGCGGACACCCTGAAAACCAGGATGTGGACCCTGAGGACTGGATGTGAGGACCCCTGCAACAGAGTGACACTTCTTCGTCTTCTGATATGCACTTTAATAACTGTTTATTACACCATTATGGGTCCCATTTATAAAGGCACGCTAGCATTTTTTTAGTGCATGCTAAATATAGGCATACGCTAAGACGCCCACTACATTCCTATGGGCATCTTAGCGTTCAGCGCACGTGAATTTTTAGCAAGCGCTAAAAACACTAGCGCACCTTTTTGTAATGTAATAAGCTGAGCCTTAGAACTTCAGCACGCACTGTTATAATGCCGGTACTCAGGGCTTTTTTTGAGGGGGTACTCGGGGGTACTGAGTACCGGCACCTTTTCCAGTGTCTCCTAAAATTGACCCATGGACCACAAGTTTTAAATGAAAGAGCTCAGGCTCAAGACACCAATTCTGCCTTTGTTATAGCTTCTGTGACTGGTTGCAGGGGGCCTGGCTATTGTGGAGTGAGTCCCTCAGTGATCACCCCACCCCTGAAGGGTGGCCTGGCATTTGAGTACCGGCACCTTTTTTGCTAGAAAAATTACACTGCCAATACTGAACAAAATTTGTACTCCCAATGCAGAACTATGGCATGCGAATAGCTATGGTGTTAAAATAAAGTGTGCTAAGAGAAAAGTCAGCACACGTGTTGCACTAACATGCCACACATGTTGCACTAACATGCCACTGTTTACTGCATCGCATAGAAAGGTGCTGTCCTTTCTCCATGCCTGTCACTGCGTGAACCACTGGCAAAAGGAAAAATCCAAGAGTATTCCTTCCTCCCTCTGAACCTATCTACTACTACTAATCATTTCTATAGTGCTACTAGACGTATGCAGCACTGTATACGTCATATGCAGGTACTTTCTCTGTCCCCAGATGGCTCACAATCAAAGCGAGTCTTTTACTAAGGCATGCTCACGTTTTTAGAAAGCTAAAACTGGGCACACGCTAAACGTTAGAGACACCCATATGAATGCATTGGCGTCTCTAACATTTAGCGTGCGCTAAAAACATGAGCGTGCCTTAGTAAAAGGGGGTCTAAGGTTTTATACCTGGGGCAATGAAGAGTTAAGACCCCCTTTTTTCCTAAGGCGCGCTCACGTTTTTAGCGCATGCTAAAATTGGGCACACGCTAAACGTTAGAGATGCCAACGCATTCCTATGGGCGTCTCTTAACATTTAGCACACGCTAAAAATGTGAGCACGCCTTAGTAAAAGACTCCCTAAGTGACTTGCCCAAGTGGCATTGCAAAAGAAAAACATATCAGTGTTGTAGAGCACAATTTTCTCTTTCAGATGATACTGTTCACAAGCTGATTCAGGCAGACTCTTTTTTAATAATTGGCTTTGAACTTTGGTACATTTTACCATTTGCGCTGACAGTGCCAAATTTGAAGAGATCCTGCAGGGCGGTTATAGATGCTGGTTAGTTGCAAATCTGGCAGTATTATGTCCAGCACAAGCATAATGCTTGATCAAAATTTCAAGTCCGTATCTTTGTTTGCATGGAAGTTATTGTGGTCTGAATATTGGTCCAAATATGTTCCAATGAGTCGCGACCAATTTTGATGCACACTTTGAGTCAACTTGTTTGACTGGATTTTGCATCCATAATGTTAAAATGTATTTCATAGGAATTAGCATCAAAAACTGTTCAGGATTTGAATTTTTTTTGCCATTCTTATAAATGTGTTTGGATTTTATTAGATCCCAAAAATGGCATTTTGGTAAATGTCACGCGCTCATGGACTGACAACCTTTCAGAAAAGGGGATCTAGATCTGCAACTACTGCAGTTAGAGACCTCAAATTTTGGGAAACTTCGTTTAACACCTGACTCGCGCAACAGATAAAATTTGAACAAAATTGGAGACATGATGGTGGGAAGGTTTAGACCACTTGGCATGGAATGACCCATTATTAATTCATGCTCAGTTACCATGGAATTCAAACATGCATGGGTTTAACACAAAGGAATCCTGTTTAGAAGGAATGGATCTATGGAATCTTAGCGGAGATTGGGTGGTGACACCGGTATTTGGAGAATAAAACCGGTGCAGGGCGGGCGGACTTCTACAGTCTGTGCCCTGATCGTGACTGAATAGATATGGATGGGCTGGAGTGTAAATTTAAGGGGCTTCGATGTTAGCTTCAGAACTTAGTACAAGAACAGTGCTGGGCAGACTTCTACGATCTGTGCCCTGAGAAAGGCAAGGACAAATCAAACTCGGGTATGCATATAAAGTATCACATACCATGTAAAATGAGTTTATCTTGTTAGGCAGACTGGATGGACCGTTCAGGTCTTTATCTGGCATCATTTACTATGTTACTATATCTGTGTTACCAGCTCTGCGGCAATTTTCATCAAGAATTTCCGGTGTTTTGGCAAAATGCGGCATTATTGCAACATCAGGCCTAAGCATCAAACAGCTATTCAACTGCAAAGGAGCTTAATCAGGTTGTAAAATTATAATATCAGCCATTCATACACCTCGCTGTGGTATAAAAATCTGTTCTACCTGGTCCTATAAAATGTACAGGACTGTCTTTATCCAATAGGATTGTAACAATGGAGAAATCAGCAGTAGAAGAGATATCAGCTCAGAACTTGAATTAAAAACAGAAGGCCAAGATATTCACCAGTACTTATACAGATAATGAGACTGAAAATCCTCACTGAATGTGTGACAGCGTTACCCGTTGTTAGATCCATGATGGAATAGGAAGTTATCCAGGCAGCACCAATATTCAGTGCCGGAACCTGGTGTTGATACTGGGTGCAACTTTAAACACCAACCGAGTTTAAATATAGCATAAGTACATAAGTATTGCCATACTGGGAAAGACCGAAGGTCCGTCAAGCCCAGTATCTTCTTTCCAAAAGAGGCCAATCCAGATCACAAGTACCTGGCAAGATCCCAGAACAGTAAAACAGATTTTATGCTGCTCATCCTAGAAATAATCAGTGGACTTTCCCAAGTCTATCTTAATAATGGCTTATGGACTTTTCCTTTAGGAAATTAGCCAAACCTTTTTTAAACCCTGCTAAGCTAACTGCTTTTACCACATTCTCTGGCAATGAATTCCACAGTTTAATTACACACCGAGTGAAGACATATTTTCTTCAGTTGGTTTTAAATTTACTACTTAGTAGCTTCATTGCGTGCCCCCTTGTCTTGTATTTTTGGAAAGAGTAAACAAGTGATTCACATCTACCCGCTTACTATTTTATAGATCTTCATCATATCTCCCCTCAGCCGTCTCTTCTCCAAGCTGAGAAGCCTTAGCCACTTCAGCCTTTCCTCATAGGGAAGTCATCCCATCCCCTTTATCATTTTCATCACCCTTTCCGCTATATCATATTTGAGATGCAGTGACCAAAATTGCACACCATAGAGCGATACAAAAGTAATTATAATATTCTCATTTTTGTTTTCCATTCCTTTCATAATAATTCCTAAAATTCTATTTGCTTTCTTAGCCACTGCTACACACTGAGCAGAGGGTTTCAATGTATCATCTACGATGACACCTAGATCCTTTTCCTGGGCAGTGACTCTTAATGTGGAAACATTTTGGTAGCCATAGAACCTCTCATACCGTCTTTATCTATGTCACTAATTGTTAAGCAAACAATGACTTCCAACTCTACTGTAAGCCACCAGAATGAATCCATATCTGGCATAGCCTCTAAGAGAGAATTTAAAATGTATGAGCAGGTGACCAGTAAAATAAACCAGAACAAGCAGGAGTGAGGTACACATGGAGGCGTATTTTCAAAGCACTTAGACTTACAAAGTTGCATACTAACCTATGGAACTGTGTAAGTCTAAGTGCTTTGAAAATGAGCCCCATACTGTGGCAAATCTCAACAAACGTGACAAGGACCGAGAGTTGGGAGAATTTCAGGGGGTGGGGGAGGACGGAATTAAGGGGAATGGGGGTGGGGGGCTGTCTTCTATAACAAGTGAAAAATGCTTACTCTATGTACAGGAAACCAGGAACTTTGCAAACTGCCATACCAATTCTCCCTATAGTCGATAACCTATGTTACAATCCAATTTATTCACTCATACTAACATAGTAGATGACGGCAGAAAAAGACCTGCACGGTCCATCCAGTCTGCCCAAGAAGATAAATTATTATGTGCTACTTTTTTATTTGTACTGTCCTCTTCAGTGCACAGACCGTATAAGTCTGTCCAGCCCTATCCCCGCCTCCCAACCACCAACCCCGGCACAAACCGTATAAGTCTGCCCAGCACTAGTCCCGCCTCCCACCACCGGCTCTGGCACAGACTGTATAAGTCTGCCCAGCATTATCCCCGCTGCCCAACCACCAGCCCCGGCACAGACCGTATAAGTCTGCCCAGCACTTGCCCCGCCGCCCAACCACCAGCCCCAGCACAGACCGTATATGTCTGCCCAGCACTAGCCCCGCCTCCCAACCACCAGCTCTGCCACCAATTCTAGGCTAAGCTCCTGAGGATCCCTTCCTTCTGCACAGGATTCCTTTATGTTTATCCCACGCATGTTTGAATTCCGTTACCGTTTTCATCTCCACCACCTCCCGCGGGAGGGCATTCCAAGCATCCACCACCCTCTCCGTGAAAAAATACTTCCTGACATTCTTCTTGAGTCTGCCCCCCTTCAGTCTCATTTCATGTCCTCTAGTTCTACCGCCTTCCCATCTCCGGAAAAGCTTCGTTTGCGGATTAATACCTTTCAAATATTTGAACGTCTTTATCATATCACCCCTGTTCCTCCTCAGGAACCTTCTTGCAATACCATAATGTATTCTTCTTTACCATGCATGTATGCACATGGTATATACATATACCACAATCTATTCCATATATATCATGTTCCATGTATGTTACCATGTATGTATGCACCTTAACGCAATACCATTTGGAATTCTGTTACCCAGAAATGGCAACAGCCATTACGGCAAATGTAAGCCACATTGAGCCTGCAAATTGGTGGGAAAATGTGGGATACAAATGCTACAAATAAATAAATAAAATCAGAAACAAAATTCTGCAAGCAGATGTTAAAAACAGAACACAGTGCTTTTATTTCAAGAAGGCAACCTGGAGCCTGAAATATTCTGGCAGCCTCTATGAAAGCTTCTCTTCCTGTACGTGTTGATTACCTTTAATGAGGCCTTGACATTGGCCCTAACAGGATACAGAACTTCAGACACCAACCAGACTGGTCAGGCAGGTTGACGGTGCCTGGGTACCATCCAGCAAGGCCACATGCCCTAGGTCAGGGGTTGGCAACTTCATAAGAATAGCCATACTGGCTCAGACCAATGTTCCATCTAGACCAGTATCCTGCTTCCAACAGTGGCCAATCCAGGTCACAAGTACCTGGTAGAAACCCAAATAGTAGCAACTTTCCATGCTACCAATCCTAGGGCAAGCAGTGGCTTCCCCATGTCCACCTCAATAGCAGATTGTGGACTTTACCTGCAGGAACTTGTCCAAACCTTTTTTAAACCAAGATGCCCTAACCACTGTTACCACATCCTCTGGCAATGAGTTCCAGAGCTTAGCTATTCTTTGAGTGAAAAAATATTTCCTCTTGTTTGTTTTAAATATATTTCCATGTAATTTCATCGAGTGTCCCTTGGTCTTTGTCCTTTTTGAAAGAGTGAAAAATTGATTCACTTTTACCCATTCCACATTACTCAGGATTTTGTAGACAATACAAAAAAATTTATATTCCACTAACTACCCACAAAGGATCAATGCGGATTACAATGCAAGTAAAAGAAACTACGCTATCACTAGGAAAAGTATAACAATCATACAAAAATCGAATTAACCCGAACCATACCTTGACCTACTACTGAAAAAGGAGTGAGCAAAATCCAAATAATAAAAAAAAATACCATATCAATAAGTTGGTCAAAAACTAGATGAAATATGTAAAAATTAAATGAGCTTTCAACCATATCCTCCCCCCTAGCAATCTCTTTTCCAAGCTGAAGAGCCCCTACCCTCTTTAGCCTTTTCTCAAATGAGAAGTGTTCATCCCCTTTATCATTTTGGTCGCTCTTCATTGAACCTTTTCTAAGTCCACTATAACTTTTTTGAGATATGGCTACCAGAATTGAACGTAATACTCAAGGTGAGGTCACACCATGGAGTAATACAGAGGCATTATAATACTCCTGGTCTTATTTATCATCCCTTTCTTAATTCCTGGCATCCTGTTTGCTTTTTTTGGCCACTGCCGCACATTGAGCAGATTTCAGCGTATTGTCTACATTGACACTTGGATCTTTTTCTTGAGTGCTGACTCCTAAGGTGGACCCTAGCATCAAGTAACTATGATTCAGATTATTCTTCCCAATGTTGAGTGGAAGAGTGGTCTAGTGGTTAGGGTGGTGGACTCTGGTCCTGGGGAACTGAGGAACTGAGTTCGATTCCCACTTCAGGCACAGGCAGCTCCTTGTGACTCTGGGCAAGTCACTTAACACTCCATTGCCCCATGTAAGCCGCATTGAGCCTGCCATGAGTGGGAAAGCGCGGGGTACAAATGTAACAAAAAAAAATGTGCATCACTTTGCATTTGTCCACATTAAATTTCATCTGCCATTTGGATGCTCATGAGAGGCAGCAAATACAAATAGATGTCATGCATATTCATTGGGGAAATCCTGAAAACCTGCACTGGAGGACTAAGGTTGAGTCTTTCGTTAGCCGTTTAGATTATTACAAAGTGTGGGAAAGGGCAGTGCTAGATGTTGGATTAATCATGGGAAGGTGCAATGCCTCTGTGCCCAAAGAGGAAGACAAACCTAGATTTGGATAAGAACAGATCAGAATATTTCATTTATTGAATTTATATTCCATTCACATCTACAAGTGTTCAAGAGAGATTACAGAATCACCATATAACTACTATAATAAAACTCACCCTCAACGTTCTGAGGACACTGACGTCAGTGAAGCCAAGCCACTGACAACAGTTCCTTCAGGTTCGAAGGTTCGTGGTGGTGAAGCCACCAGGCCCCGCCCTCGAGTCAAACGTCATGACAAGGGCGGAGCAAACGTTGAGGGTGAGTTTTATTACTGTACCTGTGCTCCGCCCTCGCGTCAAAATTCGATGACGTCGAGGGCGGCACAGGAAAATCGACACCCACACAGAGCAACGCTAACAACAGCGCCGGCAAATGAACCATCTACAACCACGACGAGCCACGGGGCGGCCCAGGAAAATCGCCACTGATCTCCGTATGTGAGTCACCTCCCCCCCCAAAAAAGCTAGCGCCCGTTTCATTGCTCAGAGAAACGGGCCTTCTTTCCTAGTAATATATATAAAACAAACACAACACAAAACAATGAAGTCAAAATTAAAACTGAAGAAAATAAATCATACCCACTTTCTAAAATTCTACATCATAGCTCAAGCTACTCCCAACTGGATCGGACAATTAGGGGCCCTTTTACTAAACCACATAAGTGTCTACACATGCCCAAATGGACTTACCGACCGGCTACTGTGTGGCTTTTGCGATAATTTCATTTTTGGCGTGCGTCTGAAAAATAATTTTTTTGGACACGCATACTGGGCGCACGCCAAGTGGCATTTGACACACATAGGTCATTACCTCCTGGTTACCGCGTGAGAATTTACCGCTAGGTCAGCGGCTGGTGGTAAGGTCTCAGACCCAAAATGGACGTGCAGCAATTTTCATTTTGCCGCACGTCTATTTTCGGCAAAAATTTTTAAAAGGCATTTTTTTTACAGGTGCGCTGAAAAATGATTCTGCGCACGCCCAAAACACACCTCTACACTACCACAGGCCATTTTTCAGCGCCCCTTTGTAAAAGGGTCCCTTTGTCTTTTTATATCACTCTGTAACTGTGCCACAATTAGCTTTTTCTTTCCCAAATATATATCTCCTGAATATATGCTTTTGCAACCGTTATTATTCATCTAACCCTACACTAGCAGTAGTATACTACTACTATAAATCATTTCTATAGCGCTACCAGTCGTACACAGCGCTTCACAACTGAACATGAAGAAAAGACAGTCCCTGCTCAAAAGAGCTTACAATCTAAATCAGGACAGACAGACAGGACCAATAAGGGGTAAGGGTAGGACAGACAGATAGGACACATAGGAATTATTCTAAATGGAATGTTGCTACTGTTGGAGATTCTGTTGCTACTATTGGAGATTCTACATGGAATGTTAATGTTGCTATTCCGCTAGCAGCATTCCATGTACAAGCCTGCCCTTGCAGATCAGCAACGCGGTCGCGCAGGCTACGTGCAGGACGTCAGACTCACAGAAACAGAAGCCTGCGCGGCCGCGTTGCTGATCTGCAAGGGCAGGCTTCTACTACTACTACTATAAATCATTTCTATAGCGCTACCAGTCGTACGCAGCGCTTCACAACTGAACATGAAGAAAAGACAGTCCCTTCTCAAAAGAGCTTACAATCTAAATAAGGAGAAGACAGACAGGACCAATAAGGATAAGGGTAGGACAGACAGAAGGACACACAGGGAAAGGGACTACTGAAGAGAGGAAGACAAGATAAAGGTTACGAGCAAGTGACAAGTTAGGCGTCAAAAGCAGCATCAAACGGGAGGAAGTGACGTCATCGGAGAACATGGCCGCTTAAGTGCCGTGCTCCCGACTGCCCACCGCAATAATTAGAGTTTTCGAGCGTGAAAGCCCAACGTGCAACCGGGAAAAAACAGTGGCAGAACTAGCGGAGGGGAGAGATCCCGTCAGGGCCATGCAGAAGCGGGCGGACGCCGTCGATCTTTCACAGTTCGCATTCGCGAACGACGGGTCCAAAAAAAATATGGCGCCTCAATCGCTAGAGGAGACAGCGGACCAAATGGCAGCGGAGATCCCGTTTTCGGGGGACTTGTTTGCAACACAAGGCCGCGGAGACTCGGAGGGCGCTGGACTACCAGAACTCTGTGGCTGGATTCAAGAGATTCGCGCCGATTTGAAAGCGATGCGCTCAGAGCTGGCTACTCTTGGAAACGATCTCAGAGGAGAGATAAAGGAGCTGGGCCACAGAGTTGAGGAAGTGGAGAACAGCCTGGATGACCATGCGGAGTCTCTGGGCTCTTTGGAGAGACAAATAGCCGATGAACGGCTAGGGCAACAAACAATCAATGATAAACTGGAGGACTTGGAAAACAGGAGTAGACGCCATAACCTCCGATTTCGTGGAATACCTGAGACCCCGACTTACCAAAATAGTGAAGAGGTGGTACAAAAGATTGTGAGTGCTATACTAGCGGACTCAGCTGACCCGATCCCACCAGAAAATGTAAACCTGGAACGGGCCCACCGGGCACTGGGAGCCAATAGACGAAATCTCGCTAAGGACATAATTGCATGTTTCCAGGACTTCAAATTAAAAGAGCGAGTATTAGCTGCGGCTCGAAAAACAACAGACTTCCAATGGGACTCGTACCCTATAGAAATTTATCAGGACCTGGCCGCGATCACATTAAAGCGTAGAGCAGATCTTAAGCCACTTACTACCAAATTGAGAGACTTGGGGATTCGCTATCGTTGGAGATACCCGTTTGCGATAGCATTTTACAAAGATGGACAACAGTATCAAATAAAATCACTAGCAGAGGCCCACGAGATTCTCCAGGGAGATCAGCAGGCAGATCCGCTGTCCACGCCAGCTGCCTCACGGCCAGTCCAAGGTCAGCGAACCCACCCGAAATGGCAGAGAGTAGGCCAGAGGCGTCTGCAACGCCAGAAGTCAGCGGGACGCCTCACCTGAGAGATTTCCGGTTTGCGGGAGGCTGGGTGAAAGATGGCCGGCTGAAGGCTAACGGTACACTCGAGGAGGCGAGTGGAACTGGCTGTCTGTTTAACTGTGGACATATGGTTGAAAAGTTAAGTTGGGTCGAAGATATTATGCCCGGGGTGCTTAGAGGGCTATTAGATAAAAGTTAATGTTTGGCTGAGTTTGAAGGTGGAAGAGGGCAAGAGGGTCACTTCCCCCCATCTAAGTTCCGACCTAATTGTGGGATCGGATGTTAAAGTTATGGGGTAAGGTTGAGGGGAGGGGGGAGGAGGGTGGGGAAGCTGAAATTGGTTGGGGTATTATGCTATTGGAGGGAGGAGGGTGGGGAAGAGAGGGAAAAGGGACTATCATCTTGGTACACGTTAAGGTTCTCAGTGAATTAGATATCATATTACTATTCTGCCATGTGTAAATATGTTACCATAAATGTACGGGGTTTAAATTCCCCGCAAAAGCGTAAGCAGATGTTCAGAGAAATGCTGCGCCAAAAGGCAGATGTGGTGTTTCTACAAGAGACCCATCTCAAAAGACAACATGAACACCTAGTAAAGCATAAACACTATCCCAACATAATCTGTGCATCCAGTATAGAAGATAAAAAAAAAAAAGGGGTTTTGATTGCGCTCTCGAGTTCTCACCCGTGGATAATACATAAAACAGTTAAAGATAAGAAGGGCAGATATTTACTGCTGATAGTCTCTAGAGGTAATGTGTACTACACACTATTGTGTGTCTATGCACCCAATGAGGGCCAAAAGGTGTTCCTGGCAGAACTGGAGCGGGTCCTACGGGATCATGTCAAAGGCAATTTGATTGTGGGAGGAGATTTTAATTTGACAACTAACCCACAATTGGATAATTCGGGTGGTGCAGAAAGCTATGCCAAAGGAGAGCGTATGGCCTTTAGGGCATGGATGGCAAGATGGGGACTCATGGACCTATGGCGAGACACTCATGGGTTAGAAAAAGACTACACTCATTATGCACCCACACATAACACATACTCGAGAATTGATTATTGGTTGGGTGATGTGACCATGAGATCCAAAATAGATAAGGTGGAGATAGAACCATGTACCTGGTCAGACCATTCTATGGTAGTACTAACAATGCTATCAGATACTCGGAAGAAAAGGCGAAAGCCCTGGAGATTAAATGAGGCATTGTTATTGGACCCACAAAATATACCTATAATAGAAAACTATATTATGGAATATATAAAGTATAATGACACGGGAGAGGTGCACCCAGCCCACGTGTGGGAGGGCATGAAAGCGGTCCTGAGAGGTCAATTAATAGCTTTACAGTCCCATACCACCAAAAAAAAGATAGAGCAAGAGGCTGACTTGCGAAAAAAGATAGAAACCAGTGAGAGAGCACATAAAAGGGATCAGACAGATACAAAAATGTTGCAGGAATTACAACAATATAGGGCCCAGCTTAATGAGTTGCAATTATTAGATATAGCACATCAGATGCAACAAGCCCAGCAAGAACATTTCGAATTTGGGAACAGAGCTAGTAGACTGTTGGCCAACAAATTAAAAAAGCAAGTTCAGAGGAATTATATATCGAGTATATATGACGACACGGGTAAACTGTTAACTCAAGCAGAGGAGATACAAACAATATTCTGGGACTATTATGACCAAATATATAAATCAGAGCAGGAAACAGCCCAGGGAGATATAGAGAAATATCTACAGGAGGTCAGGCTCCCAAGACTATCTGAAGAAGCGACTGAAACCTTGTCAATCCCCATGACATTAGAAGAAATTGAGACAGTGATCAGGAAAATGCCTACGAATAAAGCCCCAGGGCCGGATGGCTTTCCCGCACGTTTCTATAAAATGTTTGCCAAATGGTTGGGCCCCTTGTTGCTGAAGGTAATAACATCTTTTGATGAGGCAGGGGAGTTACCATATTCCTGGAGACTGGCTGAAGTAGTCTTAATACAGAAACCGGGAAAAGACCCCATGAGCTGTGGCTCGTATAGGCCCATATCGCTATTAAATATTGATTATAAAATCTTCACTAAAATCCTTGCAAATAGGTTGCAAAAAATGTTACCACATATTATACATGATGATCAGGCGGGATTTATTGAGGGCAGACAGACGTTTGATAATATCAGAAGCCTCTTGCATATCATCCAGCAGGCGTCTGATGAGACAGAATCAGTAATTTTGTTCTCGGTTGACGCGGAAAAGGCCTTTGACCGAGTGGAATGGTCCTTTTTATTTACAGTCTTAGAACAGATAGGAATGGGAGGGAGGTTTCTAAAGTGGTTACAATTATTATACACAAGCCCTATGGCAATGCTAAAAATAAATGGCTCCCACACGAAATTGCTGAACCTGGGAAGAGGGACGAGACAGGGTTGTGCAGTTTCTCCTCTGCTTTTTGCACTCTCAATTGAACCCTTAGCTAAAAAGATCAGGGAGCATGGGAATATACGGGGAGTAATTAGAGGGAAGCGAGAGCATAAGATTATGCTCTTCGCTGATGATGTGCTGATGACATTGGCTCATCCTGCACAATCGCTTGGGCAGGTGATGGAGGAGTTGCAACAATATGGGAAGATGTCGGGATTTAAAATAAATGTAAATAAATCAGAGATACTTAATCTTACCATGCCTCAGGATGAGGCCCAGAGGTTGAAAGCATTATATCCAATTCAATGGGCAACCAAAACAATCAGATATCTAGGCATAATGGTCACATCTAGGATTGAGAACATAGTCCAGGAAAATTTCCCAAAGAAACTGAGGGAGTTGTTCGAGGAGCTGGACAGATGGGAAGGCCTAACAATAACATGGCTAGGTAGAATTCAGGCCGTAAAGATGATGCTTCTACCTAAATTGCTGTACTTGTTTCTGGCACTCCCATTGCCGATTCCCCGAACCTTCTTTCAACAATTAAATAAGAAAATGTTTGCATATATTTGGAGAAAGAGACCACCAAGGGTACGAAGGAGTATGATGTTTCAAACTCCAGCAAAGGGTGGAATGGGAGTCCCTAATTTTTATCTGTATTACCAGGCAGCACAACTTAGGATTCTAGCGGGGTGGGATTCAAGGAACAGCAAGAAGTGGCTACATTGGGAAAGAGCGTGGTTGGGGACCCGATACCTGAGGGACATACTATGGGGCCCGGGAAGGGAGATCTTAGCAGCAGCAGGGAAAGTCCCGATGGGTCTCAAACACTTACTAAATACATGGCTCCAAGTTAGGAGAAAGGTGTTTCCAGATAGAAAGTACTTTCTACAGACGGCTATACGAGGTGCACCGGGCTTCCCCTTGGAGAAGAAGAGAGAACGTACTCAATATGGGCCAAGAAAGGGCTTGATAGACTAGGACAGCTATGGAGTAATGGAGAAATAAAATCCTTTGAAGATTTACAGGAAGAGTTTGATCTAGAGGAAAGAGATCTGGTATTTTATGTCTGCTTAAGGAGTTACATTTTGAAACGAGCCAGGGATGAACTAGAACTGACTGAGACAGGGTTGGAGCAAGCGATGAGAGGGGGAGATGGGAAAGGTAGCATAACACGACTGTATAGAGCATTACTCCTCCTCTCGTCGCCCCAAGGCTTTTATACGAGGAGATGGGAGGAGGATCTCCGGACACAGTACTCGGAGGAGTGGTGGGCGGTTGGATATAGACATCTGTTGAAACTGACCGTGGCCCAGTCATTGGCAGAAAACGGATATAAAATCTTGTATAGATGGTATTATACGCCGATGCGACTACATAAAATTTATCCACAGATTACAACAGACTGTTGGAGAGAATGTGGGGGACGAGGGACATTTTGGCACATCTGGTGGGATTGTCCCCGGGTTCAGGGGTTTTGGACCGAGATTCTAGATATGATATTTGACATGTTAAAGATAAAATACCCAGCTCAAGCCCAGTATTGCTTACTGAATGCACGTCCGGGGAAGAGCCCTATACATTGCCATAAATTGGTTATCCATCTCCTGGGAGCAGCTAAAATAGCGTTAGCTCAAGCCTGGAGACAGAAAGAAGTCCCCAAAATGCAGATAATAAAAGGTAGACTGCACCATCTCTATCAAATGTCAAAGTTGACAGCTATCCGTAAAGGGCAAATACAACAATTCCAAAAAATATGGCATGTGTATGAACAATGGAAAGGAATTTAATGAGGATATGTTCTGTACCGATGATGGGTGGGGGGGAGGGGGGATAAGGGGAGTTTAGGGGATCAAAAATATCTGATGTAATTGGAGGCTGGGAATAGTTATGTTATGTTTAGGTAATGACCATCACATTCTATTGAAGAGCATTTATTTTGTATGTTAAGGAAAATGAAAAATTGATGTTAATATACCAAATGGTGTATACTGTTGGCTAAGGTGTATTGAAGTTACAGAATTTGGTTGTCATTTGTGATATGCACTTATTCATTAATAAAAAGATTACATAAAAAAAAAAAAAAAAAAAAAAGCAGCATCAAACAGGTAGGCCTTTAGCCCGGATTTGCAGGCAGCCAGGGATGGAGCTAGACGTAACAGCTCAGGCAGCCTATTCCAGGCATAAGGTGCGGCGAGATAAAAGGATCGGCAGGGGAAACCAAGTAGAACAGATCGGACAAATGGTTCTGATCTGTCAGAATCTAACCTATAAATGTACTCACTCTGCCACTCCCCAGTATCTCTCCACACTCGTCCTTCCCTACACCCCTTCCCGTGCACTCCGCTCCATGGATAAATCCTTCTCATCTGTTCCCTTCTCCACTACTGCCAACTCCAGACTTCGCGCCTTCTGTTTCGCTGCACCCCTGGAATAAACTTCCTGAGCCCCTATGTCTTGCCCCATCCTTGGCCACCTTTAAATCTAGACTGAAAGCCCACCTCTTTAACACTGCTTTTGACTCGTAACCACTTGTAACCACCCGCCGCCACCTACCCTCCTCTCCTCCTTCCTGTACACATTAATTGATTTGATTTGCTTACTTTATTTTTTGTCTATTAGATTGTAAGCTCTTTGAGCAGGGACTGTCTTTCTTCTATGTTTGTGCAGCGCTGCGTACGCCTTGTAGCGCTATAAAAATGCTAAATAGTAGTAGTGGTAGAACAGATCAGACAAATGGTTCTGATCTGTCAAAATCTACTATGCTACTGCATATAAATACACTGATTTTGGACAATTTTTAATTTATTTTTGTTACATTTGTAACCCGTGCTTTCCCACTCATGGCAGGCTCAATGCGGCTTAAATGGGGCAATGGAGGGTTAAGTGACTTGCCCAGAGTCACAAGGAGCTGCCTGTGCCGGGAATCGAACTCAGTTCCTCAGGACCAAAGTCCACCACCCTAACCACTAGGCCACTCCTCCACTGTTGCTACTATTTGAGATTCTACATGGAATGTTGCTATTCCACTAGCAACATTCCATGTAGAAGTCGGCCCTTGCAGATCACCAATGTGGCTGCGCAGGCTTCTGCTTCTGTGAGTCTGACGTCCTGCACGTACGTGCAGGACGTCAGACTCACAGAAACAGAAGCCTGCGCAGCCTTCTACATGGAATGTTGCTAGTGGAATAGCAACATTCCATGTAGAATCTCCAATAGTAGCAACATTCCATGTAGAATCTCCAATAGTATCTATTTTATTTTTGTTACATTTGTACCCTGCGCTTTCCCACTCATGGCAGGCTCAATGCGGCTTACATGGGGCAATGGAGGGTTAAGTGACTTGCCCAGAGTCACAAGGAGCTGCCTGTGCCGGGAATCGAACTCAGTTCCTCAGTTCCCCAGGACCAAAGTCCACCACATTTACTAATAAGAAACAGCTATTTCTCTACAGCTTGTCAGATAAAGAGTATAAAATAAAGATGGAAAGGCATCTGCTCCTTCTGAAACAATTATGTGCTCTTTTTCCATTTATAAATTAGTCCATGGCACAAACAGGAAGTATTCTTAAGGTGACTAGTACATTAAAAGAGCCCGAGCTGCCCATTGCTTTTTTCACTGCAACAGGAATCCAGCCCTACTTATGCACACTAGAAGGCAGAAGAAATGGAAAAAATTCACCATATCCAGGAAACAATCTAAAAGCAGATTTTACAATGGGGATGGGGGGAGGGGCACTGCATCATGCGGTTCAATGCTGTTACCTCTTTGGGCAGTCATTTGGTTTGTGAGATTTCACTGTAAGTCAGGGTTGCCAGGTGGAAAATTTTTTTCCCACCCAATCCAGCCTAAAAACAGCCCAAACCCCGCCCCTGACACCCCCACCCCCGTGTCATCACCCCCACCCCCGCCGTCATCAACCCCGCCCCCGCCGTCACCGGCCCCGCCTCCCCCGTCACCGACCCCGCCTCCCCCGTCATCGGCCACGCCCAGAACATCACTAACCCCGCCCAAAATGTCACTAACCCCGCCCCCCGCGGCCGAAAAAACCGCCCGAAAAACCGCAGAAAAGAAAAAAAAGAAGCCCAAAAAACCGCGACCCACCGCGGGCAAAAATTACCCGCAGCGGGTCGCGGAAAACCGCCCAATTGGGCGGTAAAACCGCCCACCTGGCAACACTGCCGTCAGTTTTGATGGAAATGTCTGTTGGTATAGGCAGGCTGTCAGTGAAATGTACCTTTTTCTCTTCTCCATAGCAACCTGTGCTTGAGAGGAGTGGGAGGAGCTTTCCTGAGGGCAAAGTACATAGTCAGTGATTTCTCTGCTCAATGGGAAAGTTCTGTGGAACCGCGGTTGCCAGGTCTGCGGGTTTCCCGCCCAACTGGGCGGCTTTCCGCAACCCGCTGCGGGCAATTTTTGCCGGCTGCGGGAAATTGGGCAGATTTTGAAGAGCCGCGTTGCGGTGATTGGCCAGTTTTCTGGGGCTTCTATTGGCCCAATTTGGTCCAATAGATCCCCGCAGAGGCTGGGTTAACGATGTCAGGGGCGGGGTTAGTGACGTCGGCGGCTACGTCGGGGGCGGGGTTAGTGATGTCGGTGGCTACGTCGGGGGCGGGGTTGATGACGTCAGGGGCGGGGTTTTGTGTGTGGGTTTTGGGCTCGTTTGGGTGTGGAAATTTTTTTCAACCCGGCAACACTGTGTGGAACCTGTCAGGAATGCAAGTCACAGATAACAGAGAGTGGGAAATCCTGACAGTCACAGTCATAGAAATATTTATTAGAGGTTTCCTGGGCAAAAGGGAGGTGTGACAGAACAGTGTGTTTTAAGCCTGTAAAACTTATTAGGTTTTACCTGAAGTGTATTTCTCTAGTTTGGCCACTGCATGTTTATGTTTCGAAGCTGCTGCAGGACCAAGGCTGTTTTTCTTTGTTTAAGCCTTTTGGAAAGGCAGTCTACAGTATACTTTTAAAACTTGTTGTTCTGGGTTCTGATTGGCCTAGGAGCTCATTTTCATTTGGAGAGTACTGGCTTTTGCTCCAGTCTTTGCCAGGAAGAAAAGAGAGACCGATCTCTTTGAACAGTTATATGTCCTGATCTTCTCAGGTACTTTTTAGAAAGTAAACAAATGTTTATTTAGTGCTATAATTGATCCATATTTCAGTTAACTGTTATTCTTTGCTGACTCTACCTGTCTGGACTGATAAAGAATCCTGGTGGTTTGTGTATTGGGTCTGTGAGTGCTTTCTGGGAACTGTGGGACCACTGAGAGTGTGGCCCCAGTAACTTAGAAATCACTGGAGATAATTTGAGAGCTAGAGCCTTGCCCAGAGGCAGTTGGGACCCAGTGAATGGGAGGGAAAGGGAAATGGGACTTGATACACCACCTTTCTGAGGCCTTTGCAACTACATTCAAAGCGGTTTACATATATTCAGGTACTTATTTTGTACAGGGGCAATGGAGGGTTAAGTGATTTGCCCAGAGTCACAAGGAGCTGCAGTGGGAATCGAACTCAGTTCCCCAGGATCAAAGTCCACTGCACTAACCACTAAGCTACTCCTCCACCCAGGAGGGTGCTAGTAAAGAGCACAAGCGGCAGGTGCGGGCAGACCACTTCTCAATTTTCTTTTGTGCAGCGCTTCCAGGGCTACCCTCATGCCCTTAGTGAGCAGCCAGTTACAATGGAAACAGGTTCTTCATCTAAAGGATGCATGCCTTAGAGGCATATTTTCAAAATACTTGGCCTTCCAAAGTTCCATAGAAACCTATGGAACTTTGGAAGGCTAAGTGCTTTGAAAATATGCCTCTTAGTGTCTCAAAAGAGTGGTAGTTAAACTTCTGATTAACAAAAAAAAAAAAAAAAATCAAGGCTGAATCCTGCACTTGTTATCAATTATGCAGCTGAGTATCACTCCACATGACCCTGTCCCCTCAGCAGTAGTCAAGACATTTCTCCCTACATTCCTTCAATCTATGATTACCCTAACTCTGATATCAGGCCAAGTTCCACTCGAATGGAAATCTGCTACTATAAATCCAAAGATTAAAGATCACTCTCTTCTACTGATCCCACTATCGGCCAATCACCAAACTTCCATTTCAAGTCAAGATATTAGAGACTATTATTCATTCACAATGCAGCAACTTCAACTCCAAAACCAATGTCCTCCATCCAAACAAAACAGGATTTCAACATCATCACAGTACAGGAACTACACTACTAGGAATCAACACAACCATTCACAACTATTTGGATAAATCAAAACCTGTTCTTTTAACATCTCTGGAACTTTCAGTAGCTTTTGACCTAATCGATCACTCGATCCTCCTCAATCGTCTTTGTGATATCGTCTTGATTAGCACCACACCCAACTGGTTTTCTTCATATCTGGCAAATAGGCAATATGTAGGCCATTCTAACAACACATTGTCCAACCCATTCATGATTGCTTCTGGAGTACTCCAAGGTTTGATACTTTTCCCAACACTGTTTAATATCTTCCTAATCTAGCCCAATCTCTTGGCTTCACTATGTTCGTATATGCAGATATTCAGATTCTCTATCCACTGATCCTTTCCAATCAACAAGAAATTTCCATCATTAATGCTAAATTAAGGCTCATTATGTCTTGACTTCAAGATAATAAACTCATTTTGAAACCGAATAAATCCAAAGCGCTTCTGTTCACTGATCAAGACCAAGCAATTCTTTCCTCCCCTATTCACCTTAATGATATTTCTATTACCCAGGTACAATCCTACTACTACTACTACTTATCATTTCTATAGCGCTACAAGGCATACGCAGCGCTGTACACCATACACAAAAAAGACAGTCCCTGCTCAAAAAGCTTACAATCTAGATAAGACATGAGACAGACAGAACAATTAAGGGTAGGGGAATAAAGAGGTGAGGATAAAAGATAGGGCAATAAGTGAGGGTACTGAGTAAGAGAGAACTACCACCAGCCCAATGCGGCCGCTGGCAGTAGTTCCACCTGGAGAACGTGCTATTTCTGGCATTCCAGGAAATTTGTTTTTCCCCTAGCGAGATGCTAACCCAGCGGTAATCAGGCATTGCCACACGCTGCCTGGTTACCACCGGGTTACCGTAGGAGCCCTTACCGCCACCTCAATAGGTGGTGGTAAGTGCTCCCCACCGCATGGCAAAGCAGTAAGAGTTATCTTATCATGTGGCCATTTTTTTGGGGAGGGGAGGAGGCATTTTACCGGCTGCAGTAAAAAGGGCCCTGGCACATGGGAACGGGGCCACCGTCGCCGCCCCTACTGCAGGGCCATTTTTCCAACAGCTTAGTAAAAGGATCCCAAAGTTTGTCCACACTTGGTCTATATAATAACAAATCAAACAGGTCTTGCACAGGCAAGCAGAATACACAAAACAGCTTTCTGAGTGATGAGAAGATTTGCAAAAACATCAGAACACAGATAAGTGCATATTTTGATATGAATGATACAAGTAAGATACATATAGATATTGCTTTGGACTGTTTTAAGGTAGGAATGAGCGTACAACTAATATTCTGAGCTTCTGGGAAGAAACGAGAAAGGAATAATCAGCTGTGGGTGGCAGTGGATTTCTAAATAGCAATACAAACTGGTGACCCTAAAGAGAAATGAAATGATCTCTTATGGTATTGTTTGTACTGTACTGACATTTATCATATTTCTGTTATATGATCCACACAACTCCTCTGGGTTATTTTAGTTACTAAGATTACCTTACAAAATCAAATAGACCAGGTTGTACAACGATCTTTTTACAAACTATGCTTGATTAGCTAATCCAAACTCTGCTACATCCCCCTGCATTAAACTTTATGATACACTGTCTAGTGATTAGCCAGTTAGATTACTGCAATTCCCTATACATGAGCCTTCGGATCCAAGACCAGCATAGGCTACAGCAATCAAAATCATCAACCATCTCAAAACACTTGACCATATAACACCAAATGCTCACTGGCTGCCAATTTCACACCATATCACTTATAAAATATTACTACTAGTGTTCAAGACCCACATCTTAGAAGAATCTGCCTATCTTTTGTGTTATATAGCTCCTTATCTCCCCTTATGGGCTTTCAGATCAGTGCATCTAAACTGTCTCAACATATTAACCTACAGGGAAATCATTCATGAGCATAGTAGACACTTCATATTCTCGGTACAGGGTCCTGAACTCTGGAACTCCCTACCACATCACCTGCGACAGCAATCTTCCCTCACTCAATTCAAGGCTGAACTGAAAACATTTTTGTTCCAAGACATTTACTCCTAAACTCTACCACCATGAACACTTTTGTATTTTGAGCTGCTTAATCATTGTCTTTTTATTTCACTCACTGGTGACAAAGCACAACCGGCTCCAAAGTCCTGGAATACAAGCATGCTAGCCTTCTGTCTTCCCCCCCCCCCCCCCCCCCAATCCTATTAAAGATTGTAGTTCCACTCTCCCTTCCTAACGTACAGTTTAATAGCCTCATCTCCCCCTGCTTTTAGATGGTTTGTACTATTGGGCGGGACAACTTGAAACCTAAATTATAAATCAATTTATCATGCACATTTTGAGTAAGTCAACAGAACAAATATCATTACATAACGACAGGATTTTCTACAGGAGATGGGTTTCCTGGATGGTCAGCAATCAGAGCACTACATTTGCCTAAGTTGTTATTGTTGATGTCTCGGGCATTGGGTCAGTACTGGTGCTGTTTGATTTCAGCGTAGCATTCAACAATGTAGACCACTGAATCTTTGTAAACTGTCTTAATGATTTTGGTGTAAAAAGCACTGTTGGAGAACTCAGCAGGCGTATGTATGTAAGTGGCCGTTTGTCTTAACCATGTCTGTTCCTATTTGGAGCTTCTTATGGTGCATTAATTTCCCTGTAGCTTTTCAAAGTATTCTTATGAGCTCTGATGAATGTTATTAGGAAGTTTGGGGAAATTACCCAGACACACAGTCCTCTGGCCTTGAGACATGTGAAAGTAGTACAAAATGTTAACATTTGCCTTATCTAAGTGAATGAGTCAAAACAAACTGAACCCACAGAAATGTTCCAAGTATTACAGTTCAGATATGCTATGCTTTCTGATAGCAGCCTAAGGATTTGTACAGATAATTTTGCCCGTTCAATAAAAGATTAGCTTAGCAATTCCACATCTACCCTTACATCATAATACACTGCTTTATTTTTCTTTTTACACTTAAAAAAATATGGGGTCCTTTTACAAAGGCGAGCTAGCGTTTTTAGCTCATGCCTTTCTAAAAGACCCCCCCCCCTTACATTACTACTACTACTACTTAACATTTCTAAAGCGCTACTAGGGTTACGCAGCGCTGTACAGTTTAACATGGAAGGACGGTCCCTGCTCGAAGAGCTTACAATCTAAAAAGACAAATGTACAGTTAATCATATAGGTCAGACAGATTGGGGCAACCTATATGTTCGAAAGGTTAGGTTCCGAATGCAGCATTGAAGAGGTGAGCTTTAAGCAAGGATTTGAAGATGGGTAGGGAGGGGGCTTGGCGTAGGGATTCAGGAAGACTGTTCCAGGCATAGGGTGAAGCAAGGGAAAATGAGCGGAGCCTGGAGTTGGCAATGGTGGAGAAGGGTACTGAGAGGAGGGATTTGTCATGTGAGCGGAGGTTACGGGCAGGAACATAGGGGGAGATGAGGGTAGAGAGGTAGGGTGGGGCAGCAGAGTGAGTGCATTTGTAAGTAAGGAGGAGAAGCTTGAATTGGATGCGGTATCTGATCGGAAGCCAGTGAAGCGACTTGAGGAGAGGGGTGATATGAGTATATCGGTTCTGGCGGAATATGAGGTGTGTGGCAGAGTTCTGAATGGATTGAAGGGGGGATAGATGGCTGAGTGGGAGGCCAGTTGCAGTAGTCGAGACGAGAGGTGATGAGAGCGTGGACGAGAGTTCGGGTGGTGTGCTCAGAGAGGAAAGGGCGAATTTTGTTGATGTTGAAAAGGAAGAAGCGACAGGTTTTGGCAGTCTGCTGGATATGCGCAGAGAAGGAGAGGGAGGAGTCGAAGATGACCCCGAGGTTGCGGGCAGATGAGACGGGGAGGATGAGGGTGCCATCAACTGAGATAGAGAGTGGGGGAAGAGGAGAAGTGGGCTTAGGTACATAATACATACTACATAATAGTGCCATTTTTTGATGAAAAGAGCCTCCCTGTTAAGAGCACCAATTTGCCTCCTGTTGGTAAACTAGAACAAGCAGAACTGCAACAACATCAAAAAATGTGATTGTATTACACCATTACTACTCCCTTGGTTACCGGTAGAACACCGTTTTTGTTTCAAAATCTTAGTTCTTACTTTCAGAGACTTACATGATGGGATTCCATCCTACCTGTCAAAACTAATCATTCTATACACCTCTCCCCATTTTCTTCACTCATTAAATGATCATCGCTTGAGGATACCAAGCCCAAAGAATGCATACTGTGAATCCACCCATCAATGGGGGCCCTTTTACTAAGACGTGCCGAAAAGTAGCCTGTGCTGGTGTAGGTGCATGTATTGGATGCGTGTAGGTCCATTTTCCAGAACGTCTCCATAAAAAGGCCTTTTTTTCTGCCGAAAATGGACGTGTGGAAAAATAAAAATTAGCGCGTCCATTTTGGACCCCAGACCTTACCGCCACCCACTGACTTAACAGTAAAGTCTCACGCATTAACAGGGCGGTAATCATCAGCGTGCGTACACTGCCGATTACCACCCAGTTGGCACCACATGGTAGAAACTAGAAATAATTTTCTGCCGTGCGTTTTGGACGTGCGTCAAAAGAAGAATTACCGCTCAGGACATACAGTAGCAGGGCGGTAGTTCGTAGGCGCCTACGTGACTTAGCAAAAAGGACCCCAATGAGTCTTTTTTGTCGATCCATCCTTATGGAATCATCTTCCAGTACTTCTAACCTATAAAAAGTTTCAGACACTACTGAAAACCCAGTTCTTCACTATGGTATTTGAAGGTACATCTTGAGGTCATCATCTAGGACTCTCTTCCTGTGGTTCTAGTGTGGCTGCCTTTCCTATTTAATATGGTGTTCCTTTCTAAAAAATGTTTTATTTCATTTTCATTTGCACACCTCGCAGACCTGATTCTCAGAAAATTTTTAATAAACCATAAACCTTCACGTCGGTCACACATGCAGAATACGGATAGTTTACAGATATTACGCATGCTGTTTGAATAGCATATTGGGAATGTTGGGTAACCTACTGTATTTGTACCTGTAACCAAAATGAAGAGGTTGCAAATAGTCCAAAACTCACCTGTACATTATGCCTGAAAGGATCGTATTTCCCCCCCACTGGCTACCAATTGTATCTAGAGTGAAATTTAAGGCTTTGATAATGGCCTTTCACTGTCAGCAAGGCAGTTGACTGAAGAATTATGTTCCACAAGGTATCCTGCATTCATCAAACTAAAGATCTTCTATATCAACTCTCACAGAAATCTATAATTATATCTAAATTATATCATATCTAAACCTCCACTACCCAAGCAGCAAAGGACTCAAATACAAATCCACCTATGCAACCAGATTTTCCTACCTAAGCACACAACTATGGAACACATTGCCAAAAGCAGTAAAAACAACACTCAACCACCTACATTTTCGGAAAGCACTAAAGACAGACCTGTTCAGAAGAGCACACCCCACCGACCCGACATAAAAATACCGGTCACTAGCGACACAACATAACCAAAGACTGCAACGGACATTACCTGACTTTTCTTCCCCCTTTCCCTCTCTAAGTTCCCCCCAACTGTTTCCTACCACACATATTTTTTTTTGTTACATTTGTACCCCGCGCTTTCCCACTCATGGCAGGCTCAATGCGGCTTACATGGGGCAATGGAGGGTTAAAGTGACTTGCCCAGAGTATACCTCATTATACCACAATATCACTTTGTATTCATTCATAATACGTATTTGTTCAAACCGTAACCGGCTAACGCCGTTAACGGTTATATGTAAGCCACATTGAGCCTGCAAAAGGTGGGAAAATGTGGGATACAAATGTAACAAATAATAATAATTAGCATCAGCCGCTCCACTGCCATGGAACAAGTTTCCGAAGGGCAGCAAGCAGAAACTATGTAATCCTTTAGGAGGTATTTAAAAAGGTGATTATTTTAGGCTGGACAACAATTCATTCATTCATTCATTCATTCATTCAGGGCCTCTTTTACAAAGCCGTGCTACCGATTCTCAGTGCGGCAAATGAGAGGAAGCCCATTCAATTCCTATGGGCTTCCTCTCATTTGCCGCGCGAGAACTGGTAAAAGAAGCCCAAATTAATATATTAAGATTTATTTAACATCTTTTTGAAAAATTTCATTCAAGGCAGTGTACAGCAAGCATAACCCAGACACAGGCAATCAGCGATTACAACACTAAAATATTCAAACAGTAGTACACATTGAGGCGTATTTTCAAAGTACTTAGACTTATAAAGTTCCATAGGTTACTACGTAACTAAGTCTGTGCTTTGAAAATAAGCCCCATAAATGGCACAGTGTGCTACTTAACACAATACGTGTTAAAATTTCTTAATATTCAGCAAAGGAGACCAGCAGACGAGGAACATATAGACAGATTAGTTTTGTTTTAGGCTATCTGTTGGGGACTGGCCTTAGGTACTTGCCGCTGTTACCAAATTTGTGTAAAGAGTTATGTTTTTATGTGAGAAAAGATATTTAATGGAGTTGTTGCAAATGAAATTTTTAATTATTTCAGTTGATATTGCTATATTTCCAAAACCAGGATTTGTGTGACCATCTCTGGAATTTAGGGATATTTATTTATATTGGTTTTGTCAGTATGGATTTTTTTTTAATTCTATGTAACATTATTTAGGTCATTTGTTGATCCAACTGATCATTCCCTTCAAGATAGTGAGTCATATGTGGTTGTCAGGCAACAATGTATTGAACTTCTAATCCATCTTGAGCTGACTGGAACGAGAGAATAGAAATTCAATGAAATAAGTAACCAGGAATGCTGACAACAGTTACTCAATTTATGAGTACAGCAAATTCCAAACAAACATGCACTAAGTTTGGTTGCCTCCAGAGCCGGGACTAGCTTTTTCGGCAAAGCTAGAGTTCATCTATCCTTATATGGAAGGATGACCCCCCCCCCCCCCCAGCTGTAATACAAAGAAACTACCGCTAGGAATTGGTTGCTCGACAGAAAACAGAGGGTAGGGTTAAATGGCCATTTTTCTCAATGGAGGAGGGTGAATAGTGGAGTGCCAAAGGGATCTCTATTGGGACCAGTGCTATTTAACATATTTATAAATGATCTGGAAATCAGGACAACAAGTGAGATGATTACATTTGCAGCTGACACTAAACTATTTAAAGTTGTCAAAACAGAAGCAGACTGTGAAAAATTGCAGAAGACCAGGTATCCAAATGGCAGATGAAATTTACTTTGGACAAATGCAAAGTGATGCACATTGGGAAGAACAATCCGAACCATAGTTACCTGATGCTAGGGTTCACCTTAGGAGTTAGGACTCAAGAAAAGGATCTAGGTGTCATTGCAGACAATAGGCTGAAATATTCTGCCCAGCGTGTGGTAGCGGCCAAAAAAGCCAACAGGATGCTAGGAATTATTAGGAAAAAGATGCAAATAAGACCAAGAATTTTATAACGCCTCTATATCGCTCCATGGTGCGACCTCACTGTGAGTACTGCATCCAATTCTGGTTGCTGTATCGCAAAAAAGGTATAGCAGAATTAGAAAAGGTTCAAAGAAGAGCAACCAAAATGATAAAGGGGATGGAACTCCTCCCGCAAGAAGAAAGGCTAAAGAGGTTAGGGCTCTTCAGCTTGGAAAAGAGGTGGCTAAGTGGGGGACATGACTGAGGTCTACAAAATCCTGAGTGGTGTAGAATGGGTAAAGTGAATCGATTTTTCACTCTTTCACAAAGTACAAAGATAAGGGGACACTCAATGAAATCACATGGAAATACATTTAAAACAAATAGGAGGAAATATTTTTTCACTCCAAGAATAGTTAAGCTCTGGAACTTGTTGCCAGAGGATGTGGTAACAGCGGTTAGGGTATCTGGGTTTCAAAAAAAGGTTTCGACAAGTTCCTGGAGGAAAAGTACATAGTCTGTTATTAAGATGGACATGGGGGAAGCCACTGCTTGCCTCAGAATAAGTAACATGGAATGTTGCTAGCAATTGGGTTTCTGCCAGGTACTTGTGACCTGGATTGGCCACTGCTGGAAGCAGGATACTGGGCTAGATGGACCATTGGTCTGACCCAATATGGCTAGTCTTATGTTCTTATTGCAGTTTTATTTATTTATTTTAGTTACATTTGTACCCCGCACTTTCCCACTCATGGCAGGCTCAATGCGGCTTACTTAGGGCAATGGAGGGTTAAGTGACTTGCCCAGAGTCACAAGGAGCTGCCTGTGCCTGAAGTGGGAATCGAACTCAGTTCCTCAGTTCCCCAGGACCAAAGTCCACCACCCTAACCACTAGGCCACTCCTCCACTGTTGCTACTATTTGAGATTCTACATGGAATGTTGCTATTCCACTAGCAACATTCCATGTAGAAGTCGGCCCTTGCAGATCACCAATGTTCCATGTAGAAGTCAGCCCTTGCAGATCACCAATGTGGCCGCGCAGGATTCTGCTTCTGTGAGTCTGACCAGACTCAAGTCTGCGCAGCCTTCTATATGGAATGTTGCTAGTGGAATAGCAACATTCCATGTAGAATCTCCAATAGTAGCAACATTCCATGTAGAATCTCCAATAGTATCTATTTTATTTTTGTTACATTTGTACCCTGCGTCTTCCCACTCATGGCAGGCTCAATGCGGCTTACATGGGGCAATGGAGGGTTAAGTGACTTGCCCGGAGTCACAAGGAGCTGCCTGTGCCTGAAGTGGGAATCTAACTCAGTTCCTCAGAACCAAAGTCCACCACCCTAACCACTAGGCCACTCCTCCACTTTTCAGCTACCAGCAAAAGCTTCCTTCAGGGAGTAGTCTTCACAAAGCTGGTTCCGTAACCCATGTGTGATAATCCTTTATTGCCTACCCACAGCACTGCCCACTGTGATGGGTGGTTTTCTACTACACCTCTTTCCAGCTCTTCCCCCTGTGCTGGTGGTCTGCAGCTTCTACTAATCTGAATGGACATTCCATTTCCCATCTCTTAGATAACCAGCTTCTGGCTCTCACACACTTCCCCCAAATTTCTACTCTATGCATCGTATCCTTCAAATTAAGTGCCACTCATCCATTCCCCTTTCCTATCTTTCTGAACACAGCCACTTCCCCAGGAAGCCATGTTGACTGAGGCTTTCAAAAATCACTCCAACAAAAGTATACAAACCTCCATTCAGGAATGCTACATAAGAAATAAAAACAAAACCATGACGACATTAAAGATCACCTGAATTCCTTAAAACAAAAATTGTTAGCGGTGACAGAACACGAAGCATTTAAGTTTAAAAGTTTTTTTTTTTAAGTCTATAAAATTATATATGATCCATTGATCGTTTCCTCTCTCACTGGCTTAAGATAACTACTCACTGAGATTCCTAAAGGATGTGGGCACAGAAAGTGCGTTAACCTGGAGATCCTGTCTCCATAGCAGCTGCCCTATTCAGCAAAATAGGAGGTGATCGAGACCTAAAAAAGAACATTTGAAAAACTTTTCTCAAGTGTTTATAAAACGAAAGGACTAGAGGAGAAAACTCACGTTCATCATCGTTCCTCTGGCTTCGGCGGGGCAAAGTACTGCAGAATGGGGCTGGATAGTTAATCCTGCAAACAGCAGGCTTAGTAAATTCCTATGTTATCGCTGGTGGCCAGGGAAGGGGGAAGGGAAAAATGTCTGGAGGAATTTAAGTGAACTGGAAGGGAAGCACTCATTTACAAAAAACAAAAATGATCAGCTGCTGAATCACTTTTAGGAAACATACGAGGAGGATCCACAGCTCTTAACACCATCTTTTTATTTATTTATTTCATGTATTTATATCCTGCTTTAGAATCAAAGGGGGTTACAATAAAAACATTCACAATCCTTCTCAAAAAAGTGCCCTATAAGAATAGCCAGACACCATGAGACATTGTACAATATACTCAAAATAAAGTTAGCTAACTTACTATTACTACTACTACTACTTAGCATTTCTATAGCGCTGCCAGGGTTACGCAGTGCTGTACAAGTTTAAACATGGGGAAGGACAGTCCCTGCTCAAGAGAGCTTACAATCTAAAGGTAACAAACTATGTAGTCAGTGTAGGTAACTTACAACTTATGTAGTCAATGTGGGTAGCTTACAATCTAAAGGTTATAAGCTATGTAGGGAAGGTGGTTAGGCGCCAAAAGCAAGGGAGAAGAGATGGGCTTTGAGTAAGGACTTGAAGATGGGCAGGGAGGGCGCATGGCGTATGGGCTCGGGAAGTCTGTTCCAGGCATAAGGTGATGCGAGGCAGAAGGGGCGGAGTCTGGAGTTAGCGGAGTCTGGAGTTATCAACACATTAAATAGTAACGTAAGTAAACAGATAATCTCAAGGCTTCTCAACCCAGTCCTCTGAACGTACCCGGCTAACCAGGTTTTGAGCATTTCCAAGATGAATATACATGAGACAAATTTGCATGCACTACCTCCACTGTATGCAAATCTTTCTCATGCACATTCATTGTGGGTATCCTGAAAACCTACGGACTGGGTTGAGAATATTTAAATAATTTTTATTCTACTCAATCTCACGGTTATTGCATTACATAACCCACATAATCAAAATGAACAAACAAAACTAACGACGTACAATTTCATCCTCAGAAAATTCAAACAAATGTGATAGTAAAAATATCATGCAAAAGCTTTTTTTAAACAAATGTGTGTTTAATTGCTTCCTAAACGCCATCAGTGATTCTGCCTTGCACAAGTCTAGAGATAATATATTCCTTAAAAATGGACCTACCACTTGAAAAGCTGTAGAATGAAGTCCACGGAGGCTCACTGTACAATAAAATAACACATCAAAAAGGTTTTAATCTGCAGGCCTTAAAGTACGTGCTAGTCCAGGAATGGGCAACTCCGGTCCTCAAGTGCCACAGGCAGGTCAGGTTATCAGGATGTCCACAATGAATATGCACGCGAGCAAGTGCAAAGTGATGCGTATGGGAAAGAGGAACCCAAATTATAGCTACATGATACAAGGTTCCACATTGGGAGTCACTAGCCAGGAAAAGGATCTGGGCCATCATCGCCCCTCTGCTCGGTGTGCAGCAGCAGGTAAGAAGGAAATAGAATGTTAAGAACGATTAGGAAAGGAATGGAAAACAAAAATAAGAATATTATAATGCCTTTGTACCGCTCCATGGTGAAACCGCACATCAAATACAGTATGCATTCCTGGTTAAAAACAGGTACAGCGGAATTAGAAAAGGTACAGACAAGGGTGACGAAAATGATAAGGGGATGGGATGACTTCCCTATGTCCTAATTAGATTGTAAGCTCTTTTGAGCAGGGACTGTCTCTTCGGGTTCAAATGTACAAGCGCTATAGAAATGATAAGTAGTAGTAGTAGTGAGGAAAGGCTAAAGCGGCTAGGGCTCTTCAGCTCAGAGAAGAGACGGCCGAGGGGAGATACGATAGAGGTCTATAAAATAATGAGTGGAGTGGAACGGGTAGACGTGAATCGCTTGTTTACTCGTTCCAAAAATATTAGAACTAGTGGGCACACCTTGAAGCTACAAAGTAGTAAATTTAAAATAAACCGGAGAAAGTTTTTCTTCACTGAGGGGTCCTTTTACCAAGCTGAGGGAAAAAAAAGGTCCTGCTTTAGCAGCAGGGGGGGGGGAGCCATTTTTCCTGCATGCCAGGGCCCTTTTTACCGCAGTGGGTAACAAAACCCCCAGCACACATGATCATGCCGTAAGAGAACTCTTATCACATGGCTATGCGCCAGGGAGCCCTTACCGCCACCCACTGAGGTGGTGATAAGGGCTCCTGCACTAACCTGGTGGGATGCCCAATTACCGCTGTGTTATTGCCATGCAAGTCATTTCCATGGGGTTTCCCCCAGAAATGGCGCACGCTCAGGGCAGGACTACCGCCAAGGATCACATTGCGCCGGCGGTAGTCCCAGAAGAGCAGTAAGCCTGTGTTGGGCTTACCACCGCTCTTTAAAAGGGCCCCTCCATGTGTAAATTAAACTCTGGAATTCGTTGCCAGATAAAAGCAGTCAGCTTAGTAGGGTTTAAAAAAGGTTTATCAATTTCCCAAAAAGAGGAGTCCATAAGTCATTATGAAGACAGTCTTGGGAAAATCCACTGGTTAGTTCTAGGATAAGCAACACAAATTCTGTTTTAGTCTTTTGGGATCTTGTGGCCAGATACTTGTGACCTGGATTATGCCACTGTCGGAAACAGGATACTGGGCTTGATGGACCTTCAGTCTGTCCAAGTATGGCAACACTTATGTTCTTATAAATTTGCATGCACCGCCTCCACTGTATGCAGATTTCTCTCATGAACATTCATCATGGCTATCTTGAAAACTTGACCTGCCTGCACATCTTGAGGACCTATCCCTGTTAGCTGGTCTATAGATGTTAAGGGTTGAGCCTATTGCAAACCACAGCTTCATTTCTGAAGGCCTTAAAAAATTAAATATCAGAACTTTAGGGAAAGGGGACTTGATATACCGCCTGAGGTTTTTGCAACTACATTCAAAGCAGTTTACATATATTCAGGTACTTATTTTGTACCAGGGGCAATGGAGGGTTAAGTGACTTGCCCAGAGTCACAAGGACCTGCAGTGGGAATCAAACGCAGTTCCCCAGGATCAAAGTCCACTGCACTAACCACTAGGCTACTCCTTCACTAGCAACATTGCATGTAGAAGCCTGCCCTTGCAGATCACCAATGCGGCTGCCGCGCAAGCTTCTGTGAGTCTGACATCCTGCACATACGTGCAGGACGTCAGACTCACAGAAACAGAAGCCTGCACGGCTGTGTTGCTGATCTGCAAGTGCAGGCTTCTACATGGAATGTTGCTAGTGGAATAGCAACATTCCATGTAGAATCTCAAATAGGGTAATGGAAATGGGACTTGATATACCACCTTTCTGAGGTTTTTGCAACTACATTTAAAGCGGTTTACATATATACAGGTACTTATTTGTACCTGGGGCAATGGAGGGTTAAGTGACTTGCCCAGAGTCACAAGGAGCTGCAGTGGGAATCGAACTCAGTTCCCCAGGATCAAAGTCCGCTGCACTAACCACTAGGTTACTCCTCCACTCATTCCACCAATAAGAGCCAACCTCATCAGTGATGTCACAATGGCTTGATTGCCCGATACTTGGCTCACTTCTGATATTGTGATGTCATAAGGGAAAGGGGGAAAGGGAAATGGGACTTGATATACCGCCTTTCTGAGGTTTTTGCAACTACATTCAAAGCAGTTTACATATATTCAGGTACTTATTTTGTACCAGGGGCAATGGAGGGTTAAGTGACTTGCCCAGAGTCACAAGGAGCTGCAGTGGGAATCCAACTCAGTTCCTCAGGATCAAAGTCCACTGCACTAAACACTAGGCTACTCCTCCACTCCTTTAAAAACTTTAAAATGAATCCTCCAAGAAACTGGAAAACAATACAGAGAGTACAAAACTGATGTTATATGCTCAAATTTGAAGTATGTGCAATTAATCGAGATGCTGAATTCTATGCAATTTATAAAACACAATATTATGGAGTCATGTACCATCCATGAATTCCCTTAAGATTGAAATAATAACTAGGTAAACTGGGTACTCAAAAAAGACATAAATACGGTTCTGTCATATTATAGTCCAGTAAAAGAACTAGGTCGCATAGCAGTGGTAGTTTGGTAAAACAGAAGGAAAATAGCAATGCAGACGACATAAAAAAAAGACTAATTGGCTCATTTAGTTTGTCCAGTTATTTCTGCAATGGAGTGGAGGAGTGGCCTAGTGGTTAGAGCACCGGTCTTGCAATCCAGAGGTGCCTGGTTCAAATCCCACTGCTGCTCCTTGTGATCTTGGGCAAGTCACTTAACCCTCTATTGCCCCAGGTACAAACTTAGATTGTGAGCCCTCCTGAGACAGAGACATATCCAGTGTACCTGAATGTAAGTCACCTTGAGCTACTACTGAAAAAGGTGTGAGCAAAATCTAAATAAATAAATAACAATTTGAGATTCTACATGGAATGTTGCTATTCCACTAGCAGCATTCCATGTAGAAGCCTGCCCTTGCAGATCAGCAACGCGGTCGTGCAGGCTTCTGTTTCTGTGAGTCTGACATCCTGCACGTACGTGCAGGACGTCAGACTCACAGAAACAGAAGCCTGCGAGGCCGCACTGCTGATCTGCAAGGGCAGGCTTCTAAATGGAATGTTGCTACTATTTGAGATTCTACATGGAATGTTGCTAGTGGAGTGGCCTAGTGGTTAGAGCACCGGTCTTGCAATCCAAAGGTGGCTGGTTCAAATCCCACTGCTGCTCCTTGTGATCTTGGGCAAGTCACTTAACCCTCCATTTCCTCAGGTACAAAATTAGATTGTGAGCCCTCCAGGAACAGGGAAATACCCCAGTGTACCTGAATGTAACGCACCTTGAGCTACTACTGAAAAAGGTGTGAGCAAAATCTAAATAAATAAACCAGGCATTACAGTAATTACAGAAGAAATAGATATTGCACTGAAAAGACACAACACAGTAGTAACTCAATTTTTTGTAAAAACAAAAGCTAACTCGCCAGATGTCCTGTAGTTACTGTGTATTTATTTCTTAATATGGAAGTCATTTAACATTCGGATCCATTTCCAAGCCTACAGCAGAAGTCCAAAACACACTGAGCTCGATATTCATACCACGGGAGTTAGCTCGGCTAACTCCCGCGGTTGGCGCCGAGCCAGACATTCAATTCCGAGCCGTTTGCAGTGACCAGCACCGAATATCCGGGTTTATATTTGACTGGTTCAAACTTAACCGGCCAATATTCAACGCTGGCTGGTTAAGTCTGAAACGGCCAAAGATAGGCCTGCTATTCACACGGCCAATTATGGCCATCAAACTTGCGCTGAAAACCGGCGGATAGCCGGTTATAAAGCGCAACATAACCAGCTATCTGCTAGCCTCGAATTTTCAGTGGGTCACGGCTGACCACGTCCCGCTGAAAATTCGCAGATAGCGAGTTATGGGGCATTTAACCAGCCAGGTGCCTATCCTTACAGGTTAAATGCTTTTGATATTGGGAGGATTATTTGTTGATAAATGGGAGATATGTGAAGCCAGAACACAGTACTGTATTAGTTTTGGTCACGCACACAAATAGCCACAGGCAAAACGAAACAAGATCAGTTTCAGAAATGGATAAGAGAGGTGTGGTAGTCGTGTTAGTCCACTTTTAAAGGTAATCAATAGAAATAAAACAAAATAAAACATGAAAAAGAAAAAAAAAAAAGATGATACCTTTTTTATTGGACACTAGTAAAAATGGCCCGTTTCTGGCGCCGATGAAACGGGCGCTAGCGGGCACAGGACTCCCTTCCCCTCCCCTTCCGGTACCCGTTCCGTCGGCCCAGGAAAGAAAGAGCCCCCCCTCTTTCCTCCCGTAGCGGTGGCTTCCTTGCTGCATGGTGTGGGAGTCCAGCTCTCGGCATTTCAAAATGGCCGCCGAGAGTTGAAGTCTCGCGAGGCAGCTTGAACTGTCTGCGGCCATTTTGAAACGCCGAGAGCCGGACTCCCACACCATGCAGCAAGGAAGCCACCGCTACGGGAGGAAAGAGGGGGCTCTTTCTTTCCTGGGCCGACGGAACAGGTACCTCTAGACCACCAGGGAGACACGCGTTAAGGGGAGGGGAGGTGACAGGGAGGGAGGGAGGTTGGTGAGGTTAAGCGTGTGCTACCGTGGGCGGGGCTATGTGGCAAAAGGGGCGGGGTTCATGTGCATGTCAGCGGCGGCTGGGATTTGTTGGAAGGGGAGGAGTAGGGAAACACGCTCCCCGTGCATAAATTTGTTTTCGTGTTCCGCCCTCGACGTCATCACATGTGACGCGAGGGTGGGGCATGAAGATGTTGTGGTGGCTTCACCACCATGAAACCACGAACCGGTGTGTGAGTGAGTTCAGTGACGTCAGTGTCCTCAGAACATTGAGGCTGCGTTTTATTATAGTAGATAACTTAGTACATTTCTTGATTAGCTCTCGAAGGTTGCCCTTCTTCGTCAGTTCGGAAATGGATAAGAACGCAGACTAAAGCTACTGATTCGGAAGGTCTCCCATTCATACCACATTTAAATTCAGTTTGGCACTGACTGAACTCATTTCCATCTTGGTCACCCCCCTTAGGGAGGATATGACTGTAGAATTTTTCTTTCTGATGGAAGGAAGATTTTTTACTTTCATGGATCTTTGTTATAAGGCCACCCCACCCCATAAAGAGAGAACTATGGGTGGTGGTGCCATAAAAATGAACCTAAGACTAAAACAAGAACAGCATCTACCGTCTTGAGTTCCAGGATCAAATTTACGGAAAACCGATTCTTCCCGACAGTGTCCGAAGTTCAGGCAAAACCAACTGCAATCACTGAAATCATTTCTTTTTCCATCCTGTTATCAGTGTGGATGACTTCAAGTCTCACATTCATTGTTTCTCCAGGCTAATTCCACACCCAAATTACCCACCAATTATATGCATTAATCATTTCAGCATTTTGCACTATAATTACTCAATTAAGAACAAGATCAAGTTTGTCAAAAATATATCTTTAAGCCTTCATTTACATTCCACACCAGATGCATTGCCGACCAGTTTCAAATGTGTTCTAAACCAGCAGAAGAGATTCATTTCTCAGTTTCACAATCATTTGGAGTAGTTACATTAGAACGATATTGTACATTGCCAGTAATCCGTTACCAAACGCTGCATTCTTTCCTGAATACAAAACCCCTCTGCTATCAACGTCACCGCAAAACACAAACAAGGTCAAAAACAAGGGTTGGCTTGATTCAAACCAACTTGCACGACTGCTTTTTGTAGCTATTATCCAAACACGAAGGACTAGATGCAGTAAATGGCTCCCAAATTTGGTCGCTGAAAAAAAAAAATGAACACTGAGTGCTATTCTATAAAAAACGGAGCTCCGAGCCGGGTGTTGTTTATAGAATAGCACGTGGCGCCGGGATCTGTGCCCAATCTTCAGGCACGAGAATTTACACCAACTGAAACCTGGTGTAAATCCTTGCACCAGGAGCGTAGCCAGACCTGTTATTTTGGGTGGGCCCCGAGTTAACCTGGGCGGGCCCCTTCCCATCTCCACCCGTGTCCATACATACAGTTTTTTTGTTAAAAACTTTCCCTCCGCCCCTGCTACCGACACGCTTTACCTCCCCCCCACTCAGCATCTGCTCCTCCTCCCTCCGCCCCACATCCATTCCTCTCCTTGCCCCCGGCATCCGTTCCTCTCTTTCCTCCCCCTCCCCCCCCCCCCCCCCCCCCCCGGCATCTGCTCCTCTTTCCCTCTCTGGTCTACCTCCAAGCCGCCGCCTGCAGAGATTCCAGTAAGCAGCCTGCGCCAGCCCTGCAGACTTCCCTCTACCATGTACCTATCAGTGAAGAAACAGGAAATTATGTCACTGAGGGTGGGACGCGGTAGAAGGAAGCCTGCAAGGCTGACACAGGTTGATAACAGCAATTGCTGCCGGCAATAGCTCAAAGGTAGATGGGGGCAGGGGTGGGGAATTTAGAGAGAGACGGGCAGCTGCCATGAGGGCAAGAGAAAGTGACGTAAGGCACTGCCAATGAGGTACTTTGGGGGCCACTAGACTGGGTGGGCCAGAGAAGAATGGGCGGGCCTGTGCCCACCCAGGCCCACTCATAGCTACGCCACTGCCCTGCACACACATTAGATCTTTTCTCCCCACCTTCTCAGGACCTGCTGATCTGAAGGACCTGGAGGAGCAGGTAAGGAAGAGTCGGACACGGGGAGGGCAGTGGCCGGCTCCGGATCGACAACATACCCGGGCTTTTATGCACGCAGTCTGTTTGCGTGTATGAAAGCCAAATGTAGCACGCGCTGTACGAGCATGCACAGAGCAGTCACGCTTAGCGATTGACTACTCTGCGTATGCTCTGGCAGCCTTCCCTACTGAGCTGAACGGTAAAAGTCCAAGCAGCTCATTTGCCTGTGATTTCTTCAGTGAATCACCCGCTATTTCCATCTTGATCATTTTTACAGGGGTGCCTGTGCCTGAAGTGGGAATCAAACTCAGTTCTTCAGTTCCCCAGGACCAGAGTCCACCACCCTAACCACTAGGCCACTCCTCCTCCATTTGAGATTCTACATGGAATGTTGCTATTCCACTAGAAGTCGGCCCTTGCAGATCACAAATGTGGCCGCGCAGACTTCTGCTTCTGTGAGTCTGACGTCCTGCACGTGCAGGACATCAGACTCACAGAAACAGAAGCCTGCACAACCTTCTTCATGGAATGTTGCTAGTGGAATAGCAACATTCCATGAAGAATCTCCAAGAGTAGCAACATTCCATGTAGAATCTCCAATAGTATCTAACTTATTTTTGTTACATTTGTACCCCGCACTTTCCCACTCATGGCAGGCTCAATGCGCTTACATGGGGCAATGGAGGGTTAAGTGACTTGCCCAGAGTCACAAGGAGCTGCCTGTGCCTGAAGTGGGAATCGAACTTAGTTCCTCAGGACCAATGTCCACCACCCTAACCACTAGGCCACTCCTCCACTGTTGCTACTATTTGAGATTCGCTATTCCACTAGCAACATTCCATGTAGAAGTCGGCCCTTGCAGATCACCAATGTGGCCGTGCAGGCTTCTGCTTCTGTGAGTCTGACGTCCTGCACGTACGTGCAGGACGTCAGACTCAGAGAAACAGAAGCCTGCGCAGCCTTCTACATGGAATGTTGCTAGTGGAATAGCAACATTCCATGTAGAATCTCCAATAGTATCTATTTTATTTTTGTTACATTTGTACCCTGCGCTTTCCCACTCGTGGCAGGCTCAATGCGGCTTACATGGGGCAATGGAGGGTTAAGTGACTTGCCCAGAATCAATTGTGTATGTTCATAACTGGAAACCACCTAGTTTATAGGTGGTCTACAAATTTTTTAAATAAATAAATTTGCTGCTTAAAGACACCAGAAGAACAAGGCTTCCGGTCAGTAGCTCAAGCAACCGAGCAGGAAAGAGACCTTGCTGTGAGGAATGAACAAGCCAGATACCTGTGTGTGTTTAAAAAGGAACGAAGACACAGACAAGAGTGACCTGAAATAGCCAAATCAGGGACGGATTCCCTGAATTCTATAATACTGCTTGCATCATTAGTGAACGCCCCAACCCGCCTACGCCCTCTCCCCTCTTGTGGCCATGCCCCCTTTTCAGATACACACTAAAACATTTGCACGTGCAGATTTACAGAATAGCGCCTGGCAAGATGCATACAAATTAACACCAATAATTGACTGAACGCCTAATTATTACCACTAATTGGTTCATTACTCGATTAAATTAGGCAGGCCCAAATTTGTGCACACAATTTTGAGCACCAGTTCCAGAATCCAGGAGAAAGGGGAGAAATTTACAACAGGGCGTCTTCGCTCAGGCGCCTCAGGAACACAGGGTGAGGGCCTACTGTATATAAATCCTTGGGCCCCCCTGTGTCTTTACAGAAAACTAGTGCAAACCCAGGTATTCCCATATCTACAACTGCCACAGCGCTGGCACAAATGGGAACACGTAAATGCCATTTCAGCATGTCATTGTAGAATACCAATTCGGTGCCCCACTGGCATTTTCAGAGGTAGGTGTACAATTAAGCGTGAAAACATCAGTATTCTGTCCATTTAGTTGTGCAACTGGTGCATAAGTATTCAGTTATAGAAACTGCCCCCAAAATGAACTGAGTCAGCCATGTTTCCCTGTTCATTCCACATAGAGACATACCCAGGGAAGGAAATATGGCATGCCAGTAGGGCAATCCATTTCAATAACAGATTAGATGATGGTAGAAAAAGACCAACCCACTCATCCAGTCTGCCCAGATATTCCTGTCCACACTGCCAAGGAAATATCCTAAATGCCAGCAACAGGAACTTGAATGCTTCTAGGATATCACTTTAAGTACACATAGCGCGGGGTACAAATGTAAGAAAAAAAAATGTTCTTCAATGAACAAAATCCCATATTTAATACAAAACCCAACTCTCACTCACCTCCCTCTCCACAACTCCACACCTTAACAGATTCCACAATCATCAAAGCCTCCTAGACTCCTGTACCCTTAAGGACTCAGTTGTCACCAACCTGTCAGAACAAACCCAGTTGGTTTCTACAAAGTTGTACCCTGCTGGCACCAATCCAGCTACCCACGGCCTGCCAGCGCTTTCCAGAGTTCATTCAGCCATTGAGTCCCATGACCTTATCCTCGCTGACCGATCTACTTCAAAGTTCCTCCTCTTCTCTAAAAACGGTTTGGAATCACTTCAAAATCAGAGGCGTAGCCAGCAGTCCAGCGGTGGAACGGAGGGGCCATACATTTCCTCTCTGCTGCTCTTCCCCCCTCCCCTCCTCCGTGTTAGGAATCATACCTTTCCTGACAGGGGATGCCAAAGAGATCCACTGCCCAAACAGCCCCACTGTGCTAGTCAGTGGCATGCCTTCCAGCCACTAATACTGTCACCCCAGCGCAGGTTCACTCCATGCACAAACTGAGCATGTGCGGGAAGTGTTGGTGTCGGTGGCTGGAAAGCACGTTGCCAACTTGCACACTGCTGAGGCAGCATAGGGGGCAGTTTGGGCAGGGGACCTCTTTGGCCGGCGGGGCTTGGGCATCCCGGTCAGCCATTCAATGGATGCTGCAGTTTTAAAGGGGACCAGGGTCCAGACCCCAAACCAACCCCTACCCCCTGGCTACGCCAGCCCTTCACATGTATAATTGGCTTCCCCTAACCCTGGAAATACCACGCAAATTAAAGACCATGTCCAGTTTCCACCTTCCACTGCAGCTGTAATAAGTGAACTGATCGCTGATTTTAACGTTTATCAACTGGGAAATTCTCTCCTCTATTTGGGCCTTTGTCCATCCAACTACCCTCTCAGCCTTCCTTGGTTGTCCTGTATAAACCAACTTCTCATCCACCTGTGGGGTTTTTGTTTGGGAAGGGGGGAGCTCAATGATTTCCTCTTACCATTCTGCTACCTCAAGATGTTTAGCATTTGGACTCGTTTAATCTCACATTAAACACAAAACTGATGTTCTCTGTGTGGAAATATTATAATTAAAATAGTTCTATTTCCATATTAACAAAAAGATTTTCTTAATAGAACAATATTCAGTTAAGCAATAACCTACTACGGGCCCTGTTTACTAAGGCACGTTAGCATTTTTCACACGCCTACAATTAGAACACGCGTTAACCATACAGTCGCCTACAGGGATATCATAGGCACGCACACAGTTAATGTGCGTAGATGGTTAATGAGCGTTAAACACGCTAACGCGCCTATAACGCGGCTTAGTAAACAGGGCCCTATATCTTCTGAATAAGCAAGTCAGCATAATAATAGAAATATTCTGACACTAAACATCTTCTGAATTCCGAGCTATAGTGCACATTTAACAAATCAGCACTAACATATATCTCCCTAGTGAAAGACAAAACAGACACACCAACTACTAAAGCCAGTGGCATTGCCAGGAATTTTAACAGGAGATGCATCTCCAGCACCACCCTGTCCAACCCTTCACAAAACAGGAAGCTGCATCAGAAGAGGCGGGACGGTTCAAAGAGAAAGTCCCGGTGCAGGCCGCAGGCTGTCTATGAGTGCCACTGCCTGGGCAAAAACTGGAGCAGAGATGAGTTCAAGGCATGGGCGGGGTTAGGCCAGGTCTGACAGGGGATGCATATATAACACACGCAACTCGAATAAGTACGTCACTTAGTAAAGCTCCTCAATTCCCTTCTTCCCCCTCTGAGACCCTCGACACTTCTGCTTTCTTGAATTCAGATACCATCCTTACCTCCACCACAGCGGTCTCACTTTTCTTCCAAAGCATGCATAGTTAGATCTTTAAGTCTGTCCCCTTGTGTCTTCCGATGAAGACCACTGACCATTTGAGCAACAACCCTCCCTACGTTGTGTGTTCTAGTATAAGAAAGTGTTGTCTAAGACGGTGGTTCAACCCAGTCCTCAGACACACCAAGCCAGTCAGGTTTTCAGGATATTCACAAAGAATATGAAAGAGAAATATTTGCATTCCAAGCAGCCAGTGCATGCAAACCTCTCTCATGCATATTCACGGTGGGTAACCTGAAGGCCTGACTGGCTGAGCGTGCCCCGAGGACTGCATTGAGAAGCACTGGTCCAAGACATAGGTTGCAATCATAGGAGCCGACTCTGTGGGTGCTGTGGGTGCTTGAGCACCCCCAATATTGAGAAAATTCCTTGTATGTGTCCAAGGAGGGGTTATTTCCATTGGGCTTAGCACCCCCAATAATTTTGAAAAGTTGGCTCCTATGGTTGCAATATCTCCTGGAAGTCTATTTCCATGTGCAATCACAACCAAACTACAGACATTAGCACTGGCTTATTTCCAATTTCCCACCATCCTTTCAGATGTGGAAAAAAAAAAAAATCCCCTCCCTCCTCTTATTCAGTTGGGCTTCTCTTGACATTTTAGTGTCTTTTAATTTTTCAGCATTAGTAAGCTTTTATCTCCAAAAGATGAGTAGGACAAAACACACTGTAAGAGTGCGTTTGCCTTAACTCTGATTCTCAGCCCAGCCCTTGTGACATACCTGCAGTCTGATTTTCAGGATCTGGAAAATGAATATGCAGGAGAGAAATTCACAAACAATGGTGGCAGTATGTGCAAATCTCATGTATATTTATCGAGGATAACCTGAAAATCTAATTAGCTGGGAGTATTCCAAGGGCTGGGCTGAGAATCACAGGACTAAGTCGAGTCGCTCTACTTCAAATCCCAAAATATCCCAAATCCCAATAAAATAAATAAAGCCTATTCGATGATTGGGAGAAAACAGCGGATCTTATTAGGAAGAAACAGAAGCATTAAGTTCTGTCATATCAAACCTGTTCGATCAAATAAAAACATACCAGACTAAATTCAAAAGCAAAACTTTAGAACCCTATGGAGTTCTCTCAGGTAATAAATATATTTAAGGAATGTCTATTTCTAGGCACAAATAATTTTCTCTATAAAGGCATTATGTTAATACGTTTTTTATTGCAGGACCAACCCCTCCGGAATAATCTTCCCTTGAAGTCGGTCACTTTTAGGAAGCAATTGAAATCTTACTTTTCAGCAAGCTTTTTGGATGATGGTCTTAAAGTCTTTTTTTAATTAATGATAGATAATGTTGGTTCGATTATTGTTATTTTATTTTTCTTTGTTTAGTTATTTTAAATTTTGTGTATGTTAGCTCGTAACCAGCTTAGACTCTGCAGATAATTTCTTAAATATACTGCCGTGTGCTTATGGCATGTTAAAGAATGTGGACAGAAACAAAAAAAAAAGGCAAAGATCTGCCACAGAAATGGCAAATCAAAAGAAAAAAAGCAGATCAAAAAAGACAAAAAAATAGAACAGGAGGGTAACAGAAGAAGTGGTTTATTACAAGTTACCCGACGTGGCCACGTTTCGCCCTCAGGCTGCGTCAGGGGTAAAAAAACTACAAAATAAAAATACATAATGAGTAAAACAAACTTCACCATTGTATATTTGATAATAAAACATATCTAAAAACACTATCACATCATATAAAATAAAAACAGATCAAATCTAAAAACATAATACAATAAAATATAATATCAATTCAATATCAGTTAAAAACATTCAGATTAAATATGCATGCAATAAAATAATAATTTTAATACAAGACATGATATCAACACAAAATATAATAATATCAACACTAAAAGTATATCAATAGAACTGCATCGGACAGATAGGTGGAGATATACAACACTAAAATAACTAAATGACCATACATACTAAATATCACCTACCTAATAGGGGTAAAAAGCAAAGTGAACCCCTAAAAGTAGTCCTACAACCACCTTACATAAGTGCTTCCCAAGCTTACTCAGCAAACTTCACAATGCTATGTTGACTGGCAGCATTATAACAAACACTCTGATTAGTCCTTTAAATATCCCCTTTGATAGTTCAAAGGTCAAAGAAAATTCTAGAACAAGAACCCACTAATCCAAATAAAAGTGTATATAAAATACTATGGATATCTCAAAAACAGATGAGTGAAAGTACAAATAGAAAAAACAAAAAACTTTAAAACTTTAAGAAACAGAGATAATTATTTTTAAAAATAATTATCTCTGTTTCTTAAAGTTTTAAAGTTTTTTGTTTTTTTCTGTTACCCTCCTGTTCTATTTTTTTGTCTTTTTTGATCTGCTTTTTTTCTTTTGATATGTTAAAGAATGTGGGAAAACATTTTAAGTGTTGAATTTAAACAGTAAAACTGTCTCATAATTCAAACAACTCCAAGACTCTTATTCCGGACCACAGCAGTGGTTCAAACACCATTCAGGAAACATCATGATGCCTTTTCCCAGTCTACACACAGCTCCGGCTTTCCTTCATCCCACACCAAGCAATCTGCTTCATAGAGAGGGATTCCCCCATCTTGCCTGGATATGAAAGGTACTCTATGATGTTATATAATAAAGGCGAAAATGTGCTGTCAGGTACATTTTTAGTAATGTTTGTTGTGTGGGAGGGTGATGTCTAGAGACTCTAGTGTCATCAAAACCAACGTCTATCGCTGCAGGCATTGTTTTCATGTAGTGGCATGACGCCCCATGTATCAACTAGGGCAGCAAATTTCCAAAAATATATTTTAACAACACAAAAGTGGAGGAGTGGCCTAGTGGTTAGGGTGGTGGACTTTGGTCCTGGGGAACTGAGGAACTGAGTTTGATTCCCGGCACAGGCAGCTCCTTGTGACTCTGGGCAAGTCACTTAACCCTCCATTGCCCCATGTAAGCCACATTGAGCCTGCCATGAGTGGGAAAGCGCGGGGTACAAATGTAACAAAAATAAAATAGATACTATTGGAGATTCTACATGGAATGTTGCTATTATTGGAGATTCTACATGGAATGTTGCTATTCCACTAGCAACACTCCATGTAGAAGGCTGCGCAGGCTTCTGTTTCTGTGAGTCTGACGTCCTGCACGTACGTGCAGGACGTCAGACTCACAGAAGCAGAAGCCTGCGCGGCCACCTTGGTGATCTGCAAGGGCCGACTTCTACATGGAATGTTGTTAGTGGGACTCTGGGCAAGTCACTTAACCCTCCATTGCCCCATGTAAGCCGCATTGAGCCTGCCATGAGTGGGAAAGCGCAGGGTACAAATGTAACAAAAATAAAAAAAAAGCAGATTTTTAAAACTGACGCTAGTCCCAAAATCCTAGTTTCCTAGGTTAAGTGACTGTAATCTTTGTGACCAAATATATTTTGGAGGAAAAAAGAACCGGCAGCCCAACATAACAGCCCTGACAAAAAAAGCCCCCAACAAAACAGCCTTATTACAAAATAGCCCTTGACAAAATGGCCCCTCCCAGAAAATAGCCCCTAGACAAAAATGCAGAGCCATATTCTGGCCAGCCTGATCGGGCCCTTTTGTCAGGGGGCTAATTTGTCAAGGGCTATATTGTGGGCAGGCCGTTTTGACAGTGGCTCTTTTGTCAGGGCTATTTTGACCGGGTACCAAAAGAACCTCTTCTATTTGGCAGCTTCTATGTCAGGGGTGGGCAACCTTGGTCCTTGAGGGCTACAACCCAGTTGGATTTTCAGGATTTCATACAATGGAGGCAGTGCATGCAAATGGATTTCATGCATATTCATTGGGGAAATCTTGAAAACCAACTGGGTTGCAGCCTTCGAGATCTGAGGATGCCCTATTACTGTTCTATGCAGTGCACATCAGACATTTTCTACCAGACCGTGCACCGGAGGAGGTGATTTTATGTGCATTTCCGAAATACCAAAACTCAAAGCACGATCCCTGATCTTGACCAGATGAAATATTACCACGGCAGGAACCAAGACAACAGGTTCTTAAAGAGCAAAGATGGTGCTCCACTTCCGTTCTTCGTAAGAACAGCAAGGAAATAACGGTAAATTGCTTATACGGTTAAAAGGAAAAGACAGCGCAGAAAAGAACAGACTTGCTGCAAAATCCCGTGTTCAGGGTTTTCCTCAAATTATTTGGCTTCACGCATCTAAGCCAACTGGAGCAGTGAAACAACCAAACTCTGGCCGAACAGGACACCATCGGCACCACCAGTTACAACTGCAGAAGGCTTATTCCAGCAAAACAATAATAAACATAGTACAGTATATCATTCATCCAGACAGGGGTGGAATATATTTAGAAAACTTGGATGCCAGTCAAAACACTAAGCAGCCAGGAGAAAAAAAAAAACCTTTCTTCATAACTTTTTGTGTCTGTTTTTGTTTCCTTACTTTGTATTATTTTTGCAATTTTTGACTTTCATTGCTCTTTAACCCCTCCCCCTTCCTTTGCCTCTACCCACCCTCTTTGCCTCTCTCTCACACACACCCTCCAATCTCTTCTCGGTGCAATCCAGCAGCAGGGGGGAGCCCCCACTCCAATGAGACGACAGCTCCTTTCAGGCCTGGACCACCAACAGTTTCCCTCTGGCCTAGTTCAGCATCAGGTATCAAATTTTAGGTCACAAGTGATAAGAATTTTTACATCCATTAATCCTGCTAAACAAATCTGATACAGCTACAGTATAAGAAAGAGAGCATAATTAAAATACGTTTACAGACATAACAATGCTGTGATTCTGCAAGCCCCCTAGTGCTGGGAAGCTGGGGAGGCAGCCTTTACAACCTCCAGCAAGGAAGGATGTTCCATGCATTGTGCAACAGCAACACCAAGTGGTCAGACCGAGGCTGCACATATAATAGTTCCAGGAAGAGTCACTGGTCTGTGGCCTCTGATCATGAAATGGTTGGACTACACAGGTGGAGGAAGAGGATTCAAAAATGAAGTAATGGAAGTAGGGAAGGAAGATTAGATACTGGTCAACTAGGAGAAGAGGGGATGCTGACCATGAGGGGAGGCCAAGAAAGGGAAAATGGAGATGCTGGCAACCTTGGGGGATAGGGAAGGGGCAATGCTGAAGTACTGGGAGGAAGGGATACACAGTTGAAGGTCCACCTAGGGTACCTAGAACCACTGGGCTGGCCCTGAGTGAATTCTCCAGGTGCTGCGATAATACTAATAAAGTGATTACCTGAAAAATATTAGTTTTGTTTGTAGCTTGCTGCTGGACTGTAAGCTCCCTGAAGCTATGTATCTGCATAGCACTCGAAACATAAGAACTACAGTAGTGTAACCCTATGGGTTAAATGTTAAAAGATTACCTGGATCTGGTGTAGAGACAGTGAGCAGCAGTGCCGTGAAACTGAGTGGTCTGTGTGCATGCGCTGAGTGTTCCGCGTGCTGATGGAACTCTCAGGAGAGTGACAAACAGCTCAGGCTGGCAGTTGGGAGGGAGCAGTATTGGTGAGAACATGTTACTAGGGAAAGACTGGAAGAAAGTTGATGCTGGAAATCGTCACCTGAAAGAAAAGGCGCCCACCGTTCAAGAGAGCCAGAGAGAGAAAACAAAGAGAGCAGCTAAGTGACTGAAACTATTTTTAAAAAGTGCGCATAAGAGAAAATAGTAAAGGAAACCTGAACAATAAATGAGAGATAACTAAAAGAAGAAAAAAAAGAGTAGAGGAAAACTTACATGTTGGGATCATTGGGGGTCTCCGGGGGTCTGAGGGACAGGAGAGGGGAGACTTTGAAGAGTCTGGTGTTTTGCGGAATTGAATGTACCTAAATGATTTATGTAACTAATATTTATACTTATCTGAGAATGCTCTCAGTGTTTCTAGAGACTAAACTGATTTGTGTTGCAAACCTGTAATTGAAATACATATGTTAAATTTGCAAGTTGGTAAGATTTCATTAGCATTTAAATATAATTCACTAATAAAAAAATATTTTCTTTTTATTGTTAAACTCCCTGGTTGGTGTTGAGTCATTTCGGGGAAACACTGTGACATATTTGGTACCATCATTTAATACCTTTCTCTGCCACCAGGGGGTTTACAGTAGGAATAGTTTTTTAAAAGGTCAAGAAAAAAAATATACCAGATGATGCCTTTTGATTGGAGTACATACAGTTCTTGCCTTGCCCTTAAGAGTTAAACTTCTTTCAGAAGTGTTTCTTTCAGAAACTGGTGTCAGTGGAACTGTACTTGCCTGGTTCAGATCCTATCCATCAGACAGGTAACAGTCCATAGTGTTCGGCAGCACCTCAATGCCATCATGGACACTGACTTGTGGAGTACCACAAGGATCAATACTGTCGCCTATTCTGTTCAATATCTACCTCAAGCCACTAGCCAATCTATGCAGATGATCTGCAGCTACTTATATCTATTGAACCTGACTTACCCACAGCCCTGAATAAACACAACAAACTTTGCCTGAACCCAAGTAAAAATGAGCTTCTATGGTCCCTAAGTGGGGACATACCTGACATCAAAACCTCTTGGGAAATATGAACTCCCCCTCAAAATCACAAGTCAGGAACCTTAGAATATAGCTCAATTCATCGTTTACTCTGATCCCCCAAATCCAAGCAACCTTCACGAGCACCTTCTATCACCTGCGACAAGTACACTGCCTGTCTCCTTCCATTGAGAAGGCAAGCCTTGTCTCAGTTGTACATGCCATGATAACATCAAGACTGGTCTGACTACAATTGATTCAGAACGCTGCAGCTAGACTAGTAGAAGGCTGTAAGCGACATGACCACTTCACACCACTGTTGCACAAACTTCACTGGCTACCAATACAATACAGGGCCAAATTTAAAACTCTATGTTTGACCTTCAAGGTCCTTAAAGGAAATGGCCCAGAGTACCTGAAGAATAGGATCACCCTCTACACACCTCCGAGGACACTAAGGTCCTCCCAAGGAGTATCCCTAACCACACCCTCTCCAAAGGACATCACACGATGTGATACTCGCAAGCAAGCCTTCTCCGGAGCAGCCCACAAACTCTGGAATGCACTCCCTGAAAGGCTCCGCTTAACACACGACTATCTCTACTTCAGGAAGCAGGTGAAAGCTTGGCTCTTCAACCAGGCCTTTAATGGAAGTAGTAAATGACACCGCCTGCACATACTATAACAGGACATGTTTACCCACCCCTAACATAAAGGTCAAGCACTTTTCTGACCTTCATTTGCAACTTTCTTTAAATTAATCCCCTTATTTTCTTACTCCTGTTCCTCTATTTTATCTATCTGTTCCATCTTTGCTTACACCCTAGGCTGTCTATGAAAATGTTTTATTACGTATTGTACTGACATTGTAACATAGACTATTGTAATTGTCTATTGCTTACGTCTGACATAATCTTGCTGTACGCCGCCTTGAGTAAATTCCTTTAAAATGGCGGTATATACAGCCTAATAAATAAATAAAGTCAAAACAAGAAAATTATCATTCTGTAATTATTAATATTGCAAACGTGGTGTTTTATATTAAAAAAACCTTCTGACAAACGTCATTGATGAATGTTTACAATCAAATGAGTTCTCTGTTGTTTGCAAGAATGCTCAGGAGTACATCAAACAGCTCCAAACACAAACACACACAAAGAAACTTGGAAAAACTGTCCCTACTTTCAAAATCAAACAAATTCCTGCCTGTAGGTGGCTTTCTGGTAGTCTCTGTACCCTTCTCCCCCTCCCCCCCTCCCCTTTCCTGCATACCTTTCCTCTCAGGAGACAAATCACAGTGACACTAAACCCCAGCCATAAACAAACCAGCTTTTGAGAGCCTTTTGCCAAAGGATTTCATTATTCAGGAGGATTTTTAACAGACAGCCTGGTCAGTCTGACAGACCATTTAGCTCAGCAGTAAACCCTACACATAAAAATATGGAAACAAATTTCCATCTTAAGGACCTCAATTGGCAAATACAGCTACTGTGTCCATTGAATAATGTTTCCATGTTTATTTTGCAATTTACATCAAAGTGGTGTATATAAATTACAACCGTGCAAAACATGACATAACAATAAATATTCTCAACTAGAGATTATCAAAGAGTTCCGATCAAACCATGGGCACAGATAGTGTCGTCGTTGATGATACGTTGACACCTTCTGCTCAGTGTGCTGTTGCGGCTAAGAAAGCAAATAGAATGTTAGGTATTATTAGGAAAGGAATGGAAAAGAAAAATGAGGATGTTATAATGCCTTTATATCGCTCCATGGTGCGACCGCACCTCGAATGTTGTGTTCGATTCTGGTCGCCGTATCACAAAAAAGATACAGTGGAATTAGAAAAGGTGCAGAGAAGGGTGACGAAAATGACAAAGGGGATGGGACGACTTCCCTATGAGGAAAGGCTAAAGCGGCTAGGGCTCTTCAGCTTTGAGAAAAGGCAGCTGAGGGGAGATAGGATAGAGGTCTATAAAATAATGAGTGGAGTGGAACGGGTAGATGTGAAGCGTCTGTTCACGCTTTCCAAAAATACTAGGACTAGGGGGCATGCGATGAAGCTACAATGTAGTAAATTTAAAACGAATCAGAGAAAATGTTTCTTCGCTCAACATGTAATTAAACTCTGGAATTCGTTGCCAGAGAATGTGGTGAAGGCGGTCAGCTTGGCGGAGTTTGGGAGAGGTTTGGACGGTTTCCTAGGGGAAGGGTCCATAGACCGTTATTGGATGGACTTGGGGAAAACCCACTATTTCTGGGATAAGCAGTATAAAATGTTTTGTACTTTTTTGGGATCTTGCCGGGTATTTGTGACCTGGATTGGCCACTGTTGGAAACAGGATGCTGGGCTTGATGGACCTTTGGTCTTTCCCAGTATGGCAATACTTATGTACTTATGCACTATTGAAAATGACCAGAAGAAACCTAGAGATCCTTGTACTGAGCTGTGGTAAAAAGTGGCCTTGGTGCACTCACAAACGCCAGATTCTATATATGGCGGCTAAAAATTCCACACGGTAAACATTTCTGCCTAAGCGTACTCTATAAGTGATGCCTAGATTTAGGCACAGTATATAGAATACACTTAGTTGATATCCCAGTGCTTAAAACGACACGTCCATTTACACTAACAAAAATATAGCATAAATACCTGTGCATAGATTTACGCGCGTTGGGCCATATTCTATAAGAATGTGTGTAAATTTTGGAACACCCATTCCCCTCATGGCCATGCCCCTTTTGAACTACACACTTTAGAATTTAGGTGCAGTTCATTTCAGAATCCACTTAGCGAGTTATGCGCATAAATTCTAATTCTTGCCAATTAGTGTTCATTATTGCTAGTTAAATGCTGTTATCGACACTAATTGACTTGATAAGCCAATTAAGTTCCGCATTACACCTGGATTTTGGCGCGGATGACTCTAGGCGCCCCGTATAGAATCCAGCAGAAAATGGCCAATTTTCTATTTTTTGTAGATGGTAAGGGCTCACGCTGTATTTCTGCGCTGATTAGTGCTGAAACGCCAACTCTCTGCCTCCTCAACAAACTATTTTTAGCACATCGTTAGCAAACACACATTTCACAGTAGAAACAGAAGAACAGAACCTTCGCAATCAGCAAGACAAACACAGCGAAGGTGGCTCAAAAAACGTCCAGATGATGTTGAAGTTTCCACATATTTACTGTCATACAAGACTCTTTATTATCAACCAAGACTCGACAAGGGCCATGTTTCGGCCTATTAGGGTCTTAATTTACTTTAGTTCTGGTGTTCGGCACTACAGTAGTCTAGAGAGTTTTTTCATTGACTTGTATCAGACGGACTCCTTTGCTAACATCACTCAGACTCCCCTGATGCAAGCCTAACAGACCGAAACATGACCCATGTCGAGTCTTGGTTGATAATAGCCTTGGATGACAATGAACATTTGGAAACTTCAACATCACCGGGACATTTTTTGAGTCACCTTCGCTGTGTTTGTGTTAAGTCATTGCAGGAAGCCTGGGTGCATCCTACAGTTTTCCATTTAAGGGCCCCCTAAGGAGTTTCAGGACAGTATTTAAAAAAAAAAAAAAAAAAAGAGTAAGACAGAATTTCCCAATGCTCTTCAACCATGTGCTAGTTTTCATATCACTCCATTTCTTTCAATAAAAGAGAACTGGACCAGTTCAACCCACTCATTTCACATATATCACTAAAGAACTCTCAGGTGGTAATAACCAAATCCACTGCCACACCAAAGTGTGAACTGGCAACAAGAAGTGAAAACTCACTATCCTTGTGACAGTCCCTATCCCAGAATGTTGTGAGGATCAGGAGGGGTCAACGTGGTCTGGAAAGTTCAGGGACCACAAACCTTTTCCCTAGATCTTTTCAAAGGCTTCATGGCTAACAAATACTCTAATTGATAAACATAAACATATATATCAATGGGCCAATTCTATAAGGAGATAAAATGTTCCTTTCCAGATCGGTAAGGGAAGGGCTTTTTCCATTCAGTTAGTGGGACCAGTGCACTACAAATGCCGGTTCCTCCCACAACCAAATGGCTTGGATTTGGTCATTTCTGAGATGGGCGTCCTCGGTTTCCGTTATCGCCAAAACCGGGGACGACCATCTCTAAGGTCGACCTAAATTTCATGATTTGGGCATCCCCGACCATATTGTCGAAACGAAAGATGGACGTCCATCTTGTTTCGATAATACAGGTTGCCCCGCCTCTTTACGGGGCCATCCTTAGAGATGGGCGCCCCCGTTCGATTATCCCCCTCTCTGTCACCTACGAACCTTAATGCAATATAACTCTGTATTTCTCATTCCGGAAATGGCGATCGCCATAACAGAACAATGTAAGACACATTGAGCCTGCAAATAGGTGGGAAAATGTGGGATACCAATGCAATAAATAAATAAATAAATTCTAAAACAGCATTAGTGCGTCCAGATTCCATTATAGAACAGCATAGATCAGAATTACACACCGACATTTAGACAGTATTACTTTATGTAAACGGCACGAGAAAATGTTACTGCATAAATGTTGCACTTTAGCACATAACTCCGCCCATGCTCCGCTTGTAGAATACCGCTTAGGAAATTCTATATATGGTGCCTAAAAAATAGGTGCTGAAATCAGTGCCGACTAAGCGTATTCTATAATCGGCACCTAGATTTAGGCACCCATTACAAAATACGCTTACTTGATATTTCAGTGCCGATATCTGTGTGCATCCATTTACGTCAACGAAAACCTGGTGTAAATCTCAGCGTGTCGATTTAGGCACACTGGGCCACATTCTATAACTAGACGCCTACATTTTGGAACGCCCATTTCCCCAACCATAACCATGCCCCTTTGCCACCGTGCATTAGAAGTTCAGCGCACATCGTTACAGAATACGCTTACTTGATATTTCAGTGCCGATATCTGTGTGCATCCTTTTATGCCAACGAAAACCTGGTGTAAATCTCAGCGTGTCGATTTAGGCACACTGGGCCACATTCTATAACTAGACGCCTACATTTTGGAACGCCCATTTCCCCAACCATAACCATGCCCCTTTGCCACCGTGCATTAGAAGTTCAGCGCACATCGTTACAGAATACGCTTAGTGAGTTGTGCGCCTAAATTCTAATCAGCGCCAATTAGTGCTCATTATTGCTTGTTAAGCGCTGGTATCAGCGCACATTAGCTTGTTAAAGCCAATTAAGTTACACGTGGTGTTATAGAATCCGCGCTGATTTCAGAGCCTAAATCTAAGCGAACTATATAGAATCTGGGGGTTAGCACCCAACGGCACACGCTATTTGACTTGCAAACACATAAGTGCTGCATTCTATAATCTTTAGGGCACAAATGATGCTTACATTTAGGTGCTAAGATTATAGAATATAGGGGAAGGGAAAGGGGATGGGACTTGATATACTGCCTTCCTGTGCTTACAATCAAAGCAATTTACATATTACTTACAGGCACTTATTTTCTAACTGGGGCAACGGAGGGGTACGTGGCTTGCCCAGAGTCACAAGGGGCTGCAGTGGGAACTGAACCTAGTTCTCCTGGTTCACAGGCCACTGCACTAAGAAGGGGATTTTTAACTGAAAGCACGTCAATGAATGACGTTATAAGCACTCCTTAAAGGCGACTCTCTAAACAACTAAGGATTATTAGGATATAATCAGAAATCACACTGAATAGCTGATTTTTGTAAAGTGAACCTTGTGTCATGCTACATCCTATGGTCAACAGGTACTTGAATTTCATGAAACGCTACACAAAGGGGGCGTTACATTGCATCACAAGAGCTCTTCAGATTATAACTTAGGAGCACTGCAAGCTTGAAACGTTTCCTAAATTATCAGCTGAGGGAAAACCACAGAAAGGCTACTGCGAATAGCAGCAAATGGGCAGGACTGCAGGCTTAAGCTCCATAGCCGTCTGCCGTCTGAGTATGGGGCACTGGAACAGGATTACACAGTGTGACTTTCCCATCAGCAGCCTGTGGATGACCTCAACTCCCAGCAAAAGATGCTCCTGCCCTCTTATAAATGGGAAGTGATTCAACTCCTAAGTAGAAATGCCAAATTAGGGAGGGTATGCTGTGCGGCATGCTGGAGGTTAAGGTGAAACCAGAAAACAAGAGGTTAAAACGCAAAGCTCCGCAAATGCTGTACCCTGAATGCCATGTCTGAAGCATCTAAGGGCATTTTCTTTTAAATTAAACATACATGGAATTATTCTGCAGGTTCTTAAAAGGAACAGGGGGAGGAAAGGGAATTTCTGCAAATCAGAACAGACCAGTAAAGAAAGGAACATTACAGGCTGCAGCTTGCGTTGCTTGGCTTCTCCACCATGCCCCCTGGATCCAGACATTTCAAATGCCTTTACAAGAGAGCTGCAGGCTGCAGATTCTTTGGGGTTTTGCACTAGGAGGAGTCATGGCACCTGAATGACACCCAACAAGGAGCGGTGACAGATACTGCGTGCCAAGCAAGGCAGTCCTCATGGGCTGCCCAGTAATGCTCTTCCAGTTCTCACACCGCAGCCATTCAATCAGGTCCTCTTAAGTCTCTAATAAGGCTCAGTAAGTGATTTGTAAGTAAATAGCTCTGCTGTTTGTTCACATCTGGGTTTGAGAACTCATTCCAGCAGAAAAAGCCAGGGTTGCCAGATGATGTGAGATGGAGCAAGCCCTGTTTCCAGACAGTAACTAGGATACACCACCCACACAGTGCAGAATTGCAGAACTGAGTGCTAGGCTGGGGCTCAACCTGAACTCTGAACCCTCACTCACTCAAATGCAGGACTGATAACTGCGAGAAACTCAAAACCAGCTACTGTACCCACACAGCCACCCCCCCCCCCCCCCCACACACACCTCATTCTTCTGCCCTGTGCTCTCTACCCACAATACCCCAAAATATCTTCTTTGCCTCCTGGTGTCTCTGATAAACACCACACATCTTCCATATCTCAGCTCTACTCCACCCCCTCCCAACTTTCGACTCGAATGGTCTCTCCTATGCCTTCACTCCACACCATACTCTGTGCCTCCACCCTACACTAAGAAGTGAGCAAACCAAAAACTTGACTTAGAGCAGAGGTCCTCAACCCCATTCTCGGGACACAGCCAACCAGTCAGGTTTCCAGGATACCCACAATGAAAATGCATAAGATAAATCTCTCTTCTGCATATTCATCATGGTGGATATCTTGAAAACCCGTCTAGCTTGGTGTGTTCCAAGGCCTGGGTTTAGAACCCCTTAGAGTGAAACCTAAGTGGAATCAAATTAATTAGCAAACAAATAATGAAAATGTGTTCCAACCTTTTAGCATCTACAGTGCCATTTACTTCCTGCCTCTGCTCTGTGCTGTCTTGGTCTTCTCCATCTGTCTCCTCGCATCTTCTCTTTTCAACCAATTTCTCATCTTCTTGTCTTCCTCTCCTCTCTTCAGCTAGTTTCTGCTGCTCTCTTTTCTCTCCCCAGCCTACCTTGTCTCATGACCTCTTTCTCCCTAGCCATGCTAGTCTCTCCCTTTCTGCTATTTTAATCCCCACTACCAACCAACCTACCTTCCTTCCTTCTTCCATCTAGCATGATTTTTTTTCCTCCCACCCCCAATCCCTTACTTCCCTCTTCAAGCTCTTTCATCACTACTGAATCCAGCTGGAGTAAACCGCAATGAGGGGTGGAGGGGGATGGAGAGGAAACGCTGGACAGAAGAGCAGAGATGAGAGAGAGAGGTGGCACAGGGTGGGATTAACAGAGAGAGCGACACCAGCAGGTTGGGGGTGAGATGAGAGCGCAGAGAGGTGTGAAATAGGTGAAAGACTACAGAGACCGCAGGTGAAAGGAAGGGGACAGAGCATGGAAAAACTAAACAGCAAATAGAATTTGGAGTCCTGCTAGTATAGAAGAGACTGCCGGCACTGTAGGGAGGGAATAAGAGAACATGGTGGCCTTGGTTGCGGAGAAGTGGCAAAGCCAAGTGGAGGCCATAGGATATGACAGCAACGTCAGACGTGTGATAAAGTATGTTATGTCAAAGGAGAGGGGCCAGTGGAGTACTAATGAGTAGGGGATAGAAAGTTAAAACAGGAGTGTGGCACTAATTACTGCTGAATATCCACCGGATGCAGGTACTGTATTAAGTAAATAAACTGAACAGAATTGACGACTTATGACTCACCAATCTATGCGAGCACTTTGTCAGAGTGGCACTAAGGAAAAGGGTAAGAAAAATCAATAGTGGGTTGGGGGAAGAGGACACGAAAGATCACCAGAAGAAAGAGTGAGGGGCATCAGAGGAAAGGGGAGAGTACAGCTCCATCAGCAAGTGGTGAAAGAGTTGTGGCAACTGGCAACAAGTGGGTAATTGGCATGAGGAAGGAAAGCTGCACGAGCAGTGGCATCAATGGATGGTAAGGGATAAGGAGAGAATATGGTGCATCAGATGGAAGGGGTAAAACAATGAGAGCATGACGTTTAATGGGGCATAAGTAGACGAGAATGTGGCAGTACCAGGCAAGGTGACAGAACGATGGCACAACATGGCAAGGAGAAGCACCGGATCAGGGAGAATGGCACTGCCAAGCAGGATCTTAAGAGTAATGGTGTTAGTAGAACACAGGATGGTGGCACAAGGAGAACAGAAAATGGTGGCTACAGGTAAGCAAAACTGCAACAGTATATTTTCGGAAAGAGAGGACAGAGCAGTAAACTGGATGGAGATAAGGGGGGGGGGGGAGAGAGGGTCAGAGAACAGGAGAAAAAGAGGACCCCTACCCGCCTACTCTGTTCAAGTACCACCCAGACTTCTCTGAAAAATGTTAAAAACTGGAATCCATGTAGGGGAAATCTGTTACTGTGTAGAAGTGGGGCAGTGAGCTGGCGAGACTGCAGGGAGAGCCTCTCTGGAATACCAGGACACGATGGAGTGCAAACTTGTGCGATTCAGCAACTGATAAAAACTGCTCCAGATCAACCCAACAAAAGAGAAATCTGAAAATCACAAGAACACAAATCCCATACGTGTCAACGCTGGCAAATCCTGCACAGCTCCCTGCGAGCTGGCATGCAGCGGATATGAAAAAATCTGTGATGCAACAGTTGGACTCTTAGCACAAACACACTTCGTCTTTTTTTAATTTTCTGGACAAAACAAGGCGAAGTGGGAGTTTGGCAAAAAAAAATCTGTTTTGCTTTATATTCCTTTATAAAGTCCAACGTTAACAGCTTAACCGATCCATTTGGTTTTTTTTAGGAATTCCTTGCAGGATCAACGGTTACAGAAAGAAAGAAAAGGGTTTTAGAGGGGGGGGGGGGGGGGGGAAGTGGCAACAGAAGGAAAGAGCGAGCGAAAACAAAAATCAGGAGGAGGAACAGGGCAGGAACGTCCGAGAAGTACTGCAGATCCGAGGGATCGATGGTCCACCATCCAATAAACTTAAATTAATAAAAAAAAGACTCCCCCTCCCCATCGTCCAAAGTGGTGCAGCAGTGCCAGGGTATCCCGGCCCGAGCCCTCCTTACCTTCCTCGTCCTTTCGTTTCGGTTTCGGCTCCGGGATTGAGGGGGGGAGGGGAGGTGAGGGAGCGTTTTACATCGCGGCTGCGTTAACCCCCCCCCCAAAAAAAAAACCCCTCGGTTGCTTTATTTCGTCTTTCTCGCCACGTCCTTCCACTCGGATCTGGGGGATCTGTCGGCTGCACCTCTGCCCGGGGGAGGGGGCGTTTCTTACCTTGTCTATGGCTGAACTGGGTGGGGGGGGGAGTGCGGGGGGGTTGGGTTCTTCGCGCCTGGATCGCCCCGTTCTTCTTGCAGCCTCCCCCGGTAAATCCCTGCCAGCTTTGGGTAACTATCAGGAGGAGGATTCCGCCATGTCAACGCTGTCGGGAGGGGGACACACATGGGATGGGAGGCCGGCCCACTCTACCGTAATCTCTGCAGTAGCGGGCGCCTGTAACTTTCGGCCGGTGGGGGGGGGGTGGGGGGGGGGGGATCAGCGTCGTGTCCTCCTGTCCCTGCTGCTGATCAGCTCAAGAGCCTTTTGCACATCCACATTACAAGCTTCAACACCCTGCAAGAGATCAGCCGTAAAATACATTTCAATGAATGCAACCTAGTTATCCGGAGACTTGGAGGAACCAATGGAGGTGCTACCGGGCATCTAAATTTGTTTTTGGTTTTTTTTTAACTCACCTAAGGGTACCTTAGCAGAGTGGATTATCAATAGGTCAAGCAGAAAAATGCTTTCCTCCTCCCCAGACCTGTTGCTGCCACTCTCTCCAGCTGTCCTCACTTTCCCATCTCACCCACCTATCCACATCTTATGATCACTTTCAATGTTACTGTATCACTTCTACATGCATTTTATATTACTTTGTTTAATCTGCATCACTATTTAAAACGACCTCCTCATTACTTACTGTATCACAGCTGCATCCATGTTATGCTGCTTTGTTTAAACTGTGGGATTTGTAAACCGCATTGAACCTGCTAATGAGTGGGAAAGCGCGGGGTATAAATGTTGCAAATAAATAAATAAATTTCCTCCTGTACCCAAAGTTACTGCTCGCTTCCACCCCTCCCCTCCACTGAGGGCCACTGATCTCCTCCATCAATCTACGTTCAAATATTTGAAAGGTATTAATCCGCAAACGAACCTTTTCCGGAGATGCGAAGGCGGTAGAACGAGAGGACGTGAAATGAGATTGAAGGGGGGCAGACTCAAGAAAAATGTCAGGAAGTATTTCTTCACGGAGAGAGCAGTGGATGCTTGGAATGCCCTCCCGCGGGAGGTGGTGGAAATGAAAACGGTAATGGAATTCAAACATGCGTGGGATAAACATAAAGGAATCCTGTTCAGAAGGAATGGATCCTCAGGAGCTTAGCCGAGATTGGGTGGCAGAGCCGGTGGTGGGAGGCGGGGCTGGTGGTTGGGAGGCGGGGATAGTGCTGGGCAGACTTATACGGTCTGTGCTAGAGCCGGTGGTGGGAGGCGGGACTGGTGGTTGGGAGCCGGGGATAATGCTGGGCAGACTTATACGGTCTGTGCCCTGAAGAGGACAGGTACAAATCAAGGTAGGGTATATGCAAAAAGTAGCACATATGAGTTTATCTTGTTGGGCAGACTAGATGGACCGTGCAGGTCTTTTTCTGCCGTCATCTACTGTGTTACTGTGTATCAATCTACTGTCTTCCACCCCTATACTATACTACAGGCTTGAATCCCCAAATTCCTTAAAAAAAAAATGTTACAAGGCAGGTAACAAAAAGACCCAAGCATAACAATCCTATAGGTACCAAAAGAAAAAAGTTTAACTTATGTATTACTATACAAACCAATTTCCTAAATTCACAAAACATACTCTGCAAAAGGGTACGTTTTCATTGTTTTCCAAAACAACAAGTAAGAGGAAGAAGAATGAATATCCTATGCAAGAAAGTTCCAGGTCCTAATGGCATGGAAAACTAAAGATTGACCATATAGCCACCTACATTTTAGACCTTTCGAAGATGGTAGCTTCAAAATAAGATGATCCACACTTTGACCCTTAAAAAAGATACCTGACAAAGAAAATAATAAAAGAAAATCATTCAGAGCCTCGCCATTTAATATTAAAAAAAAAATAAACAACAAAGTTTAAAAACTATGTGTGCTTCTATGGGGAGCCAATGAAGGCCAGGAAATAACTTAGAAATCAGCCTTAGCTTCTTAATACCTAGATACTACTACTACTTATCACTTCTATAGCGCTACAAGGCATACGCAGCGCTGTACACCATACATGAAAAGACAGTCCCTGCTCAAAGAGTTCACAATCTAAATATGGAATGTTGCTAGTGGAATAGCAGCCAACATTCCATGTAGAATCTCAAATAGTAGCAACAGAATCTCCAATAGTAGCAACATTCCATGTAGAATCTCAAGTAATAGCAACATTCCAGAATCTCAAATAGTAGCAACACTGCACTAACCACTAGACTACTCCTCCACTAGCAACATTCCATGTAGATTAGCATCTTAGCCGCGCAGGCTTCTGTTTCTGTGAGTCTGACAAGAAAGATTTATCCACAGAACGGAGTACCCGACGGGGGGGGGGGGGGGGGCGTAGATATGGTGAATTGCAATAGTCCAAAGCAGGTGTCACTACCACTACTTGTTCCTCTGACCATTCCTGGTGCCATCTCTCTCATTTACCCTGTGCAACCACCTTTCCCTCTTCTCTGCATAAATGATGCCCCCCCCCACCCCCGCCACAATTCCCCATTGCTGCACAGCTTTTTCCTCCCTTTCCCAGTGCAACTGCTTCTCTCTCACACAACCTCCCCACCTCTTCATTTCAGGGCCACCTGGCTCACCCTTTCCTCTTCCCCTACCGATGTGTTTTCCTCCCAATCCCGACCCCCTCCCCCCATATTCTTTGATTCCCTCAGTTAAGAACCTCGCCTTTGTCCTTGCTAATACATACTCCATGTCTGTGATACAAGGTTTCCCATTCTAAATTCCAAAAATGAGGTATAAAAGCGAGACAGGATTAAGACAGGCAAACTAGGCACAGACCTAGGGTCCAAAGATATAGGAGGGGCCCTCTCAGGTGTGTAATTCAATGCCTCCCAAGACAGATTTTTGTATTGGTAAGTCAGTTGTTGGCAGAAAGAAGAGCGGAAGTGGGTGGGGAGCATATGAACCATCAATACTCACAGAGGCTATTTCCCAGGGCCGCCGAGAGACTGGGGCAGGGCTGCTGATGCTGAGCCCGTGGCAGGGCCACTGCCGCTGCCGCCCCCCTGATCTCCACTACCCCCTCCCCCCGGATTGTCATCGCTCCCTACCCCCAGGATCGCCACTGCCGCAACTGAGGTACCTTGGGGCTGGCGGAGATCCAGAGGCCCCCGCAGCGGAAGAATCCAGTGCTGCTCTTCATGCCTGCCCTGCCCCTGCGGCTGCTTTTTTTCTCTTGTTGCACATGCTCGGATTCAAAACCGATCGTGCACCTGAGGGGGAAAAGCAGCCGCGCGGCACGGTGGTAGAAGCAAGCGAAGAGCAGCACTGGAGGGGGACCCGGCGCCGGAGTTTTCTCTCTCCTGCTCCTGTCGGGTCAGGAGCAGGAGAGAGAGAAAGAGAGACCCCTTGGAGGCCGGGCCCGGGGAATTTTGCTCTCCCCTGCCCCCCTTCTCGGCGGCCCTGCTATTTCCCCAAGCCCCTGTACATTGTCCTCCAGTGAGCAAAGGGAGTCAACCAGAAATATTTCTTCCCTGGGGCAGGGAAATATTTCTTTCTCTGTAGTCAGAACCACATGAGGCCTGTTTGGTTTTTTTGGAAGTTTTAAGCAAATCAAAGAGTAGGGGGTGAATCGCAAAGACTGTCACAGCGGAATGGGTAGTCTATGAGTCTTTCTTAGACACCGCTGTCACAGCTGACCCAACATGAGGCCGTGTTTCGACAGGAAACACCCGTCTGCCTCAGGGGTCATGTACTCTTGAAGAGCAAAAAATGGTATGAGTTGGTGCTGAAACAAAACAGAATCTGACCCTAAATGTGCAATTAGCACGAAGTAACAGGCTACCGCACAGCTGCGTTAAGGGGTTGTGCACTAGCTTGCCTGTTACCACACATTGTTGTATTTTTCTGAATTTTTCTCCGACAGGGCATGGCATGGGTGGAGACTAGAGTGGTCATGGAAGCATTAGCCAGCGAGCAGATTATATTTACTTTGTGCTAACTGGCTGAATAAGAGGTGGTAAATGGTCCCTCATTAACATCCTGCAGGTTCCAGTGGCGTTCCTTGGCTGGCTGACACCCGGGGCGGATTGCCGATGCGCCCCCCCCCCCCCCGGTGCAGAGCGACCCCCTGGTGAAATTACACCCCCCCTGGGTGCATTTTTACCTGCTGGGGGGGTGCTGCGCGCCTGTTGGCTCCGAGTCCGCTCGTTCCCTGGCTGCTGCTCCCTTTGCCCCGGAACAGGAAGTAACCTGTTCCGCGCAGAGGGAGCAGGAGGGAGGGAACGAGCGGACTCGGAGCTAACAGGCGCGTGGCACCCCCCCCCCCAGCGGTGTGCACCCGGGGCGGACCGTCCCCACCGCCCCCCCCCCCCCCCTTGGTATGCCACTGGCAGGTTCCATGTGCTTATGGTTATATTAATGAATGACCTACAATCAAAAAATTGAGGAACACCTCCAAAAGGTGCCACATTAAATCTTGCCTTAGCACATGGTAAAATCCTGAGTTATAACGTGTTAAGCCCATATTTTAGTGCACTTTAATCAAAGGACCCCTTAATTCTTCAAAGTTAGAAGGGAACTTAGTGCAAGACCACCATCTAAACATACAAAAACTGTCAATTTTAGAATTAAATATATTTGAGAACAGGTATTTCAATAGCATAAAAATTCAATCCATCGTATTTCCAACTACAAGAGAAATTCCAGGTGACAAAAAGAAAAATCTCCATATTCTACATTTTTTATGCCTGTATCAATCCTGATTTTATTGTTCCTTCTAAAGAATGTTTTTACTGGGGCAAGAACAGAGTTGCACGAATTGCAGGTTTATTCTGATAAATGCGGTATTGAATCACAGGACTTGTCTAGTTAAGAGGAATTCTACTTAGTAATGTTTTCCGAGGAACATTGTCATCACTTTTTGGAAAGAACATCTTAAAGTGGGAATTTCTCTGTGTGACCTTTTGGAGGTACTTCATATCACCGAAACCTACTTCAGTTGTCCTTTGCTATGCTTTCAGTCCAGTGCCACAGAATTTAAAACTCAGAGGAAATCAGGACAGTAAAAATTAGCATTTAATGTAAATGTTACTGTTAATCTTTAAATGGCTACCATATGTTGCTTAAACAATACAGCCATAAGGGAGCAAAGGCTTAAATCTTGTGCATCACCTTAGGTTGGTCGTCTGTAGGAGCTTAATTCACCAGATTTGGATTCTCTTGTTGGTCAGATTGGGTTAACATAAGAACATAAGAGTAGCCATGCTGGGTCAGACCAATGGTCCAGCTAGCCCAGTATCCTGTTTTCCAAACAGTGGCCAAGCCAGATCACAAGTACGTGGCAGAAACCCAAATCGTGGCAACATTTCATGTAGAATTCCATGTTCCAAAGAATAACAAGGTTCTGGAATCCATGCAGAATCTCAAAGAGTAACAAGATTCCATGTAGAACCCCAAAGAATAGCAAGATTCTGGAATCCTGAAGAGTAACAAGATTCCATGCAGAATCTCAAAGAGTAATAACAGTGGCGTAGGAAGGGGGGCGGTGGGGCGGTCTGCCCCGGGTGCACACGCTGGGGGGGTGTCGGCTCGCTGGTTCTCTGCTCTTTTCTGCCCCGGAACAGGTTACTTCCTGTTCCGGGGCAGAGAAAGCAGGGAAGCAGTAGAGCCGACGCAGCTCCCAGTGACGTGCACTGGGGGTGGATCAGCCCTCCCGCCTGCCCCCCACTGCAAGGTAGGGTGCGTTTCGGGGGGGTGCGCTCCAGAGGGGGGGTGGGCGCTGTGCCCTGCACCCGGGGGGGGGGGGGTGCGCAGCGGCGACCCGCCCCGGGTGTCAGGCACCCTCGCTACAGCACTGAGTAATAACAATCCGTGCTACAAATCCCAGGGCAAGCCGTTGCTTCCCATGTCTGTCTCAAATGCAGACTATGGACTTTTCCTCCAGGAATTTATCCAAACCTCTTTTAAACCCAGATACGCTAACCACTGTTACCACCTCCTCCGGCAAAGAGTTCCAGTGCATAACTATTCGTTGAGTGAAAAAATATTTTCCTCCTATTTGTTTTAAAAGGTTATTCTATTGAACAAAGGCCCCGTATGTAAAAGGGATAGGCTGTCTTTTGCAACAACCTTGGAAATGTCAAAATGATATATCCTATGTTGCTGCATGTCATTACCACACAAAAATGTGCTGAAAAGAATATGACATTTCATGTTTTCTTGTTTGCCAATGATAGTACGATTGTTACGTGTCTAAGACCATGTATATGACTATTGTTACCCGCCTTGGATAAAAACGGGATATAAATGTAGTAAATAAATAGATAATAAATGTGGAAATAGTAAGCACTATTTCACAAACCATTGTGCATGTGCAAACTCGTGAAAAGACTAGCTGTCTATTGCTAATATGCGATGGCCTGAAGAGGTCTGTTTTCAAAGTTTGTTTAGCCAGACACAATTGTCATACTGAAAATTCCCCTTCTTAAATGTAGCCAAACGCAAGTGCTGGTTTCCATATCAGGCCCTCTTTTAATCACATTAAAAAGAGGCCTTATTGGGGGGCAGGCATGTTTAGGGGGAGGGGGGTCTTTTACAAAGGTGCTGTAAGGTGCTGTAGTGGGGTTTTTTTCTTTTATTTATAAGTTTTAAATAACAATCAAGCATAATACTTGTACAGAAAGGTTACCTGGTTCCGTTATACAATATGTAAAATCGAAATTTTACATTAAAGAAAACATAAGGAAAATATTTTCATCAGATTATCCTCAAGTCCACAATTGAGATTCAAAATGTTACATAAATGGATATTTAATTAAAAAACCTAGAAAACAAAAACAGGAATTTGCAGAATCTGATTCCCAAAAAGGTTCTAGTTTATATTACACTGAGCTATTCTCACCCCTCCCAGTAGGCCCCTTAGCTGTTAAAAATGCAGTGAGTTGAGGTGGATCGAAGAAAACATATTTATTCATCTGGTACTTAACAACGCACTTACAAAGATATCTTAGAAAAAATGTCGCCCCCAAATGAAGAACCCTTGGCTTCATCAGAAGAAATTGTTGTCTACGTTTCTGAGTGTCTTTACTTACATCAGGAAAAACACAAATTTTCAATCCAAGGAAAATTTTTTCCCTATTCTGAAAGAATAGTCTCATTAGCCAGTTTTTATCTGGAGTTAATGTCACAGTTGCAATTAAGGTCGACGGTGTTACCGTTTCACTATCAGAAGCTTCTAGAATCTCTGAAACATCAAGTTCTTGAATTTGACTCTCTCTTGATTTTGTTGGCAAATAATATATTTGAGAAAACAGGGGGAATAGCCTCCTCGGCTACTCCCAGTATATCTCTTATATATTTCCTTAGCATATCCCTTGGAGAAATCACAAATTGTTTGGGGAAATTAAAAAAAACGAAGATTATTATTTCTTATAGAGTTTTCCAAGGATTCAGTTTTTCTTCTGAGGAATATTTGATCTCTAGTCATACATTCTTGATATGATTGTATCTTTTTAACATCATTTTTATATTCCTTATTTTTATTTACTGTTGTGTCCATTTTAAGGTCAATGTCTTTTGTCTTGTGTTCTAGTATTGATAAATCTTGAGTCAGTTTTTTAACCTGTGGAGATATTGCTTTTCCCAACTCTACTATTAATGTCCATAGACTATCCAACGTTACTTCACTTGGTTTGTCCAATGATATAGGAAAAAAAGTCATTGTATCTAGATTGTAAGCTCTTTGAGCAGGGACTGTCTTGTTTGTGTATGGTGTACAGCGCTGCTTATGCCTTGTAGCGCTATAGAAATGATAAGTAGTAGTAGTTACCTTTGTATTAGTAGAAGAAAGTCCATGTTTGTCACTCACGGCAGGAGTCTCTTTTGATGTTCCAAAAGTAGATAATACTACTCTTTCAGTCTGGTTGTTTAAGTCTCCGGTCCGAATTCCTCCGGTTAGTTGCACCTCCAATCTCTCTTCCCCCGTTCCACTTGTGGGCTTCGGGATAGAGGACGCCATCTGAGGAGTACTGCAGCCACATGGTTGAGGGGGAGGAGCTCTTACATTGGGGCTGAGCGAAAGCTCTAACCCTGGGAACGCTGCGGGGTCTCCATTCACCCCAAAACGGACCAACGGGCTATTCCCCGGTGTCTCTGGAGCCAAGTTCATCTGAAGAAAAGTTTGTAAAGTGGACTGGTTAGAGGGAAAGTTTTGCCGCTGAGGAGTGGTGGAGGAGGGCCGGCCCCTTCTTTTCGGCATCGCTGAAAGGTAGGAGCTTCAGAGAAACGACAGGTACGTCAGATTCATGCAGTGGCCATCTTGAACCCCCCCCCCCCCCGGTCGGCGCTGTAGTGTTTTTAGCGTGCACTAGATACTAAAGATGTCCATATGAATATATGAACGTCTCTAGTGTTTACTGCACGCTTATTTTTAGTGCATTCTAAAAACGCTAACGTGCCTTTGTCAAATGACCCCTAGGTTAGAGTAGTGGGGAGTAGTGTAGACAAAAAAAAAAAGAAACACAAAGGAATCGAAGAAAGTCATATACCAGATTTATTTATAACGAGCCACTGGTCAACTCAACACGCCACCATATTTTGGCAAAAGTGCCTGCCTCAAATAGCATGTCAATACAACACAAACCACAGCAACTGCAGTTTCTTTGGTAGCATCAGCCACCGTTGACCTAATATTGCGCTTGAGGGGTGTTCCAGTCTTTTTCCATCTTTGCGGTTTGTGTTGAATCGACACGCTACTTGATGATTTTGTGATACAGTAAGTCTTCTGAGGCAGACGCTTTTGCCAAAACGCAGTTCTGTGTTGAGTCGACCAGTGGCTCTGTATGAATAAATCCGGTGTATGACTTTCTTTGACTTCCTCGTGTTTTTTTTTTTTTTTTGAAATGTGTTGTCTACACTGCTCCCCTGGCTACCCTTCTACACCCCTTGTGTTTCTCGTTCCTCCACCCTCGGTGATTGATCTTAGGTTAGAGTAGTGAAATAGCACACTAAGGGGCATAGTTATCAACCTGAGCTAACATTAAGACGTTTTATTTTACCACAGATCCAGTTTAAGCAGTGAGATCTTGTTACTAATAACGAGGGTTAACAGCATAATAAAACATCTGAGTAAGCCCACTTTGATAACTTCCCCACTAATAGGCAATTTTCAACTGTATGCATGCTGTTTTGCCCTCACTTTAGTCCTGTCCAGAAGGTATAAAGTAGGTGGACCACTTTATGGTAGGACTAGTTTTCCTTTGAAAATAGGTTGCAGTGTACAGGGGTTAAAAGGGTCTACAAACACTGCACAGAATTAATTTTGCTGAAAATGTCTTCCTAAGAGTTTTGAGTACGAAAGGGAAATGGGACTTGATATACCACCTTTCTGAAGTTTTTGCAAGTACATTCAAAGCGGTTTACATATATTCAGGTACTTATTTTGTACCAGGGGCAATGGAGGGTTAAGTGAGTTGCCCAGAGTCACAAGGAGCTGCAGTGGGAAATGAACTCAGTTCCCCAGGATCAGAGTCTGCTGCACTAACCACTAGGCTACTCCTCCACTCTATGATCAGTTAGGCCTGATTTTAGTGGGTTTTAGATAGATTGTTAAGGTTTTTTTAACTTGATTTTCTGTGCAATTTCCATTCTTTTATGAGCTAGTCTCACAAAAATCCTTCCTTAAAACTTAACATGAGTAGACAAAATAATTTGGAGTGTTTATTGTTGCTCCCCAGTTAGTTTTTAGACATTTTTAAGCAGAAGTAGCAGAGAGCGCCCTGTATTTATTTATTTATTGCATTTGTACCCCACATTTTCCCACCTATTTGCAGGCTCAGTGTGACTTACATAGTACCGTCAAAGGCGTTTGCCCAGTCAGTGAATAACAATTATAAAGTTGTATAGTGATCGTATGAGGTATAAGTGGAGGGTCTGAACGGATGAAGATTGCGTGATGTCCTGTTCAATCATAGTCATGCTGTGTTGGTAGGTGAAGAGGGTTACGTGGTGTCCGATTTATGTCTCTGCCCCCTATTTACTAAGCAGCATTAAACAGCTAACATGGAAAATGCCGTTTTGGGATGGGAAATTAGCAGGGGCAGGAACTGTACCTCACAGTTAATCTGGAGACCTTTGAGAAGGGTTACATGGCATCTACACATATAAATAGTGGCATTAACATATGCAAATCAGTGCTGTAGTCAGAAAAAAATTATTGGAGCCTGAGATTAATTTGGGTAGGCAGAAAAAGTTCAGATGTTGACATCACCTCCTCTTCTCCTTTTGTACAGCGGCTGCTGACTGACGGGACCTCAGGCCAAAGTGGAAGGGCTGTGGCCCACACAGGCCCACTACTGGCTATACCCCTGATGTAAATGATATGGAGGGGCATTTTCAAAAGGGACGGCCAAGTTGCAATTGGATGTCCTTGCAAAACGGCCGAAATCCAGGGGCAGGGAAACCCCATATTTTCAAAACAAGATGGACGTCCATCTTTCATTTCGAAAATACCATCAGGGATGTCCAAATCCTTAAATTTGGATGTCCCTAGGCATGGATCCCATGTCTAACACTTATCCCTCTCTTGCCTCTCCTTTGTGCAGCATCTCTCCTTCATTCCTTCCCTCACCCCACAACTGTCCCTCTCGCTCCAATGGGTGCCCAGCAGTGATTCCCACATGCTGCCTGCCACTAACCCGGAAGCCTCACCTCTGTCACGTCCCACCCAGGCAGAGAAACAGATGGTTGTGACAGAGGAGGTCAAGAAGTAGCTGAGGGGAGGCTTCCAGGTTAACGGCAGGCAGCTAATAGGAATTGTTGCTGCTGCCTTGGACCTATTGAAGAGAGCAACACAGGACCGCAGACACTCAGCCTGTTCCATCCGTGCTGGCGCTGTAAAGGTGCATCCGCTGCTGGGTGGGCCTGGGCCCAGCCATGGCTTGGCCCCTGGACAGAAGGCCACAGATGTGACTTACCTAATGAACTGAGTTACCAAGAAAGGTTGTAGGGAGAGATACTGAGGAGTTACAGTTTCTTTAATGAACAGAACCGGCTTGCACCATATTCAGCTGCTGAGTTCAAACATCAACCTGCTTATGTTAACTTTCAGTTCTTTTATCTGCTTTCATGCTTTTTCAAGTGCTGCTAGGTTTAATGTATGATATTGACCCTTTCCCTCTTGCTGTACGTGCAATGTTACTTTGGCCTCTGTTCTTGAGATATCTGTGCCTGGAGACCCTGTTAAAACTGAAGAGGCCATGGCAAATGCAGTGATCACTCAAACAGCTGGATTTTCACTGTGGGCTGGAAACAGATTCCCAGGCAATGAAGAGCTGAAAGACAGAACATGGCCCTTCTGTCATAACGTATCAGATTTCAACAAGGGCAGGCAAACAGGACTGCTGCCCAGTTAACTGAAAACAGTTTAAAAGGACCTGCTTGATACAAAACACAAACAAGGAGGTCAAATGACAAGTCTAGGAGAGGGACTAGCAGATCCTTTGGAATCATCACAATTCTTCAGAATTTTCTCTAAGATACAAGCAAAGAGAACAAAGTCGTTTCAGCCACAGAGAACAACGCTATGAGATCTGAACATTAGTGTGACGAGTGACTTCAGGGCTGGCCTTAGCATTCATGGGGCCCTATGCAGACAAATTTGGTAGAGCCCATAAGAGCCAACTTTTCAAAATTATTGGGGGTGCTAATAAACCCAATGGAAATAATCCCTCCCTGGACACATACAAGGAATTTTCTCAATATTGGGGGTGCTCAAGCACCCACAGAGCTGGCTCCTATGGTAGAACCCTTCCCTTCCCTTCCCCCCCCACCCCACCTACACAGTCTTTTGTCTGCCCCCCTCTCTGAACCCCCCCCACCCCTGCGTTCCAGTATCTTCATCTCTCTGTAAACCTCCTCTTCCCCCCCCCCCCCCATTGTACCTTAAATGGTGTCTCTTCCTGAGCCTACTGCTTGCCACCAGCAGCAGCGATTCATCTGTGCTGCTGGGAACCAGTCCCGGAACCTTCCTTCCTCTTCTGGGGTCCTGTTTCTGCAGGGGTGAGATACTACAGAGGAAAGGTTCCGGGACCAGGCCCCTGGCAGCACAAGTATGAATCACTGGCACCGCCAGTAAGCTGTAGACTCAGGGAGAGACATCATTTAAGGTTCAAAAATGGGATGGGGAGGTTGTCTGAGAGAGGGGCAGATGCTGGACTGCGGGCAGGAGGGGTTGAGAGAGGGGTGAGATACTGGACCCAAGGGGTGGAGGAGAGGGAAACAGAGGTGGTAATTCGTTTAAGCACAGGGCCCCTAGGAGCATGGGACCCTTGAAGCCACTCCTGCTTAAGGCTGGCCTTGAATGAACTCCAGGTAAAAAGGCACAACTTGTGCTGGGGCCCGGTTCTCTTGGGACAACAGAAAAGGATGATGGAATGGGAAATTCTGAGAAGTAGTGAGGGACTGACGTAAAGGAGATGCTGCAGTGAAGAAAGGGAAAGTGACTTGCAAAGACTACACCTTGCCAGATTTGTCTTCTCCATCCTAGATTATTTGTAAAGACAATAGCAGCTTCTTTAATGTTTTGGAGACTGGTCAAATCCCGCAACTCTGGTGAGAAGCAGTTCTAATTCCACTGCATAAACCAGGAAAACCTCCTGATGAGTCTGGTGATTAAAGGTTGATTAACCATTGGGTACAATCTGTAAACTCATTGATTGGCTCATTCTTATAGGGTGTATAGCCCCACCCAGCGCATCCCAGGATACACTGGGCAGGGCTGGGCACCGCCATTTTGTGGCGTCGCAGGAAGAGGAGGGAGGCAGGCTACCCTCCCTCCTCGAACACACAAGGTAGGGGGGTAAGGGGGACTGGACCACCAGGGACCTCTTGCTGGGGGACTAGGCGGGGCTGGAGACCCACCGGATCTCCAGCCCTCCCTGAACCTGGGGGGGGGGGGGGGATCGTCGGAGGGACCGGAGATCTGCCGGACCTCCAGCCCCCGTTGCTCGGGGCATGGGTAGTTGGGGCCTGGTGGTCCCGTGGACCTCTAGCCCCTGTGTTTGACAGGTTTGGGCTTTTGACATCCCAGACCTGTCAAGCAAGTGCGGGAGGATTGTGCTGAGCACATGCTCAGGCACAATTCTCCCGCACTTCTACCCCATGATCAGAGATAATTGCGTGCTTAAATTTGCATGCAATTATCTCTGATCATAGGTCTAATAACGCCCCACGCAGTTCAAGCGCTATTTTTGGAGCGCTGTTTGGAACAGCGCGGGGTTTTGATCATCTGTTTGATTAGCACACATTCAGTTCATTTGAGCACCTAAAAAACGTTTAGTGGGCACATTTGAATTGTATATCTAACATCTGTAATTGATTTGTTGCCTGTGAAAAGTTCTAACATGCAGTACAATATGCACATTAAAAATGAATGTGTGAAACAAAGTGGAAAAACAACTGAAAGTTGGGAAAACGTCAGAAAATATGAAGACAAACTGAATTTTTTGTTGTCAGTGTACATCCCTAGAAAGCTTCCAATTCTGTATTTTATGCTTCTTGTTAAATGTATTTTATTCGGTTTAAGAAAATTGAACAATGTACTTGCAGGTTACTAGTGGCTGCTGAAAATTAAAAATAAGCTCCTCAGCTTTGATTTGCCGAGTCCCAAATATGTCAGAAATTTGATAGGTCAGAATAAATTTGTGAAGAGCACAAATCTTTCTCTGCTACAAAACACCCTGACACACTCATACCAAGGACACCACAGCCAAGGGGGGCTTTTGGGGTAACAGATCCTCAGAAGCCTCAGGTCCACCTTCAAAGTATGAAGTTTAATTCCCTTTAGTTGCAGACAATATATATGCAAAAGCAGAACAAGTGAAATGTAATAGCTGCATGCCTTTGAACCGAGCCATATTCAGAAGCAGCATACTGGAATGCAGACATAGAATGCTACACTAACTTCCGGGCATGAAAGATGCAGCTTTCACCATCTCAGGCCTCATGGATTGTGAGTCGTAATCTATTGGCAAGCATCCAAAATGGAAATGCAAACAAAACCATATTGTCTGTGTCTGTTTTATGTTTTCAGACTGGATGAATGAGTTGCTTTTCTCAGCCCAGCTAGTATCAGAAGTTTCCTTGTGACCACAATTGGTTTTCTTTTCTTCCAATCTTTTTTTTTTTTTTTTTAATCCTTCTTACCTTGATTATTCCTGGCATGGCTTTGCTCTTTTTAAGGAACTGAAAAAGGAAACCTGAAAATTGAATTGCCTTGGGGGCATTTTTACTAAGCTGCGGGGGGGGGGGGGGGGGGGGGGGGAGTGAGCTTAGTGCTCTCTTACATGATTTTTCCCGCACGCTAAGGCCATTTTTACTGCAGCCGTAACAATGAGGATGTTATAATGCCTTTGTATCGCTCCATGGTGCGACCGCACCTCGAATATTGTGTTCAATTCTGGTCGCCGCATCTAAAAAAAGATAGAATGGAATTAGAAAAGGTACAGAGAATGGTGACGAAAATGATAAAGGGGATGGGACGACTTCCCTATTTGCCCGGCACCAACCGTATTATCGAAACAAAAGATGGACACCCATCTTTTTCGAAAATACGGTCTGTCCTGCCCCTTCGTGGACCCGTCCTCGGAGATAGTCGCCCATGGAGATGGGCGTCCGCGTTCGATTATGCCCCTCTTTATGTACTCATGCATTTAACAAGTTGTGCAAAAAGATCCCTTTTTGTATGACTTTCTCAGGGACAGGAAGAAGGAGAGAGAAAGAGACGTTATTTAGTGTGGGTGAGGGAAAGAGAGAAAGAGAGAGAGAGGTTATTGACTGTGGGTGATGAGTACAATTTTGTCCTATTCATTGAAATGGTTTAATGCTAGGTAAGGGACTGATGCTTTTGTTATGAGATAACATCTAATATATCAGTGGGATGGGGAGAAATGGGGGCTACCTGCTGATAGATGGATGGAGTGTTAGGGTGGGAGGCTATCAGAACCCAAGCCTCTTGCCCTTATTCTGGTAGGGATCATATGTTCTATGTTGACTGCTTTTTGTGCAAACTATGGATGTTTGATTGCCATTTGGACTTTAGACAATACATAAAATTATTTAAAGTAAAATGATACACAAATTTAGGACCTGGTGCCATTACTGGACCTGGATTCTGAGATGGAGAACCTGGTACTCTGCCTATTATAATTATGCTGTCATTAACAGGAATTTTGTGGTGTATGATCAGACACGTCATCCTCTCTCCCAACCTAACCCAGGTGCTTTATCTCTGCACCCTCCCCTCTCCAAACACATTCTTTCTCCCTTCCTCCTGGTACTTATTCTCTACCCTCCCTCAAGTATGCCCTATTTCTCTTCTTTTCCCTTAGGAATTCTGTGTATCCCTTTCCTACCTTCCGGGCAGTCTTTCTCACCCATTACCCTTTAGTTCTAGTCCTTCAGATGTAGTCCTTACTAGGCAATAGTGATCACAATGCAATCAAAATTGTCACCATGGAAATAAAGACACAAAAAAAAAAGCTACTGCTATATCATTTAATTTAAAAAAGGGAGACTATGATACAATGAGGACAATAGACGAAACCTAAGTGGATACATGATGTGTGGATATTATTTTAAAAGAGTATTTTGGAAGCCCAGATAAAATATATTCTACTCAACAACAAAAAAGATCATAAGAAGGCCAAATAAAGGCCAGTGTGATTTAATGGTGAGGTTGAAGAGGCAGTGAAAGCCAAAAGAGTATATTTCAGAAAACGGAAAGCAGGCTTTAATGAAGAAAACAGGGATGAGCACAAACACTGCCAAGCTAGAATTTTAGGTAATACGGAATATAAATCTTTTAAAATAAATAATGTAAAAAAAAGTAATAACACAGGCTCGGAGAAACTGAAAAACAGCTTGCTGTGGAGGCAAGAACTAATACTAAAAACTTTTTCAAGTACATCTGAAGCACAGACCCCAGGAGGGAGTTGATAGGACTGCTGGATGATCGAGGGGTAAAAGAAGTGCTCAGGGAGGATAAGGTAATAGTAGAAAAATTAAACTATTTCTTTGCCTCAGTCTTTTGTGAGAAAGATGTTGGGGTTATACTTATTCAAGAAACTTTATTTGATAGTTAGTGCATTGTAATCCTGGAAGATTTAACAGATCATTATTAGATTGTAAGCTCTTTGAGCAGGGACTGTCTTTCTTCTATGTTTGTGCAGCGCTGCGTATGCCTTGTAGCGCTATAGAAATGCTAAATAGTAGTAGTAGTAGTAGTAATTTGACAAACTCAGGAGCAACAAATCACCAAGACTAGATGGCATTCACCCCAGAGTCCTGAAAGAGCTCAAACATGAAATTTACTAAAATGTGTGATAGCCTATGTGGACATAAGGTGCAACCTTCCACAGACACAGCCAAGCCACAGTATAAAGCAGAACTAGTCTCTTTTATTGGGTTGTGCATCAGTTGTACACCGAGGCCTGTTCCTGCCATAGGCCTGGTATCTCAGCAGTAAGCAAAGTCATCTTATAGCTCGGTTCCTAATTCAAAGAGAAAGGCTCCTACAAGTAACACTTAGTCACCATATAAACAGGAGAATGAACTTAAAGGTCGCCGTTAAACAGATCAGTAAAGGCCTAGCTCCAGTCAGTCCATGAAGTCAGCATTTCACAATGTTCAACTGAGAACTTTCCTACACTGACCATTCTTCTGATTCCTTGTTCATAATTTGAGTAGGCCTACCTTGAAGGGCCCCTGTCTTATTCCTGCTCTAGGTTTTTACTTCCCCCAGCTAAGAATTCTAGAGCTAGGTCTTTCTTAAAGTGGATCTATGAGGGAGTGTACTTAAGGGGAACTAGATTTATTCTACACTCTCTGTTACAACCTGTTAGTAGTAATCTGTAACTTATCATTCAAAATACCAGAGGACTGTAGGATGGTCATTGAATGCTGATGTTTAAAAAGGGCTCCAGGAGTGATCTAGACTAGTGAGTTTGAGATCGGTGCCAGGCAAAAACAAAATTAAGACCAAAAGACTAGCCATATTGTGTCAGACCAATGGTCCATCTAGCCCAGTATCCTGCTTCCAACAGTGGCCTATTCAAATCACAAGTACCTGACAGAAAATTACTGACCATATAAATGGACACCGCTTAATGGGAATGAGTCAGCACAGGTTTAGCATAGGAATATCTTGCTTTATTAATTTATTAGATTTTTTGAAGGTGGAAACAAACAAGTGGTTAATGTTAAGCTGGTTGGTATACAGCCCAATTTTAGACAAGTCATAGAAGTAGGAATTAGATGTGCGTGGTGTGAATCAGGTTTCACCAGTATTTTACAACACAATCTGCTGATACAGAACCTGTTGTGAAATACAGGCGAAAAGAACGTTTATGCGCTGAGTGCTCAGCATAAACATCCATTTTAGAAAAATAAACATAGAATATCGACAGGTTCAAAGCCAGCACATAGCCCAGTCAGACAGGTTTTCAGGATGTCCACAATGAATATTCATGAGGTAGATTTGCATGCACTGCTTTCATTATTTATGTAAACCCCCTAGTGGCAGAGCAAGATATTACACTTTAGGAAAAATGATGTTAGGATATGTCATGGTTGTTTCCCCCAAATAACCTCCATGCCAAGCCAGAGAATTTGACATTAAATTATGTTTTATTTTACTATTAACTATTAAGTATTAAATAATTCTCAATTTAATTTCAAAACTTGCAGGGAACAGATTAAAATGTATGTTTCAATTGTAGGGTTGCAAAACAGCACAGCTTTGTCTTTTAGAACATCAAGAGGATTCTCAGATAAGTATACATACTAGTCACATGTCAAGTAAATTCGTTTCATAAAATGCTAGATTCTTAAAAGTTTTTTCCTCGTATCTTTCAGGTTTCACATCTGTGACATCCCCAAGTATCCTGCACCAGGTAAGCTTTCGCTTACTCTCACCTTCCCTGTTTATTTCTCTTTCATCTATTAGTCACTTTAAATTTGCCTCTTCCTTTATCTTAGAGTGCACACGTTTGTGTATTTATTCAAGCTCTCGGGATTTGCTTCCTCTTCCAAGGACTCTTTTGTGTTGGGTACCTTCTTCAGAGGCTTTCTGCAGCGTGTTCTCCCAGAATCCTTCCAGGTGAGTATTCCGTCTCAGATAATATGCTCCTACTCTCCTAACTCGACAAAAGGAAAGGAGGAAAACCCTACCTCCCTAGTGTGTGTCTCTTTTGTGTGACCAGTTCTTTACATGACACTGTGTTTTAGCTAACCCCTTTTTTATTAAAAAAAATGATTAGGTACCCTACTTCCAACCAACAATTTATTGCTATGTTTAATTCCTGTGTTTCTCTTTCTCTCTTAAACTCTCTCACTGGCCTTTCTCAGCATGTTTTTTTAATAGTCTTTTTGCCAGCAAGCTCACTCTTTGCTGAAATAGCCCTTTCACACAGTACAGGCAAACTTTTGTCTCACATATAACTGTAGTTCAAATTCTGTTTTTATTCTTCATTGTCACTGTGCAATTAGCATTCCAGGAAACAACCTTAGATCCTTGTCGCAGTCACCATGCATCAAAATCATACTCAGCAGTCGAACGTGTATGGACAGCTCAAGTTTTCTTTTTAAGCTCTAAGCTACTAACTTTTCTTCTTCAGATAGGTTTTTATTCTCTGCATCTGTCAAGAGCCACAGAATCTTGCAGACACTCTCCACAGTGCCTCCTTTTGACACACCCAGCACCATTTAAAACTGCAAAAGGGCCTCCACAACTCCCCCTCCACTAACAATTCACCTCAGGCAGTTTTCATTCATCCTTACTTCACACAATGTTCAGTTCAGCTTTGAGCCACTAATACCCACGGGGCTCTTTAAATTAACTATTCCTTGCAATCATTACTCACACTTACACCCTGAATACAGGTTTCCCTTCAATTTTTACCTCTAAATCTGCCATACCCAACATTCCTCACACTTCCTCAGTCACACACGTCTTGTCTTCTTCCCTCATTGTTTCCCTCCCAACTATTTAAATGACAGTTTTAAAATGTTGGATCCCTGCTGCTACAGGCTTGTGAGCCCTAGAGGCTCTGACAGCACAAGCCAGCCACCAGCTTTGCACCTTCTGTGCCTCTGTCCAAACAAGTCCATACACTAACCCGGCACCTTTCATTACCTTACCAGGATCTCCTAATTCAGCTTTCCTTCCTCTCTCTCTCTCTCTCTCTCTCTCACAGCTCCACTCCTGCATTTTTTAAGCTGAGTGGCTCTGCATGATGAGCCAGTGCCATCTTGGGACCAAAAGTCACTTGTCCCCACCGTCAAGCCAGGGATAGCTTTCCCTGCCCCCCCCCCCCCCCGACCATGCTTCTGTGGCCAGCACAGGCTCAACAAATTTTAAAATAAAACTTTTCAGTCCCTGTGCAAGCCGGCACCCATGAGTGCGCACACCCATATGCCGACATCAGCTCGCATGCATGCAGACATGCCTGGCAGTCTTCACTTCAGTGGTTGTTAATAGCAGTCAGCTGTCCTGCCTCTACCTCGAGGACCCAAACATGCTTGCTGTTGCTCTTCCCCATGACTCAGATCTGAACTGGCTCCAAGCTTTCTCTGGGCCCAGGAGCTTCAAACATGCATGTGCACACACATCCACTTCCAGGTCATGCGGACAGCTGCACTACTGGCTTTCTCCCAACTGCCTGCATGCACAGTGCAGGACATAAGGCGTCAAAACAGCTGATCGCAGGAACTCGTTGAACGAAGGCGCTACTCCGGCGCTGAAGAAGACCCTCTTCGGCTGGCGGGGTTCGGAGACCCCCACCAGCAAAAAAGGTATCTGATGCAGCAGCGGGGCGGGCGGCGATGGCGGGGGATAGTTGGTGGGGGAGGGGGGTTCAAGGGGATCATCGGCAGGGGGGCCAGGGCCAAATCTATGGGGGCCCAGGCCCCCTCAGGCCCCACGTAGCTATGCCACTGGTAGGGAGAGATGAGAGTGGAGAGGTACTGAGGAGCTGCAGAGTGAATGCACTTATAGGTCAATAAGAGGAGTTTGAACTGTATGCGGAAACGGATAGGAAGCCAGTGAAGTGAGTTGAGGAGAGGGCTAATATGAGCATAATGACACTGGCGGAATATTAGTCGTGCAGCAATATTTGGAAAAGATTGAAGAGGAGAGAGATGGCTAAGTGGGAGACCTGTGAGAAGCAAGTTGCAATAGTCTAAGCGAGAGGTGATAAGATATCTATACTTCCATACCCAACCCACATTACTTCCTTGTTTTTAACTAGTATCCGACGTTGATACTATCATCCCTGCACAACCCTTTAGGACACCAGTATTCTACACAATTTTCCATTACACAGCATAGACCCCTTTTTTATATTAATTCAAATTCAAATCAGTTCTTGTATACCGCTAATATCCCCTTTTCAGGATTCAGTGACGTTTACATTCAAGATGTAACAGAAGCAAAAACTGTTAAAGTATATGCATGAGACAAAAGGACATTTTAGGACATTCTATTGGATGATATAAAGAGGTAGACAACAAGAAGGATTGTTATGAAATTAATTCACATACCTGTTTTATGGTATATAACATCCACATACTTTTGTAATGGCTGCTTTATAAGCAACACTACTACTACTATTATTTAGCATTTCTGTAGCGCTACTAGACGTACGCAGTGCTGATCTACCCTTTGGGACCAGAGTTCTCTCAGACCCTTTATGTTGCAATCATTTTCTCTTTCGGCATATCTCTTCCATTGTCTAAAAGACTTTTTTTTAATGCTTCTGTATACAGTATTTTTATTTACTGCCATGATTTATCTGCACGTTCTTGTTCAGACAAGTCTATTTTCATTTCACAACAGACTCTTCTTTCTCTTCTTATAATTATAGTTGCCTCTTTCTTACTTTCTTGGAACTGCCCTTTTTGAGTCTCGTAAAAGAACCTCTGATTGGGCATAGTATATACAGCGAATTCAAGAAACATATTCAGGATCTAATGGATCAAAAGATTTTACAGAGGAGTTACAACCCATGGGCATCACCTGCCATAAGTACATAAGTAATGCCACACTGGGAAAAGACCAAAGGTCCATCGAGCCCAGCATCCTATCCACGACAGTGGCCAATCCAGGCCAAGGGCACCTGGCAAGCTTCCCAAACATACAAACATTCTATACATGTTATTCCTGGAATTGTGGATTTTTCCCAAGTCCATTTAGTAGCGGTTTATGGACTTGTCCTTTAGGAAACCGTCTAACCCCTTTTTAAACTCTGCCAAGCTAACCGCCTTCACCACGTTCTCTGGCAACAAATTCCAGAGTTTAATTATGCGTTGGGTGAAGAAATATTTTCTCTGATTTGTTTTAAATTTACTACACTGTAGTTTCATCGCATGCCCCCTAGTCCTAGTATTTTTGGAAAGCGTGAACAGACGCTTCACATCCACCTGTTCCACTCCATTCATTATTTTATATACCTCTATCATGTCTCCCCTCAGCCGTCTCTTCTCCAAGCTGAAAAGCCCTAGCCTCCTTAGTCTTTCTTCATAAGAAAGATGGCGAAATCAGATTCTGTGTTGATTATCGAAAACTCAATCAAGTGGTGGTGAAAGACACGTTTCCACTACCCAGAATAGAGGAATCTTTGGATGCGTTGGGAAAAGCAAAATATTTCTCCATTATGGATTTAACACCTGGTTACTTCTAGTAGGCAATGTCTGAAAAGGATCATCCAAAAATTGCCGTTTAGCTTGTATGAGTGGATTAGAATGCCATTCGGCTTAAATAATGTGCCTGCCACATTCTCTAGATTTCTGAAGCTTGTCATGAACAAATACATATTCAACATATTGTTAATCTATCTGGACGACATCTTAATATATGCTCCAACATTTCAACAGCACCTAGAACGACTCAAAAAGGTATTCATCAGCCTGCATGTGTTCAGATTAAAGCTCAAACCAACCAAATGTATATTGTTGAGTAAACAAATCAAATTTCTGGGACACGTAGTGTCGGAGCAAGATGTAACTGTGGACGAAGACAAAAATAGTGTTCTGAAAACATGGCCAACGCCAACTTGTGCAAAAGATATACGTAGATTCATTGGATTTGCTAGCTATTACAGAATATGCAAGCGAAATTTTGCAAATTTAGGCCTTTGCACAATTTAATGGGTAATTTGAGCAAAGGACAGACACCTAGCATTTGAAATGAACTTCAAAATGTCAAGAAGTCTTTAACACCTTAAAGGAAAGTTTAACTAATCCTCCTATGTTAGCTTATCCGGACTTAACCTTACATTTTATATTAACTACCCACACCAGCCAGAGTGGACTCGGAGCAATTCCGAGTCAGGTGCAAGCAGTGGCGGTGTCACGTGTGGGCCTGGGTGGGCCAGGGTCCACCCACTTAGGGTTCAGGCCCACCCAACAGTAGCACACGTTTAGTGGTAGCTGGTGAGGATCCCCAGCTCCACCAGCTGAAGACCTCCCCCTGATGGTAATGAAAACGCTACTGTCCTTGATGCTGTCACCTGCGCGCATGCTCAGTCTTCAGCGCATGGCTGCTGCAGAGTATCAAGGTGGAAAGAAGCGTTTTCTCGCCAGCTGAGATATTTTTTTTTTGGTGGTGGTGCAGGGGGGGGGGGAGGGAGGGGGGGAGAACACTTGGTGCCCACCCACTTCTTGCCTAGGCCCACCCAAAATCTGTTGTCTGGCTACGCCCCTGGGTGCAAGGAGACCATGAGGCATATTTTCAAAGCACTTAGCCTTCCAAAGTTCCATAGGTTTCTATGGAACTTTGGAAGGCTAAGTGCTTTGAAAATATGCCTCCAAGAAAACATTATTGCATTTGCCAGTAGGGGCCTTATAAAAACTTGAAGAAATGATCAAAACTGTAGCCCTTTTAAATTGGAATTATTGGCTGTAAAGTGGGCAATATTCAGAGAGTACCTCAGGTACCAGAAGTGTATTGTCAAGATGGATCACAATCCTCTAAAATACCTGAACACCGCAAGTGTAGAAGCTGTAGGCTAGCAAAACTGGCTGAATTTGCTTTTGACATGATAGTGTACAAGCCTGAGAGAGCAAATGTGAATGCTGACATCCTTTCCTGCATGACATCGTCAAAGGGGAATGAGGAGATGAGTAAGCAGAAAACAAATGCTTTAGTACAAAGTTTAGAACTTCAGGAAAGATTTTAGTTTGAACCAGAATACAGTCAAAATGAATAGGATTACCATTGGTGGCAATAATGAGCTTCAAGAAAATTTTTTGCTTTGACCTCTGGAACAATAAAGCATCTACAAAGGCAAGATCCGCTATTGATCCTCATTATAGAGACTTTGTTCTTGAATAAAGAGCCGGACCTCACACTTTGGTCCAAGAGTGGGAGAAGGTGTTGGAAACAGAGATCCTTGTCATGCATAAAACGAGGTACATATTTCAGATGAATTGAAAGTCCCAGAGATGGAGCAACAATTTTACCACTAATAGTTCCTGAATGCATGAAAACCGACATTTTAGAAGAAGCTCATGAACTGTCTGGGCGTAGATGACTAATAAATAAACTGAGTGCCCTCGGTGTGGGCTCTAAAGTGACTGACTGGGTTAGGAACTGGTTAAGTGGAAGGTGAGAGAGGATAGTGGTAAATGGAGCTCCTTCTGAGGAAAAAAAATGTTACCAGTGGTGTGCCACAAGGTTTGGATCTTGGGCCAATTCTTTTTAACATTTTTGTAAGCGATATTGCTGTAGTCTGATAAGGTTTCCTTCTTTGCGGATGATACCAAAATCTGCAATAGGGTAGTAGACACCCCTGATGGTGTTGATAACACGAGGAAGGACTTAATAAAGCTAGAGGAATGTTCTAAAATTTAATGCTAAGAAATGCAGGGTCATATTATTTATTTATTTATTGCATTTGTATCCCACATTTTCCCACCTATTTGCAGGCTCAGTTTGGCTTACAATATATTGTGAGTGATGGAAATACAAGTTGTTGCATTACAATTATGGGTTACATTGTGAAGAGTTATGGGAAGACAAAGTCAAAATATCATTTGGGAATAGAACAGTGGAATGTAACAATGGGGAATTGATAGGGCGATAAAACAATAGCAAGAGGGTAGAGTTTTAAGTGTGATGAGAATACGGGGGAAGAGAACTCAGAAGAGAGTGTATTGATGCATTTCTATTAGTGTGTATGGGCTTCATGTGTTTTGGTCCTTGCAATATATTTTCTCAAAGAGATGAGTCTTCAATAGTTTGCGGAAGTCGGTTAGTTCGTAGATCGTTTTCAGGTTGCGTGGTAGTGTATTCCAAAATTGCGTGCTCATACATTTGTGCTACAAAAACCCAAGGGATCAGTACAGTTTAGGGGGTGAAGAACTTTTCGGCACAAAAGAGAAGCAGGACTTGGGTGATTGAATGTGATGATCTTAAGGTGGCCAAACAGAAAGAAAAGGCAAAGGTGGAAGCTGGAAAGATGCTTGAGTGCATAGGGAGAGGAATGGCCAGTACGAAAAAGAAGTTGACGATGCCCCTGTGCAAGACTCTAGTGAAACCTCATTTAGAATATTGTGTACAGTTCTGGAGACTGTATCTTCTTCAAAAAGATATAAACAGGATGGAGTCGGTTTAGAGGGCGGCTAATAAAATGGTCAGTGGCTTTCATCATAAAATGTCTGGGGACAGATTTAAAGATGTCAATATGTATACTGTAAAGGGGTCCCGCTTCCTCCACTCTGGGTTGGGGCCGGCAGCCCTTTTAGGCTCACAGGTTTCCGGCAAAGAACCAGACTGCCATATGGACTTAAGACCAAAGTGCTTTATTCTCAGTTCAGTTCCACTCTCAAAATTGAAATGCAGTTCACAAACAGGGTTCAGGCCAACATTCAGTTCCTTAACAGTTCAGGCCCACTTCCTTTGCACTACCTTCCCCTTTCACTCAGAAGGGCTCAGTCAAAGTTCAGCCTGCTGTTCTATCAGTGGCGTACCAAGGAGGGGGCGGTCCGCCCCGGGTGCACGCCGCTGGGGGGTGCCGTGGCACGCGCCTGCTCCGAGTTCGCTAACTTCGCTCGTTCGCTGCAGCTCCCTCTGCCCCGGTACAGGTTACTTCCTGTTCCGGGGCAGAGGGAGCTGCAGCGAATGAGTGAAGTTAGTGAACTCGGAGCAGGCGCGCGCCGCGGCACCCCCCCAGCGGCGTGCACCGGGGGAGGAGTGCCATTTCGCTGGAGGGGGGGAGGTGTCATTTAGTGGGGGGGGGGGGGTGCATCGGCGATCCGCCCCGGGTGCCATCCAGGCCAGGAACGCCACTGTGTTCTATGCATCCCAATAATTCAACCCTTTCACACACAGTCTCTTCAAAGAAAACCACTACTTAATGCCCCTGTCCTCTTCACAGCACCCAGGAGGACCCTGTACCAAACAGGGCTGGCAGCTTTCCCCCTACCTCACAGCACCACACCCCTGTGGCCTCTCACGCTGCCTTCATGTGCTGGACAGGGCTACATTTACATTCTCCCACTCCATGGCAGCTTACTCTTCCCCCCCAGAGAAGCTCCAGTGGCAGGCCCTTCCTGTCCTCCACCTACTCCATGGCAGCTTCTCTCTCACTCAGTTTCCTCTCCCTCCTGGTGGCTGCCTGAGAGCCACCCAGAAATCTCTCCCCTCTCACAGCTGGAGGGAATTATATATTGGCGATGCAGCTAAGGGACTGAGCTTCACCTCCCCTTCTCCCTCTAGTGGGGAAGGGAGTAACTGGCTCCCCTAGCACTGAGCCATTGCTCCCCCTGCTGGGGTTGGAAATCCATTCCACCCTTTTGGGGCTACCCTCCTCTCTCCTGCTTGCAAGGGCTTCTGGAAACCTTAGTTCAGGGATTAGCTGCTTCTCTGTGGGGCCCCGAGTGCTAGCTTTGTCACAATACTTTGGAAGAAAGATGAGAGAGGGGAGATATGATAGAGACATTTAAATACCTACGTGTCATAAATGCACAGGAGACGAGTCTCTTTCAATTGAAAGGAAGCTCTGGAATGAGGGGGCACAGGATGAAGGTGAAAGGTGATAGACTCAGAAGTAACCTAAGGAAATGCGTCATCATAGAAAGGGTGGTGAATTTGTGGAACAGCCTCTCAGTGGAAGTGGTGGAGATGAAAATAGTATCTGAATTCAAGAGAGCTTGGGACAAGTACAACGGATCTCTAAAAGAGTGATAGGAAGAGCAGATGGCATGGATGGGCAGACTGTTTAGGCCATATGGAGTGGCATAATCAAACGGCGCCAGCCATCTATATGGGCGGCCATCTCTAAGGCTGGCGCCGTAAAGAGGTGTCCCGAACGGTATTATCGAAACAAGATGGCTGGCCATCTTTCGTTTCCATAATACGGTTGGGGCCGGCCAAATGTCAGAGATGGCCGGGTTTGAGATGGCCGGCATCGGTTTTCGCCAATAATGGAAACCGATGCCGGCCATCTCAAACCCGGCCAAATCCAAGGCATCTGGTCATGGGAGGGGCCAGCATTCGTAGTGCACTGGTCCCCCTCACATGCCAGGACACCAACCGGCCACCCTAGGGGGCACTGCAGTGGACTTCATTAATAGCTCCCAGGTACATAGCTCCCTTCCCTTGGGTGCTGAGCCCCCCCAAATCCCCCCCAAAACCCACTCCCCACGACTGCACACCATTACCATAGCCCTTATGGGTGAAAGGGGGCACCTACATGTGGGTACAATTAGTTTTTTTTTGGGGGGGGGGGGTTGGAGGGCTCCCATTTACCACCACAAGTGTAACAGGTAGGGGGGGATGGGCCTGGGTCCACCTGCCTGAAGTGCACTGCAGTACCCACTAAAAACTGCTCCAGGGACCTGCGTACTGCTGTCATGCAAAAATCCACTAAATATACTCCTTTTTATTTGCTGTACGGGAGAGATGCCAGAATGCCTACAGATATTTATTTTCCAGAAACTGTTCCTTTGGCACTTACTATGGATGACTAGGTTAAAGATCACTATTGTAAACTGGACATGGCCTTTGAAGTAGCAACAAAAAAATATCCAACATATCAGAAAGTGGTAATATGAAAAAAAAAAGTACGGGGGTCTTTTGCAAAGCAGTGGTAAGCCCAATGCGGGCTTACTGCTCACTAATCCGGAACCACTGGATTTTTCTATAGCATGGCGCTAACCTGACAGTAATATGGGCATTACCACATGCTGCCCGGTTACCGCCGGGTTACTGTGGGAGCCTTTCAGTGGCGTAGCCAGAGGTGGGCCATGGCCCACCCATTTAGGGCTCAGGCCCACCCAACAGTAGCACACGTTTTGCGGTAGCTGGTGGGGATCCCAAGCTTGGCCGGCTGAAGACTTCCCCCTGATGGTAACAAAAACGCTACTCTCCACGATACTGGCACCTGCGCATGCTCTGTTTTCAGCGCATGCCTGCTGCAGACTGCCAAGGTGGAAAGAAGCATTTCCACCGCCAGCTGAGGCATTTTGTTTGGTGGTGGTTGGGACAGGGGAGAACACTTGGTGCCCACCCACTTCTTGCCTAGACCCACCCAAAATCTGTTGTCCGGCTACGCCCCTGGATCCTTTACTACCACCTCAATGGATGGCGGGAAGTGGTCCCCACTGCATAGCCATTTTTGGGGGGACATTTTACCCGCTGTGGTAAAAAGGACCCCCTCCGCTACCACAGGGCCCTTTTCCCCCCGCATTTTAGTAAAAGGACTCCTGCTACTGAAAGAAGGAGAGAGAGTGTTAAAATTCAAAGTTTAAAGAACAGACATAAAATTGAAGCTCTTTGGTGAAAACAAATTTACTTTGTGGATAAAATTGAACATCTGTCTTATCCACAAGGAGGGTGAGCCCTTAGGTCCCGTAAGGCCCAGAAGGACCTCAAAGGACAGCCGTGCAACCCCAAGTCTTCACCCGCGGCGACCGCCGTTCACCAAGGGTTGAGCCCCCAGCTGCAGGCGGTCAACGGGACTTCAGGAACCACGGGGTCGCCGGACTGACCTGGACTGGAACCGGGAGCGAAGCGAGCAGGTGGAATAGAAAAGTCCAAAAACTGGCAGCAGATCAGGACAGACAGCTAACAGCGTAGTCGGAGTCAGGCAAGAGGTCAAGGCAGGCGGCTAGTAGAGAAGTCAAAGTCAGGCTGGAGGTCTAGGCAGGCAGCTAGGCAGAGATACCAGGAAACAGTCCAAAGTCCAGAATCAGCAAAACCAGGAAAACGACGAAACACAGGAACCACGGAGGTTGGCCTCAGGAACAGAACCTGAAGCAAAGTGCTAGCTCAGTTCCCTTCCTTTAAATACAGTACAACCTCAGCTGCCCCGCCCCTGTAGGGACAGCCGACCAATCCGGCCCTGGGCATCGGCAGAGCCCCTCGGATTGGCTCTGTCCGATTCCCCAGGCGGGACCACCAACTTGGCCTCCCAATCCGGCCCCTCAGAGGCGGAGCTCTGGGCCCTCCCGCCCGGGAGGGAAGAAATCACCGGCCATCGCGCCTTGACGCCGCCTCCTTTGGCGGCGCAAACATAGGCCCCACAGCCAGCAACCGAGAGACCGGCGGCCGCAGTCGCCGGCCTCCGGCCTCAGTCCCGGTCGGAATGGCCATCACCGTGGCGGCCCCCGGCTCCCCGCCGAGGCCTCCGGACTGCTACCCCTCGCCGCGGAGGACGCTGGCTCCCGCCCCCCACGGCGGAGAAGGAGGACGGGGCGATGGACGCGACAACATCATGGCATCTACATGTGTAGGCACCAGTTTTGCAATGTACCCATGTAATTGCCGCTGCTTACACTTGTAACTGCTGCATTTTAATAATCTGTTTGTACAAGAAGAGCCTAGTAAGGCAGTAGATCTCAACCTAGTCTTTGGGCAAACTTAGAAGTCAGGTTTTCAGGGAAAGGGAATGGGACTTGATATACTATCTTTCTGTGGTTACATTCAACATTGTGATAAAGTCACCTCCAGGATAGTTGGGTTAAGGCAGTTTCAGTCTGAAATACAAGTCCCAGAAGGCATTGCAGGCAAGGAGCCAGAGGGGGCGATGAAGAACCCGGACTGGACTCCTAGCTGCAATCAGGGAAGACATGGGTGTAAGCTGGCAGGTTGTGTGGAGTGGCTGCCCCTTGGCGGAAAGAGAGTTAGGGAACCCTGTGTGCAGGAGCTCATCATTGGTCTCATTAGTTTAATGCTCAACTCAGCTGGTATGGGTATGGGGAAGCTAATGGAAGGAGAATGATTGGTGGTGGTAGCTGAAGCCAGGGATTGATTAGGCAGGTGGGAAGGAGTCCCAGCAGAGCAGTTCAGTTCAGGAGACAGAAGCAGAAGGAGAGAAGGAGTTGCAGGCTGAAAACCCTTGGGCAAGGAGGTCCCTAAAGTACTGGCAGTTACAGGCTGAAAATCCTTGGGCAGGGAGGTCCCTAAAGTACTGAAGCAGGCTGAAATTCCTTGGGTGAGGGGGAAACCCTTGGGTAGAAGGAGTCCCTAAAATATTGAACTCTCCTGAAGGTAAAGAGGATAGAAGGTAGAAACTGCTGCTTGGTGACTGAACTGTGATGATGAACTGAAAGAACTGTTTGTCTTGGGAATTGAATTGCTGTTTATTGTGCACTGGATAAAGAGCCCAGACTGAAGCCTGTAAGCCTGTATTGAATCCTGGTATGTGCTATGCTGCTGTTGGAACTGTGTACTAGAAACCTGCATGGAATAAAAGTCCTTAAGATTGAAGTTACTGGTGGACATCTATTTCTTCATTGTACCGGGAGCCTGTGGCTGGAGGAGATTGTTCTATCCTTGGCTGCACAAGAGAGGTACCTGGTTACAACATGGTTTACATGTTATATACAGGCACTTATTGTGTACCTAGGGCAATGTAGGGTTAAGTGACTTGCCCAGAGTCACAAGGAGCTGCAGCGGGAATTGAGTCCAGTTCCCTAGGATCAAAGTCCGCTGCACTAACCACTAGGCTACTCCTCAGGATATCCACAATGAATATGCATGAGATAGATTTGTATACAAAAGAGGCAGTGCATAGAAATCTATCTCATGCATATTGCTTGTGGATTTTCTGAAAACCTGAGTGGCTGGGTATGCCCCGAGGGCTGGTTGAGAACCGCTGCATTAAGGAACCAAGCAAAATACCTCTTTGTACTGAATTTTTGAGTTGGTGGCAATGATCACAGAGGTTAGAACACAGGCTTTGTGAATCACTGCCGTAGACCCAGGGGCCAAACAAGCAGGTAGCTGGCACATGCACATACCTTAAAGTGCAGAAATTTATTAAAATATTCACGTGTTTCCCATTTTAAAATGAGAAATACATGTGTACTTTCTTGGCCTGCCCAAATCACGGCCTCTTGAAATCTCTGCATCCCGGCCATTTACACATCCACATAGCAGCTTTATGAAATCACTATTACACATGTGAAATCTACATGTTTGAGTGCTGTTATTTGCATGTGTAGACTCTTTTAAAATGACCTCCTATGTGTAGCACCTGAGTTTTCAAAGAGAAATTCTACAGGGTTTAATTATTGACCTCCGAAATGTTCTTTTTGTATTTGACCAGCCTTCTCAGGATTGCCAAGCAGTATTAATCAAATGAAACAATCAGGTATTGTTATAGTGCAGCCCTTGAAGGTGCACTTGGAAGGAAAGTAGAATGACTGATTAGAAATAATTAACTTAATCTTATACCCTATGTAAAAAAAAACTTTTGTGGCCTATGAAAAGAACGTATGCAATCCCCGTTGTGGGATTTTGAGAGAAATTATGCATGGAATCCTGCTGGGAATTTTAATAAGGTATTCTTTCTTGGGTGTCGGAGAAGGACTCCGGATAAGGTTGGATAGGGCTTGTTTGGTGGTAAGGTTTGCTGGGAAAAGTTTGAAACTTGTTTACTGTGTGGGATTAGGGTTAGTTAGGCTACAGATGTGTGAGTAGATTGGATAAGGGTTAGTTCTTGAATTTCTTTTGGTAGACTAGTTTTGGGGAAGAGGGTGATCCCTATTGTACTAGTGTGGGGAAGATATGAAAAGAGAGGATTATATTCAGAGAGAAGGCTGGGAGCTTATCATTGGTAAGCAAAAGAGACCGTATACTCCCTTGCAGATGGCAGGTAGTGTTACACTGAAAGGGGTACCTAAGAGGGATCTGGTTGTTCACTAAGTTAATGCTTGATCTGTGCCAAATAAGATACTAACTGTGGTTGGCATGATAATAAATAAACGTCTACATGGTACGCTTGTCCAGTAGCGACAGCGTACCACAGAGGTAGGAAGCTTATCTTTCCACAGCCAAGTCTGGTTTCCTACCAGTTCATTTTTTTCAGAAGATTGTTACGTCTTCCAGAAATTATTTAAGCAACAACATACAGGGACTCCCGAGGCAGGCCTGAGCGGCCGAAACACAACTCGTGTCGAGTCCACATTTTAAGAATTTAACTTATGCTGTGAACTTTGTAGAGTCCAGTAGAAGTTTTTTGCCATCATCTTTTCTGTCTCCTTCGCTGTGACTTTTTCCTGTAGCAGAGAAGCATAGCATTTCATTGCTTTTTGAGTTGTTTTCCACAATCGGCATAGTAACACAAGTGTTTTGGGCAAATTATGAACACTGAGGTTGGACTTAATATTAGCACATTTATCATTTACTAGTAAAAAAAGCCCCGTTTCTGATGCAAATGAAACGGGGGCTAGCAATGTTTTCTTCTGTGTGCATGTGGCAGTGTGTGTGTCCCTGCCCTCTGGCCTCTCTCCCCTCCCCGCTCTGAGTCCTTCACTGTTACAGAGCCAGCGATTTGATTTCGTGCTCTGCTGTTTTTCTTCACTGACTGTGTTACAGAGAGGGCGGGGCAGACACTCATAGGGAAACCGGATATCTCGCCCCTTCACACTTCCGGCTGGAGGCTTCATAGAACGTTGGTCTTGCCTTTTATATAGAGAGATTTTTAAGAGACCTATGATGTTAATATGGTTCTGCTGATCTTAACACCGCAGCAAGGGTATTTGCATATGGTGTAGCAGCTCATTTACAGGCAGCATGGTCAAGCAGACGTTGCTGGTGTTATAACCCACTGATGGTCTCTTACTATAATTTTTAATTGGATTTTGCATGGGATTTATAGTGATGCATGCATTAAATGCTAATATTTGGTAGATTTGTTTTAAGTTTGACATTTACAGATAATTTGTTTTTTTTTTATTCTTTTCATTTCTTCTCTTGGTAATTTTAAAATTTGAACCATTGTATACAGCAGGCCACACTTTAGATTAATGATTTATGCCTACCATGGAGGGGGGGAGGGGATGAAACTGAGGTTGTTTCAATTAGTTGTTTCCTGATTCCATCTCATTCTGGGGTGGATACGGATCAGCTGTTTGGAAATTGAGTGCGAGTGAATAAGAATAGCCATACTGGGTCAGACCAATGGTCCATCTAGCTCACTATCCTGCTTCCAACAGTGGCCAATCCAGGTCACAAGTACCTGGCAGAAACCCAAATAGGTGAATAAGGTTAGGGGTCCCTTCCATATGGAGAGAATTGTCAATGATTGGGCCAGGAGCGTAGCCAGACAACAGATTTTGGGTGGGTCTAGGCAAGAATTGAGTGGGCACCAAGTGTTCTACCCCCCCCCCCCCAAAAAAAAAAAAAAAAAAAATTATCTCAGCTGGTGGGAAAACGCTTCTTTCCACCTTGGCAGCAGGCATGCACTGAAAACTGAGCATGCACAGGTGCCGGTGTCATGGAGAGTAGCGTTTTCGTTACCATCAGGGGAAAATCTTCAGCTGGCGGAGCTTGGGATTCCCACCAGTGACCACTAAACATGTGCTACTGTTGGGTGGACCTGAGCCATAAATGGGTGGTCCCTGGCCCACCCGTGGCTACGCCACTGGATTGGGCGTTAGAATCTCCCATTTGAACAGATAGATTTGGAGGAGATGTGGGTAGGTAGAATACCTCCAGTGTAGAAGGTAGCCACCTTGATACTCTGCGCATTTGAGAAAATGTGAGCAAGAACTGAGGAAGCATGAGCGATGATGCCAAAATCAGTTATGTGAGGACAGGAAGATGTATCTACAATTGATAAGCATGTACATTGATAAGCATTTACAATAAGAAACAAAGTCAGACTGTCAAGATCCTACTTAAACCTACACTACCCAAATTGCAAAGGAAAGGACTGAAATACAAAACAACTTACGCATCCGGCTTCTTCTACATAAGCGCACAACTATGGAATGGCCTCCCAAAAGCCCTGAAAACAATCCACGACCACCTGAACCTCAGGAAATCACTAAAAACCAACCTCTTCAAAAAAGCCTACCCCAACGACCCCACGTAAACCTCTTCACCCAGCAACACAGTATGACTTTGACCGTACTGGACAACACGCAATCTTCATCCCTTCCGACCCTCCACATATACCTCATACGATCACTTTTCAACCTTGTACTTGTTATCAACCGACTGGGCAAACGCCTTTGACGGTACCATGTAAGCCACATTGAGCCTGCAAATGGGTGGGAAAATGTGGGGTACAAATGCAACAAATAAATAACCAGATTCAAAAGGAAAAAGAACTTCTTGTCTGAGAAGATGCACTCAGCAAAAAATGTCCCCTGAGAGTTGCTAATAACACCCCCACCCAAATGAATATATTTTTCTTATTTTGATAATAGCACCTTGCCAATGATCTATGTTCCTCTTAGATATGAATGGACTTTTATGTGTCATTGATAGAATACTTGAAGAAAAAGTGGGATAAGCAGAGAGAATCCCTGGAAGTAGAGAAGTGAAGCAAAACCACAGAACTGCGAGAGTTTATGACAATTGTAACAAGAAGCTATTTGGACATATGTGAAGGGCCTTCTGTACTTTATCTACTGTTACTCAAATTCTATGATTAAATTTCATGGGGGAACCATAACTGGGCTATATAGCTAGGATGAGCAAATAATACTAACCACACAATATCATTTGTACACTCTGAGTCCTTATTAGTTGCTGGCGCTGCGTTCAGTTCCCAAAAGCTTATGAGATCTTATCTTCAAGAAGATTGTAAGAGTAAAGAAGGCATTGTATACAATCCCTCTTGACCCCATCTTATCAGCTTAAAAGGCACCGAGGATCCCAAACTGCCTGTTTAAAGGGAAACACTTCAAAATAACTGCTGGTAGTGAAATAGTTTGCAGCAGGCATCAAATGATTTCCTTTTTCTAGGTCTATTCTCGCTATGGTGTCTACGCGATTGCACTTAAGCATAACTCATTCTTTCATCTCATGTCACATTTCATTTGATGTTTTCTTTGAGCTGGAAATACTTTAGTATTTTGTGCCTAGATGGCCTTATAAAATACTGACTGGTGTAAAAGTACGTGCCATGACATGATGGGCGGGGCATGGTGGAGTTCACAAGTACAAGCATTGATTATAAAATACGCTAATCTATGCACATATGTGAATAATCTAGGTGGTGAAGGTTTACATTTGCTTGAAAGCAGGGCCAAATGTCTGCAACTGCAAGGTCGGTACAATTTCTGCTACTTACACTAACATTTTATAGAGACACGTGGGCACCAGGCTTAGGGTGATTACATTTAGGGGCATAGTTATCAACGTAGTCTAGTGTTAAGATGTGTTATTTTACCACTTACTCGTGCTATTTTAGAACAGGTTCCATTTTATGCAGTGAGATCTAGTTACTAATAACTGGGGTTAACAGTAAAATAACACATCTTAATGGTACCCATGTTGAAAACTTCCCCCCTTAAATAAAGAAAAAAGAAATGTCTGTAAAAATCAAAACAATTTCAATATGTAATAAAAGTGAGCCAAGTATAGGACAATCGAACCATTGTGACATCACTGATGAGGTTGGCTCTTAGGCATTGGTGGAATGAGGCCTTATGACATCACAATATCAGCTCTGGTTACCAGAGACTGAAACTCTTCACACTAAGGGGGAAGTTATCAATGTGGGCAGCTGTGAAAGTGTGTTATATTAGAATCAACTAGAATAGTCAAAAAAGGATTGGAGAATAGAATTCTATTCAGAGCAACACTAAAAAAAAAATGTTCTCTACATCATAAATGATCAACAGAAGCATATATACATGCAGGAAGGAAAAAGGCCTCAAAGAGCTCAGGGTAAGACTACCTCAAACAGATTCAAATCTTCATCATTGACAAAAAAAAAAAACCCTTCCTCTTGAATAACCTATTGTATCCAAACTTTATTTTACTTCATACAAAAATGATATAAGTGCAGCTTAGCTTTGTTGACATCGCTTTTTGTGCCTTAGAGCCATCACCATAAAACACCTCCTCGACCAATCATGGCCAAAGTTTTGCCTTGCTTCATCAGGGTTGGCGGTGTATAACTAAGTTAGAAAAAGAAAAAAGAAAATCAACCACCAGGCAAATACGAACAAAGCAAAAACAAACCCTGCTTCTTTACTTGCTCTGGAACAACCAGCTACACTTCTTCTGGCTCACACAATACTGAACGATGGCCGCTTCCTATGAAGGGTGATGTCAGATGCCACCATTTCAGGGAGCCAATCAAAACAGATAGCCGTCGTCCACACACAAAACCTGAACAGTTCAAAAGAAATTAAACCACTCGATATTAGCATTTAGCCCTGCAGGTTCCATTAAATTTAAGCAGAAAATCCATTGTTGTTCAGCTTGGAGCAAGAACTTCTGCCTAACATCTCCTCTGTGGGGAAGGCCAATCTGTTGCAAAACCATACAGCATAACTGAGCAAGCTCATGTCCAGCATTTACACAATGCACTGCTAAAAGTGCTTTCTTGGTTTCTAATCATGTTCTTGTGCTCAATGAGGCATACATTTAACGTTCTTGATGTTTGCCTTAACATACAGTTTTTGACACAAGCAAATAATAGAATACACTACATAATCTGACTTGCAGAACGTCTTTGCCAGCAAGTGGTACATAACGTTCATATTTGGATAAATGAACACAGACGTCTCTATCATTATTGTACATATCAAGGAATCCCCACAACTTACATGACCCAAAACTTGATGCTCCAATGTAGTCAGGCAGATCAGCAGGATACAACAGTTGCTTGAAACTCTTTCTACAGCTGAATGCAATACGGATCGTCTAGGAAGAAAATGCTGGTCAAGTTGTCAACCCCCCCCCCCCCCCCCCAGTATTTCTTAATGATTCTTACAACTTTGTAAACCTCTGTCATACATTTCAGCACACAGGTATGGATGGAGTCATCGGACTTAAGTCACTGCTGCAATTATAGAAGTAGCTCCCTGTTATTGAATCTAGCTCTTTGATAAGCTCTCTTCACAACTTCTGAGGGATACCCTCGGTTCAAAAATCTACCGGTTAAATCTCTGGCTTGATGTTTGTAATCTTGAAAATCAGAGCATATTCGTTGATATCTAATGAACTGTGAAAAAAGAAGACTATCATGTAAAGACATTGGATGACTACTCCTGTACTCTAAAAATGTATTCCTATCAGTCTTCTTATGGAAAACAGTGGTCAAAAAAAGCATCCTGCGTCTTCTTAACCATCACATCTAGGAAGGAGAGAGTCAGTACTAAAATGTAGAGTGAATTTCACTTTGACATGACAAGTATTTAGATATTCGGTAAAGACTAACAGCTCTTGTTTATTCCCATACCAGAGTACAAAAATATTGTCAATAAAACAGACCCATAGCTGCACTTTATCACTTTATCTTGCTAGATATACAAAATGTTCTTCAAAACGACTCATAAATAGGTTAGGCACTGAGGGTACCATTGTAGCCCCCATAGCGGCTCTAGAAACCTGTTGAAACATTTGACCATTGAATTGAAAAAAAATTGTTCTTCATAGCAATAGCCATTAACTGTAATATAAAAAAAAAGTTGGAACATCAATTACATGACTCTGGTCCAAAGCTTCTTGTACCACCTCAACTACTTCCTCCTGGAGTAAGATGGTATATAGCGACACTACATCTAAGGTGGCCAAGATGCACTTTTACATCACCACCTATTTCAGAGAGTTGCATCATAAAATTGGTAGAATCCTGTTTTTACCAAAGGAGCCAGAAAACAATCCACATACATAGACAGAGGATCGAACAGTGAACCCTGACTAGATGCAAGTAGTCGTCCAGGGGGGTTCACAAAGGTTTTATTAACTTTAAGGAGCATGTAAAATGTAGGTATCTTTGGATGTAACACATTTAGAAATTGAAATTACTTTTGTATAAGATATCCATTTGCAAAAGCTTCCCCAGTGACTTTCCACCTATCACCCTTCCCCATAGAGGGGATGATAGGCAGAAATGATTGCTATAAGCTGAACAACGATGGATTTTCTGCTTAAATTCCATTGTACCTGCGGGCTGAACGCTAAAATCGAGTGGTATCATTTCTTTTGAATTGTTTAGGTCTTGTGTGTGGATGATGGCTATTTGTTTTGACTGGCTCTCCAAAATAGTGGTCTGATATCACCCTCCATAGGGAGCAGCCATCTTTCAGTACTGTGTGAGCCAGAAGACGTGCAGCTGGTTGTTCTGGACCATGTAAGAAGTGGTGTTTGTTTTTGCTTTGTTCTTATTTGCCTGGTGCCTGATTTTCTTTTTTCTTTATCTAACTTAGTTATACACCACCGACCCTGATGAAGCAAGGCAAAACTTTGGCCATGGTTGGTCGAGGAGGTGTTTTATGGTGATGGCTCTAATGTGTGAAAAGCGATGTCAACAAAGCTAAGTTGTGCTTATATCATTTTTGAATGAAGTAAAGTTTGAACACAATAGGTTTTTCAAGAGGAAGGGATTCTAATCTTTTTGAGGCAGTTTTACCCTGCGCTCTATGAGTGTTTTTTTCCTTCCCCCCATGCATTTATGCTTCTGTTGATCATTTATGATGTAAAGAACTTTTTTTTTGAGTGTTAAAGTGTGTTATTTTACCATTAGCTCCTGCTGTTTTAGCACAGGTCCCATTATATGCAATGAGACCTAGCAGTTATGACCGGGTTAACAGTACAATAATACAACTTAACAGTAACATAGTAACATAACATAGTAGATGACGGCAGAAAAAGACCTGCACGGTCCATTCAGTCTGCCCAACAAGACAAACTCATATGTGTATACCTTACCTTGATTTGTACCTGTCCTTTTCAGGGCACAGACCGTATAAGTCTGCCCAGCACCATCCCCGCCTCCCGCCACCGGCTCTGCCACCCAATCTCGGCACTTTGTTTGCTGGAGTACAAAAAAAGCCTCAGAACTCTATCCTCCGCTTCCGTGCAGCAAAAGAAAGTTATGGTAGGATTACTTAGGGTACTCTTACGTCACTGGCATTAAAAAAAAAACCCTTGAGAAAAATCTGTTAAAACTCCAAACTAGTTTTCAAGGGTCTCCAAACTTACATATACAAAATTGCACACGATCCTGAAATGTGCACACAGCTAAATTGGCTAATAATCCAATTAGTGCCGATAATTGGGTACTATGAATCAATTATTGACATTGTCAACAATTTGGATTTGCAAGCACATTTTGCTAAGCACTATGCTATAAAAATATGCTCGTAAATCTTATAGCATGGCCATGGGAGGTTCAGGAGCATTCACTAAAATGCATGAACATTATTGAATACTGGGTATCTGGGCCTAACTTTCATGCCAGGATTTACAGCAGGTTTCAGTGGGTTTAAATCCTCACACCCCAAGTTTGTTGCAGAAATTGGCTCTAAGCCATTTATAGAATAACTAGCCGTTGAGCCCGTTAAAACTGGCTAGTATGGGGTTTTTCCAAGGCCCCCTCCCCTCGCCGCTGCAGGCCCCCCCCCCCCCGAGGTCGCCGCTACTGTTCCCCCCCCCCCGGAGTCGCTATTGAACTTACGTCGCTGAAACGCAGCACGCAGATTAGCAGAGCTCCCGTCGGCCTTCCTTCTCTGCCTGTGTCCCGCCCTCGTGTGATGTAACGTCGGCGAGGGCGGGACACAGGCAGGGAAGGAAGGCTGACAGGAGCTCAGCTGATCTGCCTGCTGCGTGTCAGCAATGTAAGTTCAATACCGAAGAGAGTGCTCGGGCCGGGTGGAGGGGGGCCGGCGGCGGCGACTCCGGGTGGGGGGAGAGGTAGCGGCGACCTCGGGGGGAGGAGCGGTAGCGATGTTTGCAGTTCCCTCCCTCCCCTTTGCGCAGTTTCCCACTCTGTCCCGCCCCCGTCATCACATATTGATGCGGGGGCGGGACAGAGAGGGAAGTCTCTACTGCGCATTTGTGGGTGAGTACGGTCACTCACTCACCATTTATATGTTTGATGCTCCATGCAGATTTTTTTTTCAGTGTTCAAATTTGAGAGCCATTTGCTGAATCTAGTCCTTAGTGTCCTGGAGTCAAAAGCCTAATTATTTGAAAAACAGGACTGTGAAATATATATTTTTATTTGTTACATTTGTACCCCGCACTTTCCCACTCATAGCAGGCTCAATGCGGCTTACATGGGGCAATGGAGGGTTAAGTGACTTGCCCAGAGTCACAAGGAGCTGCCTGTGCCTGAAGTGGGAATTGAACTCAGTTCCTCAGGACCTAACCACTAGGCCACTCCTCCACTGTTGCTACTATTTGAGATTCTACATGGAATGTTGCTATTCCACTAGCAACATTCCATGTAGAAGTCGGCCCTTGCAGATCACCAATGTGGCCGCTCAGGCTTCTGCTTCTGTGAGTCTGACGTCCTGCAGGACGTCAGACTCACAGAAGCAGAAGCCTGCGCGGCCTTCTACATGGAATGTTGCTAGTGGAATAGCAACATTCCATGTAGAATCTCCAATAGTAGCAACATTCCATGTAGAATCTCCAATAGTATCTATTTTATTTTTGTTACATTTGTACCCTGCGCTTTCCCACTCATGGCAGGCTCAATGCGGCTTACATGGGGCAATGGAGGGTTAAGTGACTTGCCCAGAGTCACAAGGCGCTGCCTGTGCCGGGAATCGAACTCAGTTCCTCAGTTCCCCAAGGACCAAAGTCCACCACCCTAGCCACTAGGCCATTATTGACCAGGATGTCAATAATGGCCCTTTGCTGACTGCTTATTAGCAGTGCCAATGACCCAAAGTGATCAGGAAAGTAGCTTTGGTGTTCAATGACATTGCAAGTAGCTGCACCTGATGAATGGAATGAACTTCCAGTAGACTTGAGTGGTTGCTATTCTGGTAGTGCTTAGGAAACAACTGAAAGCTTTTCTGTTGTCATGGTAATCAGGTTTAAGCAGGGTAAAAAGATTGTGTAGGGGATCAGATTTTTACTTTATTGAAGACTGTATTCGTATTTTGATTTGATTGTCTTTAGTATGATTTTTATTTCATTTCTTTTTTTTTTAATTCTGTATTTTTAAAATTATGTTTAATGCATTATTGTAAATCAGTATAAAAGAATTATAAATAAATAATACAGCTCTTAAACTAGGTTCCTTGTGGTAATGAGACTGCGAGAGATGATCAGGGCATGTGTTATGCACTCCTAGAGCTGTCAAACATGCACATAGACCTGTATGGCAATACATAAAAACTAATACATTTTCAACAGAGAAATTTGTAAAAAGAGGGAGAGAGCACAGGGTCTAATTTACTAAAATTAGGGGTGACATGATACAGACGTTCAAATATTTGAAAGGTATTAATCCGCAAACGAACCTTTTCCGGAGACGGGAAGGCGGTAGAACTAGAGGACATGAATTGAGGTTGAAGGGGGGGCAGACTCAGGCTTAATGTCAGGAAGTATTTTTTCACGGAGAGGGTGGTGGATACGTGGAATGCCCTCCCGCGGGAGGTGGTGGAGATGAAAATGGTAATGGAATTCAAACATGCGTGGGATAAACACAAAGGAATCCTGTTTAGAAGGAATGGATCTATGGAATCTTAGCGGACATTGGGTGGTGACGCCGGTAATTGGGATACAAAACGGGAGCTGAGCAGACTTCTATGGTCTACTCCCTGATCGTGACTGATTTGATAGGGATGGGCTGGAGTGTAAATTTTAAGGGGTTTCGATGTTAGCTCTAGAACTTACTACAAGAACAGTACTGGGCAGACTTCTACGATCTGTGCCCTGAGAAAGGCAAGGACAAATCAAACTCAGGTATACATATAAAGTATCACATACTATGTAAACTGAGTTTATCTTGTTGGGCAGACTGGATGAACAGTACAGGTCTTTATCTGCCGTCATTTACTAGGTTACTATGTTTTACTATGTAAAATTGGTTTTCCCAATATGGGGGTCATTTTCTAATAGTTAACATATGTTAACCATTTGTAAATGCCCTCCCTCTATGCCTATGGCAGGGGTTCTCAACCAAATCAGCCCCCACAGTGGCTCCAGAAACCTGTTGAAACATTTGACCATTGAATTGAAAAAGAAAATTGCTCTTTATAACAATAGTCATTAATTGTACTATAAAAAAAAGTTGGAGCATCAATTACATGTCTGTAGTCCAAAGCTTCTTGTACCACCTCAACTGCTGCCTCCTGGGGTAGGATGGTAGGATGCGACACCACATTTAAAGTGGCCAAGATGTACTGTTCTACATCACCACCTATTTCAGAGAGTTGCTTCATAAAATCGGTAGAATATTTGATGTACGAGTGTCCTGTTTTCACCAAAGGAGCCAGAAAACAATCCACGTACATAGACAGAGGATCCAACAGTGAACCCTGACTGGACGCAAGTGGTCATCCAGGGGGGGTTCTCCAAGGTTTTATGAACTTTAGGGGGCATGTAAAATGCAGGTATCTATGGATGTAACACATTTAGAAACTGCCCCAGAAGATACCGCTAGTCCTCCTGTCTCTGGCAGTGCTTCAAGCAGGACTGCTCTGGAGCTAACCTTTCCTGCTTCTAAATGCTGCAAAAAAAGCGATCCACTATGGAGGAAGGCAGTGGATTTGAGGGTTCTGAGGGAAAACCCCTTGTCTTGCCTTTCCTCTTCACCATTAGGAAAAACCTCTCAGAGTGTTTGGAAAGACCCCTGGGCCTTCGGGAGCTGCTATTTCTGTGGTCCTACTTGTCTGGATAGTTACTGAGCAACGCCAGGGTTGTTATGCTCTTATTAGCCCTCTCCTCAAGTCACTTCACTGGCTTCCTTCATATCCGTTTCCGCATACAGTTCAAACTCCTCTTATTGACCTATAAGTGCATTCACTCTGCAGCTCCTCAGTACCTCTCCACTCTCATCTCTCCCTACATTCCTCCCCGGGAACTCCATTCACTGGGTAAATCTCTCTTATCTGCACCCTTCTAACTCCAGACTCCGTTCCTTTTATCTTGCTGCACCATATGCCTGGAATAGACTTCCTGAGCTGGTACATCAAGCTCCATCTCTGACCGTCTTCAAATCTAAGCTAAAAGCCCACCTTTTTGATGCTGCTTTTAACTCCTAACCCTTGTTCACTTGCTCAGAACCCTTATTTTATCATCCTCACTTTAATATTCCCTTATCTCTCGTTTGTCCTGTTTGTCTGTCCTAATTAGATTGTAAGCTCTGTCGAGCAGGGTCTGTCTCTTCATGTTCAAGTGTACAGCGCTGCATACATCTAGTAGCGCTATAGAAATGATAAGTAGTAGTAGTAGTAACAGCACTGAATGAACTCCTAACTGTGCCTTATCATGGTGGTTCTCTACAGTTGTGCAGTAGCACACTCCGCTAAAGTGCCACTGAATTTTTGCAGTGGACCCAGTCTGTGGGTATTTACCAGGTTACAGTTAGGAGCTGCTCCTACTGGTTTATTCCCTCTGAATATCGACTGGGTCATTTCTAGTTAAGCGGTAATAGCTCTGCTAAAATGATTTTAGGATGATAGTCCCTCTGAAAGTCATAATTGATCAAGATTTTGCAGTGCTTTACCCAAGGATCAAGTGCTTTTCAATCCAGAAAATGTACATTTTAAGTGTGATAGCCATTTGGATAATATGTTAAAACGTATGGGCCTTTTCACTAGGGTGTGATCTGTTAACTCCAGGGGGAGACTGAGTATTGGGAGGGGCGTAGCTATGTGGGGCCACGGGGGCATGGGCCCCCACAGATTTAGCCCTGGCCCCCTCTATTTTTGACCCCCCGCCGCCGGCCCTCTCCCGCCACTTTCAACCCCCACCCCCGGACGCTGACCCTCCCCCGCCTGGTCTTCTTCAGCGCCGGTCTCCAGCGCGTTTGCTGATCTGTTTCTGTCAGTCCTGACTCCTGACATCCTGCATGCAAGTCCTGCACGGGGCTACTTACAGGACATGCATGCAGGACGTCAGGAGTCAGGACTGACAGAAACAGATCAGCGAATGTGTCGGAGACTGGCGCTGAAGAAGACTTCAGCTGGCGGGGGTTGGGGACCCCCGCCAGCAAAGGTACCTGGCGGTGGTGGTGGGGAAGGGTCGGCGGCTCCGGTGAGGGGGGGAGTGATGGGGGAGGGTCGGTGGCTGGGGGAGGTGGGCTAAAATGTGCCCCCCCCCCACCCTGGGCTGTGGACCCCCCTCCCGCCGAGGTCTGGCTATGCCCCTGATATTGGAACAACAGGGCGGTGCTATGTGGTTAAGGGCCTATAATCCTTATTGTCCGAGGACCCAGATCACAGTCAGCCCCACCCCTAGTTAACCCAATTTGCATTATTGCACTCTGCACCTTAACAAATAGACCCTATATCATCTGACAGCAAAAATGGACTGCAAGACCATTCCAGTCTGTCCACTCTTATTTCCTATTCCTCAGCTTTACTCTGCCGGTTTAAGACTGTGCGCCATAGCGTTTTGGTTTGATATTTGCAGTCCAGGTGCTTTTTGTGGCAATTTATTTGGTATCATCAGATTGAGCATTGTCCCAGTGCTATTTCATGCAATTTTTTGGACACTGTTTACTTTTTTAAGACCCCTGACGCAGGCAAATTTGCCGAAACATGGACTGCGTCGGGTCTGTTCAATACATTTGAGTTGATGCCCCCTGTCTGGAAGGCTCCTTGTGCTTTTGCTCCTGTGTGAGTGTCAGTGGCGTACCAAGGGGGGGCGGTCCACCCCGGGTGCACGCCGCTGGGGGGGTGTCGCGCGCCTGTCCGTTCGTTCTGTGCTCCCTCTGCCCCGGAACAGGTTACTTCCTGTTCTGGGGCAGAGGGAGCATGGAAACGAACAAAGCGGACAGGCGCGCGGCACCCCCTCCCCCAGCGGCGTGCACCCGGGGGGTTCTTTCACCGGGGGGGGGTGTCCTTTCGCCGGGGGGGGGGGGTGGTGGTCGCACTGCACCCAGGGGGTGGGGCGCATCGGCGATCCGCCCCGGGTGTCAGCCCCCCTAGGAACGCCACTGGTGAGTGTACTTTGGTTCTTTTCTCCTAGGTCTACACTCTATTTCCTAGACAATGATATGGGCCCAATTGAGCTACAACTAACTAGGTATCCTCTGTGCTTACAAAATGTACATATCAATAGGTTATCAATAGAAATCAAACAAAATAAAACATGGAAAAGAAAATAAGATGATACCTTTTTTATTGGACATAACTTAATACATTTCTTGATTAGCTTTCGAAGGTTGCCCGTCAGATCGGAAATAAGCAAATGTGGTAGCAGATAGTATATATAAGAGAAACATCAAAGCATTACTTTGACAGTCTGACAGAGTAGGAGGGTGGAGGTATGCATGGGCACATCAAAGCATTTCATTGATATTCTAACAGGATGGATGTGGATAGGTGAGAGGAAGGTGATAAACAGAGAAATAAACAGAGAAATACAACTTTATGGTTTATAATGGGTTAGAAAACCCAGATCCTTATTAAGTCCTGTTTGTTGGGTGTCAAAATATTCAATCATTCTTATTTCAAAGGTCTTACGTTCCTGTATTGTTTTAAAATTAACTTTCAGTATTTTTACTGTGAAATCACTGGTGCAGTGTTCTGGTCTTGTGAAGTGTTGGCCCACTCTGTCAAAGTAATGCTTTGATGTTTCTCTTATATATACTATCTGCTACCACATTTGCTTATTTCCAATCTGACGAAGAAGGGCAACCTTCGAAAGCTAATCAAGAAATGTATTAAGTTATGTCCAATAAAAAAGGTATCATCTTATTTTCTTTTCCGTGTTTTATTTTGTTTGATTTCTATTGATAACCTTTAAGAGTGGACTAACACGGCTACCACACCTCTCTACATATCAATAGGGAAACAGTTTTCTAGGGGCCTGTGATGATCTAGGGAGGGAGAGGTTGTTGATAGGAGAGAAGCCTGTTTTTAAGTAGCTGAGATGCTGACTTGCAGATTGAGAGACTAAAATCACAAATATTTTAACAAGAACAAAGAACAAGAAACCCACAGGTCGTCACGGTGACATGGTCACACAGAAAGAAACCTGAGTGTAGTGGAGTCAAAATATCATCGTGGCACAGCAGCGAAAGCATATAATGGTAAAAGGTAGGAAGTGGGATGGAAACCAATACAGCAAAATCATAACAGAATAAGGTTAATATATAAAATACAAAATGAATATAAAAGGTGATACCTTTTTAATTGGACTAAGTGGTAGGGCAGCCATGTTAGTCCAATTATAAAGGTAATAAATAAAAATTAAAAAAAAAAAAACAAAGAAAAGAAAATATGTTGCCTTTTTTTTAATTGGACCAACAATACATTTTTTGGGGGGGTAGCTTTTGGAGGGTTTGACCAGATTAACGTGGCAACCACACTTTCTTTATCCATGACAGAATTCAGTAAAGGGGGGAACAAAGAAGATGGATGAACATTCTGGAACCAGTCAAAGATTCCTCTGGGTTTCAAAAGAAAGAAAATAGAACAGAGCTTCCTAACAGCTGGGCTGCAAAAACGGCTCTGATTCCAAAGCTGCAGAACAGCTTGGCAGCAAAGCCTCTTCCTTCACTAAAGGAGTGTAAACATAATAACAGGATGTGCCTGAGCCCTTAAATACACAAAAGGCATGTCAGCAAGGGTCAGTGAGAGCCACGCGGCTTCTTCTTCTGTTGCTTTTGCCACAAAAGCGTTCCCTTATAAGGATTCCATACGTAGACATTTTTTTTTCCTATTTGTTTGAGCTTCCAGCTCAGTTTTAACTGGTCTCTTTAGGGCCTTTGGGATTTTTATTCTCTTTCTCTCTCTCTCCATTTTAACTCTTCCCAAATCACAGCCTGATAATCCTTGATCAGGAGATCACCCTGCAATGCTGGGCCCTACATCTGGCCACTAGCCACCTTATTTTCGAAACTGATGGGCGCCCAGATTTCGACCCAAATCGGGAGATGGGTGCCTTTCTCCCGTGGGCGCCCAAATCGGTATACTCGAAAGCTGATTTTGGGCGTCTTCAACTGCAATCTGTCGCAGAAATGGGCAAAGTTGAGGGGGGCGTGTCGGAGGCGTGGTGAAGGCGGGGCTAGGGTGTGGTGATCGGTCAAAGAGAGATGGGCTCCCTCGTCTGATAATCGAAAAAAGAAAGGCGTTTTTACTGTGAATTTGGGTCATTTTTTTTGGACCCTTTTTTTTCATGAAGTACCCTAAATGACCACATGACCACCGGAGGGAATTGGGGATGATCACCCCTGACTCCCCCAGTGGTCACTAACCCCCTCCCACCATAAAATAACAAACTTTAAGAACTTTTTTTTCCAGCCTGTATGCCACCCTCAAATGCCATACCCAGCTCCATGACAGCAGTATGCAGGTCCCTGGAGCAGTTGTAAGCTCTTTGAGCAGGGCCTGTCCTTTTATGTTAAATTGTACAGCGCTGCGTAACCCTAGTAGCGCTTTAGAAATGTTAAGTAGTAGTAGTAGTTAATGGGTGCAGTGCACTTCAGGCAGGTGGACCCAGGCCCATCCCCCCCCTACCTGTTACACTTGTGCTGGTAAATGGGAGCCCTCCAAACCGCCCCCAAAACCCACTGTACCCACATGTAGGTGCCCCCCTTCAGCCATAAGGGCTATGGTAATGGTATAGAATTGTGGGCAGTGGGTTTGGGGGGGGGGATTTGAGGGGCTCAGCTATGGACTTGGGAGGTATTTGATTTTTTTTTTTTTTTTTACTTTTTACAAGTGCCTCCTAGGGTGCTAGGTTGGTGTCCTGGCATGTGAGGGGGACCAGTGCACTACGAATCCTGGCCCCTCCCACGACCCAATGCCTTGGATTTGTTCGTTTTTGAGCTGGGCGCCTTCGCTTTCCATTATTGCTGGAAAACGAAAACACCCAGCTCAAATCCGATGCATTTGCCCGGCACAAACCGTATTATCGAAAAAAAGATGGACGCCCATTTTTTTTGAAAATACGGTCTGTCCCGCCCCTTCACGTACCCGTTCTCGGACATAGACGCCCATGGAGATGGACGATCGCGTTCGATTATGCCCCTCCACGTGTCACAGTTATGCAATGACTTCGATTCCCTGCCTTGAGGGACAGTGGATGTTCCTCTCATGGCATCTCTAGCCCTGACTAGCCCTGAGAATGGAAGACCCTAGGGCAGCATGAAACACTGCCTCGGAGCCACTACATCAGCCCTCACACGGTGTCTGGAAAAAATGGGACCCCTTATATAGTTTCAAAATACTTTGCAATTCTTTAAACATAATGGGGGGTTTTCTTAATTCATAATTTGTGTTCAAAGTGTCTACATTCAGGAAGTCTTCGATGCCACTGAGCTGTTGGCTCAGCGAATCCTGGGATTACATTAAGTGCTCATCTGTTCTGCAAGCTCGATGCGCTGGAGCTCCATCCTGTTAAAAAACAAAAAAAGTACTCAGAAATGTCTTGAATTTCAGACAGAAGTTTCTGCTGCGGTAGGACATTTTTTGGTTATTTAGGAAAAATGTTGGGGTTCTGTTTTTTTCCAGATATGGTGTAGACTTCTGCACAGCACTGAACATGTCACAAGTTGTTTCAGGGGCTTGACTCATCTAAAGTTAGGCCTTCTTTACTCTAACAAGATATCTGATGTAAAAACCAAGTAACTCTCAGCTTTATCTGAATGTTTAGACTGGCCCATGCTTTCAGCCAGAGCTGTAGCCAGGCAATTTTAGTACCTATAATAGGAGCATCAGTTGCAGAGTCAAAGAGACGTTCATTAAATAGAAATCTTACATGCACCAGGTAAGCAGAAAGTCATTTCCTACATCCTGGGCTACTTATATTGGGTTTTTTTTTGTGTGTGTGGGTGCACACACACACACAAAAGACAAATAACCTCATAAACCAATGGACAAAAAAATAACATAACAAAACAAAAAAACAACAACAATGGAGTCCAGTGAAGAAAAGTGTAAACATAAGCAGTAAAGTTAACACAAAACCTCGTTCAAAAACCTATAAACTAAGGGAAGAATAAGGTGTACCCAGCCTATGAAAGGCAGCAAAGATGGTCTCTTCACTACAGCAAAAAACTTCTAAAAAATTTCAAGCTGCCTAAGCAAAATAGCTTCAGCTTTATAGTTTATAAGTACAACAAGTTCCTGTGCTTATCTATGAAGAATGTTAAATACATGTCAGTGATGATCCGAGTACATGCACTAGGTAACGTGGAGGGGCATAATTGAACAAAAACGTCTATCTCCATGGGCGTTTATCTCCGAGAACGGGTCCGTGAAGGGGCGGACCGAACCGTATTTTCGAAAAAAATAGACGTCCATGTTTTATTTGACAATTTGTGAGCTGGGCGTTTTTGTTTTTCAGTGATAATGGAAAATGAAAGCGCCCAGCTCAAAAACGAATAAATCCAAGGCATTTGTTCGTGGGAGGGGCCAGGATTCGAAGTGCACTGGTCCCCCTCACATGCCAGGACACCAACCGGGCACCCTAGGGGGCACTTTTACAAAAACAAAAAAAAAGGTAAAAGAGCTCCCAGGTGCATAGCACCCTTCCCTTGTGTGATGAGCCCCCCAAATCCCCCTCAAAACCCACTGCCCACAAGTCTACACCATTACTATAGCCCTAAGGGGTGAAGGGGGCACCTACATGTGGGTACAGTGGGTTTGGGGGGGTTGGATGACTAAGCATTAAGCAGCACAATTGTAACAGGTAGGGGGGGGATGGGCCTGGGTCCACCTGCCTGAAGTCCACTGCACCCCCTAACAACTACTCCAGGGACCTGCATGCTGCTGCCAGGGAGGTGGGTATGACATTTGAGGGTGAAAATAAAAAGTTGTGAAACATCATTTTTTTGTGGTGGGAGGGGGTTAGTGACCACTGGGGGAGTCAGGGGAGGTCATCCCCGATTCCCTCCGATGGTCATCTGGTCATTTAGAGCACTTTTTTGGGACCTGTTTGTGTGAAAAAAGGGTCCAACAAAAGTGTCCTAAATGTTCGCTAAAAACGCCTTTATTTTTTCGATTATCGCCCTAACGCGTACATCTCTCCTCGGCCGATAACCACGCCCCAGTTCCACCTTCGCCACACCTGTGACACGCCCCCATCAACTTTGTCCGCATCCGCGACGGAGTGCAGTTGAAAACGTCCAAAATCGGCTTTCGATTATACCAATTTATTCGTTTTTGTGAGATAAACGTCTATCTCCCGATTTGGGTCGAAATCTAGGCGTTTTTCTCTTTCGATTATAAGGTGGATAGTAACATAGTAGATGGCGGCAGAAAAAGACCTGCACAGTCCATCCAGTCTGCCCAACAAGATAAACTCACATGTGCTACTTTTTGTGTATACCTTACCTTGATTTGTACCTGTCCTTTTCCGGGCACAGACCGTATAAGTCTGCCCAGCACTATCCCCGCCTCCCAACCACCAGCCCCGCCTCCCACCACCGGTTCTGGCACAGACCGTATAAGTCTGCCCAGCACTATCCCCGCCTCCAAACCACCAGTCCCGCCTCCCACCACCGGCTCTGGCACAGACTGTATAAGTCTGCCCAGCATCATCTCCGCCTCCAAACCACCAGTCCCGCCTCCCACCACCGGCTCTGGCACAGATCGTATAAGTCTGCCCAGCACCATCTCCGTCTCCCGCCACTGGCTTTGCCACCCAATCTCGTCTAAGCTCCTTAGGATCCATTCCTTCTGAGCAGGATTCCTTTATGTTTATCCCAAGCATGTTTGAATTCCGTTACCGTTTTCGTTTCAGTAACTTGACTTTGGTCTTATTTCTAATGCTATTTATTTATCACAAGCCCAGTATTCAAAGAGAAATATCTGGTTAATTCCCGCTGTTATCTGCTGATATTCAGCAGCACGATCTGGATTGTCCTAACTTTATCTGATTAGCTACCTGGACAGTGGACTGAATATCGCTACTTTTTGGATATTGATGCCATATTCATTACTGGCACCATATCGGCTGGTATGTTTTTCTATATTACAGAAAAACATGTTTTACATTTCAAGCCGGTAGCGTAGCTGCTATGTTTCAGTGTTCAGGGGTGTTTCACTGAACCCCTGGGCCTCCTGATTCCCTGCCCCCAAGTCTGACTCTACTCCCACCGTAATTACTGACACAAAAACTGGCCCACCCCCATCAAATCACCGGCCCCCTCCTTACACCCCAACCCTTCCCAACAAGTCAACCGACCCCCCTCAATGTAAACCCTGACTTCCCCAACAAGTCACTAAACCTCCCAAAGTAAAAAACCCAGCTATCTCCAGGCAACCCCCACCCCATCCCTCTACGCTCCCCAGAACCCACCTGGGGGGGATTACTGATCTATAAATGTTCTGGCCAGCAGCAGTGGTCCCTATCCTCTGCCACCCAGGTTGGCGCCTGCCCCTAGTGTTAGTCTTGTAGTATTACTACTAGGGCCCATCCTTCCATATATGGTAGGATAATCCCTAGCAGTAGTACCACAAGACTACCGCTAGCAGGCAAATGCCATTTTGAGGGAGTTGGGATTTTCACTTGGGGGGGGGGGGGGGGCAGTTGACTTGTTGGGGGATTGAGGTGTTTGACAGGAGAGGGATCGGTGCTTGTGTCGGGGCCCACCCCACTCTCGGTTTGCCGCTGCTGATGACTAAGCTACTCCTCAGACTTGCTTTTGTAAGAATGCCTATAATACCTGAAGCTGTCATGGAGGAAGGGAGGAGGACAGCAACTACTGGGGGATTAAGGACTTAATCCCTTCAGTGGTCAGCTGATCAATCAGAGCGCCTTTTTGTACCCTGGATGTGACTCAAACAGGTCTTAGAATGGCCTTCTTTTTAGACTTGGATGTTTCTTCCCATTTGGTAATAGCTGTTGGATGTCCTGCTTTTGAGCCCTCCTTAGTCCCGCCCACAACAAGCCCCCTTACTATGTGGACATTCTGAAGTGTTAGATGTCTCTTTTCTACTTTTGCAAAATTGGGATTTGGATGATTTAAGCACATGGCAGTGAAGGCAGTGCATGCAAATCCCTCTCATGAATATTCATTGTGGATATCCTGAAAACCTGACTGATTGGGGAGCCTCCACGACCAGGTTTGGGAACCACTGATATAGACAAATGATATGTAGAACAAGGTTTTAGGGATATTTGGGTGAGTTATAGATACAGTGGATTAAGGTATGTGGTACTGGTCTTAGAAGGTATAGCAGTCTTTGGTGAATGAGCAGCAAGTCAGTTATCATATGCATTAAAGGCTTGAGAAAAGAAATTGTGTAGTTTTGTCCATAGAAATTCAATTTGGGCCATTTTCTGGGAGATATTATTTCTTTGGTACCCTGGACCAATACTGGTCATTTTCAAACTTGGTATCTTTTCAACAATTTCCACATGTTCTGTTCAGCTTTTGAAGAGCTGTTTTGCCCCCCAGAGAGATGGGCAGATAGATTTTTGAGCCCCTATATATAATTTATAGCCAACTTTCCACCTACGCTGGAAAGACTACAAAGGAATTATATATTTCCTGATCACTATTGAGAGATTCTGTAACTTTCAGAAATGACAGAGGCAGTAGCACCTTGTAGACCAACCAATTTATTAAGGCATTAATTTTCGAAGTAGTCTCTGGTCCTCAAAAGCTCATACCTCAATAAATAGGTTAATCTACGAGGTGTCACCTATCTTCCTCAGTTTTGTTACATCAAACCCCTTTCAAGGCTTTTAGTTTTCAGAAGACACTGGGCAGATATTTATATAATGTTCAGAATTCCTCAGGTTAATGGAGTCCTCATACAGACACAATACCCAAGGTGCGGTATCAGCTTGGAGCCAGTAACGTAGCCAGAGTTTAATTTTTAGATGGGCCTGGAGGTGGACTGGGTGGGCACAGGCCTCGCATTTCTTCTTCGCCCACCCGCCGCCGCATTTCCTCTCCACCCGCTACCCCCCCCCCCCCCGCGACAGCCCCCTGCACATGGTCAGTTCTGGTCATTTTACTTACCTGAAGCACCGTTTTCCCTCCTGCACCGGCGATTCCCATAGCCAGCCTTCTGCCAGCGTGCGTCGTCAGAGCCTCTTCTCAGGCACGTCCCGCCTACTCTGCAACTTCCTGTTGTCCGCAAAGGTGGGACACAGGAAGTTGCAGAGTAGGCGGGACGTGCCTGAGAAGAGGCCCTGATGACGCGCGCTGGCAGAAGGCTGGCTATGGGAATCACCGGTGCTGGAGGGAGAACGGCGCTTCAGGGCAGTAAAAGTGAGCAGACCACACGGATGGGGAGAGCGGGCAGAAGAGGCTGGGCCGGCCTGGAGCAAAACTGGCTGGGCCTGGGCCCGTCCAGGCCCACCCGTGGCTACGCCCCTGCATGGAGCAATACAGAGGTATTGTGATATTCTTTGTTTTACTCTCTGTTCCTTTCCTAATAATTCTTATCATTCTGGTTGGTTGGTTGGTTGCTGACACACACTGAAAAGATTTCAATATGTTGTCCATGCAAACACCTAATTCTTTCCCTTGATGGTAACTAGTAATGTGGAACCTAGCATCATGTAGCTATAATTTGAATTATTCTTCCCATTGTGCACATTAAATTTCATCTGCCATTTGGATGCCCAGTCTTCCAGCCTCCCAATATCCTCCTGTAATTACTTGTAATCCACATACAGTTTAACAACTTTGAATGCTGTAATTTTCTGTCATCTGCAAATTTGATCACTTCACTCATCGTTCTACTCATGTGTATCTAATAGCAATTATACTGCTCTTAGGATGATCAGGTTATGGAACCTCTGAAAACGAGCACATATAAAATCATCAATTATCCTTAAGACGAAATTGAGTATTTTTATGAGCATTTAATATATTGATGAGTACTAGTAGGGTTGCTTATAGTAAACAACACAAAGTTTGAGTCCAAGACATACTAAGTTCCATTTTCTATTCTCAAAATTTGTTGAGTGCAAGAGCTGCTGAATTTTGGTCCATAAGTGCAAGACTCCTGGATATGGAACCTTTTACCTCTATAGAGCCGATCTCTACAGTATGAAATTTTTGGACTTAGCCCATGAGAGGGTCATTTTGTAATAGGTCACCTAGATCGATAGGCCAAGTAGGCACCTATTTTGAGGCTATTTTCCAAAGACACGTAGAGAGGCATTTAGAAAGGATGTCCAGCTCAGAAAATGGACGTCCAAGTTTGTATGTCCCATACGGACATCCAATTTCTCATGTATTTTACAACAGAATCTGCCGACATACAGCTTGTTCTAAGACATGTGAGAAATGGATGTCCAAATGCTAGCAAGTCCAGTTTACAAACTGAAATATCCAAACTATGAACAGGGCAAAACAAGAGACATGGACATTTTTGCCGTGGCAGAAGAACGTCTATATTATAAAATGGCTACATAGCCCTCCATGTGGAGGAATAGCCTAATGGTTAGAGCAGCCTACTGAGAAACAAGGTAGAGAACCAGAGGGTGCATTCAAATCCTATTGTAGCTGTTTCTAACTTTCTTTCCTTTTTTTTTTTTAAATAATTGTGAGCCCTTCAGGGACAGAAAAATACCTAATGTGACTTCTCTTATTCCATCCAGTGGAGAATTGTTCAATTAGAGCAACTTTTTATAGCCTGGACATACCATGTACCTGGTCTAAATACAGACATCCGTCTTTTGGACATGGACGTCCCTTCCCCTTCTGCAATAGGAATTGGTTGTCCATCTTTTGGCCCCTGTCTGGCAGTGGCGTACCAAGGTGGGGGCGGTGGGGGGTGGTCCGCCCCGGGTGCACGCCGCTGGGGAAGTAACCTGTTCCGGGGCAGAGGGAGCATGGAAACCAACGACGCTGACCAGCACGCGGCACCCCCCCAGCGGCGTGCACCCGGGGGGTTCTTTCGCCAGGGTGGGGGGCGTCACTTCACCGGGGGGGGGGGTCGCGCTGCACGGGGGGGGGGCACTGCACCCGGGGGGGGCGGGGCGCATCGGCGATCCGCCCCGGGTGTCAGCGCCCCTCGGAACGCCACTGCTGCCTGGTCCTGCCCAGACTACACCCCCTTGTCAAATGGATGTACTGCAGTTTTACACATCCATCTCCAGGCTTTATAAAATCAGCTTTTGGACATTCATGCAATACGGATGTCTAAATGCCAGTTTTCAGATGTCCAAAACACAAATCGAACTTCTAAAACAACCACCCTAGGCATGTGTCTTTATAAACGAGCATCACAAAAGCAGCCGAAATTGCAGCTGAAATATTTGTGTGGGTATGTATTTAATGACCTGCATGCACACTATGGACTCAGTTCCAGTGGTGTGCTGGAGCAGGCTCTCACAGGCTCGCAAGAGCCGGTTGTTAAGTTTTTAAGAATTTTGGGAGCCGGTTGTTAAAATAGGGCCCTCCATGGCTACTTTAATAACTGGCTCCCAAAATGTGGTCTTGGACCCCCTGCTGAATTCTCTTTTACGTTGCTGGTGGGGATGCTGAGCCCTGCCAGCCAAGTAAATAGACTGCTGCTGCTCCCAGCTCCTTGTTTCCGGCTCTGAGCAGCAGGCTGGGATTTCTCGAGCATGTGTGAGAAGTTCCAGCATGCTGCTCAGAGGAAGATGTTGGGAGTGGTGGCAGTCCATTTATTGGTTGCCAGCAAAGGTATGCCTAGCGTGCCCACACGAAGGGAGGGAGGAGAGAGAGGCAAGTGTTGCTCCCCCTCCCCCCCTCTACCCGGCCACCCCTGGCCCTTCCAACTGCAGAGCTGGCTATGTCGGGAGAAAGAGCCTGTTGTAAAAAATTTACCAGCACACCCCTGCTCAGTTCTATAAATGGTGGCCAAATTTGGGCGCCAATAAAAATTAGCGCTAACGGCTATTCTTTAAACGACAGCCAGAGTTGGGTGCCGTTTATAGAATAGCATTTGGTGCCAGGATCCGCACCTAATTTTGAGTGCGAGGATTTTTACCAAGTAAAACCTGGTGTAAGTTCTCACACCTAAGTTAGGTGCGGATCTCCCTTATTCTATAAAACTGTGCATAAATTGCAGGAAAGCCCCTGATCTGCCCATGCCCCGACCATGGCAGCACCCCATTTTTGGATCTATGTGTAAATTTTATGCACCTAAAGATGCGTGCGCAAATTTGAATTAATGTCAATTAGTGCCGATAATTGATTATTAGCAGCCAATTATCAGCACTAATTGGCTCATTAATCAAATTGCGCATGCAAATTGGGTACATGCCCATATCTGTGCATGCAAGTTTGAGCGCCATATATAGAATTAGGGCGTTTGTGACTCCGCCTATGCTCCACTCAGACTCCTCCCCCAAAACACCCTCCCTTGATTTGCATAAAAGTTACATGCCTTCTTGTCAGTGCATGTATTTTTACACATGGGATAATTCATAAGAGGCCTTTTACACACGTACAAGCGTGTATATGCGTGAAAAATCCTTTATAAGATTTCCCCTTACTGTTGTTTCTAAGCATGCCCTAAAATGCTTTGGAATTCACTGTAACTGATCTAGAGGGATTCCAGAAGGCTAAACCTCCACAGAGCAGAATAGTCAGAAATGGCATTTCTCTCCGTTTGGCAGCTCCACCATCTAAATTTGCAGTTTGATGAAAATGTTTAGAGTTATATAATTACAGAAATAAGCTGCACCTGGAAGCAGTATTTGAATAAACTACTTCCAACCCCATTCAAGAGGTCTAAGCATATGGAGAATCTTTCCTAACATAAACCATCATAGCCCTTATTAAATGTGTCACTGACTTCCTTACAGTGGCTGTTACTGTCCATGGTATGGGGGTCACTGCAGAGGCTGTATGGTACAATGTGTGTTGCGGCTCAATGAACTGCCTTTGGTCTACAAATAAACAGATTTCAGATTCTGGTATGCTCGGTCTACTTATCCTTTAATTCATTAATATTTGCTTAAAAAAAGAGTAGGGAAGGAGGAAAACATCCTTTTTTTTTTTATTTAGGAGAAAATCTGTTGCAACGCTCACTTTAGAAGACAAAACAAATAGAAGACCAATTGTGTGTCTCAGTTGAAATGATAGTTTTCCAGACTTCCGTGTCTAAGTCATTTCCATGCGGAGTGATGCATGCAGAAAACGTTCTACCATTCTGCTCTAGACAGAATCTTCTAGCTAGTGTGTAATACAGTAATTTGACAATACTCAGGGCTTTTTTTGAGGGGGTACTTGGGGGAACTGAGTACCGGCACCTTTTCCACTGTCTGCTAAAATTGACCCATGGACCCCAAGTTTTAATGAAAGAGCTCAGGCTCTACACCCCAATTCTGCCTTGTCATAGATTCTGTGACTGGTTGCAGAGGGCCTGGCTATTGTGGGATGGGTCCCTCAGTGTTCACCTCACCCCTGAAGAGTGGCCTTAGCATTTGCGTACCGGCACCTTTTTTGCTAGTGAAAACACACTGACAATACTAATCTTAATCAAACTCTGAGGTGCATCACTGCTTTTGCGATCAGCTCATTTGCATGCAATGGGGGGGGGGGGGTGAACCCAGTCGGTGAGCTGAGCATCCGCAGATCAGTCAATCGCTAAACGTGGCTGCTCTGCACAGGAGGCTGGAGCTGATTTGGGACTTGTAAAGTTTGGTTTTGGGAGGGGTGGGGGGGTTATGAGGGCCTTGGTTTTCTATATGTTTTTTATTCTGTTGTTAAACATAAAGGAATCCTGTTTAGAAGGAATGGTTCTGTGGAATCTTAGTGGAGATTGGGTGGCGACGCCGCTAATTGGAAACAAAACTGGAGCTGGGCAGACTTCTACGGTCTACGCCCTGATCGTGACTGAATAGATAGGGCTGGGCTGGAGTGTAAATTTTAAGGGGCTTCGATGTTAGCTTCAGAACTTAGTACAAGAACAGAGTGAAGGAGTGGCCTAGTGGTTAGGGTGGTGGACTTTGGTCCTGGGGAACTGAGTTCAATTCCCACTTCAGGCACAGGCAGCTCCTTGTGACTCTGGGCAAGTCACTTAACCCTCCATTGCCCCATGTAAGCCGCATTGAGCCTGCCATGAGTGGGAAAGAGCGGGGTACAAATGTAACAAAAAAAAAAAAATACTGGGCAGACTTCTACAGTCTGTGCCCTGAGAAAGGCAAGGACAAATCAAACTCGGGTATACATATAAAGTATCACATACCATGTAAAATGAGTTTCATCTTGTTGGGCAGACTGGATGGACCGTAAGGTCTTTATCTGCCGTCATTTACTATGTTAAAGATGACTTTCATTATCGGATAGATTATGAAAAAAGGGACATTTGATTTTACAAGGTAGGGGCCCTTTTACTAAACGGTGATAAAAAGTGGCCCACGGTAGTCTGGACGGGTGAAATTGGCGCGTACTGGGTCATTTTCTTTACCATGCCTGGGAAAAAGGGCTTTTTTCAGTAGGGCGGTAAATGGCCATGCATGTGCGACATGAGGGGAAAAGCAGCCACAGGGCAGGCAATGCAGTGGAGAACAGCATTGGTGGAAGGCTTCTGCTGGCGTGGCTTGGGGACCCCCACCAGCCAGGGTACGTGGAGTTGCGGCAAGGGGCAAGGAGGTGGGACAAAATGTGCCTCCCCCCACTTTGGGATCTGCCCCCCCCCATTTTTGTGGTCTGGTTACGCAGCAGTCCGGGAGGGGGGCCGGCAGCAGTGGTCCTACCTTGGGCCTGGCTCAGTCACTTAACCCCTCTATTGCCTC